>NC_135805.1:69732967-70433103 GCF_964213995.1 Mustelus asterias
ACAAAGTTCTCCCTGTACTAATTAGAAACACTTTCTTTTGAATTACAGAAATATAACGAAACAACGATTTTAAGGATTTTTTAATAAAATCAGAATGACCGTACATTAGTGGAAATTATAGGTGTAAGCTATTGAACTATTTTGAACAAAATTATAGCACTTTATTAAAATGGTTTGATGTTTTAATCAAGGAACATTTTTAGACTGTATCTATGGAGACTGTTTTTTTTGCTGGAAAGTAAGGTTAGTATGAATTCATTAGTCACAGATTGCCTCCTGACCATTGCATGGAACCTATGCAGTTATCCTTACCAGATTTGCAAGAGTCCACAAGGTCATCTTCCAGTACAACCAACAAAGATCGAGGTATGCTTCCTACAGACAGCCTCTGAACCTAATATTGAACCAAGACAGGTATGTAAAGAATAATGCAAATAGCTGTTCTGTATACATATCTAATTTCACTCCACTGTTCATTTCACATACATTTTAATACTCTCTACTTCAAACAACTATTTTCTTTAAAAATAACTTATGATTCAGTTTCAGCAGCTGAGGCAAAGAATTCTACATTCTGGAAGTATTTTCCCAATCATTCCTTTAAGGTATTTTGTAATTATCTTTATTTATGCCTTATCGTTATGATCTCACTGACCAGTAAAAACAGTCCTTGATTATCTCCCACAATGTAACACACCCTAACATTGGAGGTTATGTTGTGTCACTCATTAACCCTCTTCTTAGCTTTAGTCTAACCAGCCTGAATTCTTTATATTGTATCCATTCACTTCAGTTTAGTCGGAGTAAATTTATGCAACACTTTCCCAGTGTTTTTATATCTTTTCTATATGGTAATTGAGGTATTGTACAAGTTTGCTATTACCTCATATTCTTACAGCAACTTTCAGCATCCGTACGTACGCAGTTAAACTTGGAACTCCGTATGTTACTACAAGAGATGCCCTGCTCCTCCAGAGAATTTACTGGCATCTTGTCAAGAGATTGGCATTCACAAATATGGAATTCTAGGTGGGAATTTGCAATTCTTAAATGCACCAGAAAACGTTAGGGCTTGTTGATTCAAGTGCAACTGAATTTTTAAAACAGACTTTTAAAAATTCACTGGTTTTGGGACTAATTACTTTCAAATAAGGCAACGAAAAGTGTTAAGAACTATTCCTTCACATTTTAATTATTATTGGAGATTTTTTTTAAAAATAATTAAAATATTTTTGCTTTCTCGTTGTCTATTTCTCTCTCTCCCTTAATCCGTTTTTCTTTCACTTTCTGTACAGGATTTGACATTGAATTAAACATTCTAACTTTTACTTCCTGCTTTACACTTTGCATGGCTCAGTAAGGATTCTTCAGTCTGATTGGTTACAGAGACATACTATTCACACCAGGTCCCAGATCTCCTACTCTGTTGCCTGGGTTGATTTTGTGAACATGTGGCATGAAGCAATGCCATGTATTCAATGTAATTCCCCAAAGAAGGTGAATTAGTTGTAGTTATGTATTTTGCTTTTCCTCCATTCTTCCACCTTCTTTAGTCACTATTTTTTCCTCAGAGGATGGAGGCCCAAGACCCCCATTCACTCCGCCGGTAGGTGAGGCTTTCTGCAAGCTGCACATGTTGGAAAATTGCAAGGGCTCTGGATGGAAATCTGGGCGAAGCGTACCTGTGTCCCATTGTGTGCGTGTCTTCAAACACGTCCTAATCTTATTCAAATAAATCCCAGAATCGGATCCCCTCACCATTTTTAAATGGCTCCGGAGTTGTCCTGATTCCATGGAAATCCTGCCTAATATAAAGAATGGGACTTCGGGCCATCTGGCTCACCTCCAGCATTTGGTTTCATATTCAGGTCTAAAAAGGCACCGTGAACCACACTATTATACTGCATCTTACTGACAAACATATTTGTTAGCTGAGAATTATATGGTATATTTTTAATATTAATGACAATGAAAGGTGGGGGTTGTTTATATAGATCACCTGTTCCTGAATTTTGATTTCTTGGTAGTCTCTACAACTCGCTGGAGAGGATGAGGACCCAGATAGGCAGGTGAATTTCACTGAGTTGCAACCTTCTGGATTAGGGCAGGATGTAGGACGGCAGATGGTGTAATGTTGTTCAAAGTCTGCGGTCACCGTGAAGATGTGTCGGCATTTATTACACATGTACTCGTGCTCAAATTCCAGCACCTTCACCATTCCAGTACGTATGACTGTCCCAATAATTGAAAGGAAATGACTCACATCTCTAGTTTTTGGAATGCGATCCCTTGTCAATTCAGGGCAAAGTGGTAATCCTGACAAATGAAAAAACAAATATGATTAATGCTTTACCGAAAAAGATGAAATTATAAATTAATCCGTGCTGACAACCCTTTGTCATTCTCTGGAAAGAAAGAGATTCCTTTTACATAGAGATCTTCTTGACCTTAGGGCATCCCAACTGCTTTAGTGAGCTAGTTTTGAAGAACTTTTGGAACATAGGAAAATGGAACAATCCACTTGGTCTTGCAAACATCAATGAGATAAATGACCAAGTTTTTTAAAGTTACATTATTTAAGGAATAAATATTAGAGTCGCAGAAATCTACTGTTCTTTGACTGGTATCACAACATCTTTCATGTCTTTTTGTGAAAACAGGCAGGGCCTCCAAATTTGCATATGCAAAGGGACTAATTTGTTTTATTCATTCATGGGATGGTGGCATTACTGGCTGGGCCAACATTAATTGCCCTTGAACTGTCTGACTTGCCACAACATTTCTGAGGGGGCAGTTAAGAGTCAACCACGTTGATGTGGGTCTGGAGTAACATCCAGGTCAGACCAGGTAAGGGTGGCAGATTCCCTTCCCTGAAGCATGTGAGTGAACCAGTTGAGTTTTTACAACAATTGACAATGATTTCTTGGTCATCATTGACCTTCATTCTAGATATTTATGGATTTCAAATTTTACCATCTGCTGTGGTAGGATTTGAACCCAGATCCCCAGAGCATTACCCTGAGTCCCTGGATTGCAACACTTGATTATTAGCCCAGTGCCAATACCACTATGCCAGTGCCTCCCCAAGTTTCTGTTTTTGGTATAAACCCTGGACCCTGTGCAGAAAACTGTACCTATTTGGTGAGGGACATACTTCTATTTACATGTGCACTCTGCCAGCTAAATAGAACATGTAGATGCCTTTTTAATGCTTGAATGTGTGCCAATGAATTTCTCGACCTAGAGTTCTGCTCAGAGCTGCTTTGTTTTAATTTCTTTCATGGGATATGGCGTCGTTGGCTGACCCAGCATTTATTGTTTATCCTCAATTGCCCTCGAGGAGGCAGTTTAGACTCAACCATATTGCTGTACCACCCTCCAACTAGCAATTATCTATGCCTGGGTCCATCAACGATCCTGGGCCTAGGATGGTCTAAGGCCGACAGGAACCACCTCCTCCCTGCTTACGTTGCCAAGCAATGAAGAGCTATCAGCCTCTGGTTGGCTGGCAGCTCTCGGCACCTCTTTCCCAAGGGCCCTTGATCTCCGAGAAGGCTCGCCACTGTCCAATTTAGCAGGCCTTCTCGAAAAGAGGCAAAGATCCCAGTTGCCTCCATTAAATACTACCCATAGTTTCCTTCCCGCCCACAGTAAACATAAGAAACAGAATATGAAAATTGAAGTTAATAACAGTCAATAATAATGATCACACTACGATAAATTTCAATTTGTGGCTGATTTTATGGTTTTGTATTTAAATCTGACCTGAAATTCTCACGTGAAGGTTCTGTTTCATCACCAAATCATGTGGTTTTGGATATGACTGCAGAACTGTCATGGTTGCTCTGTGCAGTGCATTGTCAAATATCGTAAACAGCTCATTAGGAAACGCATTTAAGTATTCACCGATCTCCATACTGATTTCAAATAGTGTCAGTGCATTCACAATGACCGGATAGTGAGCACCATTATCTGGCTCTTGCAGAATGTGAATGATATTATTTCTGTGGAGCTCCACAACATAAGATTCAAATACTTGTCCAATTAAGGCAACTTGTTCTGGATTCAGATGCATTTTTCCTATTTGGAAAACAGAAAGATAAGGGAATTATAAGCTTAAAATGTTGTTTACTTAACTATGGGTAGTGAATGTTGTTACAGCACTTAGTCCAGTGCTTTTGGGCACCAATATTGGAAAAGTAGCAAAAAAACCCAGAAAATGCTGGAAAACCTCAGCAGGTCTGGCAGCATCTGTGGAGAGAGAAACAGAGTGAATGTTTCGAGTCCAATATGATCCTTCTTTGGAACATTCTTAAGGACTCAACTTTAACTCTGTGTCTCTCCACAGATGCTGCCAGACCTGCTAAGTTTTCCCAGTGCTTTGTTTTGTTCAGATCCCTCGCATTCACAACATTTTGTTTTTAAGTATACAAAAGTAGCATTTGTCCTTAAACAAAAAAGATTTTAAAAACCATACCACTGGAGCAATATATAGCCTAACGTAGATATTTAGTCTTAAACTGTCAATACACTTTTCAACCCACTTAAAGTTTATTTATTATTGTCACAAGTAGGCTTACATTAACACTGTAATCAAGTTACTGTGAAAATCCCCTAGTCGCCACACTCCGGCACCTATTCAGGTGCACGAAGGGAGAATTTAGCACGGCCAATGCACTTAACCAATATATCTTTTGGGCTGTGGGAGGAAAGCGGAGCACCCGGAGGAAACCCATGCAGGCATGGGAAGAATGTGCAGTATCTGCACTGACAGTGACCCAATCCGGGAATCGAACCTGGGCCCTGGCGCTGTGAGACAGCAGTGCTAACCATTGTGCCACCGTGTTTTATCACATTCATATCGAATTTGATCATGCAGAGTTATGAGTACATTTATTAATTGGCCTTACAAAGATAGTAGTAACATTTCTAATCCCAGCAGATGGGCTAAAGCGGAGTATAAATATTTGGATTGCTCACAGCCCCACCACAATATTGCATCGAGAAAAATTAAGAGGTGATCATTCAAATACACACTGCATTGGTTTCAAATTCATAACTGCTATTTTTTCCTCCAATGGGAAATATTTTCACTACCAGAAGCACTCTATTTAAAAAAAGCAGTTAAACTGCACACTTTGCCTATAGAATTGTGTAGATCTAGAATCAATTCAGTGTCAGTTTATTACTTTCTATCGAGTGAGACCAGGTAGAAAATGTAATCTTTTAGCACTCAGGTCACAACATACGTCCAACCAGTCAAAAAGCAAATTTTAAACAATCAATCAACAGGGCAGCAGATACTTTTACAATATTAAAGAGTTAGTTGACTGATGGAATATAGGCACAGAGCTTCATGTGCATCTCCCACAGTGGGAAGTGCTGTAGCTACAGTGATTTAACTCAGTAAATTCCCTCTCTCATTAATAAAGGTGCTAGACTCTGAAGTTCAACTGAGCATTAAAAACCCAGGCAAAAGTTAAAGGTCAATCAAAAATAACACTTTCACAAGAATAATCATGAGCTAATTCATACACACGATGGATCATGGAGTACTCTTATTATCATTCCCATTACTTACCAAACTGATTTTAATAGAATCTTTACCCGCGGCAGACAGAAGAAACCAATCTTACCGCATCAGCCTGATCAGCAATTGAATCCAAGTCCAAAGATGAAAGGCCAGTGTCTAGCAAGGTAAGGTGTGTAATGGTTACAGTACTGGAGTCATAATCCCAAAGCCTTGGGCTTGAAGAACCACATTCTGAAAGTAAATTTATTACATCGAGTCACTTGAGGACTGGGCACCAGAACAAAATGGTCTTGCAAGCTCCCAGACTGCCTTAAAAATCCAACTGGTTGACTGATGTCCCAAAAGGAGCACGCCACCTCTAACCAGTCTGATCTACACATGTCTTCAATCCAGCAATATGGACAAACCGTTCAGTTCACTGCTGGAAAAATGTCTACTAGGGCATAAGCCATAAGGGCGGCCTTAAAATATAGATCTCATTCCAAGAATTGAGTTAAATTCCTGTCAACCACCCATTATAGAAGACATAAAAAGGGAAATCATGCTTGACAAACCTGATGGAATTTTTCAAGGATGTTACTGGCAGAATAGATAAGAGAGAACAGTGGATGTGTATTTGGATTGTACATTACAATGGATTATACAATACACTGACATGGATTGAGAATTGGTTAACAGATAGAAAACAGAGAGTAAGGATAAATGGATCGTTCTCAGGTGGCAGGCTGTGACTAGTGGGACCGTAAGGACCAGTGCTTGGGTCCCGGCTATCCTCAATCTACATCAATGATTTTGATACAGGGACCAAACGTAACATTTCTAAGTTTGCTGATGGCACAATGCTTGGTGAGAATGAGAGTTTTGCAGTGGATACAAAGAGACTTCAAGGGAATTTAGACAGGCTAAGTGAATAAGGGAGAACATGGCAGATGGATTATAATCTGGAAAAACATAAATTTTTCCAGTATTTGTTAAATGGGAAGAAATTAGGAAGTATTGATGTCTAAAGGGACCTGGGTGTCTTTGTTCATAAAACACTGAAACCTAACATGCAATGCAACAAACAATGAGGAAGGCAAATGGTATGTTAGCATTTATTTCAAGGTGAATTGAATACAGGAATAAGGAAATCTTCCTGCAATTGTACAGCACTTTGGTAAGACCACACCTGAAGCACTGTATGCAGTTTAGTCTCCTACAGAGTGCAACAAAGATTCACTAGACTAATCCCCGTGATGGTAGGATTGTGCTTTGAGAAGATACTGAGGAGACTGGGCCTGTATTCTCTAGAGTTTAAAAGAATGAGACCTCATTGAAGTGTACAAAATTCTTACAGAACGTGGCAGGGTGGACATAAAATGGATATTTCCCCTTGTTGGGGGAGTGTAGAACCAGGGGCCACAGTCGCAGAATAAGAGGTATTGAATAAGAGGCTATTTAGCATTGAGAAGAGGAGAAATTTGTTCAATCAGAGGATAGTGAATCTTTGGAATTCTCTACCCCAAAGGGCTGTGGAGACTCAGCCACTGAGTACATTCAAAGTAGAGATCGATAGATTTCTAGACATCAAAGGATACGGGGATAGTGTGAGAAGATGGTGTTGAAGTAGAAGATTAGCTATGATCTAGTTAAATGGCAGAGCAGGCTCAAGGGGCCGAATGGCCTACCCTGCACCTATGTTCCTATTGTATTTACACGTCCTTCCAGTGGAGGTACTGTAATACTATCACTGGTTGGAGGGTCCAATTAGGACATCTCATTTCTTCATTAGCATTATAAATGTAGAAATAAATATAATAGAAATATAAAGATAAGGTCAGAACAAAGGACTATATGGGAATAAAACTGGATCTATACTGCCTGATTCAGTTATCCCAACACTAACCCTACTCCACCAGAAGACATTTAGTCTTGATTCCCTAGTAGGATTAGTAGGGGTAGGATTAGTAAATTTGCGGATGACACAAAGATTGGCCTGGTGGTTAACAGTGAGGTTGAGTGTCTTGGGGTACAAGAAGATACAGATGAATTGGTCAAATGGGCAGATAAGTGGCAGACGGAATTTAACCCGGAAACGTGTGAGGTGATACACTTTGGAAGGAGTAATTTGACAAGTATTCAATGAATGGCATGACACTAGGAAGTTCTGTGGAACATAGGGACATTGGCGTGTTTGTCTGATCTCTGAAAGCAGAAGGGCATGTTAGGACGGTGGTGAAAAAGATATATGGGACACTTGCCTTTATCAATCAAGACATAGATTACAAAAGCAGGGTAGTCATGTTGGAGTTGGATAGAACCTTGGTGAGACCACAGCTGGAGTACTGTGTACAGTTCTGGTTGCCACATTATAGGAAGGATGTGATTGCACTGGAAGGGGTGCTGTGGAGATTGACCAGGATGCTGCCTGAGATGGAACATTTAAGTTATGAAGAGAGGTTGCGTAGGCTTGGGTTGTTTATGTTGGAGCAGAGAAGACTGAGGGGCGACCTGATCGAGATGTCCAAGATTATGAGGGACAGGGACAGAGTGCATAAGGAGCAGCTGTTCCCCTTAGTCGAAGGGTCAGTCACGAGGGGACATAGGTTCAAGGTGAGGGGCAGGAGGTTTAGGGGGGATGTGAGGAAAAATATTTTTACCCAGAGGGTGGTGGCGGCCTGGAATGCGCTTCCTGGGAGGGTTTTAGAGGCGGGTTGCCGCACATCCTTTAAAAACTACCTGGATAAGCGCTTGGCATATTATAACATTCAGGGCTATGGGCCAAGTGCTGGCAGATGGGATTAGGTGGGAGTTCAGGTTCTAATGTGTTGGTGCAGACTCAATGGGCCTCTTCTGCGCTGTACGGTTCTATATTCGATGTTATTGAAGACAGATGTGTAACAAAATTTCCACTGTTCTACCCTGTCATTGTTCACAAGTTTGTATGAACATTACAACCTCCTCCTGCCTTACAACTTCCTCACATCATTCTTCCAATTAGGCCCTGTTTTACATGCCCCTTCCTTGCACTCTCAGTGGAACACTGTTCATGTCTCAGGACCCGAAACTCCGGCTCCACTTTTAAAAAAACCTTCTCAAAACCCAGGTTTTGGTTCAGATTGTGATCATAGTTCCGATCTCTTCACGTTCCTTTGATTCACTTCTATCTTTTTAATTTTCCTCCACAAAGCAGCATGGATAGGATATATCTGTAAATACTACACAAGTGCAAACTGTTGTTTTACCCCCATATAGTTTCCTGAACGGTCATGTCCCTTCACTTGCAGCAATATTCACAATTCCAGCAATATTCACACTTCCATGTGCGTTTTCCACTTTGCTTTGTCATTAGACTCGTATCATTTCACATGTCCAATATTGTGACGTTAGTCCCAGTTTACTGCATGAAAGAAACCAAAGAACCCGCCCCTCTGGTGAAAATGATGATTATGGCTTGCAGCCTTTTTCTCGAGTGCAGACACACACACACACACTGTGCTGATGTCGCCACCCGCTGCTCATTCCAGAAATGACACCGAAGAGGAGAACCCTGCATGAGCAGGAGAAGGCTCCATTAACTGAAGGAGCGGCGAGCTGGAACGAGGACCCTGGCCTGGCCGCAGAGCCCAGCGCACTGTCCCGTGACATCAGAAAGGGGGGGGGGGATACCCCGGCCAAGTGACGTCACAATGAAGAGAACCAGCTTTATATCATAAGGGGAATCCCGTGACGTCACAATAAGGCAAACACAGGGGTGGAGGACCCAGACAACAATACTCCGCAGTAACAATATTAATGAACATTAGCGTTGCATAGTAACAATATGGATGAACATTAGGGTTGCATAGTAACAATATTAATGAACATTAGGGTTGCATAGTAACAATATGGATGAACATTAGGGTTGCACAGAAATTACCTTGAGCGGCCTCCCAGCCACAGCGACTCTTCATTCACATCTCCCGCCAGCCACCTCACCAGGGAGGGCAACAGGGACCAGAACAGGGCGATTCTCTGACTCCTCTTACTGCTTCACCGCCTCTTCAATCATTCCGATATCAGCCAAAGATCAGTAAATTACAGCTCACTAGGGTGACAATATCGGACAGTGGACACTGCAGTGATTCTGCATGTGAGGAACTGAAGTCCCCAATATTCCCCCTTCTAGTTCAGTGGTAGGTTCCCAGCGGTTACATTTGAGCGCGCGCTCAGTTTCACAGCAGAATAAACACGGTTTAAATAATTTCCAATCTCCAAAAACTTGCATTTTAAAATTTAAAGTGCATTTTTGTGTCCTAATGTGTCTTTTGTACGCAAATTTAGAGAGTTTGTTGGACAGGAAAAGTATTTGAATTTCCAAAGCGCCTTTATCCTCAGGACGTGTCATTGTCAAATAAGATAAACTTTCTGAAGTGTAGTCGGTGTTATAACGTGGGGAATACTGTGCCTAATTTGCAACTGGCAAGATTACACTAGAAGCATGATGTTCATACATACTGACCAGAAACCAGGGAGAGTTCCTCTGCTTTTCAAAGCAGTGCAACAAAAAAATTTGGGGACTCGCCAGAAAACTACTTGTCTCAGTGCAGTCCTCCGTTTCTCTTTAACTCTTACCTTGTTTCCAAAGCTGTTCATGGCCACGCCAGAGACTCGAAGGTCAGCGTCGCCCTTGGGTGGCCAGAGACATGGCCCCGGCACTGCCCCCTAGCATAAAAGCAAATTACTACAGATTGCTGGAATATGAAACTAAAACAGAAAATGTTGGAAAATCTCAGCGGGTCTAGATAGCATCTGTGGAAAGAGAACAAACTTGAAAGAGAACAAAGCCAGTGTTTGGAGTCTGGATGACCCTTTGTCAGAGCTGAAGACAAAGAAATTAGAACGAGATTTATGCTGTAAGGGTTTGTGTGTTGGGGGGGGGGGGTTAATTAGCAAAATATGTCATAGAAAAAACAAAAAAAAGACCTAGTACTGTCCTAAAATCTTTAAGGAACAAGAGTTTGTAAAGAATATTCAGTCTGACAAGTCTCAATATCAAGGCATATGGAAGTGGGGTCCCTTCTTATGCATTCCTGGAGAAACTTCAGATAAGAGGCTAGCTGATATAATTTTATATTTGGCACCCTAAGACGCCTTTCAAACTTAGAATTTGCAATTTGGCCAGTTTTAACCAAGGTTTCTTTTTGTTCCACATAAAGAAGCTAGTAACTCCCCATTGGTTTTCTTCAGGACCTTAGCAGAAAGTGAAATTGGTAACATCTGTAGAGAGTAAAGCAGCCTTCATAATCATTGCTATCCTACCCAGACATTGCATAGGTAAGGAGGTCCACTGAAGTAGATCAGACTTTATAGATCTGAATAATGAGATAAAGTTTGTCCTGTGCAACTGGCAGAATGAGGGAAAAAAAAATTTTAATTTTTTAATATGAAAATATGAATCAATTTAATGAAAAAAATAATATAAATATTCTATAAAAATAGCTAAATAAGTAAATCCAAAAGGGGACCATCTGAAGGGGAAGGGAGCAAGGGAGGATGTCTCCCTCTAAGGCTTCCTAATAGCATAGCAGCAGACTGAGCAACATTTCTCGGCCGAAATGTTGCTCAGTCTGCTGCTATGCTATTAGGAAAGGGTCCAGGACTACGTGCTCAGGGATGCGCTCAAGCTTGGGGCAGCCGCCGCAAAGGCACAATGGGGAAAGGCCACTGTGTAAAGCGTTTCAACCGAGGCAGACCGAGGGCCGGGTAACTGCAGAATACCCTCGGCCTGCGTAACTGTGTGCCAATCTGAAAAATAACGGCACACAGTAAACTCTGATGTATGTACATAGTTTTAAGTAATGAAATGTAATGAATGTAATGTTTTGTAAATAAGTACTGTATTGTACTGTAAAAATGATTCTTTTTTGCACTGTTTGTAACTTTTGGATCTGTCGTTTTGCAATGTTTTATTTGAGAGTTTTTTTATGAATAAAGTATATTTTTGAAATAAAAAAAACATTTCTTGGCCTTTTGGCTAAGATCAAGTGCAGTATCGCTGTGCTGCACTTGTTTGAAGTCATGAGATTACACTGAGGTTTTATTTGAAGCAATTTTTTAAAGCGGCATCTAGGCCTTTTGGCTAAGATGCAAATGAGATCAAGCCTTGGGGGAGGTGCAATGCCTGCTCCAATCAGCTTGGATCATGTAGATCAAGCACAAGACAGGAAGTGGTGAGCCTGTCTTGTCAGCTTGGATCTGGAATGTCTCACTTACTGAGACTCTGAATTGGACTTTGATTGCATTGAGTTGGATATATAAACAAAAAAAAACATTTATTTTATAACCTTGGAAGGTTATAAGATAACCCAGGTGGCACGGATGCATAGTGGTTAGGACTGCTGCCTTTTAGTGCCAGGGAGCCAGGTTTGATCCCGGCCTTGGGTGAATGTCTGTGTGAAGTTTGCATGTTCTCCCTGTGTCTGCATGAGTTTCCTCCGGGTGCTGTGGTTTCCTCCCACAGTCCAAAGATGTGCAGGTTAGGTGGATAGGCCATGATAAATTGCTCCTTAGTGTCCAAAGATGTGTAGGTAAGTGGAAAGATATCCACTTTCTCCTTCTTGATGAAAGATAGTGGCCGGAATCATATCACCATTCATGCCGGTGGGATTTTCCCATTCTGCTGTAGTGGACAGAGATTTGGCTGGCCGCCAAATTCCCTGACCTCACTGCAGTTGGTACGTGGTGTGAATGGCTGGTAAGATCGTGCCCAGAATCCATTTTCTTTTAATGCATGATGTGTTGTCTATCCTGTACATTCCACAAGCAGTTTTTCAATGTTGCTATGCCATTACCTGTTCAGTAGAAAGGAATGTAGGATATCGACACAAGTTGGCCTTTTACCTGAAACTGATTTTCCCCTCCCGCTCAGCAGTGTGTCATAACTTGCCTCCCACATTCCCAGCTGCGCAAGAAGCGCTAGGACATATTATATAGTCATTTTCTAACAAAATAAACTTGTCTGTACCTTTACAAGAACACCAGTTACTAACTAACGGTTCTGTAAACGCAAAATGAAAAGAACACACAAGGACTATTTTAAACAATCAAACAAACAATCTTAAATAGTTAACTGTGAGGAGGTTTTCCTCCCTGAATAAGGGGCCTTGTTTGACTAAACAAACATACATTCCATATTTATAACAACGACCCTCCCTCTTCAAGAAAGAAAAATAGAAATGTTATATAAAGAAAAGAGAACAAGGTGCCATCTTTGTAATCTAACCTCACCTATTAAGACTGAAGTCACAAGCCCAACTCCAAGCCGTGGTGCCACTCATATTTAATATAATAAGAGAGGAATTGAATCCTATCATTAAGACAGGTAACCACTCTTCTCCAAGAAAAGGCTCTGTGTATCATCACCTGGTGGACGAGGTTCTGAATCAAGTTGAGGTTTTATTCGCATCAGGCTTATTTGGCACTCTGCAACATCTAACCTCCTTACATTATTATGATTCACCTGAATAGACCTCATCTTTAAATCACTCTAGGGCTTCAGTCCTCATTGCCTCTTCAATTTCTTCCAATATCTCAGATCTCTCACCCCAACATTATTCCCTAGTTCAAACACTTGTTATATAATGCATGTTGGAACAATTTTTAACTTTATTGCTGTTCATATGTAAACCAAAGAAATAATTAATCAGCACAGAAATATTTTTACTTAGATTGGATTATTATTAAATGAGTTGCCATTCATCAGAGCACATGGATGGAAAGACACACAAGATGCACAGCAGTAACTTCCCAAAGTTCCTTAGACAGCACCTTCCAAACTCACACCACCACCATCGAGAAGTACAAGAGCAGCAGATACATGGGAACACCACCACCTGGAAGTTCCCCCTTGTTTAATTTTTTTTACTCCATCCTTAAAATTACAAAACCAATACTCAGAATGGACCGACCAAACCCAAATCCATCCTTTGCTTCCTCCAAAAACCAAATTCAAAATCCAATTGAACCTAATGAATAGTTGCCACAAGAGAGACAAACAAAGAAGTTCCTGTCCAAGACACATGCCATCTTGGCTTGGAAATATGTTGCTTTTCTTCCACTGTCACTGGGTCAAAATCCTGGAACTCATTCCCTAACATCGCTGCAGGGGTTCCTACACCACATGGACTGCAGCTGTGAATAAAGCAGCTCACTGCTTTTCTGAATGGCAGTTAGGTACGGGCAATAAATACAGCTTAGCCAGCAAACCCCACATCGCTTGAATCAATTTTAAAAAATCACAGAACCATCCTTTGAGGACAGAGATAATGGCCAGAATGTTTGGCCATTCACTACAGGCTTGGCACCAAATTCTCCAACCTCAGTGCAGTGGGAATGTGGCATGAACAGCTGGTGATATCACACCCAATGGGCAGAATTTTACGAGATTGATGCTAAGTGTCCAACTAGCATGAAAATCGGAGAGTTCCTGATTTTTTTTTGGCGAGTTTTCACACCCAATCTTATGCACAGTCATTGAAAATGTGGGTTGGACTGTTTCGAGCTGCTGTAGGCAGTGGTCTGGGCTTCACCAGCCAGCCTGTAGAGGGAGCTACTGCACATATGCACACCTCTGATGCTGCACATGCTTAATTTCAGCAGCAGGGGTCTGACAGGCAGAGATATCAGGCTTCTGTTGCTGCGGGCAATCTCAACCAGCTCCTCCTCCCCCCCAATTGCGGGGCCCATGGCCGATCGCAATCCCAACAATGCATAGACATCTAGCCCCTGCCACACCCCCCACCACCCAGACCAATCGCACCTCCCATGCCCAATCCTATTTCATTGCAGAGTAGCAGTGCGTAGCCCCTTCCCTCCTGGTCGGGCTGCCCCCTCATGCTGCTCCCCTTCATGCCCCGCTCCATCAGGCTCACCCCTTCAAACCCTGCCCCTTCAGGCCTTGCCCCATTAGGCCCACCCCTATAGGCCCCACCCCCATTGGGCAGTGCCAAGGTGCCTGCCGGGCATTGCCCAAATGTAAGGCTGATAGTGCCAAGGTGCCAGGCTGGCAATGCTAGGCTGGCACTGCCCAAGGGGCAGCCCCTTTGCTCTCGGCCTCCCTGGGGGCCTCAGTGGTCACCGGTTCCACTAGCAAGACCAACACGACTGTTCCTCGTTCATGGGGAACAGGTGTTTTCCTCGCCGGAGAAAACCTCTCCTAGCGAGGCCATAAAGGCAGGTGAGCCCGGACGATTGAACGCTGGACTCACTCAACACATGCAAGTTAACATTATAATATATTTAAATAAATTATTCAGTCTCTCGCCCATTCCTGGCGAGAAGCTGACCTCACCGGGAATCCAGATCTCATAAAATTGTGGGAGCTGGGAAATTGGCTGAATTCTTGGCTTTTGTGTGGTTTTACCGTCTCGCTCCACCCATTGATGGATGGGGTGAGGTGAGCCGGTAAAATTCTGCCCAATGTGATTTCTTACCAAATAATGCTCTTCATTTCAAGCACACGCCAATGGACAGCAGTTAACTCACTTTACATTAGTTCATAGAATCTTACAGAGCAGAAGGAGGCCATTCAGCCCATCGAGTCTGTACCGACCACAATCCCACCTAGGCCCTATTCCTTAAACCCCACATATTTACCCTGGCTGATCCCCCGATACTAGGGTCAATTTAGCATGGCCAATCGACCTAACCTGTACATTTTTGAACTGCGGGAGGAAACCGGAGCAACCAGAGGAAACCCACGCAGACACGGGGAGAATGTGCAAACTCCACACAGACAGTGACCCGAGGCCAGAATTGAACTTGGGTCCCTGGCGCTGTGAGGCAACAGTGCTAATCACTGTGCCGCCCCATAGAATCCCTTCGGTGCAGCAGGAGGCCATTCGGCCCATAGAGTCTGCACTGATCACAATCCCATCCAAAGTCTATCCCCTTGGCCGCACATATGTACCCTGCTGATCCCCCTGACACTGGGGTTAATTTATCATGGCCAATCAACCTAACCTGCACATCTTTGGACTGTGGGAGGAAACCAGAGCGCCCAGAGGAAACCCACGCAGACACGAGGAGAATGTGCAAACTCCACACAGACAGTGACCCAAGCCAGGAATCGAATCCGGGTCCCTGGCGCTGTGAGGCGGCAGTGCTAACCATTGTGCCACCGTGCCACCCACTTTACTTTGGTTTCCAGGTGTTTCTCTGTATGGGGAAGCAAAAAGAGGATGGTTTGCTGATAACTGCACAAGGATTCTATATGGTAAAGAGGGGATAAAACAGAAATTGGAGAAAGTGAGACACGGAGGGAGACCAGGAGAGAAAACAAAGAAGTGTTGTGGCCAAGTTTGAAACAGACCAGGAGATAAAAAAGTGAAAGCTGCGTGGAAAAGGTAAATAACAAGAAGAGTCCACAGGATGCGAAAAAGGGAACAGTAAAGAGTGGGGTCTAGAGGGAAAGGGAGAATGCAAAATTAGAATAGGGCATGTGGAGAGAGACAGAGCATAGTGACAGATGGTGCCAAGGAAATTAAGCTAGGTGTAGAATTTTCCTTTTTAAAATCCTATGCCAAAACATATGTCTATCAATACAATCTCCCATTCTATTAGGATTTCAGTGAGCTGGTATCAACCGCGAATCCAGGAAGTGGCATGTGAAAAACAGGATGACAAAATTAGACGATCGCATTTCTGTGTTCAGATTTTCAAAACAAAAGTTGAATATGTTACTGGATTCTCAACCTCTTTTGTAGAACTTTTCAGCAATTTCATAATAATTTTAGTCATAATTAGCAGCACCAAATATCTGAAAGATATTAGTTCCTGGTCAGCATCATTGTTAACTCTCTCCATTATGTGAAAAGATCAGTATTTCCAAACCCTATTTGCAAATCAGTCTGAAAAACAACTGTTCTCAGAACTCTTACATAACGCACCTCTGACTCATCACTTGTATGGCTGCACTGAAAAATCGCCATGACTTTTGCCTGAGGAATTTTCTCTGTCATCATTATATTTCAGGAAATCATAGATATGCTGACCCCAACAATCTGATCAGGCCAGGAGAGAGACAGGAAATGAGGTTCCTTTTCCTCACTGCATACTTGGAAATTTACTGCCAAATAATTTCCAGAAGTCTTTATTGTTACGCATGGGTATCAGTAACTGCACATGGAGACAAATGCATTAAATTAAAATTACTTTTCTTGAAGAGTTTGCTGGGTAGCTTTCTGGGGCTTAGTTTTGCATTCAGAATCAAATGTCGCCAGCTCCCGTAGTGAGATTTGAACCTGGAATCCCAGAGCTTTGCTCTAGATTTGTGGTTTACCAGTTCCTTGGTGCAGCAAAGCCATGCGGCTCCCATTAAATGCTCAGACACCACTACCTTGCGGCAGGCTCAGGTGCAATGGACGTCAATTGGTTCATTAATGAGTCTTATTGACATCCTGCTGTCTACAGTCGGGAATCCTACGTCAGCCTCTTCCACCTCCAGCTTAATCAGGGGAAGTTATCCACACTGACACAGGACCTCTCTGCAATTAAATGGGGCTGGCTGCTGTGTTTCCCACTGCGATGGAATGAATTAAATTCAGCACTCACCTACTGATTTCCTGAAATGAACAATGTCAACCCTATGTTCCTACATGACAACTACTAAAGAAGCTTAAAGGAAAACGTGAATGCTGGGAAACGTCAGCAGTTTTGGCAGCATCTGTGAAGAGAGGAACAGAGTTAACGTTTTGAGTCCCTGTGATACTTCTTAAGAGCTGAAACATTGGGCAGAATTCTCCGCCTCACTGGTCTAAAAGCTGGAAATTCCCGCCCGACTGTCAGTGGCGTCTCACATTCTCCGCAACCCGCCTGTTAAAATTCCAGTGGCGGGCGGGATGGGAGATTTCTGGCCATTAACTCTGTTTCTCTCTCCATAGACGCTGCCAGACCTGTTAGGTTTTTTCCCAGCATTTTCTGTTTTTATTTCAGATTTCCAGCATCCACAGTATTTTGCTTTTAAAGAAACATAAAACCTTCCATACAAGAACTTCTGATATGTCTTCCTTTTTTCTCAACTTTTTCCACCCCTCCCATCATTGGCAGGTTCCTTTACCATGTCCATTCCATTTCCTGCAGTTTCCCACCTCGCTCCCAGAAATGCAGTACAGTTCCTTTTGTCCTCACCAGCTGCCATATTCAGTGAATCATGCTCTGCCATTTCTCTCACCTCCAGCATAACATCTCCACCAAACACATCTTCCCACCCCTCCCTTTCAGCATTTCAAAGGGACCATTCACCCCACAACACCCTGGTCCATTCATCAATCACCCCCAATACCCACAGCACTTTTCCATGCAAGCGCAGGAGATGCAACATCTTCTATTTTACAACCTCTCTTCAGCTTCCAAAGATCCCAAACACTTCTTCAGATGATATATGTATACTTCTTTCAAGTTTTTGCGAGGTAAAGTTGCCAAAGTCCCAGTTGACCATAGGCTGCTCTCCCCTCAAAGGGGATTTTAACCTGAGGAACACCACCCCTCAAGTGTGGGGCAAGTTTGAGAAGGTGGGGACTTCATGAATAAACACAGCTGGTACGGGAATTGAACCTACGTTGTTGGTGTCACTCTGCATCACAAACCAACTGTCCAGCCAACTGAGCCAACTGACTCCCCACTACTTTTCACTACTCACAATACGGTCTGCTCTACCCTGGGAAGAACACACACAAATTGGATGACCGCGTTGTGGAAATGCCTCCTTTCAACCCGCAAATGAGACCCTGAGCTTCCGGTGGCCAGTTATTTTAATTCTCCACGTTGCTCCCATATTGACTTCTCTGTCCTCAGCCTCCTGCAGTGCTCTAGTAAAGCACTCCACAAATTTGAATAACAGCACCTCAACTTTCAATTAGGCACTTTACAGCACTGGCTGGAATTTTACCGCCCTGCCGCCATGGGAATCGGAGCAGGCGAGAGGTGGACAATGGGAAGGTCTGTTGACCTTGGGCAGGATTTTATAGTTTCGGAATGAGCGAGGCCATAAAATCCCACCCATTGAGTTCAACAATTTTAGGCAGTAACTCTGTCCCCACTTTGTTCCCCTTTCCTTTGTAGGTTTTGGTTTCACTGTCTCGTTTTTCCCTTTATTTTGCTTTTGGATGGCATTGTGATTCTGCCATTTACTCTTCCTCAACACATTTTTTGTTTCATTACGGGTATCATTAACACTCTCAATCATAGAGTGGAATTTTACGATCTCATCGCGCCCGTTTTGTGGTGGGAAAATGTCGTAAAATCGGGCACGATGCAACTAGCGAGAATGGCGCCCGGTTTCGCGTTCATTCCCATTTTACCAAAAAGAATTGGCACAATCGGGAGCCCGCCCAAAATGGGCGAAAGGTCAATTTGCATTTTTTTGCATTCATCACAATGTCATTCGCAAACTTCACTCTCAATTGTCCCAGCTCACCCGCCTTAAAGACCGCGTTCGCTGCAGCCGGATCAATGAGGAAAACACCTGCTCTATAAAAGTCAGATTCAGGCACTTGATCAGTGAGGGTGAGCGAGGAGGTAAATCTCCCACATTCAAACAGCGTTTTGGGTCAGGGTGACCTGCGAGTGTGTGGAGGGAGTGGGGGGCTGTTGTTGCTCACGAGGTCCAACCTCAGACTCTCAGCATGGACCCGGCTCAGAGCCCTGACCTCGGGTCTTAGCGCTGACTCTGGGCCCTAGTGCTGGCAGCAGCAAGCACTTGCAGGTGGGAGATGGGCTGGAAACTCTCTGAAGTGGAAGCACTGCAGCCTCAGAACTTGTCAACCAGCACTGTCTGTGGCCACTACTGCATGGGTTCTGGGTGTGTGTTTGTGAGTTGGGGGCGGGGAGGGGGATGTGGGGGGGGGGCTGTATTGCCATCAAAGGGGATGAGGACCCGGATCACAGGTACACCACCCCCTGTCTTCACCCTCTCCCGGTGATTATGGATATTCTTCTCTTGTGGGCACAGAAGGAGCCATGTGAAATCTGATGGCACAAGTCCTGCAGGGTTTCAGGTGGCGACCCTCAGCGGGCAAGGGTTGTGATACTCTTGGGTGGGAGAAGGGAGGTACTTGAGGGTCAGGGGCTGGAAGCATGCAGGGTGCTGGGGGTGGGGGGATCTGGGGGTCGTTTAGGGGGGGAAGATGCTGGATGAGGTAAAACATTCATACTTGCTGCCTGGATAAGGTCGTTCAGTTTTTTGCGGCACTGCTTCCTGGTTCTCCTGGCCAGTACCCTGGCACTAACACATGCTACCACCGCCTCTCATGCTGCGTTTCTATCCCTTCCTCTGGGACGGTGTCTTGCTGGGGGGAAGAGGGTGTCCTGCTATGCCTCCAATGCCTCCAGCAACCTGGCCAGGTCAGCATCTGATAAATGGGGAGCTGTCTTCCTGGAGGCCATTTCTTCCTGCCTGTCTGTCTGCCCATCCTGGTGGGTTTTAATGGAGCTCTCCCTTGTTAGAGCAGATCAGCTGCAGGCAGTTTGGGCGAGTCACACGCCTGTTAGAGCATTCCAGCAAGTTTAATGCAGTTTGCCTTGTTACCATGAAGGGGAAGCCAAGTCAGCACTTGCAGGTTTGCTGATGGGGTAGTGTGGGGGGGGGGGGGGGGGGGGGGGGGGGGGGTGGGGGGGGGGGGGGGGGGGGGGGGGGTGGGGGGGGGGGGGGGCGATTTGTGTCTCTGTGATGATCAGGGACGGGAGAGAGAGAGGGTTATGTCAGTCAGCCATCGGGGCCAAGGGGTGATGAAGGGGACACATGCTGGGGTGGAGAGGGTGGGGTGAGGGAGGGATAAGTAATGTTGGGGGGTCTCCGATGTCCATAGGGGGAAGAGGAGACTGTATCTGGCCCGGAGGGGTTCTGTCAGCAGAGCTGGGTTTTTTCCCAGTTTTCCTGTGCACACGCAGTTTGTGGCTCCTATCTAAGCTGCTGGCTGTCTGGTGAATTAGGCCCCACCCACAGTCCAGCCCATGTTTTCAAAGACTAAGTGCATAAAATTGGGAGTGAAAACTCGCCCGAAAACAGATCAGCAACTCTCCCGTTTTCACACTAGCTGGACACTTAGAAAAAAATCTCGTAAAGTTCCACCCATGGAATCCCTGCAGTGCAGAAGAGGCCATTTGGCCCATCAAGACTGCACTGACTTTCTGGCCGAGTATCTTACCAAGATCCTCTCCCCCACTCTATCCCTGTAACCCCATACAGTTACCATGGCTAATCCATCTAACCTAAACACCTTGGGACACTAAGGGACAATTTAGTATGGCCAATCTACCTAACCTGCACTCTCTTTGGCCTTGCACCATTAACTCTGTTGTCAATTAATCTCTCTTGTCTTTCATCCTATCATGGACACACCCTTTTGTTCTTTTTCCTACACTCCCCCCATTTACTGGTTTAAACCCTTAGAAATTCCTAATTTTCCCAGTTCTGATGAAAGGTGATGACTGTCATGTTAACTCTGTTTCTCTCTCCACAGATGCTGTCTAACCTGCTGACTATTTTCAGAATTTACTGTTTTTATACTTTGCTTTTGAACTAGAATCGTAGAAGAGTAAGAAGGAGATCATTCAGCCTGTCAGGTTGATGCCAACTCTCTGTAAGAGCTCCTCAGCCAGTCCCAGTCTCATGTCCTTTCCCATTGGCCCCGCAATTTTTTTCTCACTTCAGATAATTATCCAATTTGCTTATGATAGCCATGATTGAACCTGCCTCCACCACACTCAGGCTGAGCATTTCTGATCCTAACCACTTGCAGCATAAAAAAGCTTTTGGTCATGTTGTCTCTGGCTCACTCAGCATCTTAAATCGGTGTCCTCTAGTTCTCAATCCTTCTGCCAATGAGAGTAGTTTCTTCCTATTCACTCTGTCCAGTCACCTCATGATTTGGAAAGCCTCAATCAATCTCCTCTCAACTCTTCTCTTCTCTAAAGAAAGCAACGCCAGCCTCCCCAATCTATTCGCATAATGGAACTCTTCTCCCTGGAACTATTCTCATAAATCTTCTCTGCATCTTTTTTCTGAAGAGGAGTACCCAGACCTGGATACAATACTCCAGTTGAGGCCAAATTAGGGTTCCCCACATGGAAAAAAAACTGTTGTAACTGGAGTACATCCTAGCCAAAAAAACTGGTAATGTATCGGGGTCAATCAGAGCAACCAGAAACCAGTCAGAAACCAGTGAGGAATCATTTTACCCCCAGTTTTGTCAGTCAACTTTAGACTATGTCCGGTTGTGACTTACAGCTAGGGAGCTTGAACTGGCTTGAGTCGAGCATGCCCTGTGTACCGGTAGGGCCACACCCGGTTTCTGATGTGTCCCCATACCTCTGATTTAAATGTGAGTTTTGAGCAGTTGAACAGTTATCAACCTCACGTCTATGGAAATGCGACTGGTGTTTAATCAGCAATCTGAAAAAGATACCCATTTCTTAAAATAAAAATCCATTATATTCATGTCCATTAATTGTTCTGTTTCTGATTTTCCTTTGCGCACAATGAAATTACAGTACAGACAGCATGACAATATATGGAAAATTTTCATACGTTGAACCGTACACAAAGAAATAGGGAGGGATTTGGCTAAGACCACAGCTGCCTGGATCCACATAACTGGTGCACCCATGGCACCAAGATGCTTGCATGGCCAATCTTGGGGTTGCTGAGGAGGTGGAGCGGAGGAGGGGAAGAGGAGGGGGCTGGAGGTGGTTGAGAGGAACTGGAGGAGGTGGTATAGCCAAATGAAGGAGACTACAACACTCAGGGAAATGCAGTTCAGAGACATTATAGTGCAATTCTTGTTGGATTTACTCATGATTTTTTTGACATCTGTGCTTCATTGTCATCTTTGGCAGATCTGATGTCTACCTCAGTGTGAATGTAATTGTTTATTTCAATTATGGGGTGTATGAGTGTATCAATGGAAGAAGTAGCATGAGATTTGGTGCCTTTTAGTCCAGCCATTTTCTCTCTTTCATTGGCACTGATGCTGTCTCTGCAGATACTGAACGGATAACGTTTTGTTCTTTGGGTCAAGTTTCTGTTGCTTTGCAAAATAATTGTTAATTTCCTCTTAGGCTTATTATTGGATCAAACTTTTTTAATGCCATCTGCAGTAGGTGTCTGACAGGAACTTTTAGCCAATGTTACTGCATCGCAAGAAGCTGGAAACTTGAGACTGTCAATGCTTTTGCACTGTACATAATTCACAAATCCATGAAAAGGACCAGATTCCTTTTTCTTTATTCTGTGAATATCTATCACTGTGGAATAAATATCTTGCATACTAATCACCTTAGTTTTCTTGTCTCTGTTTTCATGAAGCACTGCATTGGCACAGATAAAGAGAAATATGCCGATTCCCAGCACCAGTGGTCCGAAGATCTTCAGTTTCTCCGAATGTACATAGCTGGCTACAAATTCAGAAATAATCTCCAAAGACGTGTCTACTGTCGTGTAATTGCTGGTGGTATTGCGAGACACTACGTTTGTTTCAGGATTCTTGTAGGCCACAGGCCAGTAGCCTATTACTACCATTGCAATCCCTGCTAACATCACCAAGATCCCAAAGGCGGTGATCAATCCTGAAATGGAACACAACTCCAATTTGGCTTTCACCATTACCACATCATTCTTCCTTTTTTTGAACACTTTCCTTCTGTGTTTATTTGCCCGTTCACTAGGTTTGAAGGAATCATTTGTTCTGGCTGCAATACGCAGGAGACCTCCTGTTGCTATCATGATCGATCTACTGAACAGCTTGATCTGAAAGAAAAGGAAATGTTAATAATGCACAGGCTGTGAAGGAGAGAAAATACAGTTCTATGTGACATTATAAGGGGTCTCTGCTCTCCTAATCATCACACTTCTACACCTAAAGAAAGCTTTGATTATATTTTTGGTCAGCAATGGTTCAATCGCTCTGAGTCACCAGGTTCCGCTCCAGACTTGAACACTAAATAAAGCTTACCCTCCAGTGCAGTAAGAGATGTTAAACCAAGGTCTCATTTTCCCTCTCAAGTTGATGTGAAAGATTTTATGACAATGTTTTGAGGAAGAGCAGAGGGGTTTCCCCCAGTGTCCTGGTCATTTTTCTTTATTTGTTAATCAACATCATTTAAAACAGATTATCTGATCAATGTCAAACCACTGTACGTGGAAGCTGGCTGTGTGCAAATGAATTGTTACATGCCCTAGAACAAGGGATCACAGTCTCAGGATATAGGATAGTCCACTTGGAACAGAGATGAGGAGAAACTTCTTCACTCAAAGGGTGGTGAACCTGTGGAATTCTCTACCACAGAATGCTGTGGAAACAAAGTCACTGAATATATTTAAGAAGGAAATAGATAGATTTCTGGCTCTAAAGCTATAAGCAGATATGGAGAGAGAATGGAGGTACAGCGCAGAGAGAAAGGATCAACCATGATCATTTAAATGATGGAGCAGCCTTGAAGGGCCAAATGATCCACTCCTGCTCCTATTTTCCATGTTTCCATGTTGTGTTGAGCCATGACAATTTTAGAGTCGTACGTAATGGTACATAATGAAGGGCAATTCCAGATCTTTTCAGGGACTAATAATTTAATTTTTAAATGAGTTCTGAAGTTATAATTATCTAGCTCTGAGCAATGACTTTGGGGCAATGGTGGGATTGTGGTAATGTCACTGGTTTAGTAATCCAGAGGCCCAGGCTAACATTCTGAGGGCACTGCTGGTGGAATCTGATGGTGGCTGATCATGTCAGACCAGTCATGATCTCATTGAATGGTGCAGCAGAGCCGGTGGGGCGGAATGGCCTGCTTCTACTCCAATGTCTTATCATCTAATATAAATTCAATTAATATGTCAAATAAATCTAGTCTCAGTAATGGTGGCCATAAAAATGATGACCATCATCATAAAATCCCATCTGGTCCATGAGACTCCAGATGTCTGTAATGGCCTAGCAAGCCACATGGTTCAAGGACAATTAGGGATGGGCAAAAAATACTAAACACAATTAATAAATGTGATGAAATACTGAAAATGTATCTGGATATCAAGATATTGAGGATAATCAAAGCATGACATTAAGAAGCTGAAAGACCTAGGGCTGGACCAATACCACTCCCCCCTTCACCTTCACCCCTTCTCCCTCCCCCTCTCTCCCCCGCCCCCCACGCAACTCCAGTTGGGTGAGTTTTTGGCTGGGTGGTGGGGGATGGGGTGTAAAATATGTCAGATGGCAAGCCCACTGCTTTCTGCCAAACCACGTTCAATATCTTTTTTCATTCTGGGCCTGCTTGCAGTCCCAGCACACCCACTACTGAATCCTGAGGAAGTCCCAGCCTCAGCTTGTGTACAATACTAACAGCATATTATCGCTGTGGAGCGGCCTTATTTAAAGTTGGTGGGTTTGGAAGTGGCTTTCGTTCTGGTGGGGATGAGCAATGTGCCCCCCCGCCCCCCCACCACACCTCCCCTCCCCGCCCCCCACCCCTCACCATCCATCCATCCATAAAATACAGGGGAAAATAAATCCAAAAATAAAACATAATTTCCCTAAAACTGTATATAATCTCAACTATTTCCATACGTTCTTATTTAACTGCACTAAACTGGCACTGCTTACTAAGCAATATCTGGACAACAGTGAAACATATCCCCATAGTTACCATTTATTCTCCTTTTTAACTCAATTTCTCTCTGTGTTAGTCTCGTTAATTAACAGACTATCACTCTGGAGAAAAAAAGAAACATAGAAACTGGAAGCAGGAGTAGGCCATTCGGCCCTTTGAGCCTGCTCCGCCATTCATTTTGATCATGGTTGATTATCGAACATACTTGTTTAATTTTGAACTATGCATTGTACACTGTCAGATTACTATCACAAATGGATGTGCATTCATTTAATTATTGGGACGTTAAATCAATCGGTCTTGCCATTCCTAGTTGAAACTATAATGCTGTCTTATAAAAAATTCAAACTTTATTATTGACTGGGAGATGCCCAGATATAAATATACTTTTATTGCTATCAGTCACATCATGGTAATTTTTTAAGACACATATTGAATAGCAGGTTATTCAACATGGTTGCAGAGACATTGTTGACTTTGTGCACAATGAAATCAGAATCCTGTTTTTAAATAATGGGTTTATGGCATTTTACACAGTGCAGAGGCAATCCTCCCTATAATCAACAATTCCCTTGTAATAAAATACAATCATATTTCTATAAACAATCTTGTTGAAGACAGATACTAGTCAAGAAGTGTACATTCAGAATAGCAAATTTCAATCCATGTCATCTTTGATGGTGCAAATAAATACAGTATCCTACTGTAGAAGCACTTGGATCTCATTCTATGCAGTCTCCTGTAAAGGTTTAACTTCTGATGTGTGTATCCAAAATCATTTCATCCAGAAAAGACAAAAAAACGCCAATTGAACTTTGAAAAGCATGTCATCAACCAAATGATTGCCCAAAATGGGAGTCATTGTAGACAAAAATAGAATCATTTCCACTTACCTAGAAAAGCTTGGGTTGACCTTGGGGCTCAAAGACCAAAGACCAGATTAGTGAAATTGAGAATAATATCTGTCAAAGCTGCATGAAACAGGATGTAACCCTTTCAGCATTGCCAGTGTGTATCAGAGTCCTTTGCCTCGCAGAGCTGAGCCAGTGATTGATCAAGTACAGCAGGTTTCCAATGTTTGGTGGGCAAAAATAAATCATTCAAAAGTACAATTGGTGCTAGACAAATTTTACAAGTCATGAGGTTTTGGACTGCTGTCAGGAGGATTAGAGCACATCTTGTTATTTTAGAGTTGCTTGTTTTCTATTTGTTGACTCAGTAAGGTTACTGGATGCTGAAGGCAGCTTGATGTGGCTAATGTTATCCTGATACTGCTGTTGCTATGATACCAGCCAATGACACACAGGATGCAAGTAATCGCCTTCTTTACTCTTTTCCATAACAGTCTCTTCACATTCTCGTTTCATTTTCTACTATTTGATGTAATGCTTTATTTGAAAGGTTAATTCGGAAATGATGTACGTTATGTTTTATCTACCAATTAAAAAAAGAAATACTGCATGATGTCGACATCCGAATACATCATTTGTAAACAGATTGTAGTTGGACAATTGAGCAAACCATTCTGTCGCTGAATTGGATTTCTTTTCAAAACCAGAGGCAATTGCAATTACATTAATGATGCTACTGATTAGATCAATTTCTTTGGCAAACAGAATAATAAACCATGTGTTAATCTACACATTAATTAAACTAAGTTTCGTGCGTTATTTTAAACCATTGTCAAGTCAAATCTTGCCTTAGCTTTAGCATATGCAGACCTGTATTTTTAAAAAGAAACATATATACTGTTTATGAATAGTGCAATATATAGATAAGCATAAACACTTTCTAATTATTTCAGAAGTGCTCGATTAAAAACAGCTGTTACTATTATTATCATGTTTTGCCCTTCTGTGTTCAAGATACTTAATTGCTGTATTCAAAGCCATAATTAGCAAAAAAAATACCCAAAATGTCTCAAACTAATTTACAATCTATTTATTTCAGAAATGTCCAGTAATTATTACTATATTTTCATTGTCTTCTGCTGATTGTTTCAGTAAAATTGATATGACACTGACCAAAATTCTTTTACTGAATTATTATGAATCATTCAGACAATCTGTTTCCACCATACACGCCAAACAACTAAGTTTGGATGGTGCTCTCAAAGAAACCTTGGCAAATAGATGCAATACATCCTGTTTATGGTTCAATGCAGCAGACATCATGTGCTGGTGGTGGAGGGAGTGGCTGTTTAAGGTAGTGTGGATGCGGTTGTCGTATAATGGGTTAGTTACGATAACGAGATAGTGATAGTTATCATGTTATAATAGTGACATCTCCAGTCATGTGGTAGAGACTCGATAAGAGAGAGGGAATAGTCTGCACACAAGAAAGATATACTTACTTTCTAGTCTATCCTGCACCTGATGTTAATAAAGTAGTTTTGAAGCAACCAGCTGGAGTCAGACTAGAATTACTCATGGGTAAGAGGGAAACCTTCTCTGAATAGATTAGGCAAGGAGGCCAACCCTCAAAACATGGTAGCAGAGATGGTGACAACAATCTAACAACAATTTGGTGCCATTGACAGAAAACCCACAAGGAGAAATTGGAAGACTTGTTCGAAGGAGGAATTTGAAGACACAACTTGATGAGAAGCACATCAGGAATTAGTAGCCAGCACCAGTCAATCAATCACTGCTCTTGCCATAGCTGTTCAAAAACTTTGAGGAACCACAAAGTGGCCAGAGTTGGGAGTTGTGGAAAAAAACACTTCCTAAGATATCAAGCAATGTTGGTTTGCATGCCAAAGAGCAGAAACATCAGGTTAGCTTATTCCTCTATGCAGGTGGGGTGAGTCACTGACATTGTCCTCGTGAGACAGGCGGTAGAAGAGACCTCCACAGACTTTGAAACTGTCCTTAAAGCTCTCAGCACATACTTTGGTTCGAACTATTAGCAAGTGGATCACTACATTGAGCAGGCCGAACTTGGAGGGGTAGGCCAGGCTACAATCTGTCGAGATACTGAGGCTTCAGGCGAGTTTGTTAGTTCTACAGGCCCAAGGGCTGTAGCCTCACTCACTCAAAACCCCACCAAAACAGGTGAAAGGGTGGGTGGGCCATTTTGAGGTGGCTATGCTGTGGTGCAAAGAAGCAGCACAGAAGGCAAGATTTCCATCAGTAGGTGAAGAATGTTTCCAATGCAGAAAGATGGACCAAAGGGCATTTTCTGCACGGTATGACTCCATTGCCAGAATTCTACCATCCCGCCCGCCATAGAGTCGGAGCGGGCGAGGGGCGGACAATGGAAATGTCCTTTGTCCACGGGTGGGATTTTCGGGTCCCGGGTCAAGTGAGGCCGTAAGCTCCCGCCCTATGACTCTCTAATAGCAGCTGGGGAGGTTTATACACAATCCATCACCGAGACACCATCCACTGGACCCTGGGTGTGTGGATCTCTCAGTTATTTTTGAAGCTCGGCCAGGGGATGAGGACACAGGAGGCACTATTGCAGACCATGGCCATACATAAGTCGACCTTTTGGACTTGGGTTGACTATTTCGAGAAGAAGATTATGAAAAAGAAGCCGTTGTGGCACCAAGCAATCCACTGGAAACGGAATCTCAGAGGTTTTTGAGAGCTATTTGTATCGCCTGCTGAAGCACATACTGGGGAGAATCTTTCTAAATTTTTTCGAAGTGTCAGCCTCAGACTGAAAGCCAGCGTAAAGCTCTCCAGCTAAACAGACCAGTTTTCTCTCCAGATCTTGAGCTTCTTAGACTAAAATAAATGAGTGGGCAGGGTTTACACTGTCACTCTGGTGGGGAGGGACCTGTTAGGTTTGGCAAGACTGACAACCATGATGTGGAGAAGCCAGTGTTGGACTGGGGTAAACACAGTAAGAAGTTTAACAACACCAGGTTAAAGTCCAACAGGTTTATTTGGTAGCAAAAGCCACAAAAGACTGACAACCACAGAGATTGGGGCACCATCTTTATAAGTGCCCTGATCAGATCAAAAAACAAACTTCTCCTCCCCCCCCCGACCGCTCCCCGATCACGGAGATTTTAGTGAATCTCTCCCCACCACATCCTTGGAGGGATCCATGCAACTATTTTTTGTTTGGCCAAGCCCTGTTGTAAACTTCGCTGATGTCACATCGGCGAGGTATAAATATTTAGTCAGGGGAGATTATAGCTATAGTTTGAGAGAGAGGAATGTGCAATGAGACCTGTGTGGCCTTGTACACCAGGTGTCATCAAACACCAGTCAGGTACAGCAGATAGTAAAGAAGGCGAGTGGTATGTTGGCCTTCATAGCAAGAGGATTCGAGTACAGGAACAGGGATGTCTTGCCGCAATAGTACAGGGCCTTGCTGAGATCACACTTGGGACATTGGGCCCTATTTTACCATTTTGATTCTAAGTGCTGGGCGGACTTGAAACTGGGAGTGTTTCAGATCCGACTTTTAGACCCGTTCTCCGGCACCCCCACACGTACTCTATCTGCAAAAATATCAGCGATTCTGAATTGCGCTGCACAAGCCTGTGGGCGGGACTTAACGCACCTGAAATCCTGCAGCTCCGGTCGGTGCCTCCAACTGCGCATGCGCAGAATAAAAATGATAAAATGCTGCTCCTCTGCCACATCTCTCCCGGGCTGGATAATACCTCCCCCTGGCCCCACAGACATTGCCCCACCCCTACAACATTACTGACCCCCTTATCCCCCCAACCCCACGCCACCCAGACTGATCACAGGCCCCTCCCCCATTCCTCACACCAATCTCAGGCAGAGTGGCAGCGGAACCATCCTTCCCCCCCCCCCATTGATCTCAAGCAGAGTGGCACGGACCCCCCATCCCCCCACTGATCTCAGGCAGAGTGGCAGCAGACCCCTGCCTTCCCCCTCACTATTCTCAGGCAGAGAGATTCACCCTCCCTCCTCCACCCTACAGATATCAGGCAGGGTGATCCCCCTCATCCGCATCCAAGACCCTCCCGCACAAGGCCCCCATCTCCTCCGGACTCCGATGGCTCCGTGTGACACCTCCCTCTCTCTCTCCTGTCCCAAATCATTGAAAGATTGCATCTTAAAGACTTGATTAGCTGTAAGTATTCGCATTCCAACCATCATTCATGTAAATTGAGTCTGTGTCTTTATATGCCCTGTTTGTGAACAGAATTCCCACACACCTGAAGAAGGGGCTTAGAGCTCCGAATGTTTGTGTGACTTTTGCTACCAAATAAACCTGTTGGACTTTAACCTGATGTTGTTAAACTTCTTACTGTGTTTACCCCAGTCCAACGCCGGCATCTCCACACCAAATCATTGAGACACTGATCCACCCCACCCCCCGCCACCCCCCCACCCCACCCACACCCTCCCCACCCCCCCACCCCCTCCCCCCCACCCCCTCCCCACGCCCTCCCCACGCCCTCCCCACCCCCCCACCCCCCACTCCCCCCGACCCCCCCCACCCCCCCACCCCCCCGACCCCCGCACCCCCCCCCCACCCCCCCCACCCCCCCACCCCCCCAACCCCCTCCCCACCCCCCACCCCACCCCCACCCCCCACCCCACCCCCACCCCACCCCCCCACCCCCACCCCACCCCCCCACCCCCACCCCACCCCCCCACCCCCACCCCACCCCCCCACCCCCACCCAACCCCCACCCCCACCCCCCCCTACCCCCACCCCCCCCCACCCCCACCCCACCCCACCCCCACCCCCCCCCCACCCCCCCCACCCCCACCCCCCCCACCCCCACCCCCCCCCCACCCCCACCCCCACCCTACCCCCACCCCCCCACCCCCACCCCACCCCACCCTCACCCCCCCCACCCCCCCCACCCCCCCCACCCCCACCCCCCCCACCCCCACCCCCGCCCCACCCCCGCCCCACCCCCACCACCCCCTCCCCACCCCCCCTCCAACATCAGCCATCAGCACACCTGCAAGTGCTCACTTGCCTTCCCCTCAATGCTAACAAGCAAACTGCATGGAACTTGCTGGAAAGTTCTGCCAAACTGCCTGCAGCTGATCTGCCCTAATGAAGGGCAGCTCCATTAAAAACTCAAGAATGGACAGGCAGGCAGTGCAGGACAATGTGCGCATGACCAGCCCCCCATTTTTCTGAGGGCAATCTGGGGAGGCTCCTGGATGCAGCAGAGGTGAGGTGGGACACAGAACCAGGGAGGCTGATGGAAATACGGTCTGGGAGGAAGTCGCCACCTCGGTCAGTGCCAGGGCACTGCCCCCCACCCCCCCGAACAACAAAGCAGTGCCGGAAAAAAGTCAATGACCTCATCTGTGCAGCAAGGGTGAGTGCTGAACCCCATCTTGCATCTTCCCCAAAATCTCCCCCAGATCCTCCCATCCCCAGCACCCTGCATGCTTCCAGCTCCTAACCCCCAAGCAGCTCCTTCCTATCCCCCCAATGAGCCCCACTGCGCCTGCCCTCTCAGGGCCACCACCTGATACTCTCAGGAGTCACGCCACCAGTTCTTTCATGGCTTCTTCTGTCTCCACAGGAGAAAACCGAGCACAACAGCCATGAGAGGGCAAAGACCCGGGTGGTGAACCAGACCTCCGGGTCCTCATCCACTTTGGGGAGCACTGGAGCTGTCAAGCGAAGGAGAGATGCGGGCTGTCAGTGACAGCATGGTCAGGCTGCCATCAAGACATGAACACTTGTCAATCCTTCACTCACTTTGAGGCAACTTCTCGGAGGCACGAGTTTCAGGTGTGAGGGGCAAGGTTTAAAGGAGATGTACAAGGCACGTTTATTTGCATAGAGAGGGTAGTGGGTGCCTGGAACTTGCTGCCGGGGGAGGTTGTGGATGCAGAGGCATCTTTACAGCTATGTGAATGGGAATAGAGGCATATGGTCCCCGGAAGGATAGAGAGTTACATTTCAGATGGGCAGCCTGGTCGCTACAGGCTTGGAGGGCCGAAGGACCTGTTCCTGTGATGTAATTTTCTTGGTGCTTTGTTCTATGTTCAATGGAGAAATATGAGTCACGTGTTTTGCATCCCGGATTCCTCTCCCTCCCTTGCACTTAACCTTGTGTCCTGTGTTGCAGGGACAGATCCAGATGCCCCGGGGCCTTCTGGACTCCAGGCCCTCTCTGCAGCTCTCGCCCATCCTGTTCAGGACAGCTTGGACGAGTCCTCAGAGGATATGGATGAAGGGACTTCCGATGGTGGTACCGTTTTGGCATCAGCTTCCATCTACAATTCACCATCCCAAATACTGACACATTGGTGGGTCCAGTTAGTGGTGAGGCTTCTGGGTCACTCTCTGGTGAGCACGACACATCTGATAATGTACATCGGGTGGAGGAGGGAACGTCCGAGGCCTCGAGCATGCGGGGGCCTGCCGGAGGCGAGGACTCAGCTGGCCCCAGGCTACATGCTGGGCCTCTGAGATCACTTCTCCCTGAGCTGCTGGAGATGCAGCAACAGAGCCAGGGAATGCAGGAGGGGCTGACGGCCACACTGGACCAACTGCGAGTCTGTTGGGAGGAGTCCCAAAACTTTCAGGCGGACCAGCTATTGCCTGTCTTGCGTGCTTCACAGGCCAACACTGCAACGGTGGCATCTGTAGTGGAAAGCCTGGGGCAGGGGATCCACACCATGAGTGGCAGACTCCAAGCGATGGCCAAGTCACTCGCAGCTGAGGGACTGAATAGGATTCTCAAGGTTCTGCGGCCCATGGCTGAGAGGCTCGAGAACTTGAAGGAGGCCCAGCGGAGCAGCACTGAGACACAGCGGGCTACGGCAGCAGCCCTTGAGAATGTGGCCCAGTCGCAGAGGGTCAGGCTTGAAGGGTTGCAGAGCATGGCCCAGCCTCAGAGGGCACTTGCTGCGGCCATTGGCAGGTGGCCCCCAACTCAGGTGGCCATCGCAGAGGGCTCAACCATCATGGGTAGGACGCAGGTGGTCCTCCAGGACTGGCAGTGCCAGGTGACACCAGAGCTTCTGGAGCTCACTGCAGAAGCACCGCCATCCCATGGAGTGACCCAGGAGCCCACAGGAACCACAAGGGAGGAGGAAGGTCTCGAGCCCATGCCAAGGCCTTCCAGCCAGGAGACTGTGGCTGTGGCTACACCTTCTGACTCCCCCCTTTCTGACACTGAGGCATCTCCGGGGCAGCGGGATGAAGAGGGTATCAAGGAAACATCCCAGACACGTGGAAGCAGGTTAGGGCTCTCAAGGTGCAGGGCCTCCAGAGGAAGCCCGCCATGCGCATCACAGGCAACGGGGCGAGGTCGGCAGCTGGCGCCCTCCACCTCCGATGTACATTCTGGGGAGTCACTGAGACGCAGTGATAGGCCACGTAAGTTTAGGAAGTTGTAGTTGTACTGAGATGGCACGGGTGAAGGGCTGCACCAGTTAGAAAGGTATTTAAGCACCTTAGTGTTTTCCTTTCAGAAGTTTTTATGTTAGAACATATTATTTAAACACCTTTATTGCAATTAAATACTTAAATTAAATATTTTTCCACTACCCACCTGTAACTAATTTGTCTCAGATTATCTCAGATGATTGCCAGAGTGATGCTTCATGTTGATGTCAGTTGGGGAGGTCCCTCAATGCTGTGTCACTGAGAAAAGGAAACCATTGGTTCCCCAGAACCCACGAGCCATTCCCTCCCGTCCCCCACCCAACCCTCCCCAAGGCCGGTGTATGGGGGTTTCAGATCCCTTACCCACTACACAGACGTGGGCCCAGGTGCCAGCGTGCATGCGGAGCTCAGGTAGGAGTCAGACTAGTTCGCACCAGGGCATCATCATAATGGTGCTTAGTGAGTCGTCATCACCCTCCTGCCTGCCAAAAAACTCGCTAACACAGAGTACCCAGGCCCACCACTCTGGTTGACAATGTTGCAGGAGATAGAATTTTTGTGGGGGGTGGGTGGGGTATGAAACACAAGCCCCGAGTGACTGAACTGCCTGGTGATCAGGGCCTCCCTCGCCACCCTCCCAGGCCTAATTTGAGCTGCCAGCCCTCCAGCGCCTGGGTGGTGTTCCAAGGCATGCTCTTTCTCTTCTTCCTCCTCCTGCTCTTCCTCCTCCTTCTGCTGGCCATCCTCCCCTGCGAGACCCGGCTGGTCAGCCTCCATGTCCTCCTCCTCCTCCTCCTCCTTCTACTTCTCCTCCTCCTCCAGTAGGTCACCTCTCTGCAGAGCCAGGCATAGCACCCCAGACCACTATGCGGGAAGTTCAGAGCGGCCATCAATTTGACAGCCACCGAGAGTGAGTGCCCCCGCCCACCACCCCCCCCCCCCCCACCCCCCCCTCCCCGGCCGCCCCAGCCTCTTGGTGCCAGGTCCTGCAAAGGTTGCACAGGTGTTGCACTGTCTCCTTTCAGAGGCGGAGACGTCGGCGGCACACGGTGTCCGACATCCGTTCAAATGACACTCATGCACAGAACTGCTGGGGTCTCTGCTCCCTCCTTCTCCTGCACCTCCCCGCCAGGTGAATGGCAGCCACCTCCTGCCCCTGGTGGTCGTCTCCCTCTACTCCTGCAAGTGGTAAGGCCCGGGCTTCCTGTGCCCGCAATTCTTCCTCCAGCTCCTCCTCCTCAGCTCCAGCAGCAACCAAAAGAACAGCAAGATCGATTGGTTGTATTGCAAAAGCCATCTCGTCACTCTGAAGGGGGTGGGGAGGAGGGAGAGGAGGTGTTGCAGATGAAGAGGAACACATGTAGAGGGCTGCTTGCCCCTAGCACATCAACAGTCACTGTCCATACCCCCCCAATTCCCCCAGCCACATGCTCCCCACAATCACAGCTCCTTGAAAAGTTGAGAGGCTGCAGCAGTGCAAGTTGCAAGGGCTTTGTGCGCATCCTTCAGCTGGGAGTGAGCTGAGTGCACTGGAATCCAGCAGCACCACACGACCCGAGGTCAGTGCTGAGTCAGACATCGGAGACCCTGCTGAGCAACAGCCCCTCACCCCCCCCCCAAACACTCGCAGAGCCGCCACCGACCCGAGAAAGAAAATGGCCGCAACAAAAGGACACCCGTAAGCAGCAGAGAGCTGTCGGGCGCTGCACACTTAGCGCCCCACTAACCCTCACCGATGGAGTGCACGAATTGGACTTTTATAGAGCATGTCTGTTTCATACTGATTCGGGATTGGCGAACGCTGTGGTAAAGGGAGAAGTGCTGGTAAAGTTGGGTGTGCAGCCCATTAATTCAATTTAAATGCATCCGCGGTCCCAATCATGTCAATTTTCAGGCCTTGGTAAAGGGGGGAACCAATGCAGAGGCAGGTGTGGGTTGCACTACTCGCCTCACACCCGACTTTACCAAGTTTTCATGCCCGAAAACGGGTGCAACTTGATGGTAAAATCGGGCCCATTGTGTGCAGGTTTGGTCTCCCTCTCTGAGGAAGAATGTTTTTGCTGTAGAGGGAGTACAGAGAAGGTTTACCAGAATGATTCCTGGGATGGTGGGACGTCTGAGGAGGGATTGAATCAGTCAGGATTATATTCGCTGGAGTTCAGAAAAACGATGGGGAGATGTCACAGAAGCCTGTAAAATTCTAATAGGTAGGGTAGATGCAGGAAGAATGTTCCTGGTGGTGGGGGTGTCCAGAACCAGTGGTTACAGAATACGTAGAAAGGGTAAATCTTTTAGGACTGAGATTAGGAGAAATTTCTTCACCCAAAGAATGAAGAAGCAATTAGATATAACTCTTGGAACAAAGAGCAAAGAACAAAGAAAATTACAGCACAGGAACAGGCCCTTCGGCCTCCAAGCCTGCACCTGCCCAACTTAACTCAAACCCCCTACGCTTCCGGGGACCATATCCCTCTATTCCCATCTCATTCATGTACTTGTCAAGACGCCCCTTAAAAGTCACTACCGTATCCGCTTCCACTACCACCCCTGGCAACGCATTCCAGGCATCCACCACTCTCTGTGTAAAAAATCTGCCTCGTACATTTCTTTTAAAACTTGCCCCTTGCACGTTAAACCTGTGCCCCCTAGTAATTGACTCTTCCACCCTGAGAAAAAGCTTCTGATTAGCCACTCTGTCCATGCCTCTCATAATCTTGTAGATATCTATCACGTCTCCCCTCAACCTCCGTCGTTCCAGTGAGAACAAACCAAGTTTCTCCTACCTCTCCTCATAGCTAATGCCCTCCATACCAGGCAACATCCTGGTAAATCTTTTCTGTACCCTCTCCAAAGCCTCCACATCCTTCTGGTAGTGTGGCGACCAGAATTGAACACTATATTCCAAGTGCGGCCGAACTAAGGTTCTATAAAGCTGCAACATGGCTTGCCAATTTTTAAACTCAATGCTCCGGCTGATGAAGGCAAGCATGCCTTATGCCTTCTTGACTACCTTCTCCACCAGCATTGCCACTTTCAGTGACCTGTGTACCTGTACACCCAGATCCCTTTGCCTATCAATACTCCTCAGGGTTCTGCCATTTACTGTATATTTCCTATCTTAGACTTTCCAAAATGCATTACCTCACATTTGTCCAGATTAAACTCCATCTGCCACCTCTCCGCCCAAGTCTCCAACTGATCTATATCCTGCTGTATCCTCTGATGGTCCTCATCGCTATCCGCAAATCCACCAACTTTTGTGTCGTCCGCAAACTTACTAATCAATCCAGTTACATTTTCCTCCAAATCATTTATATATATTACAAACAGCAAAGGTCCCAGCACTGATCCCCGAGGAACACCACTTGTCACAGCCCTCCATTCAGAAACGCACCCTTCCACTGCTACCCTCTGTCTTCAAAGGGATCAAAGGATATGGGGTGAAGGAGAATCAGGCTATTCAGTTGGATGATCAGCCATGATCATAATGAATGCTGGAGCAGGCTCAAAGGGCCGAATGGCCTACTCCTGTTCCTATTTTCTATATTTGTATGTGGCAAGGGGCTGGGGGGGAGGGGGGGGGGTGGCAGGCGTTAATAATATTTAAATTCATGAAAATCTATTTTAATGAGGTTCCTGTCCTTTGTGGGCGTGAACCTTGTGGCATCACCGGTGAGGAGGCGGGGAAAATTGGGAGACACGACCTCTCCAAAGAGAATTATGTTTCACAAGTCTTTCCAGATTTTTTGCTTGCATTGCCGTTCTCTCTGACGGGGAATGTGGGCCGAAAATTGCCCCTGAAGTCTCTGGTTTTCTTTTGAATCAGCTGAGTTTGCTGTCCAAGAACAGAATTTATACCTTTGTCCCATTGAATCCACCAGTGAGATACCTTGAATATCACTGACTGACCAGAGAGTTGTCCAGGCAGAACAAAATGCTTGATTCCATCGAGGATCATACAGCCAGAGCATTGATATAGCCTATTAGCTTGGGTGGAAGCAAGTTGACGCCCACATTTCAGTCTGATCAAAAAAAATCTCCTTTCCACTAATCATAGAACCATCAAATCCTTACAGTGCAGAAAGAGGCCACTCAGCCCATCGCGTCTGCACCAACTCTCTGAAGGAGCATCTTACCCCGGCCCTCTCCTCCGCCCTATCCCTGTAACCCCATGCATTTACCGTGGCTAATCCACCTAACCTACACATCTTTGGACACTAAAGGGCAATTTAGCATGGCCAATCCAATCCAAGGATTTACCAAATTAGATTCACATCTTATCGCCATCTCTAATCTAGTTAGACAGAAAAGAAATTGCACTGATGTAGTGCCTTTCACAACCACAAGGTAGCTCAAAGCTTTTTACAACCAATATAGTCAATGCAGTCATGTAGGAATTGCTGCAATGTACCAACAGCAAGGTTCCACAAATAGCAATGTGTTGATTATCAGACAATAGCTTTTAGTGATGTTAATGGACAGATAACATTTGGAGTGGGACAGGAAACCACAGCCTCCTGACTCAGAAGAGAGAACGCTTTCACTGAACTGTAGCTGACACAAATTATATCTTTCAATGGTATGACAAAATAAAATTTGAAATTTTATCAGCATATTAAATTAACGTTAATGATGCGGCTACTTTTCTGATAAGTGCTTTCAGTTAGAGAATGGGTGCAGCAGCGTCTATTAACAGGAAAGCTTTGTTTCTTTGACATTATTGCACAGCTTTTATAGAAACTTGCTAACTGGTTTTTATTGCCGAATGCTGTTCATACTATTTGGTTAACTGACCATTTTATGTCCTTTTCAAATCCCTCACCACTTTCCTCCAGCTGATCCAACTCGTCTTTAAACAGATTCAAACTTATTGAAACTTACAGGATACTGCGAAGCCTGGATAGAGTGGACATGGAGAGGATGTTTCCACTCGTAGGAAAAACTAGAACCAGAGGGACAACCTCAGGCTCAAGGGACGATCCTTTAAAACAGAGATGAGGAGGAATTTCTTCAGCCAAAGAGTGGTGAATCTGTGGAACTCTTTGCCGCAGAAGGCTGTGGAGGCCAGGTCATTGAGTGTCTTTAAGACAGAGATGGATAGGTTCTTGATTAATAGGGGGATCAGGGGTTATGGGGTAAAGGCAGGAGAATGGGGATGAGAAAAAAATCAGCCATGATTTAATGGTGGAGCAGATTTGATGGACCGAGTGACCTAATTCTGCTCCTATGTCTTATGGTCTTATGGTCAAAGGCCAATTCTTCACTGCTGTCTGGGGAAGAGAATTCCAATGATTAACTGCCCTCGGGGAAGAAATTGATCCACATATCCATCTTCAATGGGAGACCCCTTATTCTGGAACTGTGCCCGCTAGTTTGAGATTCCTCCACCAGCGGGAATATTGTCTGGCATTTACCTTTTTTAAGCCCCCTCAGAATTTTATACTTTCAAATAAGATCACCTCTCATTCTTCTGAATTCCAATGACTATAAACCCAACCTGCTCAAGCTTTCCTCACAAGACAATTCCTTCATCCCTGGATTCAGTCGAGTGAACCTTCTCTGTTCCACGGGGAATGTGCCAGAGGACTGGAGAGTGGCGAATGTTGTTCCTCTGTTTAAGAAAGGGAGTAGAAATGACCCTGGTAATTATAGACTGGTTAGTCTTACTTCAGTGGTTGGTAAATTGATGGAAAAGGTCCTGAGGGATGGGATTTACGACCATTTAGAAAGATGCGGATTAATCCGGGATAGCCAGCACGGATTCGTGAAGGGCAAGTCGTGCCTCACAAATTTGATTGAATTTTTTGAGGAGGTAACTAAGTGTGTTGATGAAGGTAGGGCAGTTGATGTCATAATACATGGATTTTAGTAAGGCGTTTGATAAGGTCCCACATGGTCGGCTTATGATGAAAGTAAGGAAGTGTGGGATAGAGGGAAAGTTGGCCGATTGGATAGGTAACTGGCTATCTGATCAAAGACAGAGGGTGGTGGTCGATGGAAAATTTTCGGACCGGAGGCAGGTTGCTAGTGGAGTGCCACTAGTGCTTGGTCCTCTGCTCTTTGTGATTTTTTTTAATGACTTAGAGGAGGGGGGCTGAAGGGTGGATCAGTAAATTTGCTGATGACACCAAGATTGGTGGAGTAGTGGATGAGGTGGAGGGCTGTTGTAGGCTGCAAAGAGACATAGATAGGATGCAAGGCTGGGCTGAAAAATGGCAAATGGAGTTTAACCCTGATAAATGTGAGATGATTCATTTTGGTAGGACTAATTTAAATGTGGATTACAGGGTCAAAGGTAGGGTTCTGAAGACTGTGGAGGAACAGAGAGATTTTGGGGTCCATATCCACAGATCTCTAAAGGTTGCCACTCAAGTGGATAGAGCTGTGAAGAAGGCCTATAGTGTGTTAGCTTTTATTAACAGGGGGTTGGAGTTTAAGAGCCGTGGGGTTATGCTGCAACTGTACAGGACCTTGGTGAGACCACATTTGGAATATTGTGTGCAGTTCTGGTCACCTCACTATAAGAAGGATATGGAAGCGCTGGAAAGAGTGCAGAGGAGATTTACCAGGATGCTGCCTGGTTTGGAGGGTAGGTCTTATGAGGAAAGGTTGAGGGAGCTAGGGCTGTTCTCTCTGGAGCTGAGGAGGCTGAGGGGAGACTTAATAGAGGTTTATAAAATGATGAAGGGGATAGATAGAGTGAACGTTCAAAGACTATTTCCTTGGGTGGATGGAGCTATTACAAGGGGGCATAACTATAGGGTTCATGGTGGGAGATATAGGAAGGATATCAGAGGTAGGTTCTTTACGCAGAGAGTGGTTGGGGTGTGGAATGGACTGCCTGCAGTGATAGTGGAGTCAGACACTTTAGGAACATTTAAGCGGTTATTGGATAGGCACATGGAGCACACCAGGATGATAGGGAGTGGGATAGCTTGATCTTGGTTTCAGATAGAGCTCGGCACAACATCGTGGGCCGAAGGTCCTGTTCTGTGCTGTACTGTTCTATGTTCTATGTTCTATGTTTACAATGCAAGTATATTCCTGCTTAGGTAAAGGAGGCCAAAACGGTACAATGTACTCCAGGTGCAGTCAGCAAGACTTCCCAACATCAGGGATAGGAGTGCCAAAGATTTTTTTCTTTTCATCACAAGGAATTATGTAATGATGTTGTCCTTTGATGCAGAAGCAGAGGCCAGATCTACAGATCTTCCACAGCTGAGGTGTCCTGTTCAAGAATTGTGTCCAGATTTTGCTCTGGAGATTCATTCACAGTTGGATATGGTGTTGTCTTATATTATTTATGCTGACACCGTCATCCAATAGTCTATAGCAGGGCAGCTTCACACTGAAGCAAGTGTGATAGTTCTACCACTACTAACAGAAGTGTTTTAGGGAAGTCATATCTTCTTCATTTCCTGAAAGTCCACAGGTATTTTGTCATTCTTCTTCTCATCGTTTGTTCAAATCTCAGATGTTGAATACCTTTTCCATCCTTAATACAGATAGAATCTGTAACAGTAAAGGAGGCTACAGAAAAGAGTTGTAAATAGTTTAAGAAATAGTTTAACATTGTTTTTAAGAAGTAGACATGATACTCTGGGGGAGGTGTAGTATTATGAGTTGATTGTGATAATTATGTGTATCAAGATGTAACAGTGACACCAGCAATCATGTGGCAGAGAGAGGGAATAGTCTGCACACAAGAAGAATGTACTTGTCTTCTAGCTTATCCTGTATACCAGCCACAGCCATCTCTCCCGCTCTCTCGCACCTGCAGGGAAGAGTATGATTAGTCACACCCCCTCCCCGCCCCCCCCCTCCCCCCCCCAGACGATGAGACGTCACACCCCCTCCCCTCCCACCCCCCCAGGGGATGAGACATCATGCCCCCTCTCCTCCTCCCACCCCCCTCCCGCCCCGACCAGAGGATGACTTGGGTCAGAGAGCCGTTGCAGGCTCTGACCCCGTTCTTCGGAGGCTGCAGCGGCAACTTTCTGTACCCTCTCCAAAGGCTCCACATCCTTCTGGTAGTGTGCCGACCAGAATTGAACACTATATTCCAAGTGCGGCCTAACTAAGGTTCTTGCCAATTTTTAAACTCAATGTCCCGGCCGATGAAGGCAAGCATGCCGTATGCCTTCTTGACTACCTTCTCCACCTGCATTGACCTGTGTATCTGTACACCCAGATCCCTTTGCCTATCTTAAGGGTTCTTAACTCTTAAGGGTTCTGCCTTTGTCTGTATATTTCCTATCTATATTAGATATTCCAAAATGCATTACCTCACATTTGTCCGGATTAAACTCCATCTACCATCTCTCCGCCCAAGTCTCCAACGAATCTATATCCTGCTGTATCCTCTGATGGTCCTCATCGCTATCCGCAAATCCACCAACCTTTGTGTCGTCCGCAAACTTACTAATCAAACCAATTACATTTTCCTCCAAATCATTTATATATATTACAAACAGCAAAGGTCCCAGCACTGATCCCTGAGGAACGCCAGTTGTCACAGTCCTCCATTCAGAAACGCACCCTTCCACTGCTACCCTCTGTCTTCTTTGACCAAGCCAGTTTTGTATCCACCTTGCCAGCTCACCTCTGCTCCCATGCAACTTCACCTTCTGCACCAGTCTGCCATGAGGGATCTTGTCAAAAGCCTTACTGAAGTCCATGTAGACAACATCCACTGCCCTACCCTCATCAATCATCTTTGTCACTGCCTCGAAAAACTCGATCAAGTTTGTGAGACACGACCTCCCCTTCACAAAACCATGTTGCCTCTCACTAATACGTCCACTTATTTCCAAGTGGGAATAAATCCTGTCTCAATAATCCTTTCCAGTAATTTCCCTACCACTGATGTAAGGCTCACCGGCCTGTAAGTACCTGGATTATCCTTGCTACCCTTCTTAAACAAAGGAACAACATTGGCTATTCTCCAGTCCTCTGGGACCTCCCCTGTAGTGTTGGACTGGGGTAAACACAGTAAGAAGTCTAACAACACCAGGTTAAAGTCCAACAGGTTTATTTGGTAGCAAAAGCCACTAGCTTTTGGAACAGGCTGTCCCTTCACCCACCTGACGAAGGGACAGCCTGTTCCGAAAGCTAGTGGCTTTTGCTACCAAATAGACCTGTTGGACTTTAACCTAGTGTTGTTAGACTTCTTGCTGTGTGTACCTCCCCTGTAGCCAGTGAGGATACAAAGATTTCTCTCAAGGCCCCAGCAATTTCCTCCCTTGCCTCTCTCAGTATTTTGGGGTATATCCCATCAGGCCCTGGGGACTTGTCTACCTTAACGTTTCTCAAAAACCCCAATACCTCCTCCTTTTTGATCTCAACAAGACTCAAACTATCTACACATCCTTTCCCAGACTCATCATCCACCAAGTCCTTCTCTTTGGTGAATACTGATGCAAAGTACTCATTTAATACCTCACCCATTTCCTCTGGCTCCATGCATTGATTCCCTCCCTTCTCCTTGAGTGGGCCAACCCTCTCCCTGGCTACCCTCTTGCTCTTTATATATGTATAAAAAGCCTTGGGATTTTCCCTAATCCTGCTGGCCAATGATTTTTTGTGACCCCTTTTACCCCTTTTTACTCCTTGCTTAAGTTTCTTTCTACTTTCCTTGTATTCCACACTTGCTTCATGTGTTCCTAGCCTCCAAGCTTTGACCAATGCTTCTTTTTTCTCTTTGATTAGGCTCACAATATCTCTCATTATCCAAGGTTCCCAAAACTTGCCATACTTATCTTTTATCGTTGCAGGAATGTGCCGGTACTGAATCCCTATCAACTTACACTTGAAAGCCTCCCACATGCCAAATGTTGATTTGCCCTCAAACATCTGCCCCCAATCTACATTCTTCAGTTCCTGCCTAATATTGTTGTAATTAGCCTTCCCTCAATTTAGCACCTTAACTTGAGGACTACACTTATCTTTATCCATCAGTACCTTAAAGCTTATTGAATTGTGGTCACTGTTCCCGAACTGCTCCCCTACTGAAACATCGACCACCTGGCTGGGCTCATTCCCAATGATGTGGAGATGCCGGTGTTGGACTGGGGTAAACACAGTAAGGAGTCTAACAACACCAGGTTAAAGTCCAACAGGTTTATTTGGTAGCAAATGCCACTAGTTTTCAGAGTGCCACTCCTTCAGTATGGCCCCTTCCCTAGTTGGACTATTTACATACTGTTTCAAAAAGCCCTCCTGGATGCTCCTTACAAACTCTGCCCCATCCATGCCCCTGGCACTAAGTGAGTCCAAGTCAATATAGGGGAAGCTAAAATCTCCCACCACAACAACCTTGCCAAAATCTGCCTACATATCTGTTCCTCCATCTCCCGCTGGCAGTTGGGTGGCCTATAGTAAACCCCCAACATTGTGACTACACCTTTCCTATTCCTGAGCTCTACCCATATTGCCTCGCTGTATGAGCCCTCCGAGGTGTCCTCCCGGAGTACAGCTGTGATATTCTCCTTAACCAGTAGTGCAACTCCTCCAGCCCTTGTACATCCCCCTCTATCCCACCTGAAACATTTGTATTCTGGAATGTTAAGCTGCCAATCCTGTCCTTCCCTTAATCAAGTGTCTGTAATGGCAACAACATCATAGTTCCTAGTACTAATCCAAGTTCTAAGTTCATCTGCCTTACCTATTACACTTTTCGCATTGAAACAGATGCACTTCAGTCCACCAGACCCTCTCTGATTAGCAACCCACCCTGCCTGCTGTTTCTCTGAGTCTTACTGGCCCTACTCTCTGGTTCTCCTTCAGCTAATTCACCTTTGCTTTGGTTCCCACCCTCCTGCCAAACTAGTTTAAATCCTCCCGTGTGACACTAGCAAACCTCCCGGCGAGATTATTTATGTCCTTCCAGTTTAGATGCAACCTGTCCTTCTTGTACAGGCCCCATATGCCCCGGAAGAGACCCCAATGGCCCAGATATCTGAAACCCTCCCTCATACACCAGCTGTTTAGCCACGTGTTGAGCTGCACTATCTTTCTATTCCTAGCCTCGCTAGCACGTGGCACAGGGAGTAATCCTGAGATTACAACCCGAGAGGTCCTGCTTTTTAACTTTCTACCCAACTCCCTAAACTGCTGCTGCAGGACCTCATCACTCCTTCCACCTATGTTGTTAGTACAAATATGTACCACAACCTCTGGCTGTTCACCCTCTCCCTTCAGAATGCTTTCTGTCTGTTCAGAGATATCCTGGACCCTGGCACCAGGGAGGCAACATACCATCCTGGAGTCTCTTTCACGTCCACAGAAACACCTATCTGCATCCCTAGGGGACTATAATAGTTATAGTCCCCTATAACTATTGCTCTAGTCCTCTTTGTCCCTCCCTGCTGTGGTACCACTGCTTTGGCTGCTGCTGCTGTTATCCCCTGATAGCCCATCTCCCCCAGTAGTATCCAAAATGGTATACTTGTATACCGTTTTGGATACATTGAAACATTGCAAAACTCTTAAGAACTTTAAGAGGGTAGATGCTGAGAGAATGCTTCCCCTGGCCAGGAAATCCAGAACTAGGGGTTAGTCTTAGATTAAGCGATTGACTAGGTTAGGATTGTTCTCGCTGAAGTTCAGGTGAATGAGGGGGGATCTCGTAGAGACTTATAAAATTCTAACAGGACTCGACACGGTAGATGCAGGGAGGATATTCCCGATGAGTCCAGAAGCAGGGGTCACAGTCTGAGGATTCAGGGTAGACCATTTAGGATAGAGATGAGGATACATTTCTTCACCCAAAGAGTGGGGAGCCTGTGGAATTCATTATCACAGGAAGTAGTTGATGCCGAAACATTGAATGCATTCGGGAGGCGGCTGAATATAGCACTTGAGGTGAATGGGATCAAAGGTTATGGGGAAAAAGCAGGATTAGGCTATTGATTTGGATGATCAGCCATGATCATAATGAATGGAGGAGCAGGCTCGGAGGGCCTAAAAGGCCTCTTCCTGCTCCTATCTTCGATGTTTCTATGTTTCTAAATTATTTCGGACTGAGATGAGACTAAACCTCTTCACTCAAATGTTTGTGAACCTTTGGAATTCCCAGAGGGTTGTGGGTGCTCAGTCATTGAATCTATTCAAGACAGAGATGAATGGATTTTTGAATATTAAGGTAAACCAAAGGAATGACAGTTTGCAAAGTTGTGGAGGTCAACTAACACCTTATTGAAAGATTGAGGAGACAAAGAGCCTATTCCTGCTCTTATTTCTTATGTTCTTATATCCATTCATCACTACAACTGACATTGATGGGAATAAAAAAACAATTCGGTCTTTAACTGCCTTCCTTACGGGCTAGAAATTGCTATTAGTGCTATTATCCTACAACTGTTTAATGTGATGTGTTAAATTCATCCATCATAATTAAAACGAGCCATTAACCAATTTTTAAAAAGCGAGTTAAAGTGCATTTTAAAATAGTGGAGAGAGGAATTTGATACTATTAGCTCCTCCCCACTGAATGATAGTAAAAGCAGATAAGGGTGGTGTTATATTAAAATTCAGTTTATCACAGGTACTCATTTCATATCCAGCTTGACGTGTTCACGAAATGGTGAGCATGTTTTCCACACTTGTCATGCTCTCAGTTTCTTGCTGGGCTTCACTAATCCGCCCAGTCAGTCTTTGCAACATCCCTGATGATATTGTAGCAGCCAGAGCTCCAGGAGACATCATCATCGGAGGACTGTTTCCAGTCCATGACAAGGTAGAACATTTAGAAAGCCGGACTCAACCAGGAAGATTATATTGTTCAGGGTAGGTTTTGCACCATTATTAATTGGTATAATTATTATTTTATGTAATATTTGTTACAATTAACTCTCTCTCTCTTCAGACTGTGCTTATTTCCAATTGAGTTGGGTGAGATTTTTAAAGGAATGAAGGAAAAAGGAGGACAGAAGGAAAGACATTTGTATTTTCATTGTGCTTATTAAGAGCTCAGGGTCCCAAAGCACTTCAAAGACAAGGGAGTACTTTTGACATGTAATTACTAATCCTATTCTTAACCTAATTCAGCCACTGGAGAGCCTACACTAACTAAAAATACGTTCTACTTACAGTCTTTAATTATTGTACAAGAATGACAGTGCCAGTAGAATCTGAGCAGAGGCCAGAGGGATTGTGGTAGATGAGGAACGCAATAATTCAATAAAAAATTAAGATAAGGTGGCATCTATTGTACAGGTTGCACTAGTGAGGGTAAAAGAAAGTGAAGTTGTGTGACTAGACTCTTAAAGTGACAGCACAACAACACAACATCTACCCAAATATATAACAGCACCGGCCTCCCACTGAGTGGTTCGGCTAAAATTGCCATTTAAGAATGACAGCAGTCAATTTACTTACATCAAGGTCTCACAAACAATAATCTGATAAATGACCAGTTAATCCATTCTGATGTTGGTTAAGCAATAAATGTTGAACTAAGTGCTTGGAGGGCTGCTCTGCTCCTTTTTCAGTAGTACGATGACATGTTTAAATTCCACCCGTAAGGACAGACAGAACCTCAGTTTAGAGTCTAATCTGAAATACAGCACCTCTGACAGTGTGGTAGTTGAGAACCACTTTGTTAATACCTGTGAACAGAACCCACTGGGGGCTATTCTGAATGTTGCCTTTGATTGTAAAATAATGAGGAAAACCATTTGCAAATATTGCTGCAACAGCTCTGCAGTCAATTCCATTACACATACATAATACTCTATCTACATCTTGCATACAAGTCACCCTCACTGATGTAATAGTTTCAATAAAGCAGAAAACATAAATTGAAAAGTTAAAATCTCAAGCAATGATCAGTAACAATGGCAGCAGGGAAGCAGTGAGGTCCTGTATTTTGTTTTTGTGAAAACTGATGCCAATCTGAGTCATACAGTACCTAAGGCTGTGCATTGTTGTGCTCAGAAACAAAAGCTATTTTGACTGTTGCAAACACGCATGTTTTGTGGGTCATTTGAGAAACACTAGTTTGAGCTATAGTAGAATTGTAAGTACGCAAAGCAGCTCTCCAAGTGAATGAAACAAAGTCAAGCCATCCAAGCAAACTTCAGAAACAGTTGTAGCAAAGATATTTTAACAAGTAAGCTTCACATGATTGGGAGGAAGCAATTGTACTTCCTGCTAGAATTTGGCTGTTTACATTTGGGTATTCGGCATTGTGCTCTATTGCATTATCTTTTTGTTTCCCTCTCTCAAATACAAAAAGCCACAGGGGTCTGTGCGTGTGTGTGAGCATCATGTGAGGCTTGAGGACAATAACTTCTACTGAAAGCAAAAGCAGCTTTATGGAATCATTAAATGATGTGGCAATGCCGGCGTTGGACTGGGGTAAACACAGTAAGAAGTCTCACAACACCAGGTTAAAGTCCAATAGGTTTATTTGGTAGCACAAGCCACTAGCTTTCGGAGCGCTGCTCCTTCATCAGGTGAGTGGGATTTCAGTTCACAAACAGGGCATATAAAGACACAAACTCAATTTACAAGATAATGGTTGGAATGCGAGTCTTTACAGGTAATCAAGTCTTAAAGGTACAGACAATGTGAGTGGAGAGAGGGTTAAGCACAGGTTAAAGAGATGTGTATTGTCTTCAGCCAGGACAGTTAGTGAGATTTTGCAAGCCCAGGCAAGTCGTGGGGGTTACAGATAGTGTGAGATGAACCCAAGATCCCGGTTGAGGCCGTGCTCATGTGTGCGGAACTTGGCTATCAGTCTCTGCTCAGCGACTCTGCATTGTCATGTGTCGTGAAAGTCGCCTTGGAGAATGCTTACCCGAAGATCAGAGGCCGAATGCCCGTGACCGTTGAAGTGTTCCCCAACAGGAAGAGAACACTCTTGCCTGGTGATTGTTGAGCTTGGTGTAAATTTCTTTCATGATTTTTAAAAACTAGCTTGGTGTAAATTTCTTTCATGATTTTTAAAAATTCTTTTTGAGTTTCATTATTTTCTGATACATATGTCTCCACCCTCTTTTCCTTGGATCTCAACAATAGTAATTCTGAGAGGCTGCTTTACCTAATGTTGGAGGTGATATTTCTAAATTGTTGTTTCAAAGAGGGAAAACAGTTTCTATGGAAACCAAAAACAAAAAGATTTTTTCCCTCCACCATCCTCCTTTCCATTTTTTATTTCTTCTCTCCCAAAGGTGCAGACTTTTGCTGGGCAATTCATCTACTGTCACCTACTCTCATACCTGGCTTAGATGACAGGAAATTAATATGCGGACTTTGGGCCTGAGTATTAACAAAACTGTTCTGGCATAAAATAGTGTTGAAAAATAAACTACCTTATCTTTTCTGATGAATGGCTCAGGATTATGTAAATTGGAAGTATTATTGACATACGTGTTACCCCCAGTACTTCCCAGATATTGTAATCATTTGTGTTTCAATGTTAATCCGCACCCCATGGCAGGTAGGTGAGGGTCAGGTTGGGGTTAAAAATGTCAATACAGGAAACATATCCCTAATTTGCCTTGCACATGCCTGTTGCCTTTTATGGTGGTATAGTTTGTGTCATGTAAAGGTTTCAGTTTGGAAAAGATGACAAGGAGCATGATTTGAAGTTAATCATAGCTGTCTGGTTTTCCCAAGCTATATATGAAACCTATAGTGAAAATAAGGTGAGAGCTTTTTACTACGCTTCTTGGGATCTTGAGGGGTAGTAGTGCTCCACCCTGCTGCAACCTCCATCCCCAGTCCCTCATGGAAGCCTTTTGGCTCCTGGTATGCCATCTGAAGCCTTTCTTTCCCTCTGTTGTGATAGCAAACCTCTCCTAGTCCAACTCCAATCTCTGGACATTTCCCTTCATCAATCCCAACCACTTGCTCTCCTCTTTCCACAATGGCCTCTCTCCTCACAACCCCATCCAACCCCTGATCACATTCTTGCTCCCTCACCCCTCCTGATTATCAGTGTCTATCTCCAAGGGCTTTCCCACAGGTTGGTTGCCTGGCCAAATGTCAGATGGGAAATGGAAGAAATAATTATTGTCAAAATCAGCAGGACTTTATTATAATAACATTGCCATTAAAATGGTTAAGATCTCGAAATCCCTGATCTTGCCATGTTTTGCCCAGTTTAATGTGTTCCCTGCGCCTTCTCTATCTTCCCATGGTTTTGAAAGGTTCCAAGCTCTTTATTCAACTTCAGCAATAAACATTCCTTTCTTCACTACTTTCAACAAACTGATTAATACGTTTGTTCCAATATCTTAACAAAAGCTTACACGTATATAGCATCCTAACAGAGTAAAACATCTTAAGGCTTATCACAGGTGTATTATCAATCAAAATGTGCCATCAAATCCCCCCAAAAGGAGACGTTAGGACAGATGAACAAAAGCTTTGCCAATGAAGCAGATTTTAAGGAGCATCATGAAAAAAGGAGAGAGAAAGGTAGAGGGACAGTGAGGTTTATGAAGGGAATTTCAGAGCTCATGGCCTTGATAGTTGGAGGTACAGTTACCAATGGTGGAGCAATTAAAATTGGGTATGCTTGACAAGACCAGAATTGGAGTAGTGCTGAGAATTTGGTGAATTGTAGAACTGAAGGAGATTACAGAGATAAGGAGGGGCCAAGCCATGGGTGGTTTCAATAACAAGGATGAGCATTTTAAAATAGAGGCATTGCCAGGCCAGTAAATAATGTAGGTAACGTAGCATTTTCAGAGTGCTTTATAGAAATCTCAGAGAATGGTTCGAGACCAGGCTTCAGCTCAGTCCAAGTCCAGTGAGGACCCTCTGGACTTGGTGCCTGAGAGACCTCTTCAAGATGCAGAGACATGCAGGTGAACATCCGGTAGAGTTGTCAGAGGCTGTCTGCAGACTAGATGGAAGGATGGAGGAGTCTGTCCATGTTCTGTCTGATGTCATGGCTCTGACATACAAGCGCACTGAAGTCTCCATGGGAAGGGTGACGGTCACCTTGGAGACACAGTTTCTGCTGAATCTGCTTTGGATCTACACACTGTTGCTCCAGTCATGGGTGCATTTTGGCAGTGGCTAGGTGAGAGGGGTTTGGGGCTTGTCAACCACCCTCCAGGTGCCCCTTCCCCTCAGTCAGGGAGCGGTCATCAGGCACGCAAAGGGAGGAGGAGCCAGGCGATCATCCCAGGGACATCCACTCAGGGTGCTCCAAGGGTGATCTGAAGTTGCACCTCACCTCTGCCAGTGATCCCATCAACTCCATTATTTTGGCTGAGAAAGGTGAGCTTGCACCAGAACAGGAAGCCTGAGGCCCTCAAGACCTCAGACCTCCAAAGTCATCTCAGATAACAGGGCAAAGCGGTCAGGGGGCTGCCCCTGCCTCCATTGCGATGTTGGGGTTGCACCTATACGTAGTGGTACAGTTGGAATAATTAAGAAGTATTGCATGCACACTAGAGACAGGAGTTTTCCTGCATTGCATATTGTTGTCACTTTTGTGAGTATATGTTGAATCAATCTGTCGAATTAAATCAACATAAGATTTAACATGCTTAAAACTACTTGTACCAAAATAACACCATTTAGAAAATATATTCCAATATGTCTGACATCAACACGTTAATATAGAGCAAATATTTATGAAAAAAAGGATATATTCAAAATTGGGGAAAAATGGGTTGTGTTTTATATTCTCTCTAGATTTGACCATTCCATATTTCTCCACGCCCAGGCTATGATACATAGCATCGAACAGATAAACAATTCCACTTTATTACCGGGTGTCAAACTAGGATATGAAATTTATGATAGCTGCTCTGATGTCATCACTGCAATTCAAGCAACGACAAGGTTCATTTCCAAATTCAATTCCTCAGACAGCAGAATCGAAATTCACTGCAATTATACTGACTATATACCCAACGTAAAAGCAGTTGTTGGGGATCTTTTCTCAGAAGTATCGATTGCAGTTGCACGATTGTTGAATCTGTACCTTATTCCACAGGTATGTGTTTTTATTCTTTATTATCTGAAAAGAAACATTGTTTTGGATGTGGGCATTAGTAGCATGACCAGCATTTATTTCTATACCTAGTGATATTGTCACTAGACTAGTAATCTAGAGACCCAGCATAATGTTCTGTGGACCAGGGTTCGAATCCCATCATGGCGGTTGGTGAAATTTGAATTTAATGAAAAATTTAGAATTAAAAATCTACTAATGATCATGAACCCATTGTCGATTGTCATAAAAACTCATCTGTTCACTAATGTCCATTAGGGAAGGAAATCTGCCATCCTTACCTGGTCTGGCTAACATGTGACTTCAGACCCACAATGTGGCCGACTCTTAAATGCCCTCTGAAATGACCGAGCAGGCCATTTAGTTTAAGGGCAACCAGGGATGGGCAAGAAACACTGGCCCAGCTAGCGATGCCCACATCCTATGAATGAATGGAAAAAAAAGCTAGCTGCTCTTGAGTGGTAATGGGCAATCTTTCTCGAGCCACTGCAGTCCATGAGGTGCAGCATCCCATGGTGCTGTTTGGTAGGGCGTTCCAAGGTTTAGAACTATTGACAATGAAGGAAGGCTGTGGAATGTTCTGCAACTTGGAGTAAAACTTGGAGTTGATGGTTTTTCCATCAGTTGGTTCCATTATCTTTTAGGAGGTATCAGGTTTGGAAAAGCTGGGGAAGAAGAAAATCTGAGTTGCTGCAAATTATCCTGTAGATAATGTAAATTGCTGCCTCAGTAAGTAGATGCTGAAGGGCTGATTTTTAAAAATTCAATGGGTACAGTATCATTGAAGTATCATATCCCTCTATACCCATTCTTTGTCTTGGATGGTGTTGGGCTCCTTGAGTGTTGTTGGTGCTGCATCCATCAGACAAATAGATACACTCCTGATTAATGACTTGGATGGTGCAAAGCTTTTAAGGAGTCCAGAGGTGTGTCACTTACCACAAAATACCCAACCTCTGACCTGTTTTGGCAGCCACAGTATTTATTGTGAGGCAGCATGGTGGCACAGTAGTTAGCACTGCTGCCTCACAGCGCCAGGGACCCGGGTTCGATTCCCAGCTTGGCTCACTGTCTGTGCAGAGTTTGCACATTCTCCCTGTGTCTGTGTGTGCTTTTTTCCGGGTGCTCTATAATCCGAAAGATGTGCTGGTTAGATGGATTGGCCATGCTAAATTCTCAGGCCCTTCGGCCCAACTTGTCCATGCCGCCCTTTTTTTTTAAAACCCCTAAGCTAATCCCAATTGCCCGCTTTTGGCCCATATCCCTCTATACCCATTGTACCCATGTAACTATCAAAATGCTTTTTAAAAGACAAAATTGTACCCGCCTCTACTACTACCTCTGGCAGCTTGTTCCAGACACTCCCCACCCTCTGTGTGAAAAAATTGCCCCTCTGGACACTTTTGTATCTCTCCCCTCTCACCTTAAACCTATGCCCTCTAGCTTTAGACTCCCCTACCTTTGGGAAAAGATATTGACTATCTGTCTGATCTATGCCCCTCATTATCTTATAGACCTCTATAAGATCACTTCTCAACCTCCTACGCTCCAGAGAAAAAAGTCCCAGTCTATCCAACCTCTCTTTATAACTCAATCCCTCAAGTCCTGGTAGCATCCTAGTAAATCTTTTCTTTCTAGTTTAGCACTCTTTCTAGTTTAATAATATCCTTTCTATAATAGGGTGACCAGAATTGCTCACAGTATTCCAAGTGTGGCCTCACCAATGTCTTGTACAACTTCAACAAGACATTCCAACTCCTGTATTCAATGTTCTGACCGATGAAACCAAGCACGCTGAATGCCTTCTTCACCATTCTGTCCACCTGTGACTCCACTTTCAAGGAGCTATGAACATGTAGCCCGAGATCTCTTTGTTCTGTAACTCTCCCCAATGCCCTACCATTAACTGAGTAATTTCTACGGAGGCCGTTAATGGTGGGGGATTTGATGATGGTAATGCCATTGAATGTCACAAAGTGTTGATAGTAATCTATTTTTAGGAGATGACCAGTACCTGAAACATGTGTGGTGCAAATGTTATCTGCTATTTAACAGCCTAATAATGTCCAAGTCTTGTTGTATGCAGTCAGGCACTGCTTCATTAGCTAAGGAATTGTAAATAGAACTGATTGAAATGTGCAGTCACCAGTGATTCGGCCTGTCCTGGCCTTTTTTGTAGAAGACAGGCCATTGATGAAGCAGTTTAAAATAGTTGGGGAGAGGATGTTGTTGTGAGAAAATCCTGCAATGATCTCCAGGGGCTGAGGTGAATGGTCTCCAATCTCCACAACTAATCTTCATTTGTGCAAGTGGTGACACAAGCCAATGTCGAGTTTTTCCACAATCCCCTTGACTTCAACTTTTCTCTGATCCTTTGGTGCTGCAAATCTAAATTATAGGTCATTTTTGGCTGTGAGCTTAATGCCACTAAGACTGGACTGAGTCTATACAAACCTATTTCTCACACATATCTTCCATGCTTCATTATTTGTAAAACTAAAAATACAAATTACTGCCTCACACTTCTAATATTTGATGAAAAATATTTGGCTTAAATAATTCATATTTGTGTATAAATGCATTTTTTCTTAAAATACAAAGTGGTTCTGTTTTGAAACATGACCTCCTTCTTGAACTCTTGACAGATCAGTTATGGATCATCAGCGGAAACGCTCAGTGACAAGGCAATGTTTGCATCATTTTTACGGACTGTTCCAAATGACAATCATCAGACTTTTGCCATGGCTAAACTTCTTGAGAGCTTCAACTGGAACTGGGTTGGAGCCATTGCTAGTGAAGATGCATACGGACGGGCTGGACTAAAAAGTTTAGTTTCACATGCTCAAAGGCTCAATATATGTGTTGATTTTCAGGAACTGATTCCAATTTACGACAATGAAGAGCACGATGCTAAAATCAACGCAACCGCTGAAAAGATTATGAAATCAACTGCAAACGTTATGATCGCATTTGTAAGACCATTAGTTATCTCCAAACTGTTCACTATATTGATTCAACAAAACGTAACTAAAACCTGGATTGCCAGTGATGCCTGGTCCGATGCTCGGCAGGTTGCCAGCATGAATCATATTGAAAAGATTGGAACTATTTTGGGCTTTGCATTCAAAAGTGGAACAATTCCAAACTTTAAAGACTACATTGCAAAGTTGGAGATGCATCCCCAAGGCACTAACAAGCTGATTAAAGACTACATGGATTTTGTAAATAAAAGTGATACAAATAAACCAACTCAGAATGATTCAAACTCACAACAAAACAAACCTCTGACATATGACCAAACAATTCAACCCACTACCTATGGCGTATATTTAGCCATCAATGCTATAGTTTGTGCTCTTCAGAGGATGTTCAATTGTACTCAAAGAAACTGCAGCCTAAATTTTAATTTCCCACCATGGAAGGTAAACAAATGTCAAAATTTATTCTGTATTATGTAAGCAGAGTCTAAACAGCCTCGGTCCCTCCCTGATCCCACACCTTCATCTTCCCAAGATTCGATTTTTCCAATCCTTTCATAACCAGCACTCCATCTCTACCACTTACAACCTCCAACTCATCTAGAACTTTACAACTATTTCCTATTCCAAACAAAATCTTGTATGCTCTGTCCTCATCTTTAAATTCATCCATCATTCCAACCCCTGCAATGTCCTCTATATCCAAATTCACAGTCCAGTCTTTTGCATTTGATCCATTCCATATCCTCTGTCCTTCAAATCTTACCATTAGTGACAAAGCTACCAGACACATCTCTCCTTCACCTTCAAAACTCCAGAAAACTTGACTCTTTGGAGGTCATTTTAACTGTAATTGCCATGCAACAAACAAGCATTAGCAAACCACTGACTTGTTTTTTGCACCCCACCTGTTTTTCTTTTTCATGCTAACCAGGTGACAGAGTCACTATTGTCAGATCTTTGTCAGATGATAAGGTTACAATTTTCTCATTTCCTGGCTTTTCTTTCCTAACCTCTTTTCTGTTTTCTAATGCAAAAGCTTCCAACTGGCTCAGAAGTAGATAATACTCAGCTGTGGGAACACTAAGGTCAGTATCCAAGTGGGAAAGAAATGCAGGAGACATCCTTCTGCAGAGAAAAACCTCATACTCCATAAAAATAAAACTTAAGCTCACTCATCTTCATTAACCTTATAAGTACTATATCTACTACTATATATCCTCACACATGGAGAATGATAATTCCTTGAAATGCTTCCTGGCAGCCCTCTCTTTTCCAAAGTTAGGTGAGATGTCCACTTGCATGTGAAACACACTTACTTGCTCTTTGGAAGTGCTGGCAATGATTGTCCTCTGAAGGTCCCTTCTTGGTACCTGAAATCAAGGAAGGAAAACAAAACAACACCAAATAAAACTCTTGGCAGTTGTAATACCTCGCCCTAATAATCCATAGTCTCAATTCCGTCAGACACCATGCCATTGTTATAAAGACTGTAACACTCTGCCCAAGCCTCACTCTACTTAAAAACATTTACTATTGCGCATACCTTCACATTCTGAAAACAAAGTGTTTCTGCTTTGTGTACTCAACATATTTCTGTACAAACGTCCAATAATTGAAGAATGTTCTATTTTCAGTTGTTAAATGAATTGAAGAACGTGAACTTTAAGACAGAAGATGGAACATTTGAATTTGACAGTTCAGGAGATTCCTCAAATGGATATGACATAATCACATGGACAATGGTGGAAGGTTCAATACAATATGTCAAAGTTGGTAACTACAGTGTGGTGAATCGAATGATAAGTATTGACAATAACTTCAGGAACACAGCTAAGGTGATCTATTCAAAACAATTCAGAAATGGGTGTGGTTGTTTTCAATGTATTTTTTATCCGTATACCTTTTTAAAAATATCTGATATAATACAATTTGTATTTGGACTTCAGAGTATAATTTCAGAGGTGGGGGAACCAATCAAAGGGAGAGTATGTTGGGGATGATTGAGGAGTTGGCTGTGGGGTGGAACTAGAGGACAAGAGAATCCTATTATAGTGTGTGTGAGGATGTGAGAGTGAGAGCAAGTGAATGTGAGAGAGGAGCGTGAGCATGATAGAGAGATAGGTGTGTGTGTGTGTTAATGTGAAACAGAGACATGAGCGTGTGTGTGCAAAAGTGAGATCGAGACGTGCGTGTGTGTGTGACTGTGAGAAAGACGTGTGTGTGAATGTGAGACCGAGACGTGTGTGTGTGTGTGTGTGTGAATGTGAGAGAGACGTGTGTGTGAATGTGAGACCGAGACGTGTGTGTGTGTGTGTGTGTGTGTGTGAATGTGAGAGAGACGTGTGTGTGAATGTGAGACCGAGACGTGTGTGTGTGAATGTGAGACTGAGACATGAGTGTGTGCATGAAGGTGAGTCCAAAACATGTGAGTGTGTGAAACTGAGACCGAGACGTCAGTGAGTGTGTGAATGTGAGACAGAGATGCAAGTGTATGTGTATGAATGTGAGACAAGGACGCAAGTATGTGTGTGAAGGAGAGATGGATGCATGTGTTCAATATTAGAATCAGCTTTCCAGCATCGTTCCTCCCATTAAACATGATAAAGGATAAGACTTATATATTTTAAATTACCAGACTAATATATGCATAGAAACAGCGAGAAAAGCCTTGCTTACATTTGATTTCTGTGTTCGCACCTATTTTGCAGCATAAAAGCGCCGTCGATTTTATGAGAATACTTGGGGTTCCCCAATGCTCTTGATATGTCGGAAGGGTCCTGTGGCTCAAAGTTTTGGAAACCCTGGTTTGCAGTATTGGTCTCCTTATTTAAGAAACGCTGTAACTGCATTAGAAGCACTTCAGAGAAAGATAACTAGACTAATTCCAGGAATGGGCGGGTTGTCTGACAAGGAAAGTTTGAAGAGGCCAGATTTGTATCCACTAGAGTTTAGAAAAGTAAAAGGCAACTTGATCAAAATCTTTAAGATCTTGAGAGCATTAACAGGGCAGATGTGGAGAGGATGTTTCCTCTTGTCAAAGAATCTAAAACCAGGGGTCACTATTTAAAAACAAGGGGGTCACATGGTTATGACAGAGATGGGGAGAATTTGTTTCTCGCAGAGGGTCGAGAGTCTCTGGAACTCTTCCTCAAAGGCAGTGGAAGTAGAGTCTTTGAATATTTTTAAGACAGAGATAGATAGATTCTTGATTCGCAAGGGAGTGAAAGGTTATTGGAGGTAGGCAGGAATGTGAGGCTAAAGTTACAATCAGATCAGCCATGATCTTATTAAATAGTGGAGCAGGCTTGAGGGGCCGAGTGGCGCACCCCTGCTCCTAATTTTTATGCTCCTGTGGTCATTGACTGGCACTTATGTGGCATTTGTGTATTTAACTCCTTATAACTCTCATTGCTCCCTTCTTTCTATAATCCACCATCTTTTAAAACTCAACATTTATATTGCATAATTTCCATCTTCTCTCTTCACTTTGTTAAAACAAGGTAATATCCTGAACTTTGGGGCTTGGTGTGTTATTTATGTTTCTCAATTGTAAAACAAAATCACTACTGGATCACTGTGAATCAGAAGTGGGGCTATTCCTTCCCATTACGTGAAATGCATTTTGCATTTGTTAATGTATTTCATAAAATGGGCAAAAACGTTATCAACAATATAAATATGAGATGGTTTCGCTGTTGGCACCAATCAAATATCCAGCCAGGCACCTAAAATCAACCACGTTATTGGATATCTAATGATAGGACATGAAAAATTACAATTTGAAATAAACCGTACATAAATTTGCAACATTCAAATTTTGGATTCTCAAACATTGCAAAATTAAGGAAGGAAATAGAAATAAAGCAATCAGGAATTCATAACTTTAAAAGTCCACAAGGTTGAATGGTGCCACAATGAATGAAATGTGTTGCTAATCACCAGTTACAAAGTTTTATTACCCCAGGAAATAAACAAGTTAACAACTTACATATTGTGAATCATATACGTGGTATAGTGGAACAAGTTAAGTGATCCACACTCTCTAATAACTTTGTTAAGCCTGCGACTAATCTAAGTAAAATAATTCTATGGTACAAGTTGAATGAAGCTTTTCTGCTATTTTGATAGATGCATATTCCTCTTTCTCTCTGTATGCGAGTTCCAACAGTTTGTAGTTCAGCCTAGTTCTTGAGCCATTAGGATTTTTAGGCATTTAAGTTAAAGTTTATTTATTAGTCACAAGTAAGGCTTACATTAACACTGCAATGAAGTTACGTGAAATTCCCCTCGTTGCCACACTTCAGCGCCTGTTCAGCACCTAACCAGCACGTCTTTCAGACTGTGGGAGGAAACCGGAGCACCCGGAGGAAACCCATGCAGACACAGGGAGAGCGTGCAAACTCCACACAGACAGTGACCCAAGCTGGAAATGGAACACGGGTCCCTGGCCCTGTGAGGCAGCAGTGCTAACCACTGTGCCACCGTGCCGCCCTCTTTAGTTTTAATTCTGTTTGCTGGAGAAACAAAAAGAAAAAGATAGGGTTATTACTGACAGCCTCCCCCATATTTTCTGTCCATTCCATCCCAACAATATGTTTTAAGCAACAGTAATGCTCTTATTTATATTAACAACAAAATGGCCTGGATTTTGCAACCAGCATTCTCACAGACAGCAAACCAGCAAATAAAATGCAGTGATTATCCTTTACTCTGAACGAAATTTTCGACAGTGAAATAAATAATTGAGAAATGCATGTGGGATTAAGGTAGAAACTAAAATAACATAAACAAACTTTAAGAAATCTGTGAAAATGTGCTTTTTTTTGTCATAGTGGAGAAACTTGGCATTACATAAATATGAAATCAGGTTTCAGGGCCAATGAAAGTTTTCAGCATTAATTATGAAGTTAGTGCACCATTTAAAACCCAGTTACACTTTATTCAAGAAAGTGCAAGTTCTTCAAATGATTTACATCAAAACTCATAGCGTAAAATGACAAATTCTCATCAATTCTATTTGATTGTAGGATGTGTGGACTTCAATGGTGCACTTCATAGGGGAGTTCAGAATCAATGACTGCAATTTCTAGACTTCTGCGTTTAACTGCTCACATGCTATAGCACAGAATTTGCTATCAGTTTCACAGGAGTAATGAGGCAAATACTGAGTTTCACTATTATTGCCAAGACAAAAATCCCAGTTAATCTCATCCAACGTAGAAACTTGATGGGCTATGGGCTGATTCTACAAGCTTGGTTGAACTTGTTTCACATAGATTTGATGACTGTTAAAATGTTTCAATCTACTTGCTTAAGAGTGATTGAAATACTGATGACATAATTAAAATTAGACTTTTCCGATCCACTGCATCATCATGTCCCCCTCTATTTCTCTACCACGGCTCCTTACTCATTTGTTTTTCAGTACCTTTACTGGTCTCTAGGCTGGTTGCTGGGTCAGCTTGAGGTGGTAGCTTAAAGAAACACACTATCAACACAATTTTCTGTTATTCATGCATTTTCTTGCTGTGTTCCTCCTAGCATGTATTCTCTAATTGCTCACGAACCTGTAGGCCTGGGGAAATGAAGACTGCGTCATCTGAAAATCCCTGTTGTTTTGATTGTAATCTCTGCTCAGAGGGATTTTACTCTGAAAAAAATAGTAAGTATCAAATATGAGATGGTAGGGGGAAAATCCAGCAGAATTCATTGCATATATAAAGACATGTGCAAACTATGGACTGAACCTGAGATTGGACTTTCAGTTTATAATGTTATTTCTAATATTCAATACCTGTTGTCAATTACAATGCTATAATCTAATCATGGTCACAAAATTGTCATAAATCGTAAGAGCAAAAACTGAGTTAGTTGGAACTCCTAAAGGTAAAGTTCAGTTTAAAAAGTTTTAAAGTTTATTTTTAGTGCCACGAACCCGGGTCCCTGGCGCTGTGAGGCAGCAGTGCTAACCACTGTGCCACCATGCTGCCCAGGAATCTATCATTGATATCCATTACCTGTATATATATATATTATATATATATAATATATATATAAACTTGCAGATCTCACTTGACCAGTGAGCCAGAAGTTATGCTGTTTTAAGAAGGAACATGAGAATGTGGAGTGTTATAGGGATGCACACTGCATTAATTGGATATGGAAAGAAGTTTGCAGGAGATCTCCAAGGTACAGTGAATTCATTTGTTTTAACTGATTTTGAAAAAGAATAGGGCAAAACTTACAAAGCGTCAAGGCGGAATGGTCTGTGAATGGATGTTCTTCCCTCAAAGAAACCTAAAGGTTAAAGGCACAGAAGGCTATAAACTGCCACCTTGTTGAGGCTTTCAGTCAACAACTTGCGAAGCCACAAGTTATTTCAGTGGGACAGAGGAATTCCTGCTGCACAGATACGTTTGATTTTTTTTTACAATTCTTTTCATCATGTTACAAAATGTATCACCAGTACTAGGTATATCACTTTCGAGGCAGCTTAACAGAATGGTTGAAATGATTTTCAAAAAAAAGCATTTGAATTAATTCAACTTCCACATGGAGTTCGACAATTTCAGATCAGAACTTCGGCCTCCATTTTAATTTATGTTTTTTACATTTTGTTTTTAGACGGTGGCTGTTGATAATTCTACATCTAATTCACAACTCCACTGAACCCATCATTTGTTTCTTTATTTGTCCCATTCCCATCTATTTTTGCCTCGCACCCTGCTACAGACCTTGCCTTTTGTTCTATCCCCTCCCCCTCCCTCTTCCCTGCTTCTCTACTTGCTTTAAATTGTCACATCTCGAACCTTTTACAGTTCTAATGAACAGTCACCTGAACTGTTGGTGGAGGTGGAGAGGGCGAGAAGAAAGAAGTGGGGTGGGGAGGGTCGTGGCCTCCAAAGGACAGCCACCAAGGTCATCTCAGAAAACAGGATGTGGCAGACAGCAGGGCAACTCCACCTCAGCTGTGGATTCTGGGGATACACCCAAGACGATGCAGCAGGGTTAGGAAAGTTAAGACATTATACCTGCACAATGTGGGCACGGGTGTTGTTAGTCACCTGTACATAGCAAACACTTATGTAAGTATGTGAATACCTCTGTAATGTATTAAACTTAAGTCCTCATCACCTTTGTGCCTCCCTGCTCACATTCCATAGCTCCATAACGTACTGCATACACAATGGTGAACATTTAATACATCAAGGCTGGATGCTGACATACTGCACCATCTCCATCTCGCATCGGTGAGGATGTCAGCTCACTGGTTGGCTTCCACTGTGGGGTCACCATCATGCCAGTTTCACCCTAGCAACAGGGAGTCTTCCCCTCAATTGTCAAGCCCACCACTAAACCCAGTCATTGAGAAAAGTCTGATCACAGCACAAGGAGCCCAGCTGCTAGACCCTTGTGAGAGTTGTTACTCTGGCACACAGATCCTCAGGGGCACCCCTAACTAAGAAGGAGCCTGTGTCAGGGGAGCTGAATCTGTCTGTGCATCATCACCCTGATATTATCCTGGTCACAGGGAGGCTGTGAGCTGCTTTCAGCCAGACAGGAGTCAGACATTCACAGTTGCTTTCTCATGGGTAATGCTTTATCCTCACTGCAAGTCATCATCCTCCTCCTGCATTTGATAGGGGTAACCTCTCCCTTCCCAAGATAGGAGCAATTTCAAATTTGGGTTATTGCTGCCATCAATCAGTGAGGAAGGGTCATCCCCCATGGGTGGGACTTCTGTGCCCACCCTAGATCTGGTCAACTGTGAAGTGGGAGGCTTTCAGAGCATCCTGAGCTCTCAACCTCATTCTGACCCTCATCATCACCTGACAGCCTTCCTCTGCCTCTTCCAGGGGTTACCCCTTGGCACCTTGCATGACGCCCTCCTCATCAGAGATGTGCCGATTGTTCATCTTCTCCTCTGCCAGCTCTTTGCCCAGTTGCAGCACCAGGTCGTGGAGGTCACACCAAACAACAACAATGGACGAAACCCTCTGGGGGGGCTGTATTCGAGGGCCTCACTGCCCAGTCCAGGCACCAGAATCACATCTTCAGCATCCCGATCATCTGCTCAACTGAAGTGCAAGTAGCAGCATGAGCTTCATTATGGCAGGTCTGTGCCACACTCTGTGGCCTCCGCACCTAACCCTGTACTCTAACAGAGTAGTGTCCGAATGTCAATTCTACAGTGATGTGCCCTTTGTTGTTCCAAGCTCTCTTTAACAGCAGCTTCTGACAGGGAATGTAGGATTTTTGAATGCACCCTGTACTTTGCTTGAACATTTATACCCTTCATTGGGTTCAATATGTCATTAAATAATTTTACAGGTTTTCTTATTCTCTGTGCAGAAGCTGTTAGGGGTGCATTTTAGGGTATGGTCAGCTTTGATGTTCAGCCTTTTAATTGATCACAACTTTGTATCCTTCAAGTAACCTTGAAGTCACGGAGTTCTCTTAAACAGCTGTATATAATTTCAGCTATAGCAAGGACCCTGGAAAGTCATAGGTCACAGTGCGTAACTAGCCAGGGTACAGAATTCAAATATACACAAGCAGTTAAAGTTTCAAATTCGATTACAAGTAATTACCATTTACCATTTACCAATCAAGATATCTATCCATTCATAGCTAATGATTAAGGTTACATTATGCATAAGATACAAATATCAAAACCAATCGCAATAATTGCACACCTGCTTAATTACAATATTCAATCAGAATGAAGACTTAATCAGGTTAGCTGACTTAATTCACCATTGTTACAAGTTATGACATGATGTCCCAGTTTGTATGTGTGTTTGTGGATATCACACTCTCCTCCCAAGGCCGGATGTCTGATTTAATGAATTCTCCTCGACTAAATCGACTGTGTCAACTTTATAGAGACCTCTAGTTTTTCTCATAGCAGCTTATGTGATTTTTAAACTTGTTTAAAAATGTTTCACAGAATGCATTCAAATACTGAGGCACTTCCAGTGAGGCTTCACCCTGATAAAATAAACTCATAAAACTAGCCTGATTACATAAAAATATTTAGTTTCAGAATTCCACTTCACCTCATTTAATGCTGTGCTTTAATATTCTTTCTCAACAGATTCCAATAAGTGTGAGAAGTGCCCAGAAGACCAGTGGTCTAAGAATGGAAGTTCAATGTGCCAGAGTAAAACTATAGAGTTTCTTCTATGGAGAGATGCTATTTCTGTTGTGTTAATCATATTTGTTATTTTAGGAGTACTCATTATATGTGCACTAATCATATTGTTCACAAAATATCAGAGTACCCCAGCCATGAAAACTGCTGGAGGTTGGATGTGTTACATAATGCTGCCCTCACTTGGAGTAGGTTTTGTCAGTGTCGTTTTGTTTATTGGAGAGCCATTGGATTGGATTTGTACCATACGGCAACCACTGTTTGGTATAAGCTTTACACTTTGTGTTTCCTGTGTTTTGGTGAAATCTTATCGAATTATCCTCGCATTTAGTTTTAATCCAAACATCCACAAAAGACTGAAGAACATCTATAAACCAGTGCCCATTATAATTGTTACCACAGGAATTCAAGTGGTCATTTGCTCAGTCTGGTTATCTTTGAATGCTCCAAAACCTATACAAAATAGAAATCTCCCCAGAATCATTTTGTTGCGATGCCATGAAGGTTCCTATGTAGCATTTACTGTAATGTTAGGATACATTGCCTTTCTCGCGTGTGTGTGCTTTATCCTTGCTTTTAAAGGAAGAAAGGCCCCAGAAAAGTTTAATGAGGCAAAATTCATCACATTTAGCATGCTGGTTTATTTGATTGTCTGGATTTCTTTTGGTGCTGTGTACGTTAACATTGAAGTTAGCAGCAAATATTTCCCAGTAACTGAATCAATTGCAATCTTAGCGTCAATCTATAGCATTTTATGTTGCCATTTCTTTCCAGCCTGCTATATAATTTGTTTCAAGAGAGAAAGTAATGTTGAGTCAAATTATTTGACACACGCAAGAGAACATTTCAAACAGAAAGGAAAGTTTGGATATCCAGTTATCAACAGCAAAAAAAAGTCGGAGATCGATACTGTGGGTCAGCCATCCAGCGTGATTCAAGTAAGGGCAGATCTTGAGTTTGAACAGCAAGTTAATCAGACATCTAATCACACAGACCAGATTAAAAATGGCCAGAATCAAATACTTGAATCAAACTACCTGAGAAAAAGACATAAAAGCTGGTAAATATTTCTGCTATAGAATAAAATATAGTTGTGGTAAACCACTGTTAAGCTTATTGCCTGTGTGTGTGTGTGACATGCCTGGGCATGCCCCTGCTGGCCCTGCCTGAGACTCCTCCCTCCCCTGGTCCAGGTATAAAGGTGACTGCTCCCCACCCCCCTGCCTCAGTCGCTGGACCAGTTCATCAGCATGGGTGTGCTCCAAGTCTTTTGCGAATAAAAGCCTATTTGTTCTTGCATACAAACTAGTCTTTGCTTGATTGATAGTGCATCAATTTTATTCGCAAAAAGTTTTGGGATGGAGCAGATACTAAAACCCGATAGATTAGAATTGGATCCTCAAGCCGTAGGAGCCTCTAACAGCTTTGATCACTGGCTGCGATGTTTCGAAACTTTCCTCACCGCCTCCACCTCCGTCGTCCGGACCGAAACCGACAAGCTACATGTGCTCCACGCCCGGGTAAGCGATCAAGTATTCTCGATGATTAGAGACGCTGAAACTTATGAGGATGCGATCGAACTTTTAAAGGCCAGTACAACAAACAGACTAATGTAATCTACGCCAGACATCTTCTGGCTACTCGCAGACAACAGCCAGGAGAATCGGACGACCAATTCCTGCGTGCGTTGCGACCAACCGGCACTATGGCAGTCACAGCAGCAGATCAAGCCCCCAGAGAGACTGAATTTGTAAATTTGTAATTCTGTAAGTATCGTTCCACCCACCTCACCCCCGCCAGACTCCTTTTTAAAAGCAGGGGGTGAATGTGGTAAACCACTGTTAAGCTTATTGCCTGTGTGTGTGTGTGTGTGTGAGAGACATGCCTGGGCATGCCCCTGCCGGCCCTGCCTGAGGCTCCTCCCCCACCTGGTCCAGGTATAAAGGTGACTGCTCCCAACCCCCTGCCTCAGTTGCTGGACCAGTTCGTCAGCATGGGTGTGCTCCAAGTCTTTTGCAAATAAAAGCTTATTTGTTCTTGCATACAAACTAGTCTTTGCTTGATTGATAGTGCATCAATAGTTAACTTAACTTATATAGTTAACGTAACTTAAGTTACATTAACTATATACGTTGTTACGTTAACCATATACATTAACGTATATAGTTAACTTAACTTATTCCTTGGCTGTAACTCTCTGGAAACAAAGGTGCTGCCGCCACATGAAAATCAGAGTGTTTCCCATCGGCTCTGGCAGCACCTCCCAAGTGGGATTCACCCACCTGAAGCAGGCAAAAATATGCATAATGGAAGGCACACTGGCCAGCCCGCCTTCACCGAGATCAGGGCGCCCTCTAAAAAGGACTCCCTCCCCACCACCATGTAAACAGTGACCCTCCCCCCCACCCCTCATGAACACGGGACCCACCCCCCAGCCCCCTCACGTCGCTGTTTGTGCCTGTGGCAAACACAGCTTAAGAAATCTCCAAAAATGGGGAGTTGTTTAAAGTTATAGATTGGTGATGTTGGAGAGTTGACTCAAATGAGATATAGAATCATAGAATCCCTACAGTGCAGAAGGAGGCCATTCAGCCCATCGAGCCTGCACCAACAACAATCCCACCCAGGTCCTATCCCCGTAACCCCACGTATTTACCCTGCTAATCCCCCTGACACTAAGGGTCAATTTAGCATGGTCAATCCACCTAACCCTTGTGAGGAGCTTGTGTTACATCCAATTTTAATGACAATGAAAGTTTCCAGATCAATGACGTAGGCCGTCGCTCAAGCTGCATCCATTGGAATGCATCGACCTGACCCATTTAACTGAGAAGGGGAGACAACTGAGAGATCAGCTTTATTAGTGGGCTTTTAGATTGCAGCTTTTACAGAAATCTATCATTGATTTATAGTGACAGTTAATGAAATGGAGTTTCTTTAATCCTGTGCCCAGAGAAAAAGTCATTATGTGTTATTAAGATCTATATTTAGAAGTTTATTTTACTTTGCTCAAAAAAGATACAAAAGCATTTTAACCATTTTGGCATTATGCTAATTTAGGCATATATGGCTGAAAAATATATTTAAGTAATATTGTTTCATAAGTTTTAAATAAGCTACTTAATTTTCAGCATAATTTTTCTGATGTTCATAATCAAATGCTCATAACTTTAAATTTAGAAATAAAGGGGGCGATTCTTCCAAAAAAATTCGAAGTGTCGAATTTGCATAAAAACTGGAATAAATCCGGCTGTTTTTTTCAGCGGGAATTTCAAAATGAATCTCCCACACTCTGCGCACTGCAGAGTGCACGAGCGTGAATCCCGGTGAAAATCAGTGGGCAGGGCCTATGCCTGCTGGAGAGGCCAGCAGCATAATGCTGAGTGGGCCACTGCGAATGCACCGATGTGTCAGCACCCAGATCAGCGCAAGCACTGTCGCCCGTACTGCCGGCCTCCCGATCGCTGGCCAACTTGATTACTGGTCAGCCCCGTGACCCCCCCCCCCCCCCCCCCCCCCGCACCCCCCCGCCCCCCCCCCCTCTTCCCAATGGTCCGATTGCTGACCCCCTGGATGTGTCTGGGCCAGCCTCGTCTCCCCCCCACACCTCCAGCCCCGCAGCCCTGAAGTCCTGATCCACCACCACCGGCAGCCCCAATGCCCGGATCATTGGCCTCCCTCCCTCCCTCTGTCACTCAGCCTGAATACAGAGTGGCAGCGGAACCCCCCCACCACACTGATTGCCCCCAGAAACCCTCCCATTAGGCCCTGGCCCCTTGGCACTGTCCAATGCCCAGTGGGCAGTGCCAAGGTGCTCCCTGGGCATTGGCACATTGCCCCTTGGGCAGTGCCAGGGGCCAGGTTGGCACTGCCAGACTGGCAATGTCCAGGGGGCACTCCCCCGGCACTTGAGTCTCTTGAGGGCCTCGATTGCCTTCTCTTCATTCCTGCGGGGTCTGGCCATTAGCTCCCCACAAGTGGGGAGCTATAATAAACCCTGCTGGGGTGAACCACTCCTGGTGGGGGGGGGGGGGGAACGCTGGCGGGCCCAGAGATTTCAGTTCCTGGCCCACTAATGATACTTAAAATATATGGTAATGAAGATTACCATAATTTTTGCAGCTCTGCGCTGATTTCTGGTGCCAGAAATCCGGCTACCGGAGACTCACGGAGGCCATGGCGCCCAGCAGGGAGCCCGCAAAGTGGCCTCTGCTCGAGACTCCCGGCCCACTGCACTCAGAAGCAGAGCAGCGGGATGGGAGAATTGCCCCCCAAAATAATTGATGGTGTACAACCCACTTCATAATCAATAGTTTTAAGTACATATGTAAAAATTTTGCATTTCTTAATCGTTCATGTATTTGTATTGCACACGAATTGTCTATGACAGCCATGATGTTTATGATTTCTTAAATAAAGGAACTTTGTTTTTTTAGTGTGCCTGTACTATTCAGAGCTATAATGTGATTAAACTTTTTTAGTGAAATTAAATAAAGTGAAAGCCGAATTATCAGCAATTTGCCACGGTTCTGATTTCAATGTGTCATAAAAAGGAAAGTCAGACGGACTTGAAAGGTTGACTCTGTTTTTCTCTTCACAAATGCTGCCAGACCTGCTGAGTTTTCCCAGCACTCTCTGTTCTTCTTTTAGATTTCAGGCATCCACAGTATTTTGCTCGTATTATGATCTAAACACCAACCTGCTTACTAATGCCCTTTGGGGAAGGAAATCTGCTGAGCTTACTTGATATAGTCTATATGTGACTTCATCCTCATGCCAATTTGGTAACTCTTAACTGTCCTATGAAGTGATCTAACAAGAAGCTTCATCGTATCAAACCACTACAAAGAATAGGAATTTTAAAAATGGATGGACTCTTAGCTGTGACCAAGGCGTCGGATTCTGACCTGACAAAGGGAAATCCAACTCATTTGACCTGACAACATTTTCCTCACTACCATCTGAGGGCTAGATCCAACATTAGCAGAGCTGTCCACAAGCTCATCGAGCAAAAGCCAGATTTAGTCATACTTACTGAATTATGCCATTGAGCCAACATCACCATCCCTGATTATGTACTCTCCCACTTTAAGTCATGTTGGTGGAGGGAGAAAATTTATCAAGGACATCAAGACAACTCAATGCTGACCTTCAGGAATTGCCATGATGTCTTTTCTCTGCACTAAAACATGCCGGTGGGGCCTCAGTTTAATCTCTCATTTGAAAGATTGTCCCTCCGACTATCCAGCCCCCAATACTGCACTGTTAGCTGAGATTATGTGGTGCATATATATCAAACACCATGGAGGCAGTCAGAAGCTGTGAATTTCATTTATTTTTTGTTCTTTGATGGGATGTTGGCACCACTGTCAAAGCCCATCCCTACTTGTTCCTGATGATGGTGGTGGTGAATCACCTTCTTGAATCTGGTGTAAGTACACCAACATTGCTGTTAAGATGGGAGTTCTAGGATTTTATTGCAGTGAGGGTGAAGGAATGGCAATATAATTTCAAGTCAGGATGATTGTGGCTTGGAGGAGCACTTGCAATATGTGTCTTCTGCCCTTGCTCTTCTGGCTGGTAGAGGTTGCGGATGTGTAATACATTGTTGAAGAAGGTCTGAAGAGTTGCTGCTGTGGATGGTGCATACCGCTGTCACTGTGCATCAGTTATGGAGGGGGTGAAAGTTGATGGAATGTCGATCAAGTAGGCTGCTTGTCCTGGATGGTGCCGAGCTTCTTGAATGTTGGAACCACATTCATCCAGGCTGTTATGATCCTTGGAGAAACTGCACCCCATTAACCAACTGGGTACAGAAATTAACTATTTAAATAAACTGACAACCCCGCACCACATTTATACATTACACCGCACTCTCAACAGAGATATTGGATTTTCACTGAGGCTGGTAAAATAGTGACCAGGACAAGGTTCTGGGATTCCCACAGTTTTAGGAGTGACACTTAAGGTTGCAGCTATTGCAGGTTGCAAGCCCACATCCTGTGTTCCTGACCTGGCCAGCTCCATTACAGGGATAGGAATATCTCAGTCTTCCGTAATTTTCATGGAATTGGTCTAGCATTTCAAAGAGTTGTGGTTCACAGCATCTTAGCAATGTCGTGAACCCACTGTATCTCCTACCAACACAAGATGGCCACTGTACCAGTTTATGCACATACACTTTTCCACATATGCACAGAAACCAATGACAACATTCATAGAATCATAGAATCCTACAGTGCAGAAGGAGGCCATTCAGCCCATCGAGTCTGCACCGAACACAATCCCACCCAGGCCTTATCCCTATTACCCCATGTATTTACCCTAGCTAGTCCCCCTGACACTAAAGGGCAATTTTAGCATGGCCAATCAACCTTACCTGCACATATTTGGACTGTGGGAGGAAACCGGAGCACCCGGAGGAAACCCACGCAGACACGGGGAGAACGTGCAAACTCCACACAGACAGAGACCCAAGCCGGGAATCGAACCTGGGTCCCTGGCGCTGTGAGGCAGCAGTGCTAACCACTGTGCCACCATGCAGTAGTTAAAGTGCCAGCAAGAGACTGACTGTGTTAAAGGTTCCAAAAGTGATAAAAACAAAGCTGTGGCATTTCACAATAAGTAATTTTGGAGGTTTTTTAATTAGTCTGTGTCAGATTCCCAGTTGTCCGCCATAGTTTTTCAACAACTGGTCTGGCATTTGAGTAGCCAGTTGATTTCTCAGATTCATGTTATTTGATATTAGCAAGACACAAATAAAAATAAAATTAAAAATGTAGTGTAATACTGAACGCTTAGCAAAACAAGCAAAAGGATAAAATACAGAAAGAATATTTGGTGGTGAATGTACCCTCCTGCACATTGCCCCTATAAAAATGGGCGCTGCCAACCTGGGCCTACCTTCAGCATGGACCTGCACATGAATGTTGGGCCATGCAATGGTGTGAACTATTGTCTGCATGAGACAACCTTTTGAAAGGTAAATTCAGAATTATGCCATGGTATTCCCCCAAAAAATCCCTATGGCCTTCAAGCCCTCATGCCCATTCACCTAGATCACCTGTCCTGTCCCTTCACGCTGACACTATAGTTAAGAAAGCCCATCAAAACCTGTACTTTCTCAGGCGGCTAAGGAAATTCAACATGACTCTTGCCAATTTTTACAGATGCACCATAGAAAGCATTCTTTCTGGTTGTATCACAGCTTGGTATGCCTCTTGCTCTGCCCAAGACTGCATGAAACTACAAAGAGTTGTGAATGTAGCCCAGTCTATCATGCAAACCAGCCTCCCATCCATTGACTCTGTCTACACTTCCTGCTGCCTTGGCAAAGCAGCCAGCATAATCAAGGACCCGACACACCCTGGACATACTCTCTTCCACTTTCTCCCATCAGGAAAAAGATACTAAAGTCTGAGGTCAAGTACCAACCGACTCAAGAACAGCTTCGTCCCTGCTGCCATCAGACTTTTGAATGGACCTACCTTATATTAAGTTGATCTTTCGCTACACCCTAGTTATGGCTGTAGCACTACATTCATTGATAGCTTTACACTTTCTTAAGAAAAACCCTATTTTACTATATCCCAGCACTACATTCTGCAACCTATCCTTTCCTTCTCCCCTATGTACTCCATGAACAGTATGCTTTACCTGTATAGCGTGCAAAAAACAATACTTTTCACTGTATACCAATACATGTGACAATCATAGAATCCCTACAGTGCAGAAGGAGGCCATTCGGCCCATCGAGTCTGCACCGACCACAATCCCACCCAGGCCCTACCCCCACATATTTACCCACTAATCCCTCTAACCTACGCATTTTAGGATTCTAAGGGGCAATTTTTTTAACCTGGCCAATCAACCTAACCCACACATTTTGGACTGTGGGAGGAAACCGGAGCACCGGAGGAAACCCACGCAGACACGAGGAGAACGTGCAAACTCCACACAGACAGTGACCCGAGCCGGGAATCGAACCCGGGACCCTGGAGCTGTGAAGCAGCAGTGCTAACCACTGCGCTACCGTGCCGCGAATCAAATCAAATCAAAAACCCGTTGTATTTAATAGAGGAACCTTGTAGTGACAGCAGGATGTATATAGCCAAGAATAAATAAACAGAATTGACTAAAAGCCCAGAAATCCATTTGTCTGTTGAAATACCTGAGCCCCAGAGAAATGATTGCTTGATTGACAGCTCTGATTCTCTGATCTTTTCTGTCAATTTAACAATGTTTATTTACACAAGATAAAGAGGTTTCAAGTGCTTGCAGATTCTGCTCTTGATATTTTAAAGATTCTGGCTGATTGACACAATTGGGCTATAGTAAGAGAGTTTTTCTTAAGAAAGTGGAAAGTTATCAATGAATGACGGGTTTTCTTTAAAAACATCTTTAAACATGTCCTACTATCACTATAGGACTCATTGTTTCTATAGTGTACCGTGGGTGAATGGGCATGGGTGTGCCATAACTTGGCATAGGGTGACATTAGGGGGTGTATCGAGGTATACTTTGGCATTGGGATCATGGGGAGCCATTGGTGGTGAGAGGGGGAACAGCTTAGCTAGAAGGACATAAGGAGCTAAAGGGTGTAAGGGTATCACTAAAACAAGAGTTCAAGATGACCAGCGAGTGCTAAATTAGACAGTTTGATTCTCTAAAGACTTCTGAACAGCACAAAGCTTCAGTAGTCAGGTGAGCAGAGAGAAAAGTAGATCAGCCTCAAAGGAATAGTTATTAGCCCACCAGCCCAGTGAGGATGATGTGGATGAGGGTTTAGGATGCAGGGTCACACATCCCTAACTTACCCAAGAATAAGCACAGGGTTCTTCCTTAACATTTGTTGTGACCTGATTATATTACCAGTGCCTTAACAACTCTTTTATTTCCAAATTCAGGTCCATATTTACAAGTTCACCCATGACAAGAGTCTGCAAAGTGGCAGAAAAGGTCAAAATAAGTCAAAAAAGAAGTTACATTTTGTGTAATCCTTGTAAGAGAAGGAGCAGGAATGCAGGAATCCAGGAGCACTCCTGGATCCTCTTCAGGCCACCCAGCTACAATTTGGTTTCTCTTTCCCAGCATCCCCTGTGGAACACATTCCCCAGCATCAGCTCCTTTCTGGCTCCATGAATTTAAATTCCAATGTCCTCCGTCTCCTGAACCAATTTCAGCTCCGCTCTCTCCCCTCCTTACATCGTTCGCATCAGTTTTGGGCAGAAGACAGTCTTGAGATATTTAACTGAGGCCCATGACTTAAAATTGCCCAGGTCTCATGTTCAGCTTCGCACAGGGATTTCCCCTGGCGTTATATCCCTTCCCATTCTGAACTAAAATGGACCCAACCCTAAGTGCCTCGGATAAACGGCAAAGGAAGCAGCAGAATTAATGAGAAAAAAATTCCAATGTAGAGGAGCTAAAGTGAACGAGAAAACCTGTAGGAAGGTGATGACCTAAGAGATCAAGCCATCTTAAATTGAGTAAGAATAATCAAGGGAAATATAAAGTAAAACAACAGTAAGTAAAAAGGTAGAGAAGCGGCTGAGAGAAATGTGGCTAAAATGGAGACCAGGCGATATGTTCACAGTGGGATGTATACTTATCAGATACAAAACAATGGAGGGCTGAAGACGTGAAAGGAAGCGGGTGACAGAAACTTACAAGGGCAAACAGAAGGATGGTGTGGACCAGTAGATAGAATTAGGGTGAGTAAATGAGTTCTCTCGGGCAAGTGACATGTCAGTCCAGCATCACAAATCAAGAGTAAATCTTTAAGGAATGGCGTGGTGGACCAGAATAATCAGGAATAAGCATTGCTCCGACAGGGTGACAAGTGTTAAGCAAAGCCAATGAAATGGCAATATGAGCTAAAATTAAATTAGTAACTGAAACAAGAAAGGAAAGAAAATGACCCAAGAGATTATAATATGGACAGAGAGCAGACCAAAGTCCAACATTGCAGGAGGTAAGAAGTTCACTAGGAGTAAAAATGTTCAATAGGGAAGCCATGAGGGGAGAAATGAAAGAAAGTCTGACTGCAAGAACAAGGGCCCAGGAGAGGTAAAGAGAGAAAAAGGAGGAAAAGGGAAATCGGAGTGTTGGGCTCAGGACCAGAGCAACAGCTGAAACACACACATGAATGGACACTGGGGAACTTAAGGTACATTGGCAAGGTTATGTAGCAAGATTAGGATAGATGTTCTGGTAACTAAAAGGGAATAGTGAGGAGACAATAGGATGGAATTCAAAGCTAAAGACACAAGTTCCACAGTGGGATAAAGGTGATGTGCATTTTGGAACGTAGAAGAAATTATGTTCAACTTCGGAGTCATATGTGGAAGGTGAGTGAGCACAGAAGCTTTTTGAGTTGTGGTATGAAATGTCTAAAGGATTTCCCAGCTTAGCACTCTCGAGGGCAATTAGGGATAGACAACAAATGCTGGCCTTGCCAGCAAGAAAATAAGAAACTGATTGCTGCAAGATGGATTGCAACAGTACGCAATAATGCTGCAATTAAGCATTCGGAGAAAAAAATGCAGTGTAAAATGGTGTCCTTCCAGACCCAGAGCAACAAAAATAAATGTGAGAAGGAAACTACAATTAAATATCTACGCTTCTTCAAGAAAATTAACTATGTGACAAATCAGCCTCCTATTGTACTTGGGCACAAGGGATCATCTAGGACAGCACATGAAAAATGTTGAGGAGATCAGATTACACATCCATAATGGAACCCATCATAATTTCATATCTCATTGCATTTAAATAGCTCCACTGTGCATGTGCAATGTTCCCAGCACTCAGGAAATGTAATTTCCACTGGGGTTCACACACTGCAGGGTTTTCATAGTTATTTCACCAGAATTATGGCTAACAATCAGGAAACTCCACTGCGGAAAATCAGCCCCAACTCACACAAGCCCCTCTCACCACTCACTGAAACTACAGCTTCAGAAAATTGGACCTTAGAAATGAACCCACACTTAATTAATTGGTGTTTCACTTAATTTACCGAACAATGGCCTGTTGACATCTTTCAAATTTAGGTCACCTGCTCCTTTGAGAAAAAAAATAGCAATGTTAAATAGCAAACAGCACAGAAATGAAATGTCTCTGTCTATCCATGATCCGAATTTGCATGTACATGCTTCACTGCTATAATTATATGCAGTAGGCAAATTAGTTTGTTTAATAAACACCCTGCAAAGGCTCTGAAACAAATCTTAGCTAGATAACATCTTCCCCTGCAACAGTTGTCAGTTGTTTAATTCCGAGTGACCCAGTAGGGATGAATGTCTGTGGTCACATGCTATATTTTTTCTGTGAGTAAAGTTAAAAGAATTTAGCCCAAGTGCTGTCTATAATGTTAACATGCTAACAGAGAAGAAGGCGGTGTAGTGATAATGTCATTAGTAATCCAGCATCCCAGACAATTGTTACAGGGGCACAGGTACAAATGCAACCATTGCAGTTGGTGAATCTGAAATGTAAAATTAGTGTCAGTAATCGTGACCATGAAACTATCATCAATTATCTTAAAAACCTATATAGTCCACTAATGCCCCTTAGGAAGCAAAATCTACCATCCTTACCTGGTCTGGTCTACATACAACTTCAAATCCACAGCTATGTGGTTGAATCTTAATTGCCCTCTGAAATAGCTGAGCAAATTGGAAGGAGTAATTTGACAAGGAACTATACTATGAAAGGTCTGACACTGGGAAGTTCCAAAGAACAAAGGGACCTTGGCGTGTTTGTCCATGGATCTCTGAAGGTGGAAAGGCAGGTTAATAGGGTGGTGAAAAAGGCATATGGCACACTCGCCTTTAACAATCGGGGTATGGATTACAAAAACAGAGAGGTCATGATGGAGTTGTATAGAAATTTGGTGAGGCCACAACTGGAGTATTGTGTGCAGTTCTGGTCGCCACATTATAGGAAGGATGTGATCGCACTGGGAGGGGTGCGGAGAACATTCACCAGGATGTTGCCTGGGTTGGGTCATTTAAGTTATAAAGGGAGGTTGGATGGGCTTGGGTTGTTTTCTCTAGAGCATAGAAGACTGAGGGGTGACCTGATTGAGGTGTTCAAGATTATGAGGGGCGTGGACAGGGTGGATAGGGACTGTTCCCCTCAGTTGAAGAGTCAGTTACGAGGGGACACAAGTTAAAAGTGAGGGGTAGGAGGTTTAGGGGGGATTTGAGGAAAAACCTTTTTACCCCCAGAGGGTGGTGACAGTCTGGAATGCACTCCCTGGGAGGGTGGTGGAGGCAGGATACCTCACCTCCTTTAAAAAGTACCTAGACGTGTACTTGGCACGCCATAACACTCAAGGCGATGGGCCAAGTGCTGGTAAGTGGGATTAGGTGGGCAGGTCAGGGCCTTTCATGCGTCGATGCGGACTTGATAGACTGAAGCACCTCTTCAGCACTGTAGTATTTTGTGATTTTGTGATTCTGTGAAATCATTCAGTTATGATCAAACCTACACAAAGAAGCATTATAAGACTAAAACTGAATGGTCACCAGGCTTCCACCTAGGCATCAGATTAGATTACAATAAAAATACAATGTACATATTGTAGACAGAGAAAGAATGACTACAACAATGATTTTAACAATAATAAATGCAATAGTGGCTTTGAAATGGCTTTTCTGGCTGAGAGTTAAGCATGCTGGGATTTTTGGTCAACTTAAAATTAAAACCAGATACAGGTCATAAAGTTACTCTGAGTCAGGGATCTGGTCTGGGAACTGTGATCTGAAGCTTCCTGTGTTGACCAAATATAGGAAGCTTTTTTACTTTTCAGTAGACTTGGTGGCACCAGTAATGGGTGAGGCATGCAGTTTGAACCAAGCATAATGGCGTCGGTTACAAATAATTTAATTGGCTGTTCAATCTGTGTGATCGGTTATGGGTTACACAATTGGTAGGATTACAGAGAATCTCCTGAAAGAAAGTGAAGAATTTGTAGATAAAAGACATGTGCAGTCATTTGTTTGCCAACAATAACTCTATAGAGATTCACCATCATAAGAAGTATGCCCTGAAGGATCCTTCAGAGAGAAGACTGCGAAGATAGATTCTATATTGGGGATATTTCTGGCCAAGTCTTTCCTAAAACTCGGTAGTATCTATTTTCAGTTAAATAATTAAAGATGGCAGACCCATCAGAAGTGGTGACACAATGGTATAGAGTAAAAAGGAAGCTGTCATGGGAATCATCAACATCAACTGTAGAACCCAAAATATCAAATCGAACATGGGCAAGCAAACCTCCTGCTGACAACCACCTACCACCCTCCCTCAGCTGATGAATCAGTGGCCCTCCATATTGGAAACCACTTGAAAGAAACACTGAGAAGACACAGAATGTACTCTGGGTGGAGATCTTCAATATACATCACAAAACGGAGCTCAGTAGTATGACTGAGCTGAGCTAAAGGAAATAGTTGTCAGACTGGGATTGTGGAAGATGGTGAGAGAACCAACACAATGGAAAAATCTACTTGACTTCATCAAAGCATTCTCAACTGCCTTCAGCTATGAAAACTAAATGGATGATCCACCTTGATCTCCTCCTGAGCTCTCCACCATGACACCAATATTCTCGGCTGAATCAAGTCACTCCAATATCAACAAACGCTGAGCTCCCTGGTTGCTGGAAAGTCTAAGGGTCCCAGCAACATATTGGATATTTTACTGCAGGGGTTTGCAGCAGGGCAGAACTAGCTGAAGTTCTGGCTAAGTTAAGAACACCAACAGTTCTGGCATCTACCCAACAAATTAGAAAATTGCACAGGCCAGTCCTGTCCACAATAAAATAGACAAATGCAATCCAGCCTTTTACCAGTCCATCTTCAGCCTGCCAGCTAAATGATGGAATGTGCCATCAAATATATAAATCAGCACTTACTCATCAAAAACCTGCTCTCCGATGTTCAGCTTGGATTCCATTAGGACCGCTCAGGTCCAAATCTGATTCAGACCTCGCTCAAAATATGGACAAAAGCTGAAGTGTCAAATAAGAGTGACTGTCCTTGACTTCATGGCAGTATTTCACTGAGTGTGGCACCAAGGAGCCCCAATAAAAAGGCCAAAAACATCCCGAGCACAAAGGTATGTGGTTGTGCTCATGCTTGTCAGAAGCTAATCACCTCAGCCCTATAACAGTGCTTTAGGAGTTCCTCAGGACAGGGCCCTAGGCCCAAACACCTTCAACTACTTCAACAATGACCTTCCTTCCATCACACAATTGGTCAGAAGTGGAGAGGTTTGTTGTCCTCAGCTCGATTCACCATTACCAGATAACGAAGCTGTCCGTGCTTGCATGCAACAATATCTGGGCAACACTCAGGTTTCAACTGATAAGTAGCAAATAACATTGTAAATAAACAAGTGCCAAGCAATGATTATAACAGGAGCATTTAACCAATTTCCCTTGACATCCAATCTATTATTGAATCTCCAACTATTGATATTCTGGAAGTCACCATTGAGCAAAAACTTAACTGGATCCGCTACATAAATATTTTGGCTGCAGGAGCAGGTCAGATGCTGGGAATTCTGCTGTGAGTAACTCACCTTGTGACTCCTCAAAGTCGATATGCCATCAACAAGACACCAGTCGGGAGCGTGATAGGATATTCTCCACATGTTTGGGCGGCACGGTAGCACAGTGGTTACCACTGCTGCTTCACAGCTCCAGGGTCCCGGGTTCGATTCCCGGCTCGGGTCACTGTCTGTGTGGAGTTTGCACATTCTCCTCGTGTCTGCGTGGGTTTCCTCCGGGTGCTCCGGTTTCCTCCCACAGTCCAAAGATGTGCGGGTTAGGTTGATTGGCCAGGTTAAAAATTGCCCCTTAGAGTCCTAAGTTGCGTAGGTTAGAGGGATTAGCGGGTAAATAAGTGGGGGTAGGGCCTGGGTGGGATTGTGGTCGGTGCAGATTCGATGGGCCAAATGGCCTCCTTCTGCACTGTATGGTTTCTATGTCCAAACACAACTCCAACAACACTCAAGAAATATGGCATCATCCAGGAAAGGCAGTCTACTTGATTGGCTCCACATCCATCAACAATGCATTGAGGCTCCATTGTGTACCATCTTCTTAATACGTGGGCATTGCTGTTTGAGCAATTTGTGAATTTCACTTTGAAAAATAACTGTATATCTTTCTCCTTTACATAGAATTTGCAGCATAGAAATAGGCTATTCTGCCCAAACAATCTAGGCCGCTGTTTATGCTCCAAACAAGCCTCCTCCCTCCTTACTTCATTTCACAACATCAACGTAGCATGTTACTCCTTCATTACAACTTGAGAAGTTTTGGGATATTGAATGCAATGACCTCAAACTTCCTGATGATGTAAAAGGTCACATAGCCATACGTAAACCAGTGTGAAGGTTTTGTAAATTCCATTAAAATTGTCAGCAAGAATTCTTCAAATCATAAATTGGTAGCATGTAAATAATAAAAGCAGAGAGACAATAAAGTCTTTAGCTGCATGTTACCACCCACAGTTTACTTGTTGAAGCACTCCACTGAAACAGCTAGTGATTTGGCCATCACAGACATGATTTGAAGACAATGATGTACGAGCAAAGATCAAGTTAATGCATCCTCCATTTATGACCAACAGTTTCGAATAGCTGACTTGTCAGCTGTCAGCCCAGCCTAACATAGAAAGTCATATATTTTTGTCAGATGTTAACTTATGGATGATGAGAATCTATTTATGACACCATGGACAGAAACCAATTAAATTATAGCTGGCTGTGAGCTGTGATTGAGTTCATTTCATTGTGTGGGCTGTCATTGGAGACCGAGGCAATGGATAGAAACTACTGAAGCCTGTCATGCAGGAAATACTGAGGCTTGGCACGGTCTGGGATTGCTAAGGGAATAATCCAGTCAGGAACTGTTGATACCCAACTTGTGAAGTGATTGTTGAGAGCGGTTTAGTCGGAGTACTTTGATAATTTTGGTTATCTGTGGCTAATCTGTGAAGATTATTAGTGATGATCAGGTTGAGAATGCTTATACTCACTTGTCACAGAATCTGTGTATCCAGAGAACATTTAGAATAAAGAGCATTTCCTGAGAGCACCACATTTTCATTACCTTTCAGTGTCAGTAAAGAACTTTATTAAAAATAAAGTTGGTTTATTTTTACACCCACACATACACGAGAGGGGTTTTGGAAGGTCCACCCCTTTTGTACTCACATAATAAAGGGGATAAGGAAAAAGGAAGCAGGTTCAGGGCACAACCACAATTTTTTTAAAAGTTAAAATTTCACGTGTGTCCAATAAGGTGAGTCTAAAATCAAAAGTAAAAATTTGCATTCCCAATCCCACAAGTTTCACAAAACCCAATCAAATTATTTAAATATTTTTATCCCTGTTTTTCAGTTGCCATCTCCTTCCTTCTCTCAGGTGTTTATGCAGTTAGAAAATTCTGGGGCTGAAAATCCACAGCCCTTCTAATGCATTCCCAAGGTGACCCTGATACATGAAAAGCCACAAATTATGCCAGGACCCAGTTATGCGTGGCCAAGAGTGAGCGCTCCCAATGCCAGGAGTTTCCACATTTCTGGCCTGCAAAGGGATCTGGCGTATCATTGGTAGTAAATTCCGGGTAAGCTCAGGATACATGCCAGCTAAGTGCTGCATTAGGGAACATGGACTTCTGAATAAGGCCTTTTTAAAGTCAAATTTTGGGACATAACGCTCCTCATCCACCAAGTCTTCCCCGAGTTGCTGCGAGGCCAGGATGTGATATATTCAGGGTCCAACCTAATTTCCAGTTGATTTGACAGATTGCAGTCAAATCTACAGCAGTAGTCTGCCAGATTGACTGAAGATTGCTGGAGTAAGTAACTCTCTGTTAGGTAACAGTAAGGAAAATATGGTGCAAACATGTCCTGGATTCATTAATATTTATCCTTTACCGTTGGAATGGCTTGCAAGAAAATCTCCTACTTTGGATGGCTGTGCTACATGGGGCTTGAATTGAAAATGTCAGCTGACTTTGCAGCCTGAAGATTTCTAGCGCTTGTGGTCAAATTCAGTACGTGTCAGAGAGTTGTTCCCATGAGCTGGAGTTTACTAGGGCAACCCATGTTACATGACAACTAGGCAGACTTCACAACCATGAGGAGAAAATGCCAAATAAAACATCAAAATAACAAACACATAGTTTTCTTTCTGTACTGCATATAATTTAGCAATTAAATAAAATCCTCAGATGACAGTATTATTGAAATTATGTTTCTTTTGAATCGATGAAATGGATTAATAGCACTCTTGTAGAGTGAGATCCTTGACAGTTTTGATACTGACCTTTGATCTTACAGTTGTGGTCAATCAATCAGCCTAAGCCATTGATCTACTCAAATGCTGACTGACGGAGGTTTTACAATGAGAAGAATCCTGTCTGGTCAAATGTTAGGCCAACAATTACTAAGGATATAATCTCCTCCAGCTCCAGTGCACCCCTACACCAGCACTGACCTTCCAACACTCTTTTGTCATGGAAGGGAGTCAGTGCACATTTAGCAGAACAATACCTGGGCTGAAAGTGTTAAATTATGAAGCCAGGATGCAAAGACAAGTTTTGTTTTCCAGAGAGGGTAAAATATGTAACTGAGGTGTTTAAAGTGATTAAAAACTAAGAGGGAAGGGTGGGCTAGTTCAGAACAAATGGAGTTTAGCCTTAAAATTAGTGTCAGGTCATTCAAGGGTGATATGAAGAAGCACCCTTTCAGACAAAGGGTAGTGAAGATCCTGAACTCTTTCCCCTGAAAGGCTATTAAGCTGGCACAACTGAACATTTTGAAATGAAGGTAGTTTGTTATTAGTCACGTGTATTAAAAGTAATGGAATCAAGGCAGGTAAATGAAGATACAGGTCAGCCATGATCTAACTGAAGGTCGGAAGAGACGCAAGGAGACAAATGACCGACTCCTCATGGAATCATAGAATCCTACAGTGCAGAAGGAGGCCATTTGGCCCATCGAGTCTGGACCAACCATAATCCCACCCATGCCCTATTCCCATAATCCTATGCATTTACCCTAGCTAGTCCCCCTGACACTGAGGGGCAATTTACCATGGCCAATCTACCTAACCCGCACATCTTTGGACAGTGGGGGGAAACCCACGCAGACATGGGAAGATTGTTCAAACTCCACACAGACAGCGACCCAAGCTGGGAATTGAACCCGGGTCCCTGGCGCTGTGAGGTAGCTGTGCTAACCACTGTGCCACCGTGCCGCCTGTTCCCATGGCCTAGATTTTCATCCATGAGGAGGGTAAGGGGAGTTGAGAAAACGTCCACAAAGGCAGGATCTTCATTGCTAGGGTGGGTATGAGCTGAAGTTGGGCTAGCTGGCTCAGGAAGAAGTGCAGAGGCAGTCACAGGCACTGCTGGCTGCAGAGGGAGGCTGTTTAAAAGGCCAACCACAGTGCTGTGAGACTATCTCCTAGCTAAAATAAAAATACAAAGGTCCTCCATCCCTCACCCTGCATACACCCTTCACCCTCCAAGCACTCATGCCTCACCTATGCCACCTCATGCCCCGATGCTAGTCTCTGCTCCTCCACCCAACTCCAATGTCCTCCCATGTCACCTATGTCAAGCTTGCCACATCCATAATCATTGAATCACTGTATACTTTCTAGAATCAATAAAACATATAATATAATTGGAATGTGTAAAAAAAGCTCTTGAAAATAAACATTCATTGAGAACTTTTTTCTTTGTTTGGAAAAAGGTTTGAAGTACAAGTAATCCTTCTGACTTTTTCCAAGCATACGGGAACATGATCAAAGCACAAGTAATCATCTGATGACCTTCCTCTATGCTTGAAAAGATGTCTGGACCAAGTGTCAATCATCCAGGCCCTTTGAAGTCTCACAAATGATAAACCCTTAAAACCACTTAACTTGTGTAAATAAACAGTGTGAAATTGATGGCAGTGATTACAGAGCCTGAGCTGTCAATCAAGCAATATTTTATCTGAGGAATGAATGTTCTCCTATTATAATAGTTAACTAGGCTCTCAGCCAACCCTCATGATGTATACCTGGTTGAGAGTCCAGACAGCTAGTATAATATTAGAACACCTGCTCCTCAGAAGAAGCACTGCTTGATTGACTGCTCAAGATCTCTGATCTCTGCAGTCAATATCACAATTTTTGTTTACACAAGTTAAGTGGTTTCAAGTGTTTGTGGTTCTGGCTCAATGCTTGACATAAAGGCAATAATCAATCTGAAAACTTTAGTGAGATAAGGAAGGTTAGGTATAGAGCAAGCAGTAGAATATAGAAGAATCAAAAAATGATTATCAGAGAGGGGATGATGACAGTGTTTAAAGAGCAAGTAGGGTTCCTGAGGAATGAGAATTTAATTGTCAATTTAAATAGGAGGCAAAAGGTAAAGTAGAATTATTATAAATTGAATAGGGAGGGAATCATTTGGGCAGAAGGTGGGTTTATGAAGGAAATAATTGAGAACATGTAATTAGAGGAAATACGAAATTAAATCCTTGAGTGATTTCCACTTGTCACTGGAGGTAGAGATAGAAAGGTAGCTACAAAGGATTTATGGAATCCATCAGCAATGAAAAAAATAATATTTAGGTTGCATGGTATCAGGCGGTAAGTTCAAGAGCTGGGAATTCAAAGCTGGCTAAAATATTTTTTTGTCATAAAATAGCAGCTGAGTTGGAAAAATGTCATTCCATATTTTAAAACATTTTAACATGGTGGAAAGTTTTACCAGTGAAGTGAATATATTAATTAATTAATTAAGCTAATTATTAGATATCAGATTCAATTTGATATATAATAATTGGGATGAAGGAGTACAATATAAAGGGAAAGACTCTTAGTACGGTAGAGGATCAGAAGGATCTTGGGGTCCGGGTCCATAGGACTCTAAAATCGGCCCCGCAGGTGGAGGAGGTGGTTAAGAAGGCGTATGGTGTGCTGGCCTTTATCAATCGAGGGATTGAGTTCAGGAGTCCGGGGATAATGATGCAGCTTTATAAGACCCTCGTCAGACCCCACTTGGAGTGCTGTGCTCAGTTCTGGTCGCCGCATTACAGGAAGGATGTGGAAAAGATTGAAAGGGTGCAGAGGCGATTTACAAGGATGTTGCCTGGATTGAGTGGCATGTCTTATGAGGATAGGCTGAGGGAGCTCGGTCTTTTCTCCTTGGAGAGACGTAGGATGAGAGGAGACCTAATAGAGGTGTATAAGATGTTGAGAGGCATAGATCGGGTGGACTCTCAGAGGCTTTTTCCCAGGGTGGAAATGGCTGCTACGAGAGGACACAGGTTTAAGGTGCTGGGGGGTAGGTACAGGGGAAATGTTAGGGGGAAGTTTTTCACACAGAGGGTGGTGGGCGAGTGGAATCGGCTGCCGTCAGTGGCGGTGGAGGCAAACTCAATAGGGTCTTTTAAGAGACTCCTGGATGAGTACATGGGACGTAATAGGATGGAGGGTTATAGGTAAGCCTAAAAGGTAGGGATATGTTCGGCACAACTTGTGGGGCCGAAGGGCCTGTTTTGTGCTGTAGTTTTCTATGTTTCTATGTTTCTATGTAATTTATGCTGAAATTCGCAGATTATTGTGAAATGCATGCATCTGTAAATATAATCAGAGTGGGGCCAGTTGTTAATTGTATATTGATGATTTAAAAACAACACAGTAGGCAAGCAATTTTATTATCATGGAGAATGTCTCAGTACAGAACTCTCAGGGATATCAAGAATGTTATAGGTTGCCATCTTGTGATTGATGGGTATTTTATTCTGTAGAACTACCCAAACATCTGAGGAACTTGTCCCGTGAATAATTTGACAACAGTGAGTCATTTTGACCTTTAAACACTAAATTAACTGTCTTTTTTTCATCCTTCCCAGATCATTAATTATATTTTTGGCAACTTTGTGCAGTTCAACCTTAATTACCTTTCAAGTATCATGAGACTTGGACATGAAGTTCCTTCAGATACTGGCAGTGTTGGACATGGAAACTTTGAGATTGCTAAGCAGAAGAAAGGTCCATCTAGTATACCTTCTACCATTTGGATAGTTCCATGTGACATTGATAATGGGGCTGTTAATCAAAGTTTTGAGTTCCTAGAATGTGGGAACAAAATCAGCACTGTGTATTCAAAATGTTATCCTTATTGCTATTTTACGGAAACTGGACATTTTCTGCTGAACAAAGAATATTAAAATGGCTGCCACAAGTCACCTGATCACAAGGTTGGCTCTATGTCTGGGAGCTATCTCCAGCAGTTTCAAGGAAAAAATAATTCCATATACAGCTTCTGGAATTTCACACTTCTTACAAACCCCTTGTAATCAATGAAAACAGAGGAAATGCAGATGAACTACCACAAAAGAGAGACCAAGACTCGCTACTGGATGTGATACTAATAACTAAGTCGTCTCTCCCAAAGGAGGAACGATGGAAAACGGGCCAGGACCACAGAAACTAATTGTTAAGCTGCAATTAGCCATCAATAGGCCATGTCACATGGCCCAAACCTCTGACCTTTTTGGCATTGCGGCCAGAATTCTCCAAAGTCGTATGCCCTGCCACCACTGCCAGCAGGAACGGAGAATTTGGCACTCAGCCAAATCTCTGTTCACAGCAGCTGGACTGGAGAATCCCAGCCAAGGACGAGGTCGGAAAATCCCAGCTTACATCTTTGAGCCTCACAGGTAGACTGCTGTTTTAACACCAATTGGGCAGAACTTCAGCAGCCTGGCGGCTGTGTAACAGTCTCCATTCCCCAAAGCCTGTTGATTCCAAAAGTATCTGATCAACACCTGCAAGCAGTCTAAACACAGAAGAGGCCATTGTGCAGCAGCATCATTCATTTCAAAGATGGTTGTATCATTTAACCAACCAGAAATTTATCAGAACTGAGATCCACCACAAAGGAAACATACTATAAAACTCCTTTTCTCCACCCCCTTCTTTTACTGTGAGAATGTATGGAGTGTGAAGTCACGAATATTCCATTTTTCTGGATTTTGAATGTGTAAAATAAACAAACCTTGCAATTGAGAAAACATGTCACCGTTCATTCCTTTAAAAATGAATTCAAAATACCTTCTGTTGTCAGAGGAAATCAGTGCAGAGTGTACATCTCTCTCCTGTCCAAAGAATAACAATCAACCCCTATTAATTAATCATGAGAAAAATCTAGAGTTTTGCTGAAGAGCTTTCAAACCATTGGTTCTTTTCCTTCCAAAGCATGTTAATCTTGTGCAGTATTCGAAGATAATGGGCTATATTTTGTGGTCAACAACAAATGGATTTTGCCAGCCAGTCATTACACTTGCATTTGGCTGTAGACTGTTTTATGGGATTCTGCACTGGGAGCTGCTGGCAGCCAACTACTGAGAAGTGCAGAGCCTTCCATAGAGAAATTGAGGCCTGGGCGACCAAAACAAGCAAGTTATTATCTTCAATCAGATTGAACAATCATCAACGAACAGCTGAGTCTGAACCTGAAAGTGTCAATTAGAATATTGAAGTCTATCTCAAATACGTATAGAGCACGATTCTTTAGGACAGAGATGAGTAGGAATTTCTTAAGCCAGAGAGTGGTGAATCTCTTTGCCGCATAAGGCTGTGGAGGCCAGATCATTGGGTGTCTTTAAGACAGTGAAAGATATGTTCTTGATTAATAAGGGGATCAGGGGTTATGGGGAATAGGCAGGAGAACGGGGATGACAAAAATATCAGCCATGATTGAATGGCGGACTCGATGGGCCGAGTGGCCTAATTCTGCTCCAATGTTTTATCGTCTTATGGTCGTAACACGAAATGCAGAGAGGAAAAGATAGATTGAATTAAGAGAGGGAAATCAAAGCACCAGAAAGTAAATATTAAAAAGTTTTATTTAAACTTCTTTGTCTAGCAAGGCTTCAACAATAATGAACATCTAAATGAACAAAACTTCACACTTGTAGAAGTTAATGTTCAGTAGCTGAGAGGATATTCTGTAATAATAAAGATCTGTTGTACCTGTTATAGAGCAAGTACTGACACTGGAACGGGCAAGCCCTAATTTTTTGCAGCAATTTTAGTGTGCATCTACAAGGTTTTTACAGCAACTTCATGCAGATCAATGTATTCCAAAGGTGAGCCAGATGGCAAGAGAGTGTTATCATGCAGTTTCGCGAGGACCAAGACATCTCTGATAGCAACTTCCTTGTTTACACACATAATCGCACGTGAGGTTGAAGCTGCTGTTCAGTTTCCACATAAATAACAATGAGCGACTGTTCTTTCTATCACAAAATCTTTCCCATTATTTTCTGCAAATAATCTAATTTTCAAAAATCATTTGCTAACAATTCTAATCAATAAATTACCCTGGCCTGAAAATCGTGACCTATTTGCCTATTTTTAGATTCCATTTTGTACCTTTACGTTTTCATAATGTAAATAAAATTGAGACCAACTTTCAGCCAAAGTCAAAGTAAAATCTTTTGTAACAATGTTTGTGTCATTCAATCACCCCATTTTATATTCAACATGGAAATGCAGCTGTTGTTTTGCAAATTATTCAAATTTAAATCTCAAAAGTTGCAAATGATAATAGTCCTTCAATCAAGCAATCTAACTTCCTTTAATTATATTCTACTTTTCTCACATTGCCAATTTATCCTAATTTATAGGCAGATATAACAAATAAAACTGTCACACAACATTGTTGCTAATGTAATCACATCCCTCTTTTTTTATGAAGAAACATAAATATCTTAACTTGGCAACATTTGGATTGTATGTCTAGATTCGATTCAACCAATAAATATGGGTTGGGGGGTGTGTGGCAAAATTGATTTTGCCAGCAAAACAGTGCCAGTAAGATCGGGGGAGGCGAAAAACCGGGTGTGACCCTGAATTTTTTTCCTCCCGCCCAATCTTACCACCTCACCTCACTACAAGTCAGCAAATTGATGGAAAAGTATGCAATACCGCAAAGATTAATGATAGGTGAGACTGGACAGATTCTAGAAATCAGCAAAGAATTACTAAAAAAATAAAGAGGGTTAAGTTAGAAAATGAGAGAAAGGCAGCTGGAAATATTTAAAAAAAGCTAATGTGAGTTTTAAAAAAAAACTAAAGGGAACTTTGGTCCTTTAGAGGGTGAAAATGGAGAATTGATTCCAAGGGAAACAAGTTAAATTTAAAGCTTATTTATTAGTGTCTCAAGTAGGCTTACATTAACACTGCAATGAATTTACTGTGAAAGTCCCCTCGTCACCACACTCAGCTGCCTATTCGGGTACACTGAGGGAGAATTTAGCCAATTGGCCAATGCACCTAGCTGGCTCGTCTTTCGGACTGTAGGAGGAAACTGGAGCACCCGGAGAAAACCCACACAGACAGTGACAGGAATCGAACTTGTGTCCCTGCTGTGAGACAGCAGTGCTAACCACTGTGCCACTGTGCTGCCCACGTAGTAAGTAATTGACAAATAAACAAGTAATTGACTGCATGATTTAACATGTATTTTGGCCAGGGTTTTCCAGTTTTGTCATGGTGGGACCTGCAGCAGAATATGCGGCAGGCCAGCCAAAAGTCCATTGATTTTTGGCAGGACTGGAAGATCTTTACGGCAGGCAGGGCTAGAAAATTCTGGCCTATCTTTACTATAGAAGACACAAAACACATATCAACAACACTTAAAAATCAAGAGATAAAATGGAGGGAGGAACTTAAAACAATCACTACAGAAAAGGTACTGGGAAAGCTATTCGAACTAAAGTCCCCTAGACTTGATTTGATTTTGATTTGATTTAGTATTGTCACATGGATTAGTATAAAGTGAAAAGTATTGTTTCTTGCGCGCTATACAGACAAAACATACCATACATAGAAAGGGAACTATAGCGTGAGGGTGAAGAATGTAGTGTTACAGTCATAGCTAGGGTGTAGAGAAAGGTCAACTTGATATAAGGTAGGTCCATTCAAAAGTCTGATGGCAGCAGGGAAGAAACTGTTCTTGAGTCGATTGGTAGGTGACCTCAGACTTTTGTATCTTTTTCCCAAAGGAAGAAGATGAAAGAGAGTGTATCTAGGGTGCGTGGGTTCCTTGATTATGCTGGCAGCAGGAAGTATAGACAGAGTCAATGGATGGGAGGCTGGTCTGCTTAATGGACTGGGCTTCGTTCACGACCCATTGTAGTTTCTTGCGGTGTTGGACATGGTAGGAGCCATACCAAGCTGTGATACAACCGGAAAGAATGTTTTCTATGGTGCATCTATAAAAATTGGTGAGAGTCATTTAAAGTTCAATATTTATTAGTATCACAAGTAGGCTTACATTAATATTGCAATGAAGTTACTGTGAAAATCCTCTAGTCGCCACACTCCAGCATCTATTCAGGTACACTGAGGGAAAATTTAGCATGGCCAGTGCACCTAACTAGCATGCCTTTCAGACTGTGGGAGGAAACCGGGGCACCCGGAGGAAACCCACACAGACACGGGGAGAACATGCAGACAGTGACCCAAGCCGGGAATCAAACCTGGGTCCTTTGCACTGTGAGGCAGCAGTGCTAACCACTGTGCCATCATGTAGCGGACTTGCCAAATTTCCTTAGCCTCCTGAGAAAGTAGAGGCGTTGGTGGACTTTCTTAACTATAGCGTTAGCGTGGAAGGACCAGAACAGGTTGTTGGTGATCTGAACACCTAGAAACTTGAAGCTCTCTACCATTTCCACTTCATCCCCATTGATGTAGACAGGGGCATGTCCTCTACTATGCTTCCTGAAGTCGATGACTCCTTCGTTTTACTAACATTGAGGGAGAAATTACCAGTTTACCAGATTCTCTATCTCATTCCTGTACTCTGTGTCATCATTTTTAAAAATCCGATCCACTATAAGCTTTTGGAGCGCTGCTCCTTCGCAATTCACCTGATGAAGGAGCAGCGCTCCGAAAGCTTTTGATTTCAAATAAACCCATTGGACTATAACCGGATGTCATGTGACCTCACATCTATTCAAGGTAGGAGACAGACAGAAAGCAGCAAACTATAGGCCAGTTAGCCTAACGTCTATCATCGGGAATATGTTAGAATCATTACTAAAACTATAGCAGCAGGACATTTTAAAAATTGTAATACATTCAGGCAGAATTAATATGGCTTTGTGAAAGGGAAATTATGTTTGACTAATTTATTTGGATCCTTTGAGGAAGTAACAAGCAAGGTGGATAAAGGGGAACCTGCAGATGTGGTGTATGTGGGTTTCCAAAAGGCATTCAACAAGGTGTAACACGAAAGTTATTACACAAAATAAGAGCTCATCATGTAGGGAGTAACATATTAACACAGAACAAACTTTGGTTAGCTAACAAGAAACAGGGAGTAGAGATGAATGGGTCATTTTTAGATTGGCAAGTTCTAATGAGTGGAGTGTCACAGAAATCAATGCTAGGCCTCAACTATTTATAATCTGTATCAACTCACACACCCATTACACATCCACAGGGATCTCATTTATTGCCAGCTCAAGGTACACCCCACTTCCTCTCCCACATACATCTTTATCTCCTCTGCGGTCATGTCCTCAGCACCTTGCTGGTCCCACTCACCATCCACACATTCCAGGAATCCTTATCGTTTGCCATGGCATGCATCTTCTTAGACTCTCTCCACCTGTTTTCATGCAGGACAAACTGGCACACAAGAGGGAGGAATCCAAGGTGGGCAGAGGAAAGCAAGAACTCAAGGTCCTCATAGGCTTTGAGGAAAGAGCCATTCAGCTCGCCAGAGAGAACAGGGGTGATAAACCAAGTGAGGACCCAGCGCTGCATCATCGATGCTATGAGTCATTCTCCTGTTTCTCAGGCCCCTGCCATGCACTAATGACCCTTCCTTTCTTTCATAGGCACATCTGGGAATCAGCCAAGGGAATCCACCAGCCAGCTCCTCCACTCCAGCCCAAGAGCAGCACAGAGGGGGGATTAACGGACCCCGATATCAAAGAATCATCACAGCGCTCACCCATACTCTCCACCAGCACAGACACACATACCTCAGTGGGACCCTGTTTGGGTGTAGCCTTGGGGTCACAATCTGGTGAACACATCACACTTTCCGATCCAGAGCAGGTGGAGGCAGGGATGTCTCAGGGTGCTGGCGGTCGTAGGATTGTGGAGGCCAGGAATCTGCTGAGTCTCAGTAATGCCTCAGTTACTGGAGCTCCAAAGGCAAGGGAAGGAAAATCAGGAAGGAATGTCTGGTACACTCACAATTCAATTTGAACAAAGAACAAAGAAAATTACAGTACAGGAACAGACCCTTTGGCCCTCCAAGCCTGCACTGACCATGCCTTATAACTGAACTAAAACCCCCTACCCTTCCGGGGACCGTATCCTTCTATTCCCATACTATTCATGTATTTGTCAAGACGCCCCTTAAAAGTCACTACCGTATCCGTTTCCACTACCTCCCCCGGCAGCGGGTTCCAGGCACCCACCACCCTCTGTGTAAAAGACTTGCCTCGTACATCTCCTTTAAACCTTGCCCCTTGCACCTTAAACCTATGCCCCCTAGTAATTGATTCTTCCACCCTGGGAAAAAGCTTCTGACTATCCACTCTGTCCATGTCCCTCATAATCTTGTAGACTTCTATCAGGTTGCACCTCGACCTCCGTCATTCTAGTGAGAACAAACCAAGTTTCTCCAATCTCTCCTCATAGCTAATGCCCTCCATGCCAGGCAACATCCTGGTAAATCTCTTCTGTACCCTCTCCAAAGCCTCCACAAGCTTCTGGTAGAATGGCAACCAGAATTGAACACTATATTCCAAGTACGGCCTAACTAAGGCTCTATAAAGCTGCAACATGACTTGCCAATTTTCAAACTCAATGCTCCGGCCAATGAAGGTAAGCATGCCGTATGCCTTCTTGACTACCTTTTCCACCTATGTTGCCACTTTCAGTGACCTGTGTACCTGTACACCCAGGTCCCTCTGCCTATCAATACTCTTAAGGGTTCTGCCATGTACTGTATACTTCCTGAATTGAGAGTGGTTGCAGAATTCTATGGATTTCCTGCTGTATGAACTACAAAGGTTGATGTGCAGGTACAGCAAGTGTTCAGGGAGGCAAATGGAAGGTTGCCATTTATTGTAAGGGGATTCTGGTATAAAAGTAGGGAAGCGGTGCTGCAAGTGTTAGTTAGTTATCCACCTAATCTCAGGTGGGACATAAGGCCATTGCTGCAGCTATACAGCACTTTAGTTACACTACACCTGGAATACTGTGTACAGTTTCAGTCTCCTCACATAAGAAAAAATGTAATTGCATTAGGAGCTGTTCAGAAAAGATTCAGGCGACTGATTCCAGGGATGAAGGAATAATCTTATGAGGAAAATTCGATCAGGTTGGGCTTATATCCTCTGGAAATCAGAAGAAGGAGGGATGATCTTATTGAAACATAACATTCCAAGGGAGCTTTAAAGGGTTGATTCAGGGATGGTGTGTCTCCTTGTGGGAGAGTCAAGAACCAGTGGAAATAGTTTAAAAATTAGGGCTCTCCCATTTAAGACTGAGATAAGGGCCCGAATTTTATGTTCCCTCCCCTTGCATCACCTCCCCCCATTGGAGGTTTTGAGGTGGGGTGGGATGGGGGGGGGTGGGGGGGGGTGAAAGTTGGTGTGAAAGTGTATGGATGGGATTCCCTTTGGGACCCTGCCTGCCCTGACCTAGAAGCAAGTTTGTGGTGGAACTGGCAAGGACACGATTGGCGGGGGGTAGGTTGCCGCCTTTACACCACTTAAGGGCCCTTTCCTATCCAGACTCAATTTTTAGGTTGGCAGCTCTGGATTACAGATTGGTGGTGGAGGAGGGGGAATAGCAAAATTTAAAAAGAACCTACATATCGGGTGGGAAAGGAGAGAGTGCCTCCATCAGGACCCCCTTCTGGTGATGGGTGTCCTCCCCATGTAGGCCCAGGCCTCGTCCTGACACTATAAAATCCTAATGAGCAGAATTATACAGGCTGCAGCTTTATCCAATTGATGGCTGAAGTCTGACCATCCCCTGAAGGTCATTCAGTGATTGTTAACTTCCCACATAAATTAAATAAACTCTTTTCAATACAAACCTTAATAATCACTAGAAAGAAAAGACTTTTATCAACTTGGCTGAATTTGTAAGGCTGAGGAGTGCAGTTCATGGTTAATCATTATTGGCAGGAAAAAGTACTTTAAATAGTTTAATAATCATGTAAATCACCTGCCACGCTGCAAAGTTAGAAATGCTTGGGTGTTTTCCTTTATCACGATTGATGATCTTCTGTAGAGAATGAGCAATGGCAGTGTTAGCGAAAAAAAACTCCTTGACGTCCAGTTTAACATCCCCCATTGAATAATCTGTTGTACAACAATTTGATTTGGTACAAGCATTATATGAAACCAAGCTAAAAGTGTCAAGAGGTTTGCATTGCAGTGAGATTGCATCACATGTCCCTGTATTCTTAACACGTTCTTCTAAGTAGTTTAAACACAACTTCTGGTGCTCTTCAATAAGCCTGTTGACACCTTTGGAACATTGATCAAACTTTTCTAAATAGCAAACAACATTTTGAATGGCTCCACTTTTGAGGGAACAGCCAAAGATTTGTCCATCCTTCCCAATATGGTGCAACATGCAACCTGTCTAAGTTAACCAGGAATCACCGGCAATCCAGGCCTTACTTACATTCTGCTTCATGAATGCAGTGAAAAGTTGGATGATGAATAGCACATTTGCAAATAAAATAATAATTTCTGCTGATGAATTCTTAATGACGTCAGCCAACTGATACGATAATTTAATCTGCATCTAGAACAAAGAACAGCACAGCACAGGAACAGACCCTTCAACCCACCAATCCAGCGTTGACACATGACACCTTTCTAAACTAAAGACCTTTTTGCCTGAATGCGGTCCATAATCCTCTATTCCCAGCCTGTATCTGTATCTGTCAAGATGGTTCTTAAATATTTCTACTGTTTGATTAACATGAGTTGAATTAACTTCATGAAAAGTCCCAAGGTGAGGTTTGTTATTCCACCTCGGCTATAGTCATCATCACCATTGCCCCAGCTCCAGCCCAGCTCCATTTAAAATGATTGATAAGTTTAGCCTCAGCCTCAGTTTGATGGAAGTCACTAGGAGTAATCCAAAAAAATGACAGAAATCTCAATTTATCACGTAGAATATTGACTGATGCTTCATAACTGACCGTTAAAAATCAAAACAAAAAAATATAAATTATATTATAAATTATATTCTGGCGCGTTGCTGCAGACTTGATGGGCCGAAGGGCCTCTTCTGAACAGGATGATCCTATGATTCTATTAATTTTACATAATAAAGGACTTGCACCTACACAATTATTTGCCTGGTGTTCTGGTGCAGCATAATCTGCCTCATGACATGAACCGTATCACAAATAATTTTCTAAGCAAGTTGTGGTTGCTGCCAGAGATGCTGTGGACATAATGCAAATTTTCAATTATTTTTGTCACTCCAACATTCTTGCTGTCATTTGCAACAAAAGTCTGGGCTTATCTTGTCTACTACTTTGCGACTTCTCTTTAATTTCTTTCTCTGTAGTTATTCTAATCTGCCCCTCATAGTTTTACATTCACGAACAGTCTCTGTTCATTTAAAGCTATTCTGATGCACTAAAGCTAATTGCAGTGGTTTAAATCAATTGCAATCAATACACTATAACTTGACATGACTTCTAAGTGCTTCCTTTAGTTATATACTCTCACATTTTATTTGCTTTTAAATTGTTTTCATAATGTCTGTGCATTGAAAGTTCATTCACCACTAGCTTTATACGCTATGATATGATTGGAAACAGGATGGGTAAGAAATAACGTTTGTCTATCCACCGCATTTCCATTATTGTGGTCTGCATTTCCGTGCAGGCACCCTCTGCACACTGCAGGGAGTTGAGGAGAAAAAAATGTGTTTCAAACAGCCTTCCCTTTTTAAAAGCACACTCCCGATAAAAAGGAAGTTGTGGCAATGCACTGCAAGATAATTGTTTGTAGCCATTGATGGAGAGGTCATGTGACACCAAAGGGCAGAGAGGAACATTCTGAGTTGGGGGGTGGGGGTGGTGCAAGCAAGCATGTTTAGTGTCTCTGGGAAAGGAGTGGGAGCATGTGGCCAGAGTAATGAATGAGTAGGGTGTGACATCATGGACTTGGCAGCAGTGCCAAATGAAACTAATGACCACATTCAGGTGGTCACATCATCTCATTCGCCACATCATCACATTCGGGTAGTCAGGGTGAGTGAATGCATCAGTACACCATAGTGTCCAGCATTCACACTGTTCAATGTTCAATACTCCCACCACTCACCCAGAGCCCACAGACTGACATTCACGGCCTAGCTCTAATATCCTTACACTGCACCTCACCTACATACATTACTGAAGCCTACCAGTACACACACTGCCTCCATATACACTGGCTGTTCAGCTATGGCAGATATTGTACAAACACAATAACAATCTCAATGACATTCTGCTCTACCTTTCTCACAGGACAAGCTGGCACACACAGAGTAAAAGGTTAGAGGACCAGAGGAAAAACAGAGTGAATAAATCATCTCAGTACACTGGAGGAGATGGCCCTGTGGCTCGGTGCTACGGAACCACTGGTATTCGATGCAGCGGAGACCATCCACTTTTCTTGCCTTATTCACCTTCTCCACTATCTCCTCATTCCCATCATGAAGGGTGCCATGAAATGGAAATTGCTGATAGAGTAATGTGAACCTTCCAATTTCTTCGCACCCCTTCCCTTATCCTTACCTGCCCCCCACATATGTTTTTGTGTTTTCAGATACCCAGGAACTACTGATTGCTCAGCCGCTGCAGAAGCAGGTGGCAGAGTGAGAGGTGAAAGAGAGACTTGAAGAAGAAGCACCTCACTCAGCCTAACACTCACCACCACAGCTCAAGATATTGACACAACATGTATGCTGGAAGCTAATTTTGAGATAGCCTCTACATGTGGTTGTGTTATCTGTCCCTGTTGATATGGGGGATCCACAGAACCATGTGAGTATAGTCAATAGTGTCCTGCACTATCAGGAAACCCACTACCCTGACAAACCCAAGTGCAATCTCATCCTGTCTTCCCTCCTCATGAAGAAGAGAATGATTTTCCCACTCGTCCCGTCGCACACCTCGAGCAAATCTTGGATATTTCTGTAGATGGCGAATTCCAACACGCTGCTGATGTTGTCAGCTTTCACCTGGAAGGAATCGAATGCGAAAAACAACAGGTTGAATGTGATCCGCAGAACCACTTGATGGCCCATCTAACCTTGGTTTGATGGAGTTCTCTATGAAGGAAGCGGCACAACTCCCATCACCACATGTTTAGTACAGTGAAGCCCTCTGGGGCACTGCTCCTGGCTCATCCCAATGTAGGACTGGTGCTCCTGAAAAACTATGGCAGGAGCCATACAGACTCTTTGAGCAAGGTCTTCTAAGGGGCACCTTCCTTCTCCCTCCTCCTCATAAAGGTTATCCTCTCTGCCTCTTCCTCTGCCTATCCTGCAGAAGAAGTGATATGGCCGCTAATATCCCCATAGCCAGGCAAGGCAATATATTTCTTAGCCTTCAGCTGGATAAGAGGTTATAGAGAGGCTCCATTTGTCCATGGGCTGGATATTCAAGATGTCATGACGTATTGGTCGAAGTACTGTGCAAACCCTCAAACAGTAGACATACTGTATGAAAGGGTATAAATTAACAAATAATAAGAGCCTGTAAAATGAATGTTGATTGGGTTAATCAAGTTGGAAAAGATAGCTATAACAACAAATTCATAGAGTGCATTAGGGAAACTTTCCGAAAGCAATATGTCATGGAGCCAATCAAGGAACAGGTTATCTTGGATCTGAGTTACCATACCATATATACAGTACAGAAGGAGGCCATTCAGCCAATCGAGCCTGCACTGATAACAATCGCATCCATGCCCTATCCCTGTAGTCCCACGTATTTAATCCCCATGACACTAAGAGGCAGTTTTGCAGGGCCAATCAAGCCAACCTGCACATCTTTGGACTGTGGGAAGAAACCGGAGCACCCAGAGGAAACCCACACAGACCTAAGAAGAGCATGCAAACTCCACACAGTCAGAGGCCAGAATTGAACCTGGGTCCCTGGCGCTGTGAGGCAGGCAGTGCTAACCACTGTGCCACCGTGCCGTCCCTTAGTTCCTCACTATTTAAATTTCATGTTTTCATTTCTAAAATAATCATAATGGTCAGGTCATTCGCCAATGGGAACTCGAACAATGCTAGTTGTGGTTGTCTACTATGCTGACTAAGACACATTTACTCATGAATAAAAATGTATTTCATTAAATTGAGGCATTGGAGTATGTCATGTGATTGTGAATAAGAAATAGATAACACCATGGAGCTCTGCAGTCCGAGCTTTCATCTCTATCCATGTGACAACATCTGTGCATGTATCCTGGGGTAATGAGGTACAGTTCAAATTGGCAAGCAGCTCTGCTAAGCTATCTTATCATTCCAGACATTCACTTCAGCTGCACTTTGCTTAATTGAGTGAGAACACAGCCTCGTCATTTCATTTTCCTTAACAATGTAAGAGAGGAAGTTCTCAAAATTGGACACTTCACTTCTCTCTACTTTAATTATTGTCCAGCAACAGGCGACGTTATTTGATAACAAAGTGCTCTGGTAATCTGTGGCCAATGCAAGAGTGAGCAGTGCACTTTACATTAAATAAGACTTGCTCTGCACTGGGCAATCTCTTCACCTCTTGAAATTCTGTTACAAGTCATTTGACAGCAACTGAAAAAATAATAGACCAACTGGATATTGCGGGATTTTCACCTTTTCTTCTATTTACATGTGCAGTGTTTAATTAACGTATACAAATTAATCTCCCATGGCATTTCTCACTGGACCCGTCCTATTCCACTTGTTACAGGCAGCTGTGTTCAGTGTACTGGGACAGGAAGTGCAGTCAGAACTCTCACTAAACCTCCAAAAGATAATTTCCCACTCCTCCAAGTTCCATTTTCATTCATCAGTTAATCTTTTCACCCTTCAGATGTGTTCTGATTTAATTTGCAATGAAAACCATAGATCATGTGTATAATTCAACTGCCGCACCCCCTCCCCCACCCCCCCAACCTTTCCAGTCACGCCATGTTATATTCACATTGGTAGGCAGTCTCAAAGTTTGAGTTTGCCTCCACCACCACTGACGGCAGCCGATTCCACTCGCCCACCACCCTCTGTGTGAAAAACTTCCCCCTAACATTTCCCCTGTACCTACCACCCAGCACCTTAAACCTGTGTCCTCTCGTAGCAGCCATTTCCACCCTGGGAAAAAGCCTCTGAGAGTCCACCCGATCTATGCCTCTCAACATCTTATATACCTCTATTAGGTCTCCTCTCATCCTACGTCTCTCCAAGGGGAAAAGACCGAGCTCCCTCAGCCTATCCTCATAAGGCATGCCACTCAATCCAGGCAACATCCTTGTATGATATCCTTTTGTTTCCATGAGCTTGGCTCTTCATCAAATGAATAAAAACAAAATTTACCTAAGTTTACAATGGGCTCCCGAAACTATTACATTAATTTTGTTGGTCAGACTTTTGAGTTTGCTATACGTATTTCTTTCCTGTCTACCTTGTGCATTTTCAGGGGCCTGAAGTTTTACCTCATCAGGCCTGGGGGGTGGTCGGAAGAGGACTGGCATCGAGACAAGTGAGGGTGCAGGCGAATGATTTACAACAAGCTATCTGCAGGCTGACAACTGCTGTGGAGCTGTTTCAGGGAGCTACAGTATTAGAAACACAGGAATTAGGAGCAGCAGTAAGCAATTCAGCCCTTTGAGCCTGCTCCACCATTCTATCAGATCACTGCTGATCTCTTCCTGGTCTCAAATCCACCTCACTACTTGATCCCCATGTTCCTTCAACCCGTTTTATTCTCAGAAATACATCTATCTCCTTCTTGAAACCATTTAACGATTCAGACTCCACCGCGCTATGGGGCAGCAAGTTTCACAAATTCACCACCTTCCTCACCTTAGTTTTAAATCTACCACTTCTCAACCTATACCTGTTACCTCTTGTTCCAGATTTCCCAACAAGGAAAAACATTTAGTCTACGTTTACTTTATCAATCCTTTTTAGTATTTTATACACCTTGATCAGAGCCCCTCTCATCCTTCTGAACTCCAGCGAATATGAGCCCAAACTGTTTAATCTCTCCTCATACGTCAACCCTTTCAGCCAGGGATTCAACCTGATGAACCTGCTCTGAACTGCCTCCAATGCCACCATACCCTTCCTCAAATATGGAGACCAAAACTGGACACAATACTCCAGGTATGGTCTCACCAACAACCTCTACCATTGGAACAACACTTCTCTACTTTTATACTTTTGAAATAAATGCTAACAGTCCATTTGCCGTTTGTGTTACATTCAACCGGCCAGAATGCAAAGGAGTAAAGTCTTTTAATGATGTTTCAATTTATTTAAAATCAAAGGGCGTGAACTGATCACGTCACCGGCGAGGGGCGAGGAAGATTTCAACCTGAGATCGCGTCAGCACAAAACCCGTTATCGCTCTTTCGCGAGATTTAGCGGCTATAACCAGATTTGTACCCACAGCAAGCAGGCCTGTAAAGTTGCACCCCGTCATTATTTAAGCAACAATGTAATGCTAGCCAGAGTTATGATAAATTCCCTAATTATTTATTTACTTTATAAGTTTTCAATATTTGTTTAACAACGTATTTTACCAATTCTGCGACTAATAATTTCCCACTTCTAGGCTAAAATTTCCTATTTCAAAAAAATCTTCAATCTGGAGGGATAGTGCTTTGTTAACTTTTTTCGGTTCCGGTGTTCTGCTTAATGTGTTTTTATCCTTTGGGTGTTTATTCCCTTAATATAAACACAACCTTTGAATACTTCAAAACCTGTACAAAATGGAAACAGCATCAAAATCATTTTGTTACTACATGCTGAAGATTCCTATGTAGCATTTGCTATAACGTTAAGATATGTTTTTCTCTTGCATGTGTCTGCTTCATTCTTGCTTTTAAAGGAGGGCTTCAGAAATGTTTAATGAGGCAAAGAACGATCACATTTACCATGCTTGTCTATTTAATTGTGAATTTTGTTTGTTGTCATATACATCAGCATAAAAACTGACAGGTAACCCTCAACAATTAAATCAGCTGCAATTTATCATCAAGTTAAAGCTTTATGCACCCTCGCTTCTTTCCAACATGTGGCAAAGTTTGTTCAAGAAATAAAGCACTTCTGAGTTGAAATATCTGATGCATGCACTTGTATCACAGTGTAAATTATTTTTTTTGCACAATTATCATGTTAGGAGATATTTTCCTAGTATGAATAGTCTGTATTTGATTCATATTTGTGCTTAAGTTATAATTTATGCTTCACGCTTGTCATGCATTTTTTAAAACACAAATTAAGAAATGGGAACTGAATTCTAAAATCATTTCCTTTCCATTTTTGCCTTCACATTTCATAGAACTTTATGTCAATGTAACGTGTTTTAGCTCACATTAGCTGAAAGTGCGTTCAATAAATTTTCTTCCCCAATTTATTTAACTACTATCAAACCGAAATAACACTGCAACAATAATGGAATTACTACCTCTCCCAGATTAAAATTTGAGCATTAATCTTTCATTGTTCACATAAATCAATAAAAACTGCTCCCAACGGCCATAAATATCAAAACTTGCCTGTGGAAATGCAAGAGGATTTACTGTCCAAGGGAATTGGCTGTATTGTTCGCCATAAATATTAGATGTAATAGCTCAACTTAAATAGCTTAATATTACATATGGGAACGGTGTATTTTACTCCCTGATATCTGAAAGAGCCTAAAACTGGGCATTCGGCCGAATAAGATTTGTTTATTGTAAATGTTACAGATTTATGCACACAATGATGGAACATAGCTGAAGTAATATATGCATAATACCGGTGACAAAAAGTAATACTTTTGTTTTACAATTTTTAAGTTTCAGATTCCAAATAGGTGAAAAACTGATTAATACATCTATCTGAGTCTGTCTTCTAAAGTACAAATGTAGGTGTTGATTTAAAAAGAATATTACTGTTTAAATATTAAACAATGTTGAATTACATTGAAAATTGCAGTAGTTTTATTTAATGTCCTAGCTGGTATACAATGGTAGAAAGAAAAATCTCATTACCAGAGAGCACCAGCTCACAAATTTTACCACATCATGGCCTGCAGCTGTTTTTAGGGCAGAAATGTATGCGTTTAAGTTTAAAATTTATTTTTATTAGTCACAAGTAAGGCTTACATTAACACTGCAATGAAGTTACTGTGAAATTCCCCTCATCACCACACTCTGGCACTTGTTCAGGTCAATGCACCTAACCAGCATGTCTTTCAGAACGTGGGAGCAAACCAGAGCACCCGGAGGAAACCCATGCAGACATGGGGAGAACATGCAGACTCCGCACAGACAGTGACCCAAGCCAGGAATTGAACCTGGGCCTCTGGCGCTGTGAGGCAGCAGTGCTAACCACTGTGCCACCGTGCCACCCTATACTTACAAACACACAAACAATAGCAACCAAAGGAAGAACCTCTGGTTCCCAACCAGCCTTCCCCATGTAATTCTGATACTTTGTGTATCAGAATATGTACATCCCACTAAAAGCTTTTGTGGTTTTGTGAGAGGGAGGTCATGCCTCACTAACCTGGTGGTGTTTTTTGAAGAAGTGACCAAAATGGTTGACGAAGGAAGGGCCGTGGATGTTGTCTATATGGACTTTAGTAAAGCGTTTGACAAAGTCCCTCATGGTAGGCTAGTGAAAAAGGTTGGATCTCATGGGATAAAGGGGGAGGTGGCTAGATGGGTGGAGAACTGGCTTGGTCATAGAAGACAGAGGGTGGTAGTGGAAGGGTCTTTTTCCGGCTGGAGGCCTGTGACTAGTGGTGTACCGCAGGGCTCTGTATTGGGACCTCTGCTGTTTGTGATTTATATAAATGATCTGGAAGAAGGAGTAACTGGGGTGATCAGTAAGTTTGCGGACGACACAAAACTGGCAGGACTTGCAGATAGTGAGGAACATTGTCAGAGGCTACAGAAGGATATAGATAGGCTGGAAATTTGGGCAAGGAAATGGCAGATGGAGTTCAATCCTGATAAATGCGAAGTGATGCATTTTGGTGGGAATAATGTAGGGAGGAGCTACACGATAAATGGAAGAACCATAAAGGGTGTAGAGACGCAGAGGGACCTGGGTGTGCAAGTCCACAGATCTTTGAAGGTGACGTCGCAGGTGGAGAAGGTGGTGAAGAAGGCATATGGCATGCTTGCCTTTATAGGACGGGGCATAGAGTATAAGAGTTGGGGTCTGATGTTGCAGATGTATAGAACGTTGGTTCGGCTGCATTTGGAATACTGCGTCCAGTTCTGGTCGCCACACTACCAGAAGGACGTGGAGGCTTTGTAGAGAGTACAGAGGAGGTTTACCAGGATGTTGCCTGGTATGGAGGGGCTTGGTTATGAGGAGAGATTGGGGAAACTGGGGTTGTTCTCCTTGGAAAGACGGAGGATGAGGGGAGACTTAATAGAGGTGTATAAAATTATGAAAGACATAGATAGGGTGAACGGTGGGAAGCTTTTCCCCGGGTTGGCGGTGACGTTCACGAGGGGTCATAGGTTCAAGGTGAAGGGGGGGAGGTTTAACACAGATATCAGAAGGACATATTTTACACAGAGGGTCGTGGGGGCCTGGAATGTGTTGCCGGGCAAGGTGGTGGAGGCGGACACACTGGGAACGTTTAAGACTTATCTAGACAGCTATATGAACAGAGTGGGAATGGAGGGATACAAAAGAGTGGTCTAGTTTGGACCAGGGAACGGCGCGGGCTAATTGTTCCTTGTTTCTCGTTTCAAGGCTTCATTCTATGATCATCTTGCTGGTGCCAGTACAGAACGAGACTGCGGATAGTTGGGAACCTGTCTCGGGGGCAGGGAATTCATATGGTGTTCGTGGAAGTGGAAATGACTAGAGTTGGGAAGCATTTTCCGATCAGGGCCAGTGTGATCTCCTGGACTCGTTTCGATCGCCTCAGGGGGTCGGAGAGGAATTTCCCAGATTTTTTTTCCCCATATTGGCCCTGGGGTTTTCACTCTGGGTTTTCGCCTCTCTCTGGAGATCACATGGTCTGGAATGGGGGGGGTGGGGGTGAGTTAATAGGTTGTGATGAACAAAGCATCGTAGCTGTGAGGGACAGCTCGGTGGATAGGATATTGGTATGTAGATAGGCTGGAAAATTGGGCGGGGATCCTGGATTCAGGATTCAATCCTGGACCGGGGAGCGGCGCAGGCATGGAAGGCCGAAGGGCCTGTTCCTGTGCTGTATTGTTCTTTGTTCTTTGTTTTGTTTAAAAGCTATCTGATCCCCTGGGAGAGGCAAAAAGAAATAAACCAAATAAAAAACTCAGACCAAATTAGGTGTGGAAAGGTCCTGGAAATTTCTCTCTGATCCTCTGGTTGATTGAATCTAGCCCAGGAGGCCACTCTTACCCTGTTAACTCCATGCACTACTGACATTTTGTAAGATGATCTCCAACCCAGCAGAAACAGGCCCAGCTCTTGGCTGAAGGAATTCAGTAAATCTGCATCCACAACACAAGGCAGCAGCCTGCCCAGAGCTCCATATTTCTTGAGGAAAAGAACCATCTCCTGATATTTAAATTAGATCTCCACTTCCCCCGTCAAGTTTTCGCCCGAGTCCCCTCCAAAAGAACTCACCGTGACCTCGCCCGTTCACGAGCTTGAATATGGGCCATCCTTTACCCCCCCCCTGACCTTGTTCAAGCTCACTTGTGCCCAGTTACTCACCATGTGCAGATTGTGACTCCATACTTGCCTCTAAGATACGTGCTGTGCCAGTGTCAAAGCTGGTAACTGCAGGTGTCAGATAAAGTGAGGGAGCCTGTTCATCCATGTTGTGCAGTTGCCATCACTCCTTCTCCCACAGCGGCTGTGGCTGGAACAGCAGCAGTTCTTGCATGTCTGAAAGCAGGAACTTGGAAAGGGAAGGTTGGCATGAAGGGGTAGGTCGTGTCAGGTGAGAAGCAAGGAGTCCATGGTCACACCATTAGCAGCTTGTTCAGCATGCCAGCAGGCCAGATGAGGGTGTACTAGGAGACTGCCTGCTCAAGACTGCAGGGCCCCAGCATGCTGAGGACCCATCTCTTTCATCGTGTCGATTTGAGGTGTTGGCAGAGAGGCTGAGGAGTCACTGTCCACACTTGGAGCAACCTGAGAGGAATCCCCATATGCATATTTTTTTTCATAGAATCCCTACAGTTCAAAAGGAGACCATTCGGCCTATCAAGTCTGTACCAGCAACAATCTCACCCAGGCCCTATTCCCATAACCCCACACATTTACCCCGCTAATTCCCCTGACACTAAGGCCAATTTAGCATGGCCAATCAATCTAATCTGCGCATCTTTGCCTCGGCAAAGCAGCCAACATAATTAAGGGCCCCACGCACCCCGGACATTCTCTCTTCCACCTTCTTCCGTCGGGAAAAAGATACAAAAGTCTGACGTCATGTACCAACCGACTCAAGAACAGCTTCTTCCCTGCTGCTGTCAGAATTTTGAATGGACTTATCTTGCATTAATTTGATCTTTCTCTATACCCTAGCTATGACTGTAACACTACATTCTGCACTCTCTCGTTTCCTTCTCTATGAAGGGTATGTTTTGTCTGTATAGCGCACAAGAAACAATACTTTTCACTGTATGTTAATCAAATCAAATCAAATCTTTGGACTATGCAAGGAAACTGGAGCACTCGGAGGAAACTCAAGCAGACACAGTGGCCATTCCTCCTCTCTCTCCCAAGGCACATTTGCACCTCCTCTGGTGACGATTCCAGGTGTCTCATTCTGCTCTTGGCTTGTCACTGCTACAAGCTATTGGAGAAGGCAATGGTGCAGACCAGCTCGCAACTCTACTGACTAGTCTTCTGGATCTGGCACTCCATGCGACCCTCAGACAATATCTAGACCTTAGTGTGTGCATGTGTGAGGCATATACAGTGTGAAGTATCTAAGTTCTATGAGATCACAAAATATATTTGCATATTATTGAAAGCTGAGCGTGACAGCTTCTTTCCAGTGTGCTCACCTGGCTGTCCTATATTTAGTTAACATGTCACTTCCTTTTATTCCCCATATCAGATCATTAAATTTCTTTTGACATTGCACCAGAGTTCTTGTAGCCAGAGGTAGCCACTGCCAGCAGATCACAATTGACTGACTCCTTGCCTTCAAAGCCAAGAATGTCACACCTACTCTGCATTATTTCACCCAGCAATACATCCACATTGCATTCTGTAAAGTTTGAAGTCTTCAGCATTGTAAACTACAGTTCATGTAAAACTTTGCTTCCCATGTCCTAACTTACAACCACTACCTAACTTATAGACCCCCCCCACATCCACTACCTCCCCCCCCCCCCCACCCCTCCCTCCCCCACCAACCCCCGTGTTCTTACATTGGCTCCCAGTTAAGCAATGCCTTAAATTTAAATTTTCACCTTTCTAATAAAACCCTATATGGTCTCACTCCTTCCTACCTCTGTAATCTTCTTCAGTCCCACAATCCTCCAAGATATCGGTGCTTAACTAATTCTGATCTCTTGAGCATCCCTGGTTTTTAATTCACTCCAACATTGGCAACCTTGTCTTTAACTGCAGAAAAGCTAATCTCTGAAATTCCCTACCTCAACGTCTCCATCATTCCTTTTCCCTTTCCTCCTTTAAGACATTTCTAAAAAACCTACCTCTTCAACTAAGCTTTTCGTCATCTGCCATATCTCTCTGCATGTGAGCTTTACTTTGTATGTTTCCTGTATTTTAGTGAAATCAGTTTGGATTATCCTGGCTTTTATTTTTAATCCGATTATTTGAAACAGAATAGTGCATTTCTTTAAGCCAGTGCTTCTGCCATGACAGGATTCGAACCCAGGTCCTCGGAGTATTATAAGTCCAGTGACAATACCACTACGCCATCACCTCCCCTAATATAAACAGGTGGATAAACTTACCATGCTTAGCATGCTCATTTACCTGATTGTGTGGATTTATTTTGTTTCCATATATAAACATACAAGCTGACTAGTATTTTCCAGCGATTGAGTCCATTGTGATTTTAGCATTCAGTTACAGCATTTTATGCTGCCATTTCTTTCCAAACTGTTATATAATTTGTTTCAAAAAATGCAGCAAATTTGAGTTGAAATAGCAGGTGCACGTGAGAGTGTATTTTAAACAGAGATGGTAGTTTGTATGCAACAGCCAAATACAGGAAGAAACTTTGAGATTTCCACAGTAAGGCAGTTAGTTGTCAATGATCCTGGATTTTATTTCCAGATAATCCTTTCAATAAGAAGCATAGCAACATTGTCAAAACTACTCAGAGCAACATGTGTGCACCAAGCTGCTACAGAAAAAGGTGTGGATGTTCATAAATATTTTCTATTATGGCACTGAAATGCAGAATCAAAATTAGTTTGATTTGAACTTCAATGATGCACTAATCATACAATCCCTACAGTGCAGAAGCAGGTCATTCAGCCCATTGATTCTGCACTGACTGTCTCTGAGACAGCATCTTAGCCAGACCCTATTCCCGTAACCCCAAGTATTTATCCCAGTAATCCTTCCAACCTACACACCCTGGGTCACTAAGGGGCAATTTAGCATGGCCAATCTATCTAATCTGCACATCTTTGGCTTGTGGGAGGAAATCGGAGCACCCAGAGGAAACCCACACAGACACGGGGAGAATGTGCAAACTCTACGCAGACAGTGACCCAAGGCTGGAATTGAACCCCAGTCCCTGGCACTGTGAGGCAGTGCTAACCACTGTGCCAGCATGCAGCCCCGAATCTTGGACTACTTTTCCAAAAGAACTGTATGATGTTATGGCCTGGCTCTAAATGGCAATTTTGCAGCAAATTATAATTGGAATGATACATTTCACAAAGTAATTCCATTACTAGGTAACAGAAAAAGCTAAGTCTTTTGTGCTCTTACATTGTGCGCAGTTTTGTCTCTTTTTCTGAAGAAGGATGTTTTTGCTCTCGAGGGAGTGCAGCGAAGGTTTACCAGGCTGATTCCGAGGATGGCGGGACTGATGTATGAGGAGCGATTGACTCGGTTAGGATTGTTTTCGCTGGAGTTCAGATGAATGAGAGGGGATCTCATAGAGACTTATAACATTCTAACAGGACTAGACAGGATAGATGCAGGAAGGATGTTCCCGATGGTGGGGGTGTCCAAAACCAGGGGTCACAGTCTGAGGATACAGGGTAGACCATTTAGGACGGAGGTGAAGAGACATTTCTTCACCCAAAGAGTGGTGAGCCTGTGGAATTCATTACCACAGGAAGTAGTTGATGCCAAAACATCGAATGCATTCAATAGGCGGCTAGAGAGAGCACTTGGGGTGAATGGGATTGAAGATTATGGGGGGAAAGCAGGATTAGGCTATTGAGTTGGATGATCAGCCATGATCGTAATGAATGGCGGAGCAGGCTCGAAGGATCAAATGGCCTCTTCCTACTCCTATCTTCTATGTTTCTATGTTTTGTCTTTGCAAGTTAGAGTTAGAAGAAATAGTTTGCTTTTTACAAGAAACTGCAAAACATTTTTGCCTAGTTTTGTTTCTTTTTCTTGCCTTTCACCTGGGTTGAAAATAGCATGAAAATAACATTAAAAAGCCCAGGATACCCATGCTTACTGTGTTTAGTTTTCCTTATGTTCCCAAACCCATTCCCAAACTGAGTAGATTCCTAACATGCATGGATAAACTACTAGCAATTTTGACTGACAGGCAGATTGGTTATCCAGAGAGTATATAACCAGGATTTATTTGTATAAGCACCACGCAGACCCATGAAAAATGACTGAGAATTAAAGCTCCTATTTTTTTTCCATGCAGGCCATTAAAAAAGAAGGTAAAATATAGATAGTTCAATTTGTTTCTAAATTCATCTTCCTAAAAAAATTAAATTAAGAAATCATTTCAGGGCCTTATTACCATATATTGATTGCATGACAAGCAAAAATTTAAATCCTTGTCCCAACATTCCAGTGGCTGTGATCCAAGCAGTCGTACTGAGCATCCATCCATCAAAACCCTCCATGTGCTGAGACCACCAGAGTTTGCAGAGTCAATGGAATGATATCTCACCTACTTGAGGCAAACAGGAGCAATCAACACTTCAGGTGTATCTTTGGTATCCATCAACTCAATGGGCCCAGACACTTGGCGGGGGAGATTGTTCAGTCACACCCCTAACCTCAGCACTACACTGATTGTCATCCAAGACAGCAGACTAATGTAAGAACTCAGGTCAAAAATCTACTATTCCACACCATCCAGTTGTGAATGGTGATAAACAACTCAAAGACTAATGAGAGGGAGTGGCTCCATGAATGGTAATAAGTCATAAGGAATATGGTAATACGGCCCTGAAATGATTTCTTAAGGAAGGTGAATTTAGAATCAAATTGAACCATCTGTATTTTACCTGGTTTTTAATGGCCTGTATGGAAAAAGAATCGGGTTCCTTCTATTGTCCTGAATAGGAGTTTTAATTCTGAGTCATTTTTCATGGGTCTGTGTGGTACTTACACAAATAAATCCTGGTATATACTCTCTGAATGAGGGAACCAACTTCAGCCAGAACTGCCAAGTGGATGATTAGAATCAAAGAATCATAGAATCTCTACAGTGCAGAAGGAGTCCATTTGACCCATCGAGCCTGAATCGACAACAATCAGACCCAGGCCCGATCCCCATAATGTCACGTATTTACCCTGCTAATCCTGCTGGCACTAAAGGGCAATTTAGCATGGCCAATCAACTTAGCCCACACATCTTTGGAGTATGGGAGGAAACTGGAGCACCCTGAGGAAACCCACGCAGACATGGGGAGAACATGCAGACTCCACACAGTTACCAAGGCTGGAATTGAACCCGGGTCCTTGGCCCTATGAGGCAGCAGTGCTAACCACTGTGCTGCACATTCTTCCTGGCCTCCTCTTAAAGGTCCCCTTAGGCAATCTTTGGTCCATACAACATTAAGTAACAACTGAGTGTACTGGACACAGCAAAGGCTACAGGACCCATAAACATCCCACCTGTAGTGCTGGGGTGCAGTGCTCTGCAACTAACATATCCCAAGCCAAGCTGTTTCAGAACAGCAACAACACTGGCATCTACCTGACAAGTTGGAAAAATTACCCAAGTATGTCTTATCAAAAACAGGACAAATTCAATCTAGCCGAATACCACCCTGTCAGCATGCTTCCAATCTTCAAAAGACTCAGCATCATCTGTACTATGAAGTGACACTGACTCACAAACAGCCTGTTCATTAATGTTCAGTTTGAGTTCCACCAGAATCACTTGACTCCAGACTTCCATTTAGCCTTGGTCCAAACATGGAATAAGAGATGAATTGCAGAGGTGAGGGGTGAGTGAAATCAATGCAACATTTGATAGAGTATGGTAAGTAAGTATATTTATTAGTCACAAGTAGGCTTACATTGCATTAACATTGCAATGAAGTTACTGTGAAACTCCCCTAATCGCCACCTCTGGCGCCTGTTCGGGCACACTGAGGGAGAATTTCACTTGGCTAATGCACCTAACCAGCACATCTTTGGACTGTGGGAGGAAACTGGAGCACCCAAAGAAAACCCACACAGACATGGGGAGAATGTGCAAACCCAAGCCAGGAATCGAACCTGCGTCCCTGGTGCTGTGAGGTAGCTGTGCTAGCCACTCTGCCACCATGCCGCCCTGGCACTGAGGGATTCCAGTAAAATTGAAGTACTTCGGGATCAGAGGAAATGCTCCACAGGCTGGAGTCATGCACAGCACAAAGGAAAATAGTTGTGTTGCTGGAAGTCAATTTATTTCAGTCTCGTGACGTTGCGACAGTGTTTTATCCCATACAGTGTCCTAGGTCAAATTGACTTCAGCTTCTCCCTCAATTTCCTTCCCTCCATCATAAGGTCAAAAATAGGGCAGTTTGCTTTTGTCCAGCTCCATTTGCAATTCTCTAGATAACAAAGGATTTCACACCTGAATGCAGAAGCACCTGGACATTTTCTAGGCTTTGTTAAAAGGTGTAAAATGATTTTCACGTCATGCAAATGCTGGACGATGGCCATTTCAAACAGGAGAGTCTAAGCACAACCCTCTGACAATCAATGGCATTGTCATCACCATCAGCATCCTGTCGAATCACCATTGAAACAAACTTACATTGACCAACCACATAAATGCTATGGATAATCGAGAAGGTTGGACATTCTGCAAGTGGCCTATTGAGGAGAGTTTACTGAGACATATAGGATTCTCAAAGGGTTTGACAGGGTAGATGCTGAGAGATTGTTTCCCCTTGTGGGAGATTCGTGGGCCAGAGGGAATAATCTCAGAGGAAGGGGTTGCGCATTTAAGAGAGAGATGAGGAGGAATTTCAGGGGCGATTCTCCCAACCCGTGCACTGCTAGAGCAGCACAGTGAGCCAGGAGACATAAGCGGAGGCCGTGTAGTGTCCTTCCCGTTGGGTCCACAGCCTCAGCGTCTTCGGCTGCTGGATTTCTGGCATCATCAGCTCCACGCCAGAAATCGGCACGGAGCTGATTTGAATATTATAATTCTAATTTAAATCCCATTAGCAGGTCTAGGACTGAAGTCTCCGGGCCTGCTAGCCACCGCCACCCCCCTCCCCGCCCCCCCCCCCCATCCAACAGGGTTTACAACAACTCCCTACGAATGGGGAGCTGGCAGCCCGACCCCGCTGGAGTGAAGGGGAGCCATGGAAACTGCCCAGGAGGTCGGGGGTTGTGGGGGTGCCCCCTGGGCATTTCCAGCCTGGCAGTGCCAGCCTGGCCCTGGCACTGCCCAAGGGCACCCTGACACTGCCCACCAGACATTGGGCAATGCCAAAGGGGTGGGGCCAGAAGGGGCAGTGCCTAATGGGGGCAGGGCCTCTGGGGGCAATCGGTGGGGGTGAGGGCTCCCGCTGCCACTGTGCACTCGGAATCGGTGACAGAGGGAGGGAGGCCAGCGAGTGGGGTTTGCCATCGGGTGGGGAGGGTCGGCCTGCTGAGGGCTGCAAGGGGGTGTCGGGACTGTGGGGGGCAGGGTGGGACTTTAGGGGGGTGGGGTTCAGGGCTGCGGGGTGGGGGAGTCAGGGAAATCGGGACTGCTGGTGGGGGTTGGGGCTGGCCCAGACACGTCCGGGAGGTCAGCGATTGCGCGGGGGGGGGGGCGTAGGGGGATCAGAGGCGCAGCAGTGCAGAGTCATGGTCGAGCTGTTCAGCGATTGGGAGGCTGGCAGTGCGAGGCTACTGTGCATGTACCGATCTCCGCTCTGACAAATTGAGCATGCACAGTGGCCCGCTCAGCGCTATGCTGCTGGCCTCTCCAGTGGGAATAGGCCCTCCCCCCCATTTTCACTGTGATTCATGCTAGGGCACTCTGTGATGCACAGAATGTGGGAGATTCATTTTGAAAATCCCACTGAAAAAAGCAGCGGAATTTACTCCAGTTTTTACACAAATTCAGCACTTAGAATTTTTTGGGGGAGAATTCCACCCTTCTTCTCTCAGAGGGTAGTGAACCTATGGAGTCTTTTACTGCAGAGGTCTGTAGAGGTTGAATCATTAAGTATGTTCAAGGCTGATATAGACAGATTTTTAATCGGTAAGGGAATCAAGGGTTATGGGGATAAGATAGGAAAGTGGAGTTGAGGGTTATCACATCAGGTCAGTCATGATCTCATTGAATGGCGGTGCAGACTCGATGGACTGAATGGCCTGTTTCTGCTCATCTTGTGGTCTTATGGTGTTTCTTGACTCTCCAAAATATTCCTACGACATGCAAGACTTGAGGAGTGTGACAGGATACTCTCCGGTTACCTGCATAGATGCAGCTAAATTAATGCTTAAAAATCCCAACATCATACAATCCATTTGATTGGCACCACATCAAAATGATTTGGAGCTAGAGGGACAAAACAAATTGGGTAAAGTTTACAGATAATACAAAGCTAACTAAAGCGCTAGCCTCCAAAGCCGAACAAGATACAAGAGAATTTGAATAAACTCGGGAATTGGACACACGGTGAAAATTGGAATTCAATATAAAGAAATCCTTCACACTGGGGCTATTATTCTATTCCAGAAAAATGAAATTGAGACTGAGGTCCTGACTGACAATATGTAATTGTAATCCCCAGAATACGTGAAGCACATCATTGAAAGAACACAGAAGAAACATTGCGTGAGGAAGTGCCAGAAAAATAAAAATGAGAAGAATAAGATAAGTGTACAAAGCTCATCACCACAGTACCTACTGGCAATGCAGTCCTTTACCTGCTCTGAAATTAAGGTTGTGGTTGTAGCACTTGGTAGATTTCAGTGAGACCATCCTTTGGCTAAGTGCAGACATCTCACTCATTGCTCCCTGCTGAAGCTCTTGTAGGACAATTGCTTCTTGAATATGCTGTGGAGGTCGGGGGTGGAGGGTCAGAGGTGGGCACGCAATCGGACTAGACAAAGGTTTGCAAATGAGAAAATGATAGTCAGGTAAGTGCATCGCCATTGGTCAAAACAACTGAAGATGAGGTTGTCCCTCAGTTTTGATCAATATTGTTGTACTACCGAGGTCCTCCTCTGGCAAATCCTCTTCCCTACTGTCCAGTGCTGTAAAAACATTGGGTGCAGGATACCTGGGTAAGATGCTCTTTCGGAGAGTCAATGCAGATTTGGTGGGCCAAATGGCCTCCTTCCACACTGAAGGGATTCTATGATTGAGGACCTGAGTACCAGTCCTACCCTCTTTCAGCCTAACTGCTGCACTGTTTGAGGACCTGAGCACCACAGTCTACACAGCACCCCATCCTGCCCCCTTCCCCCAACTCCCTTGTCCTTACCTCTACTGGAATGTCCAGCTTCTCCTGCTCCCTTCCCCTGTGCTACTCAGAGAAAACCTCATCTCAGATCTAAAGATTAAACAACCTTGCCTGGTGCATGCCACCTTTAAGCAGTTAGGAAAAAGGAGGCAGGAGTTCCTTGTGCCCCATTGACTTACTCTTGAAGGTAGGATTTTATTTGGCCTGCTTCTGAATTAATGAATATTACCACAAATGAATGGTAAATAGGCTCCCGCCAACCCGCAGTCTATTGGCTGTTCTGGTGATGTCCTGCCACCCACTTTATCTCATGAACTCAACCCGACATTGGGAGACTAAGATATCAATTTAGACATCAATTAATAATGCCCCTCCCTCTGCCACATTTCCTGCTCTTACAGGCCCCAGTAAATACTTGCCTAATCACTCGTGCTAGAGATCTGCCTAAGAGCTGGTCCTCGGCTCATTTCTCCATGCCTCAGGGTCTTGTGCTTTCCTCTTCAGTTGCTTGTAGGAGCTTCCATTTTTAAATTCAAGTTGTCTAACATCATCATTCTCTTTCTCCCTCTTAATCGACATTCTTTTTATTTGCCTCCAATCACTTCCCTCAGTCAATTCTCATGCTTTAGAATATGACCAATCCAATCTTGCTGTCTTTTCTTGATATTCACCTACGATTTCTCCTTCTCAATCATCTTCAGGATCTAAATAAAAGCAAATTATTGCAGAGGCTAGAATCTGAAACCAAAAGAGAAAACCTCAGCAGGATTGGCAGCATCCGGAAGGAGAGAAAAGAGCTGACGTTTTGAGTCCTAGGCTTTGACAAAGGGTCACCTAGACTCGAAACGTCAGCTCTTTACTCTCCTTCCAGGTGCTGTCAGACCTGCTGAGATTTTCCAGCATTTCATCTTCAGAATCTCTTCATTTCACTTATGTTTTCTCCAACCTCTCCACTCTATCCATCTCCAGAACCGCACTTCACAACCTCCACAACTTTGGATGGCCCACTTCTCTCAAGTTCCATGTTTCAGTTCTGCACAACAAGACACTCCAAATTATTAGTCACGACTGATCCTAATCGGGAATTCCAAGGAACTGTCTTTACTCAGACGGTGGTGAAAATGCAGAACTCATTATACATGGAGTGGTTGAGCTCATTAGCATAGATGCATTTATTGAAGAAATTAGATAAATAAATGAGGAAGAAAGGGATAAAAGGATATGTTGATGAAGTAAGGTGCGATGCGACTCATATGGAGCAGAAACAACGACATTTACCTGTTTTGGCTCTGTGAGATCGATGTTACTTTGACTTTGGATTCAGCAGAAAACAAAATCATGATTCAGGCATTTTGGGAAATATTTAATCAAATCCCAGGGAGTAAAGTCTCCAGAAGTAGTATAAGGTCAAGTAATGAAAACCTATCAGATAGGGGCTCCTCTCTTCTCCACAGAGGCAGACTTGGCAAATTCAACTCTGAGTCAGGGATTGAATTGACCTAATTTCACAATATATAGCCAGAGACAAATGAAACCTAATCACACAAACATCCCTTTAACTACAATTATGTAGCACATTTTCAAAAAGCCTTTCAAGTACAGATTTACTTCCTTAGGAAGTTACAGAAAATACTTTATATGCCTGGCTTCATAAATATAATTGCATGTTCTTCCACCCATACAGGTGACATTGAAGCATTTGGAGATATTGATTTCCATTCTACGCGGTTCCAAAAAGAATGTAATGCTGTTCACCTCAAAACAATAGGAAGCAAATTGAAAATGATAAGAAGTCTCACAACACCAGGTTAAAGTCCAACAGATTTATTTGGAATAACAAGCTTTCGGAGCTCCTTCATCAGGTGAGTGTCTGCTTTCTTGCATCTTTATAGAAACTTGATGTCTGTGTCGATATGCGTGATCATCTTGGAGATCCTCTCCACTTTGAGCTGGCGGTTTGCGATGTCGATGGCAGCCATGATGTGGAGATGCCGGATTCACCTGATGAAGGCGCAGCGCTCCAAAAGCTCATGATTCCAAATAAACCTGTTGGACTTTAACCTGGTGTTGTGAGAGTTCTTACTGTGCCGACCCCAGTGCAATGCTGAAATCTCCACAAATGGAAAATAAGGTGGGATTTATTCTTTCCAAACAAGGATGATAACCAATTTTTCCCAATCTAGATAGAGCAATGTTTCTAAATATACTGTGCGAAATAGAAATTAGCTGTACGCCTCTGAAGTGATCAGTTGTGTTCTCTATAGTTCTAAAACAAAAATCAAACAGTTAAAATCCCTGAGAAAGATGTCAGCCTTGCCTAATAACATTTATTGTTCATTCCATATTTTTTCCTCACTCGGTCATACTGTGTCTGATAATATTGTTGCAGCCGGAGTTCCAGGAGACATCAGGATTGGAAAGGTGGGAGATTTGGAAAAACAGTCTGATTGGAGAGAAAGCAGGAGTGGGATGGTGAAATGCATGATCAGCCATGATCATATTGAATTGTGGTGCAGGCTCGAAGGGCCAAATGGCCCACCCTGCACTTATTTTCTATGTTTAAGACAGTTCGGTGCAAATGAATATTTCTCCCCATGACACCGTCAGCACAGATACAGTATTTTAAAACTGCACGGGGTTAAAATATGGAATATATCATGATATAAAACAACAATAACTTGCATTTACATAGCACCTCTGAAATGCTGAACTCTTTCTGTTGACATTGAGCCACAAGAGGGAGAGGTGGGCAAAAGCTTCATAAGGCGGGGGGTGGGGGGGGGGGGGGGGGGTGGCTGGTTTAAGAGCAAGTTAAGGAGGTGAGGGAGTCAAAATGGGAGGGATTTCCAGAGTTTAGGACCAAGGCAAGTGAAGGCACCATTGCTGAAAAATCAAGTAAGTGCAAGAAATCAGAATTGGAGCAGTGCAGAGATCATGGGAGATTGTAGGGGGAGATTTCAGAGACATTTGAACACAAGATGATAACTTTAATATAGTCAAATTTGGAAATAGAAAAATCAGGTTTCAGCATAATTAACCCATAGATTTCAAAGCAAAAATTATCTTACATACCACCTAGAACAGGTTTGTCCAGACTTTTCACTTGCGGGGGGGGGGGGGGGCACATTTCCATTTTTTTCCTACACAAAGGGCCAGTGCACAAATTTCAGAAAGATAAGCTTTGGCACAACATTAAACTGAATTTTTAAAGACATTGAGAAGTGAAGAAAAGAAAGAACTTGCTCAACAAAACTTAAGCAATGAATTAATAAGTTAAAGAAAGACTAATTGATACAAAAATATATTTGAGTGTGAGAAGGTCAGTGTGTGAAAGGCCAACTCACTCCCAGTCTCAGAGTATCACTTAGAGTCAGTGGGTGTGAGTACAGGCTCCTGTGTGGGAGTGAAGGTGAGTGAGAAACCCGAGACTCGGAGTGAGCCAGGCAGACCCCACTCTCTCTGACTCTCACACACACTCTCTCACACCCACACACACTCACTCTCTCTCTCACACCCACACACACTCACTCTCTCTCTCACACCCACACGCACTCACTCTCTCTCTCACACCCACACACACTCACTCTCTCACACCCACACACACTCACTCTCTCCCTCACACCCACACACACTCACTCTCTCTCTCACACCCACACGCACTCACACTCTCTCTCACACCCACACTCACTCTTTCTCACACCCACACACACTCACTCTCTTCCTCACACCCACACTCACTCTCTCCCTCACACCCACACACACTCACTCTCTCCCTCACACCCACACACACTCACTCTCTCTCTCACACCCACACACACTCACTCTCTCTCTCACACCTACACACACTCTCTCTCTCTCACACCCACACACACTCACTCTCTCACACCCACACTCACTCTCTCTCACACCCACACACACTCACTCTCTCCCTCACACCCACACACACTCACTCTCTCACATTCAGACACACACTCTCTCTTTCTCGCACCCGCACACACTCACTCTCTCTCTCTCACACCCACACATTCACTCTCTCTCTCACACACTCACTCTCTCTGTCTCACACTCACACACACTCTCTATCTCACACCCACACACACTCACTCTCTCTCACACACGCTCATTCTTTCTCTCACACCTACACACACTCACTCTCTCTCTCACACACACACACCCTCTCTCTCTCACACACACTCATTCTTTCTCTCAAACCCACACACACTCACTCTCTCTCACACTCACTCTCTCTCACACACACTCTCTCTCTCACACCCACACACACTGACTCTCTCTCACACACACTCTCTCTCTCATGTGGAGTGACATTTTCCCATCCTGCCACTCTTTCTCTCACACTCATTCACACACACACACACACCCACACACACTAGCTCACACCCACACATTCATTCTCTTGGTACAGGAGCAGGAAAAGACCGTTGCAAGTGATACACAGCACATGATTAGCTCGATAAGAATGGGACCAGAAGAGAGCAGTCCTTGTTGGACAGTGATTGAGAGGCACTCAAGAAGAGTGGTCAACCCTGTTAAAGGCTGCAGAACGTGGAGAGGGACAAGGTGGGAAAGCTTATCTTTGTCACAGTCACATAGGCTGCCATCAGTAACCTTGATTGTATCTGTTCTGGTATTGTGGCAAAGATGAAAACCTGATTGGAGAGATTCAAACATGGAATTCCTGAAAAGGGAATAGACTCGGGAGGTGACACCATGTTCAAGGTTCTTGGGAGAAATGGAGGCTGTAGATGGGATTGTAGATGCTAGGACAGTGGGTCAAGGATTTTGTTTTTGAGGAGAGGGATGATGATATCAGATTTGAAGGAGAGACGGACAACAGCTGAAGAGAGAGAATTGTTTAACAATATCGTTTTATGGAGGCCAAGAGGGGAGGTTGGGTGGTCAGCAGTTTAGTGGAAATAGGATCAAGGGTCCTATTTCCCAATAAGGGACCCTTCTGCAATAAGTCAGAAGGGTCACAACCTTCTGACTTATTGCATCTGTTCCTCCTGGCTCACTAGCAGTACTGTAAAGGCACTTACTTCATGGATTCAATCTTCTCACCTTCCTTTTAGTTGTTTTGTTTCACGAGACCCGGGAAACCCATCTGTCTTTGGTTAAAAAACAGAATCACTCTTAAAATGAAGGGACGCAGTCTCATTATAATATTTAAATGGCCAACCTGTGAGCGGATTGGTTGCCCGCCCCTCATCCCTCCTCCTTGGACAGGGTCAAAATGGGCAAAGTTTCTGTTTTAGAATTTAACATCTGATAAAATTCCACTCACCCATCTTTGAGTTAAGTGTCAGTCCAATGAATGTGTATTCCTGCCCCATTGAGCAGTATTATAACCTAAATAAGATCACCCTAGCATAAGCTCGATCTTTTAGGTACAGTCCGCTGCTTTGAATGAGTCTGAGATAAATGATAACATTCATGCTTTGAAGTGATGCAGAAATCCAGTTATAGAGTTTATGGTCTGTGGTTCAAGTGAAGTGGCTGCATTTTACAGACTAACATTTCAAACCAAGACTCTTAAAGTAGTTTTATGAGTGGCAGAATCAGGGAATTTGCAGGAATCAAGTGCTTAATGGTTTGAAGTTTACCAGAAGAGGATATGGAATCAACCATAGAAAAGGATTGGTTCTGAAAAGAACTGAAGTCATTAATGCAGTAGATGTTGTGTACATGGATTTTAGCAAGATGTTTGACAAGGTCCCACATGGCAGATTGGTCAAAAAAGTAAAAGTCCGTGCGATACAGAACAATGTGACAAACTGGATCAAAATTTGGCTTAGTAACAGGAACTAAAGTGCAATGGTCAATGGATCCTCGTGCAAATGGAAAGATGTTTCAAGTGGTGTTCTACAAGGTTTGGTGTTGGGACCCTTGCTGTTTGCGTTATATATTAACGATTTGGATGTGAACCTGGGGGGCATGATTGGAAAATTTGCAGATGACACAAAGATTGGCCGAGTAGTGGATAGTGTAGAGGAAAGCTATAATCCACAAAATAATATCAATGGGTTGGTGGAGTGGGCGGTAAAGTGTCAGATGGGTTTTAACATACAGAAGTGTGAGATAATGTATTTAGGGAGGCCAAACAATTATAGGTAATACACAATAAATGGAAATATACCAAGTAAATGAAGTGAGAAATCTTGGTGCACAAGTACACAGGTCCCTAAAGGCAGCAGTTCAAGTCGACAAATTTGTAAAGAAGGCATATGAAATGCTCTCCTTCACTGGCAGAGATATAGAATATAAAAGTAAGGATATAATGTTGGAAGTGTATAAAACACTAATGACTTGATTTGATTTGATTTATTATTGTCATATGTATCAGTATACAGTGAAAAGTATTGTTTCTTGCACGCTATACAGATAAAACATACCGTTCATAGAGAAGGAAACGAGAGAGTGCAGAATGTAATGTTACAATCATAGCTAGGGTGTAGAGAAAGATCAACTTAATGCAAGGTAAGTCCATTTAAAAGTCTGACAGCAGCAGGGAAGAAGCTGTTCTTGTCTCGGTTGGTACGTGACCTCAGACTTTTGTACATTTTTCCGTCGAGAGAGAATGTCCGGCCACAAGTAGTGAGGCCACAATTGGAGTATTCTGGTCACCATATTATAAGAAGGACATGTTTGCTCTGGAGAGAGTACAGAGGAAGTTTACAAGAATGTTGCAAGGGCTTGAAAAGTGTAGCTATGAGGAGAGATTGGGCAGGTTGGGGTTATTTTCCTTGGAATAAAAAAGACTGAGGGGTGATTTGACAGAGGTGTACAAAATTATGAGGGGAAGAGATAGAGTGGACAGGACAAAATTGTTTCCCTTGATGGTGAATTCTAGAACCGGGGACATAGATTCAAGATAAGTGGCAGTAGGTGTAGAGGGGACATAAGAACGAATGTTTTTATGCAAAAGGTGGTGGGTGTTTGGAATTCACTGCCTGAGTTGTGGTGGAGACAGAGATACTGAACTCTCTTAAAAAGTACCTGGATCTGCACTTTATGTGCCGTAAGCTACAGAGCTATGGGTCAGGTGCAGGAAGGTGGAATTAGAAATGGCACCTGGGTGTCCTCGGGCTCCCACGGACAAGATGGGCCAAATGCTCTCCCGTGCTGTTACTTTTCTATGGTTTCTATATTGCTTGTTTCTGTAAACGAATCCATCTCCTCATTATATGCCCAGATCTGATTTAGTAGATCATATAGAAAAATCTTAACAAAGCATCAAAAATTATGCTGTCATCTGGAATAACATTAAATGATAGACAGTGAGACTGTCACATGGAGTAATGTTCTCGGATATAATAGAGCATTGGACAGCTGGTAGTCCCAGGAAAATGAGGCAGCTTTTTAAAATATGGTTCCAGTTTCATAGAATCTACAGTGCAGAAGAAGGCCATTTGACCTATCGAGTCTGCACCGACCACAATCCCACCCAAGCCTTATCCCCGTAACCCCATGCATTTACCCTAGCTAATCCCCTTGACACTAAGGGACAATTTAGCATGGCCAATCCACTTAACCCGCACATCTTTGGACTGTGGGAGGAAACCAGAGCACCCAGAGGAAACCCAAGCAGACAGGGGGAGAATGTGCAAACTCCACACAGAGAGTGACCCAAGCCAGGAATCGAACCTGGGTCCCTGGTGCTGTGAGGCAGCTGTGCTAACCACTGTGCCACCGTGCCACCCTAATGTTTATACATTATCACACTAAAACAAATACTAACATTACAGTAATAAGACTCAACAAATGTTCAGAGTAACTTTACTACACTAATATTAAACCTAAACAGTTAAAAATTATTTCAAATTAAATTAACAATTTTTAATAGTTTGCTAAGCCCGTCTTCCTTATTTCCCCTTTTTCTCCCTCTTTACTTCCTCACTCGTGTTTTTTGTTTAATTTTATTTTTCTGCCTTACACAGTTATCTAATCTGATGTTTCCCTCTGTAAAACAAACTTTAAAACCCTCTCTGTGCATACTTTCTTCTGCCTTTACTATTAGCGTAATGCATGGGGCACATTGCGTTTTCATTTGCGAATAGACATGTCAGAACAACATGTCTATTTGTTTTCCAGACAATTAAATTTCTCGAGGCTGAAAATTGACTCGGTCCTGTCACAGGAATTGTTTATTCAATATTCAAAATGTAACAATGCAATGAACAATGAAGAACAGACAATAAATAAGTAAACTCATCAGCAGTCCAGAGAATCCAATCATGACATTAACTGTAGCTACCAATATTTGGAATATTCTCCAGTTTGTATCAGTACCTTTTATACTGTTCAAACACATATAAACAATTGAAGTATAAACAACTTGTCCTTAAATAGTAATTGGTGTTGTAATACACTAAACAATTACAGTTAAGGCATCAATATTAGTTTGTAATATTTACTGGCAAGATTAATGGCAATTAAGGGGATTTTCGCAGTAACTTCATTGCAGTGTGAATGTAAGCCGACTTGTGAGGAATAAATAAACTTTAAACTTTCGTTCCATTTTCATCTTTGACGATAGCACAATGTTTTTACTATAGCACATGTTTTTTTTAAACTATATACAATGTTTTCTGTTTTTTTCAAATGCTTACTGTTCTAATCTGATGTTCTGACAGATCAGATAGGCATCATCTGCTGAAATTCTCAGTGATAAAGTGAGATTTGCATCATTTTTCCAGGATATCCATCAAATTATAGCCTTAGCTACATGCATCAATCACTTTAAATGGAACTGCTTTAGAGCCATTGCCAGTGACGATGCTTGTGGACAAGTTGCAACAGATAGTTTCAGTGCGTGTAAACCAAACTCAAGATGGTACACTTCCCGGCTCTCTAAAAATTGTGTCATCCCTCACTTGTACAAACACAAACGAATCTGTCAGAGATGATTCTCTTCATTAAAAATACAGAACGTTGTGGAGCTTACGGAACACACAGAGCAAAAGCTCATACATTGCAGAATTTGTGGAGCTGTCTAAAAGAAACATGCAACACTGCATTTGATTTCCCTCCGTGGAAGGCAGTCACTTATCAGCTGTAAAGATTTATAACTTAGGGAAAAAGATGTAACATTTAAATTGTCTGCAAAAAAACTGTTAAAAGCACAAGTCATTGAATATTTGACAGCTGACACGTTAATATGTTTGAGTCTCAGGACCTCGGGTGCTTGGTCTTTTTAAAATTTAATTATGGGATGTGGGCATCGCTGGCAATGCCAGCATTCATTGCCCATCCCTAGCTGCCCTTGAGAAGGTGATGCTGAGCAGCCTTCTTGAACCACTGCTGTCTCTGAGGTTCTGGTACCACCTTTGTGGTTTTACTGAGTCACTGCCATTGCTGGTATCTTTTTCTTCCAACTACAAAACTTTCCAATTTTGTTCATTTCGAAGCTGAATTCTAAAAGATCAAAATATTCCCCTTTGATTAGTCACCTAATTTGAATAATGAGATCACACATTGCTGTAATGATATCACATATCCGGTTAAGCAAATGGCACAAAGTCTGTAATATGAAGTAAACCTGCTCCTTGTTATTACTTTATTTAACATCTAAATTAATATTAATACTGTTTTCATCACCGCTATGTTCTTAAAACATAAATGAACATCCTAGCATTGAACTTAATGCGAAAATTAATGTAATTACACGTGCAACGAAGCTTAGCATAATTAGAACTTCTTCTAAAGTACACACAATGTTTTGTGAAATGTGTGTCATGTTCATTTGTAGCCATTAAAAGAGCAAAAAAAATTCACTTTGTTGAAGGAGATGGTGAATTTAAATTTAATGAGGCAGGAGATGCCACAAATGGATAGAATTTAGTAAACTGGAAAGTGGTCAACACAAGTGCGGAGTTTAATGTTGTTAGCGAATACAGACTGCCAATAAAATAATATTCAATTGTATTCACACTTTCCAGAATGCCTTCCGGCTAGCATTTTCTTGCTCAATAAGCCTGCAATTATTTTCTACAAGTGGAACAACTATCCTTTAAGTTATAATTCCTATTGGAGCATATTTATAGGAATCAAGGCATGCATCCCAGAACATGATTCATCCTCGCCTAACACAACACTTTAGTTAACTAACTACAGGATGCCAAAGAAACTGATTTAGTCATCCAGTGCCACATCTATAACATCAAGCACTATTGAATTTTGCTCTAATTTGCCAGAACTACTCATAACTCCAGACTCATTCTGCATAACAAAGGTAACTTAGGTACATCCTAAGAGGGGTGCACTATTATCTCAGGTGTATATTTATTCCCCATCTCTTCCTCATCTTCATATTATCATTTGGTGACATCATTCAAAGCCATCAACCCATTTCCCACTTGATACCCAGATCTACTCCTACAGATCTACAGATCTACCCAGATGATAATGATACCCAGATCTACTCCTCCACCAACCATCTTCAGGGAGGCACGGTGGCACAGTAGTTAGCACTGTTGCCTCACAGTGCCAGGGACCCAGGTTCGATTCCTGGCTTGGGTCACTGCCTGTGTGGAGTTTGCATGTTCTCCCTGTGTCTGTGTGGGTTTCCTTCAGGTGCTCTGGTTTCCTCCCACAGTCTGAAAGATGTGCTGGTTATATGCGTTGGCCATCCTAAATTCTCCCTCAGTGGACCTGAACAGGCACTGGAGTGTGGGGACTAGGGAATTTTCACAGTAACTTCATTGCAGTGTTAATGTAAGCCTACTTGTGACACCAATAAATAAACTTTAGGTCTCCAACCCCTTCACCACTCCTCGCCAGGTCTCCATTGCCTTTGCATTGTCAGATATTTTCATTGATATCCAGTTTAGAATCAACTACATTTTGATTCAGTTAAACAACAGGAGAAATGAGCCTCATAATAAACTTGGTACTCTTGCCACTGATTCTACCTTTTCACTGGCCACAGTAAGAGACTGAACTAGACCCTTCACAATCACCATTTGATCCTGAGCTAAGTTTGTGACCCGAATCCTCTCCGTCACAAAGACCATTTACTTCCATTTTCATTCCTTACCTGCCTCCACCCATATCTCAATCCATCTGCTGCTGAAATACTCATCTGTACCTTTGTCGTTCCAGATGTAACTATTCCACTGGTCCGCTGGCTATCTCTCCATCACCTGTAAATTGCAGTTTCTTCAAAATTCTGATGCCTGCACCAACAACCCACTCACCTCTTACTCTACCTTTGCACCCAGTCCCCAAACATTTACAAGGAATTCTCAATATTGTGTTTATTGGGAGAGATTCTTCTTTCTACATCTCTGGAAACTGAGACCCCGACTACCACCCTGTCCCAGAACTCTGTTTCTTTGGCTTTGACACCCTGCCATCTTTGTTGACCAATACCTTTCAGAGATGTATCCAAAATTGCTGTCCATCCCAAGAAATTGATAATAACAGAAGAGCAGCTCTGCAGAACAGATGTTTTATACATAACCTCCCAGTTACCATGGTATGTATATTGTCTTATCTTCAAATAAAGAACCCACATTCTTAATCTACCACTCCTTGTTTTCTGATTGATGTGTTTGTGCTAAACAAAGGAACATGACGGTCTTCACTCCTCCTATTGGTGGCTTTTCCTTCAGCCAACTAGGTCCCACACTCCGGAATTCCTTTCCTAAATTGCTAAGTCTTTCCATATCCCTCACCACCTTTACAACTACCCTTAAACCCACTTTGTTGACCGATTTTCCAGTCACAATTCCGAATGATTTGGCATCATTAACACAACACAGTAGTCTTGGGATATTTTCCTATGTTAAAGGTGATGTATAATGTGCTTTGCAGATGTGTCTCCTCAGACTCACCTCCTTACACTTATTTATTAATATGTCCACTGTTCGCTTCACATGCCGTATCAGCTCATTGCAGTAATACTGTTTCAACCACCAGAGGGTGCTGCTGGACTATAAGTCACTTACACCAGAGCCATTGAAGGACCGGATGAAATTTAATTTCCCCGCCTCGGGCTGCAGATGTTGCAATGAGGAGGTTGGAGTGTCCATTGTCCTACAACTGCAGTTGCAGACTTCGGATTACAGTGTCTTTCCACTGCAAAAAATAAATGCGATTTGAAAAAGAGTTGCTGTTGGCAGAACTCAGATTCCAAGGCAGTAAAAAAAAATCATTATTTTTAGTGAGGCACATAAAACACCAACTTAAGTGAAGGAGTGCCTGCTGACAGCAAGAACAATCTATAAACAAGTTGGTAAGTGCAACTTAAAAACACGGTATTTCAGAGAACACATTGCAATATAAACACACAATTATAACCAGGACAGTGGAGGTTTGGACTCTGTGCTGGGGTGATATTACTGCTTATTTTAGGTGTTAATTCACTGCCACTTCTCTTCCAGGAATGTCGACCTTGGAGAGGTTCTGCTCTTCTCTTTGACCAGATTTCAATTTGACGTTGTCACCATGTTCACCTTCATTGCTTTCCACTTCTGACCTGGTGTTTGATAAAGTGTTCACCAAAACTTCCATTCACGGCCACATATTCATCCCCAGTCACTGCCTCCAGCTCCAACTTACCCCATGTGAATTCCACCTGAAGCTCCATTCTTCATGTTTCCAATCCACCCAGGATTACAGGCATCTTACACTGTTCTTGCTAAATCCTGTGATCCACACTCAGTGGTGTGCTCCACAACATCTACATACTTGACCTGCCTCTCCAGCAGCACCAACCATCTCACCCTATCTCAAAGCTGTCCTTATCCCTAGTTCCATTTCATTTTTGTCTCCTCCGGCAGCTAAACAAGAAACGTTTCCCATTCCTTTCAGGTGTTAAGGAACACAACCTCCAACAACTTATTGATACCAATGCCCGTCCAGATCCTTTCATCCCTTCCCTTCCCTCTATCCCATCACTTTTTCTAACCCCAGCTCTTGCTGTGTACCCATGACATTCTCTGACCTTCCCCTCTCTGACACTGAACAGTCTGTGTTCAGCAAAGAACTCAGTTCTATCCCTTACACCTCCACCTCAATGAATTTCGGGCTCTGCATGGTGTTGAGCTCTTCTTCCATTGCCTTGGTCTCCATGCTCACTTCTTTGGGCAGGAGTCCTTTCACCTGTTTCCAGTATTCTCCCTCCTCCTGAAACCCTCCCTCCGGTCTCTTACCCGCTCTTGATCTTTTCATTGAGATCTGTCGGCATTTTCTCTGCTCTCCTCAACCACTCTAACCTATCTCCCTCTGAACTCACTGATTCCCTTCTCTCAGGTCCAACCCTGACTTTGTTAGGGTTGGACTTGATGATGAGGGTGGTGCACCTGCTGCCTGGTGTACCGACCTCTGCCTCACAGAGGCTGAGCGCCAACTTTCAGATATTTCTTCCGACTTCCCTCTGGACCATGACCCCACCACCAAACATCAAGCTATTGTTTCCAGGACTGTCACTGACCTCATTTCCTCTGGAGACCTTCCTTCAACAGCTTCCCACTGCATAGTCCCCAAGCCACTTCTCCCTCCTTCCCAAAATCCACAAACAGAACATCATTTCAGCCTGTTTCTGTCCCACTGACCTTACTCCTCCCCTTGTCCAGTCTCCTCCCACTTACATTCATGGTTCCTCTGATGCCGTATGTCATTTCATCAATTTCAAGTTTCGTGGTAAATGTGTTGGGTTCCCAAAACACTGACTTATAACAAAGAATAGTTTACCCACTAGCTTAGCAGCGACTTTGTGCTTGCAGTCTGCCCACAGCCCCGGGGAGAACTCACACGCTCCTGATGCGTGACATCTTTTGCAGCCGGACCATCAGGTCAACACTCTGTCTATACTGACCCTCACCATCCCCTCTTCACTATGGACACCTGATCCCCCTACACCTCCACCAGGACACACTGCGAGCTTTCCGCTTCTTCCTTGGACAGAGGCCGGAACAATCCCTGTCCTCCGCTACCTTCTCCACAAGGCTGAGCTTGTTCTCTCACTCAACAATTTCTCCTTTAGTTTGTCTCAATTCCTACAAATAAAAGGTGTGGCTATGGGTGCCCTCATGGGTCCTAGTTACACCTGGCTTTTTGTGGGGTGTGTGGAACATTCCTTGTTCCAGTCCTACTCAGAGCCGATCCCATTGCTATTTTTCCGATCTATCAATGATTGTATTGGTGCCTCTTCATGCTCTTAACTGGACCTGGAAAAATTAATCAACTTTGCTTCCAATTTCCACCTTTCTCTCACCTTCACATGGTCCATCTCTTCCCTTCCCTTTCTTGACTTCTCTATCTCCATTTCTGGGGATATACTGTCTACAAATATTCATTACATGTCCACCAACTTCCACAGCTACATCAAGTACATCTCCTCACACCCTCCTTCCTATTCTTCCAGTTCCTCTGCCTCCGTTACATAATGTTCCAGTGATGCAATCTTTCACAGTGACGCTTCCAAGACATCTTCCTTTTTCCTCAGCAAAAGATTCCCCCCCCCACCCTCACTGTGGTTAACAGGGACCCCAATTGTGTCTGACCCATTTCCTGTGCTTCTACCCTCCCCCATTCCCCTCCTCCTCCCACTCATAACCAAGACAGGGTCCCCCTTGTCCTCACTTTCCACCCCACCAGCCTTTGTATTGAAAGGATCATCCTTCACCTTTTCTGCCAATTCCAGCATGATGGCACCATGAAACACATCTTCCCCTCATTTCTCCAGTGAGCTATTCCACAGGGACCTTTCCCTCTGCAACACCCTGGTCCATACGTCCATCACTCCCAACTCTTTCCCTCTTTCCACGGCACCTTCCCATGTTTCTGAAAATGCTTATACCAAAAAGGTGTATAATTAACACTTTCCGACTGGTATTATCTCAAATGTAACCGCCACAGTAATCTTGAAAGAAAATATATTAATATTATTATTAGTTGAGCAACAGCTGGGTGACATATACTGATACAATTGTGCTTTATTCCTGCTTACAACCTTGCTCAAAATGTTTCAAATCCAAATCTAAATTGGACACATGGCTGTCTTATAATAAGAATTGCAATCTGACGGTGTGTAAGAATGATGGACAGCCCTATTTATTTAAGTCTTATCAAGCCTCAGCATACAACATCACCAGATTAGCTTATTTATAATTATTGGATACTTGAGGGGACAGGATAAGCCCAGTAACAGAGAGATATTTCCTTGCTATTAACTCTCAGCCATTCATTCACTCATATCCTGGAGTCCCCTGTTTGTACAACGTACAATATGCTTATTTTATGATATCATTGCCAACAACAGAGAATGTCAGGAAAGTATGGAATAACAAAGGTCCACTGGACAATCCAGAGATCATTGACCATAATCTGCCCCATTGCGAATGGATCCATGGACCATCATGCTTCATGGAGGATTTGATATTCTGTGTTTCCAATTAAAGAGTTAATCACGACTTTAATTACTTTTTCTGGGGATTGATTCTGTTACTCAATGAAAAAAAAAGCCTTTTAATCTTTATTCTTGCTGGAGGCTTGTTAATTTTGTATTCATGTACTGATTCTGTGATCACAATCTAAGTTCAATAACCCTTCCTACATCTGCACTAATTAGGCATCTCATCATTTTAATCTTTAGACTGCCATAAATCCTGGGGAATGAATGTGTCCCTCGTTCAGATCATTTTACTTTAGTTCACACACCATGGCATTAAGTTAAACAATTATATTACAACAACAATTGGCACTAGCATGTTAACTACTGTAATATCTACCCCATATAATCAACCAAGCAAACGATAGAGGATTTTTAAAAGTACATCTGTTCTACTTACTCTGCTCCCCTCCAATTCTCTCTTCTGTCCCATTCTCTATCTTGTCTATACTTTTTTCAATTAATTTTTTTTCTGCCTTGTTTCACTTATTTATTCTAACAAAATTCAGTTTTCTTTTTCAAATTGTAAAGTGCAGTGAAATAAATCCAAATTGGCTGCAGTGTAACATCTTTCATATTGTCCCTAAGGACTTTACAATGAATTAATTCCGCAGTGTCTTCGCTGTTGAAATGTAGGAAATGCAGCAGCCATTTTGTACACAACAAGCCTCTGCTAAAAGTAACATGATAATGGCTAGATGATTGAAGATTTTTATGATGTTGTTTAGGGGATAAATATTGGATAGGAAGCAGGATAACCTCACTATACTTTTCAGCAGCAATTAAACTCGGACCTGGGGGGTGGGGGTGGGGGGGGGGGGGGGGGGGGGTGCGGGGGGCAAGGTTTAGGGGAGTATTAAGGAGCGGTAAGGTAAGGCCTAATTCAATTAACCTTTTGGCGGCAGCGGCAGGGTAAATCAATGATAGTACGGGGACAGACAGCGGCGTTCTGAGGTGACGCCGCAGTTTCAGAAAGTGACCAACTGGACCAGCTGTTTAGTGAGTAACTCCAGGTGGATATTTTCAAACTATATTAAATTGCAAGTAATTGTTCAAACAAGGGCAGCCACGTATTTCATTTATTTTGTTTTTTAAAAGTCTTGCAAAACTTGAAATTTAAAGGGTTCAGCCATGATAGGAGAGCTCCACGCCGTGGTTTGCAACTCCTGCTGTATGTGGGAAGCCGGGCACATTTTCAGTGCGTGGGGCCAGCAGGTGTGCAGGAAGGGTGTCCAGCTGCAGCTCCTGGAAGCTCAGGTTTCACAGCTGGAATGGCGGTTGGGGAATGCTGTGGAGAATCTCTGAATCTGAGAGCATCGTGAATAGAACACTTAAAGAAGTAGTCACACCGCAGCTGAAGAGATTTCAGGAAGGAAAGGAATTGGTGACCACTAGGTAGTCCAAGAGAAAGAGGCAGGTAGTTCAGCAGTCCCCTAGGTTCCCACTCGCAAATCAGTATTCCAAGCTGTTACCCCAGGACTTCTGTCATCACCCCACCCCCACACTTTTTCTAATCCCTGTAAAAATCATACAATATAAAGCAAGTAGAATCCTAGGTTTAGAAAAAGACACTACGCTGCAATATATTAGATTCCACAGAAGTAATGCTCACCTCTGGAAATTAATTTATAATAAAACACCCTTTTCTCATTAAAAATACAATTTTAAGTAAAATCTCATGGTGGCACAGTGGTTAGCACTGTGGCTTCACAGCGCCAGGGACACAGGTTCGATTCCCGGCTGGGTCACTGTCTGTGTGGAGTCTGCACATTCTTCCCATGTCTGTGTGGGTTTCCTCCGGGTGCTCAGGTTTCCTCCCACGGTCTGAAAGACGTGCTGGTTAGGTGCATTGACCTGAACAGGTGCCGGAATGTGGTGACTGGGGGAATTTCACAGCAACTTCATTGCAGTGTTAATGTAAGCCTTATTTGTGACTAATAAATAAATTTTAAACTTTTTCCTTTTTCTTTAATTCATAAAAGGTTGCATTTATGCAATGAAAACTAAAGGGACAGAGTAGGCCAGAATGTTTGTTTGTAATGACAGTGGAAGTGTCAGCATTTGCTGCCATTACTGAGTAAAATCACAGCAACTTCTAGCGTTTGAATACATGTCATTATAAGCATGGAAATCCAGGCATTGCTAGTGTGACCCCTGATCCTCCAAATCGTGCTGTTGCAATCTTCACCACTGCAACAATCAGTGATTTGATGGAAACTTCAATGTCATACTGCATGACAACTTCACTGTTTCTGTGTGCCAGACATCCCTTGTAGATAGTGCCAGAATGAAATTCATGCTGTAATCCATCACTAGGATTGCCTTTTTTCACTTCCCTGATATCACTCAATTTTGCTTCTGTCTCAGCTCATCTGTCGCTGAAACCCTCATGTCTTAGTTAACTTTAGACTTGACTATACCAACGTACTCCTTTAGACTTGACTATACTGAGGTATTTCTGGCTGATCTCCTGCATTCCACTGTCTGCAAGCTTAAGATCATCAAAAGTTCTATTGCCCATGCCTTCACTCACATCACATCCCATTCGCCTGTTGCTGTCTTGGCAGACTGACATACACTGGCTTCCAGTTAAGCAACATCTTGATTTTAAAATTCTCATCAAATCCCTCCATGGCCTTGTCCCATCCCTTTCTGTTATCGCCCCCTCCACATTCACAGCCCTCTGAGATATCTGCATCCATCTTATTCTGGCCTCTTGAGCACTCCCAAATTTAATCCCTCCTCCACTGGTGGCTACGCCTTCAGTTGCCAAAACCCTGAAGCTCTGGAATTCCTTCCCAAAACCGCTCCACCTCTCTATCTTTTCTCCTTGAAGACCTCCTTAAAATTAACCTATCGCCATGACTAAGCTGTTGGCAATCTGGCCCATCTCCATATGTGGTTTTGTGACATTCTTTTCTAATGCACCCGTCAAGTACCTTGGGATGTTTTATTTTGCTCAAGACATTATAAATATTGGCTAGGAAGCTGGATGAATTGACTACACTTTCCGGCAGCGATGAAGCTCGGGGCCTGGGAGGAGAACCCAAAGCTTAGGGGAGTATTAAAGAGCGGTAAGGTAAGGCCTAATTCACTTACTATTTTGGCGGCTACGGCAGCAACATTATGTTGTTGTTGTAATAGGGGAAATCAACCAGACAGAATCTGCTAATCTGTGAGAGCAGCTTGCCTCAAGGTCAGCAGCCTGCGCTATCCCTTCGCCACTGAAAAACCCAGGCCACCCTCTGTCATTTCCTCATGATCATCTGCTGGTTCCCGGCTGGTATCATGAAAATTAAACTATTATTTTTCCTGGACAATCGTGACACTTAACTACCATTATAAATTAAAGGATAACATTTCTCTTTCTCTCTGTGTGTTTGTCCTGAAAAAGACAACTTAATATATTTTTCTGTAGATTTATTGCCAGCACTAAACACTCCCAGGGAAACGGAACAGAAAATCAGTCATACCAGATAAATTAACTGATTGTTTGAGGCATTAATCTCTGACTAGTTTAAATTAATGCGGTTGAGGGCCGATTGTCTTGCATCGCAAACAGCAGGCACAGAGAAACTCCAACTGTGAAGAATGAATTGGCAGTGTGTCACAGCTTTTCTGCAGGAGACTACCAGTCTGCAACACTGATGGTACCTTCAGTTGTACCTGCTCCTCATAATTTCCCCGGAACCCTATCAACCAGGGCTCAGCTGCCACTGAAAGAGGAATAAACAATATTCTTTGCCTATCTGCATCATCTCCTCATGGTGGAAAGGTGTGGTTGTTAAAACAAGCCAAAACATTTGTGCACATTTTTGATAGCTTGGACGATGAGTTAGAGCCAGCAGATTTAAAGGGTTGCGACTGAAGTGACAGCCATACAATTGTGGCTTTATGTACTGGCTGTTATTGCATTTCTTTTGGGATCCGCAACCGAATGCTGTACTTCAGATTAAATGAAAAGTGCTCAACATGCATTTGTTGTAAGGCTCTTCCATTCAGCCTGCAAAGAACTCAAGAGGTCACTTTACCCCTGATAATGTTATGTTTTATTTTGTTGCATTTGCTATGCAGCACATTTTAATGGCACTCTGAGTACTAGACTGCTCCAATGAACTGGAATGAGCAAACAGTACATAAAATCCAAATGTCAAGCAATGCTAATGGTTAATTCATGAATGGCTCCTGCAATAAATATAATCCTGAACAAAATAAAAGCAAACTTCTACATTACAGGAACAAAAGTTTATTTAGCAATCAATACAAACTTTCAGACAATGTGACATCCCAAGATAAAATACAAATTATATTTCACATATACATTATATTTCAACATATTGCACATTTGTACATGAAATGATATGTGTAACTTTGAAGGGGTCAATATGTACTGAGAAGATGCCAGTTGGGTACTAGGTATTTCTCCCAAAGGGGGCAAAGGAAAATCATAGGGAAGGTCACTTTTAACCTATCTACGAGCCAGTGATGTGTGACAGATTTGGAAGAACGTCACCTGTTTCAACCTCTGAATTGGGAAATGGTAAGGAACGCAAGGAGTCCAAAATCATAATTTTAAATTAACAGGTAAAGAAAATAATTTACATCTTATGCTGTTGGAAATATTACACAGATTCTTTAAAGCCCTAGATGGCATTTCAAACTGACCCAGGCAAATAACACAAGTCCTCACAATTAGCGCTGTTAATGCTGTAACTGATGCTTTTTCAAAGATTTTGTCACAATAAATATATTAAACTGTGCTAAAAATGTATTTTTATAGCATCATGCTTGTACTGCAGATCTATGCGGTTTTAAAGATCCATTAGGAATTTGGCTAGTTTTAGAATGTAAAGTATCTTGCAAACCATTCCTCATGCTGTGGATCAGATGAAGACTCTGTGACTAGAGTGGTTTCCATCGGCGGAGGGCTACATTAAAAAAAAGAAAACATTTTTATAACTGGACAATGACAGTTCAAAAGACATCTGTGACCTCATTAATTATTTCCACTGGCACCGTCCATCGCATCCTCTGGAAAAAAATTCATTTTCCGCAATAGGAATTATGTTCTGCACCCTTTCCTTTTCTTCTCCCCCTATGTACTCTATGAACGCTATGTTTTGTCTGTATAATGCACAATAAACAATATTTTTCACTGTATACCAATACGTGTGACAATAATAAATCAAATCGAATAGAAACTGTAACCACTTCACAATGGAACATTAGCCCAAATCTTCCTGACTGCAGATTGTCAGAGATGGAGCATCCATTGGGAAATGTGCATCAGGATACTGCAGAAGTCCTAACACACAAACATACTTGAAAATTGTCCAGGGAGTTTAACCTTCCAATGGTCTGTGAATATCTGTGAGAAGTCTCACAACACCAGGTTAAAGTCCCACAGATTTATTTGCTACCAAATAAATCTGTTGGACTTTAACCTGGTGTTGTGAGACTTCTTACTGTGTTTACCCCAGTCCAACGCCGGCATCTCCACATCATGAATATCTGTGACCCAGAGTTCAGGGTGGAGACTTGGGCTAAATACACAGGACTTAAATATATATATATTTTTTATGTGAGACAGTTTAAAATACCTGAGCTAGCAGCTGGTCATTCAACTGAGCACTGCAAACTCTCCCTCCAAATTATCACATCCCCCCATCCCCCCAAAAAACCTGCCTGTCTAACCCCCAAACACCTGGCGAATTCCCGACCTGCCTCTCTGATCCACCTACCTCCAGAAAACCCGACTACCCTTTTTAACCAGACCCAACTACCCACCTCACCCACTCAACCTGTCACCTATCCACCCATTCACTCCCTCACTCGTACACTAACCCATACTCATTCAGTAAAAGAGTTCAGCCTTTAAAAACTTACCTGAATATGGGAACTACTGTGTCCTTTCTTTTCCTAACTTTACTACCCTTGCTGTACTTACCCTGGTGACATTGCGCTGCCCATTTTTGCTTCAGCCAGATCGGAAGATCTTGGCAGAAATGGGCAGTATCATCAGGTCAGTAAAATCATGAGCAGTGGCAATGTGTCCAGCATTACCACTGACCAGACGTTCTAGGCCAATGTCCTTTCAAGAGATTTGGATCAATATGTCGGCACTGACCTGGTGATCTTCCTGCATTTGAATAACAAAGTTTTGTGCACAAGACATTATTCTGATCAATATCTTTCAATGGACTAAGTGGCATCGAGGCCTCAAATCTACCAAGTAATGAAAACATGCACAAAAAATGAGATCAGAGCAGCTAACAAATAGTGAATATGGAACCAAGATCAACCACAATATTGTGAGGCAGCTTTTCACGTGAAGTTAAATAATCAGGAAGAGCATATCTAGAATATTCAACCCACACATACAATTTAGTGAAAAACCTGGTTAAGGATTTAGAATCCAAGTGTTCAAGCCAGGGAGATGTCGGGTTAAGGCAATAATACTGACTAAATGCATAAATTTCCCCAAAAGAATGGCTCATACTCACTCAGGTTGTTTTAGCAGATGATCATTGGCATGATCAGAATGGGTTTGGACTTTTCTCAGTGGGTCCTACCTCAGAAAGTGGGAGTTGTTGAGTTCGCCAACCACCTCAGAACTCGGGAAAGATGTCAACAAAAGGGAGGAGATGATTGCTGGATCCAGAGGACAAGTGATTTCCACTTACCTGCCTGGATACAGTTTGCTGGCATCACTTGCCATTCCCACCCTGCCCCCTCACCCCTCCCCACACCCGCAATGATTCGACACCCACTGACCCTTATGATCGCATCCTCCAGACCCTTCCTATCTCTCCTTAATACCAAGGGCCCCTCTGACCCCACCAACTCATCCGACCTCACCCAAAGCCTCAAATCAACTCTCTCTACTCGCTGGCTGGGACCTGGTGCTGAATGTCCCTCACCCACCCCCACTCACCCAGCAAGCATCACATTCTGGCTGGTTAAAGTTGGTAAATGGAGATGGAGAAATGTGAATCAGATCCTGCTGCTAAATTTAGTAGAAACTGTAAGGAACCCATTCTTCCATGTTTCCCAATTTCAAAACAGCGCCCTGATCCTGTCTCTGCCCCTGAGCTAATATCAGGAGCAATGTGCCTGTATAAGGCTTAAATTGGCATAAATTTTAAACAGCATAGGAAGTTCCTATAAATGGATTTAAAAAGCAGCTAATATCTCAAACTAATTTCCTGAGAAATGGGAAACTCATACAGTTTGTAGAACTATCCAGATGTCAAAGCAAGATGCAGTCAGTTCGTCTGAGAACCATTTAAAAAAGAAACAAATTAAAGTTTCAGAGACCAAAAAGGGTCAATTCTCTGCTCCAGAACCTGTGTAAATATCTGCCAGGAGATTCCTATTGAACGTAAAGCTCAACCTTTCAGTTGCTTTCCTAAGTTTGGGTCAATCTGCATGTTGTTGGCAGAGAGTCTCACTCACTGGCTACACATAATGGGGATTCACAGGAACATAACCCATACTTTTCCATCCTTTAAAGTGAATGGACAAAACTGTGCTGGCAGTTTTTTTGGTGTACAGAGGCAGTGACCCTCAAGGTCACAGTGTGCATTCAAAACCTCCGATCTGCTCATTTGTTTCCCAACCATTGGCCCAAACCTCCTGATCAGGGTCGAGGGGAGAGTCGGGGGGACCGTGGGGTGGTTGGGGAGGTTAGTGTGAATGATTGGGGACATGGTCAGGTATATACACACTCGGCAGTGAGGATTTTTCTGACTAACATTTCCTGGGTAAGTAAGTCAGAACCGTCCAAAGTCTCTGACTATAACGCCACAATGACTTAAAATCCTGCCCCGTGATGGGGGAGGGGGAGGGGTGGGACATGGAGGTTAAAGTGACCTGATCTGCATTCTTGCCTATGTTGATCACAAGGCTGCCTGAAATCACCATGCCAGGGGTGATCTTTAGGTCTGCCAGGGTTAGAAGGGGCAGTCCAGTCACGACACCCCCATTCTGGCAGAGAGTGGTGAGGTCAACCCCTCACCCCCAGCCCGAGCCTACTCAATTCCCAGGATCTCTCAGGGACCCTTCCTCTGCAGCCTGGCAGTAGCAGAGGGGCAAGTGGCCACTGGACCTAACTCCTCGAATCCCCCTCGGAGCTCAAGGCACCAGACCAAAGTGTAGGACACAGTGCACTGTTGGCACTGCCAAGGCAGATGGCCTGAAGGTGGGCTGAGTAGGGAAGGGGCCTGAGGGGGGTGTTGGGTTGGGTCACCCTCATGCCTGCATGGTGTGTGTGTGTGTGTGTGTGAGTGTCGGGGGGGGGGGGGGGGGGGGGAGGGGGGGGCGTGCCCAGTGATTAAGTGGTGGGGGGGTGAATATCCCTCGCTTCTGAGGGGTTGGAATGTCTCCCTGGTCCCATGAGCCACTTGTGTGTAGCAAATGTAAAGCCCCACCGGTGCCGTTCCCCCTTGGGGACCGGGTGAATAGCAGGAGGTTGGTGAATGACCTGTCAAACCTGCTAATGACATTCAATTAGCAGGTTCACATAATTATCGGGTTGTCGCCAGCTCTGGGTGGGAGCTCGATCAGGGCGGGCAGGCGGGTGAATCCCGAGACCTGTCACGCCCGTCGGGAATCCTGATTTTCAGCCAATGGCCCATTCACCGGCTCATCGGGATTCCTGCTGGCCATCTGAGGAGGCCGGAGAATCACCCCCTATATTTCATGTACCAGGGTATCACAAGATGTTTGCAACACAGAAGGAGGCTGCTTTATCCAAGTTGACTCTTTGCAAGAGTAACTCAGCTAATCCCACTCCCCCACCTTTACCTCTGGCCCTACATTTTTTCTGTTCCAATAATAATCCAATTTCCTTTGGATATCACAGTTGAATTTGCCACCAGACGCTGAAGCAGTGTATTCCAGATCCAAACAACTCACTGTGTAAAATAAAGTTCTCCCTATTCACTTTTAGCTTTTCCTCATTCACCTTAAAATCAGTGTCCTGTGATTCCCAGTCCTTCCAAAGGGAACAGTTTTGCCCCATCTACTCTGTCCAGACTCCTCATGACTTTGAAGCATTGCTGATGAGAAAACTAGTGATTCACTGGCCCGAATATTGAGAATTTCTGACGGGAAACCAATATCACATAACTGGAATAAAAGCAAAATATTGCGGATGCTGGAAATCTGAAATAAAAACAGAACATGATGGATAAACTCAGCAGGTCTGGCAGCATCTGTGGAGAGAGAAACACAGTTAACGTTTCGAGTCCATATGACCCTTCCACAGAACTGTGTTTCTCTCTCTCTACCAATGCTGTTCCTTCACTGGCGCTGGATCAAAATCCTGGAATTCCATTTCACTGAGGGTACCTGTACCAGATGGACTGCAAAGGTTCAAGGTGGTAGTTCACCATCACATTTGCAAGGGCAATTAGGGATGGGCAACAATTGCTGGCCTAGCCAGCAACGACCACATCCCATGAAAGAATAAACAGATATCCTGGACAAATCATGGGGTCAAAAAAGGTACAGTATAAATTCAAAAATATTCTTTCTTCGGTGGGATAATGCTCGGAAAACCCCATGTCCATATTCATAAATCACTGAAGTTAGCAGGGTAATAATACCCTTCATTTATATTAAGTACCTTTAATGTAGCAAAATATCACAAGGTGCATCACAAAAACATTTACCTGTCAAAACTTGACAACGAGCCACATGGAAGCTCAGGGAAAAGCTTGGTCAAATTGGTAGGTTTTAAGAAGCAAGTAAGCAGAGAGATCCTAATTATCTTAAAGTCCATAAGACAACATTAAGGGCAGCAATACTACAAGATCTTATCACTTGTGTGACAGGAAGGATATGGAAACTTTGTGATTATGGACACAAATTCATACTACGTACCACATTAATGAAATGCATTCTGCAATTCCAGTCAAGGAAAACACAAATGGTTGACTGAGTTCATGTTCCTTTAACAGCTGATTAGAGTAGATTTAACGCTCGCCTGGGATGAGATTACCTGCATAATTATTTGTGCATTGTATGTAATAGATCCAAATAAAGGGAAGGGAAAAAATCAAAGTGGAGAAAGAAGCATTAGTTTAAAACCAAACATGTTAAACAGTGATAAAAATCACTAACAGCTTATATTCATATAGCACCTTTAATGTAAGGTGCCAAGGTGCTTCACAAGAGCATTACAAAACATCAAGCCACTTAAAAATATTAGGTCAGATAACCAAATGCTTGGTCAAGGGGCAATTTTTAAGGAGAGTATTAGAGGAAGAAAGCAAAGTAGAGAGGCTCTAAAGTGTAACACAATGCAACATATAAACAGAAAAGCAGCTTTAGGTCCACATACAAAAATGTCTTCTGAATAATGGTAAAAATAGGGACTCGGGTACCTGAGGAAACGTCTTCAGTCAAATTTCCAGAGCCAAGGTCTGTGTAAGTCATCGCAAGAATGGTACTGATTATACAGACTTAATCTTAATTCATAAAATGTTGCAAATCGCAACTGACAGTGGTTATGTTATTTCTACTTAATTCCTCATGTTGCGGCATAGTGGTCATATTCCCTAATTAGTAATCCAGAAGTCTGGAGCTCTGACAGTTGTGGAATTTATTCAATTGATTAAATAAATTTGAAATAAAAAGCAAGCAACAATAATGGTGATCCTAAACTACTATGATGTGAAGATGCCGGTGTTGGACTGGGGTGGACAAAATGAGAGGTCTCACGACACCTGACGAAGGAGCAGTGCTCTGAAAGCTTGTGATTTCAGATAAATCCATTAAACTACTAGATTATAGTAAAAACCCATCTGGATCAATTATTTTTAGAGAAGGAAATCTGCCATCCTTATCAAGTTGGGCCTTTATGTGTCTTCAGACCCAGCATAATGTGGTTGACTCTTCACTGCACTTGCAAATTACCTGCTAAGTCATTCAGTTATATTCATTTTTGTGGCTCACCACTACCTCATGGGCAAATATAGAACGACTATAAATTCTGGTCTTACCAACCACGGGCACCATCCATAGAACCATAGAACATTACAGCACAGAAACAGGCCTTTTGGCCCTTCTTGGCTGTGCCGAACCATTTTTCTGCCTAGTCCCACTGACCTGCACCTGGACCATAACCCTCCACACCCCTCTCCTCCATGTACCTGTCCAAGTTTTTCGTAAATGTTAAAAGTGAGCCCGCATTCACCACTTCATCTGGCAGCTCGTTCCACACTCCCAGCACTCTCTGTGTGAAGAAGCCCCCCCTAATATTCCCTTTAAACTTTTCCCCCTTCACCCTTAACCCATGTCCTCTAGTTTTTTTCTCCCCTAGCCTCAGTGGAAAAAGCCTGCTCGCATTCACTCTAGTGAGTTAATTAAAAAAACCTCATTTGTAGAAATACCTGTCAGCCAGATTTTCTGAGCTTTTGATCAGATGCAGGGAGATCTCACTAAATTCACTACTTTTGCCACAATCTTACCATTTGACTCACTGGTCGATGGGCGGGACGAGCTGGTAAGATCATGAGAGAGCTGAGAAATCAGGTTTGCACCCGATTTCTCACTTCTCGCGATCTTACCGGCACCAGATATCTGGCGACGGCTGCAAGGCTGATTGTAATATTTAAATTCCACTGTCTGTGTGGAGTTTGCACATTCTCCTCGTGTCTGCGTGGGTTTCCTCCGGGTGCTCCGGTTTCCTCCCACAGTCCAAAGATGTGCAGGTTAGGTTGATTGGCCAGGTTAAAAATTGCCCCTTAGAGTCCTGAGATGTGTAGGTTAGAGGGATTAGCGGGTAAATATGTGGGGGTAGGGCCTGGGTGGGATTGTGGTCGGTGCAGACTCGATGGGCCGAATGGCCTCCTTCTGCACTGTAGGGTTTCTATGATTTCTATGATAAGTATTACAAGTGAGACAAGATGCAAAGATCCAGGTCACTTGCCTCTGAGGCCTCACCAGTGAATGTCCTCACCGGCGCGGATCACGTATGGTTACCATCAATGGGGACCAGATGAGATGTCCCCCCCCCCCCTTCCTGTTGGACCAGAAGCCATTGAGGCTCACCCAGGAAGTCAGAGGCAGAGGGGATGGTGCCCCATGCGGAACATTGCGTATTCTGCAACCGCTGATCAATTGGTCCGTGCACGGGGTTGCGGGGGGGGGGTTGGGGGGGTGATGGATCAGACAGCCTGTGTGCAGGGGTTTGGATTGGCCGTGGAGCCCTATGATAGTTGGTGGGGGGGGGGGGGGGGGAGCGTGTGGGGGAATCAGATTGCCCATACAGGGGTAGAGGGATCGGCTGTGGACCGCAACAAGAGGGGGGGCAGCGATCGGCCGCTGAGGCCAGTGGTTGCTGGAAGAGGCAGTGATTGACATGCGCAATGCCCCTCCCCCTGCTGGCAGGAAACAGATCTTGCATTTTTTTTCACAGAGTGAGGTAACATTCCATTTTCTATTCACCCAGAAAAAAGCGCGATTCCCGTTTTCAAGCTCGTTCGGCACTTAGAATTTTTTTGGTAAGTTTGCCCCCTTTTGTCTGTTAAGGACACTTATGCAATGATCATCTCCAATAAATCAGGATCTAACCAATTTCCTCGATGTTTAAAGCACAGCTGAATTCCCCCATCAACGTGCATTGACTGGAAATTCAACATAACCAGCCATATTAATAAAGTGGCTACAAGAACAGATCAGAGGCTGGAAATTTTGCAGTGAGTCACTTCCTCATGCCTCCCAAAAATCTATTCAAATCTACAAGGTACAAGTCAGGAATATGATGGAATACCCTCCACCTGCCTGGATGAGCACAGCTCCAACACTTCTGAAGCTTCATACCATGCAGGACAATTAAGTAGCCCACTTGAACGGCACCCTATCAACCACTTTAAACAAACAATGCGATGTACAGCAGTCTACCAGATACACTGCAGCAATTCACCAAATCTCCTTCCACAGCACTTTCCAAACATCCAAACTCGATATGATAGATAGATAGATACCCTACAGTGCAGAAAGAGGCCCTTCGGCCCATCGAGTCTGCACCGACCACAATCCCACCCAGGCCCTATCCCCATATCCCACCCACTAATCCTTCTAACCTAGACATCTCAGGACTCGAAGGGGCAATTTTAGCATGGCCAATCAACCTAACCTGCACATCTTTGGACGGTGGGAGGAAACCGGAGCACCCAGAGGAAACCCACGCAGACACGAGGAGAATGTGCAAACTCCACACAGACAGTGACCCAAGCCAGGAATCGAACCCAGGTCCCTGGAGCTGTGAAGCAGCAGTGCTAACCACTGTGATACCGTGCCGCCCTGGAGCACCTGGAAGGACAAGGGCAATGACCCATGGGAACACCACCTCCTGCAAGTTCCCCTCTTGGAAATATAATTACCATTCCTTCACTGTTGCTGGGTCAAAATCCCGGGACTCCCTTCCGAACCACAGTGTGGGTGCACCGACACCATACGGACTGCAGAAGTTCAAAATGACAGCAATTCAGATGAGCCACAAATGCTGGTCTTGCCAGTGACTTTCACATCCCATTAATGTATTTTTAAAAATGCTTTACCATTCAGTCATGCTTTCAGCTCCTACATAATTCTTTTTTGGCCTGGATTTTGCAGTCAGCAATGAAACAGGATGCTTTTATCACTGGCCTCAAAGAAAGTTGGCCACAAATATGTATTGTGGCAACAACTTCACTTTCCCCGTAGCTGTTTAAGTCTGACATCAAATCAAGGGGGTATCTTTATGGGCAGAGGCAGAAATGTCAGCTAGCAACGAGACAACTTAACAATTATTTAGGCACACAAAATCTGAAAGTTAAAAGCTCTTAACATCCTTCATTTTAATTTGAAACTTCAGAAATTAAACAAAAGAGAAACTATGTTAAGGTGGAAGCTAAAATAAAGACTTTTTAAAAAAGTGCTTTCAATATAGGTATAATTTTTTATTTTAGAGAAATTTGACATCCTCCAAATATAAAATTTGTTTTTCAGACCCAGTAAGGCTGCTAATTATGAATTTAGCATACTAGTAAATACCCAGTTACCTCTGATTCAACAAGATGCAACTTTTTCCAGGGTATTTACAGGAAGACAAACAACTTTCTCTCAATTCACAATTGCAAGGGAGATGGAAGTCTTTGGGAACCTCTACAGTGCATCATCTGAAGGAACATAGAACAGCAACTTCTGGATTTTCACATTATTCTGCACCAGTTTGAATTCCTGAAGTTGTTGTCAGTTTCAGTGGAGTAATGATGGTGAGCACTGACAGCGTTACTGTCGGTAAAATCCAGGCCTCTGTATGGAACCACAGAATCGTCACAGCATTCGGCCTATTGTGTTCATGCTGACTCTCCAAAGGAACAATTCACGTACTTACACTCTCCTACCCTCTCCCCACATGCCTGCACATTCCTCCTTTTCAGATATTTTGAGAATGTAGACCAATTTACAACATGGGAGGTGGTCATTCTGCCTGGTGTATCTGTAGTAAGAAGTTTAACAACACCAGGTTAAAGTCCAACAAGTTTATTTGGTAGCTTATGCTACCAAATAAACCTGTTTGACTTTAACCTGGTGTTGTTAAGCTTCTTACTGTGTTTACCCCAGTCCAACGCTGGCATCTCCACATCATTGTGTATCTGCACCAGCCAAAAATCAAGTCACCGTGCCTAATCCCCTTTTCTCTCTCCTCCTTTAACTCATTCCTCATAACTTCTGTCTGTGGCCAAGCTTCTGGTCATCATCTGCCCTGCCATCTCCTTCTCTGGCATAGTATTAAGATTTAATTCATTACAATCTTATGAACCTTAGAACTCTTAGTTACGTTAAAGGTATTATATAAGTGCAAATTGTTCTTATTTTCAACTTTCCTTCAATGATTTGTGAATATCCACCCCAGATCTTTTTATTCTGGTGCCCCCCCCCCCCCAAAAAAAAGACCATTTAGATTATGCTGTACCTCCATGATGTTTCTCCCAAAGTGCACATACTTCACACTTACCCGCATTAAAGACCCCAATTCGGTCTTTAAAACTTATCACCTGCACTGACTGACTTAAGGGAATGCAACCAACTTTATGCATCCTTTCCTCATAATTCAACCCTTTAATCCTTCATATGCCAAATTGAGACTGAGTGGCTTTCTGTTCAATTTTCCAAAATTGTTTTGTGATGTAAAAAGGCACAATGCCACTAACTTTGTGAAGGAACTAACATTTCTTGGCTCAAGGAGATAATTGCCTTGAGCACAGCTGAGTATGATTTCTTGCAACGGGTAAGTTGTGGAAGAGAGGAGAAACATTCAGAATGGTTTACATTTTACTCAAATGACATTTTGGCTGAGAATCTTGCCGTAGTTTCTATGCACTTTTTTTCTGCTGGGGCAGAGTTAGTTACTTTGTGCTTTCTGTTGAAATGATAGCTAGAAACTAGATCACAGAAACTCTTTTGAAGTCAAACTGTGGACATCTGTGTGCGCACGCTTATTGGAGAAAGGGGTACACTAAGATTCAACCATGACCTTATCAAATAGTCACACAGATTCCAAACTTTGTCCAGCATCCTTGATCTGAAAACTACACTATATCAGCCATGTTTAGCTTTTCCTTGTTTTTAACATGAAATGCCAGTTGTGCGGGTCCTGTTGTTAAGGTGTTTCGCTTTAAAGTGTTCTTTCTCTACACTGTTATGGCTGAGCTAGGAGCAGCTGCCGGTCTTGATGAGAATCTGATTTATCATACAATTTAACCTTCCCATTAAATTGTTTCTGCAAGAATAAATGGCCCTGAAAAAATGTGATTTGAATTGTACGTCCCATCTGTCTTGCGTTTCTAATGTCCTTTGCCCTTACTGTTCCTTCCTCAATTTGTTGACAGATTCCACAGGCTGAAAAATCAAGGTCGAGTCCAACATAGTAGAGATTTCCATCAGTTACAGAATTGGAAGGAAATCTGAAGCAATGTGAGGGAACTGATTTTAAAAAATTTAATTTGCCTATTGTTGAGGAAGATCCTCGATCCAAACAGCAACTGAACTGAAAAAGCAGAAAAGGTACACCTAGAAATGAAACTGAACTTCCCAGCCACAAAGGAAACCAAAAACGGTTTGAGGTTGGAAAATCAAAACTAAACGCTTTTTGCAAGACAAAAAAGGACGCAGATCAGTGTAAGCAGCAACAGCAGCTGTTGAACCCACTGACGCAGCACAAGCAAGCTGAAGACTGGTGGGGGAGTCCAGAACTAGGGGTCATAGTTTGAGGATCAGGGTTAAACCTTTTAGGACTGAGGTGAGGAGAAATTTCTTCACCCAGAGAATGGTGAATCTATGAAGACAGTCCAGAGTTAGAAATTGAGAATAAGTTGCTCCAGCTGTTTCTATTACTGGAAGAGAACACTGATGGGTCTCCCCCATCCAGACCAAATTGAGTAAGTTGCCAATGTGTGCCATTTGCTCTGGATATCGTGCCCACATAGAACTTGGGTTAGCTGTGCATTGCTGTCAGTAGCAAGATCAAACAATAGCTCCTGGGAGAAAGCCAAAATTCCTTGTTAGGAAGACAGCTTTTGAAGGACTGAATGTAATCACCAAAATCTGAGTACTGCTGAGCCAATTTGCAAGCTCTGACTTAGTTGCACCTGCCATTTATTTTGCAATTTACAGTTTATAATCAACCACAATTTGCCTGTTGATTATGTTTAGCTCATGTTAATTCTGGATATTAGAATATAGCACAGTAATAGTGCTTGCTTTGCTAACTCTGATCATAGAATCCCTACAATGCAGGAGGAGGCCTTTCAGCCCATCAAGTTTGCACCAACTCTCCAACAAGCCATCCCACCCAGGCCCCACATATTTATCCCACTAATCCCCTGAACCTACATATCTTGGGACACTAAGGGACAATTTAGCATGGCCAATCCACCTAACCTGCACGTCTTTGGACTGTAGAGGAAACCAGAGCACCCAGAGGAAACCCATGTAGACACAGGGAGAACATGCAAACTCCATACAGTCACCCAACGTCGGAATTGAACCCGGGTCCCTGGTGCCGTAAAGCAGCAGTGCCAGTACCACTGTGCCAGTGGTAAATTATTTTCTTAAATTCTTTTCACATCCATCCAAATTGATCCCTTGAACCTGCACCATTTGATAAGGGCATAGTTGATCTGATTATGACCTCAACCCCATTTTCCTATCTACCTCTCTTTGACTCCCTTGCTAGTCAAGTATATATCTACCTTAAAAATACTCAGTGACCCTGTCTTTATTGCTGTCCGGAAAAAAATAAATCCAACGGCCCTCTGAGAAAAAAAAATTGAATCTCTTTTAAATGGAGACCCTTTATTTTTAAACTGTGTTCCCTAGTTTTAGATTTTCCCTCAAGTTGAAACATTGGGCAGCACGGTGACACAGTGATTATCATTGCTGCCTGACAGCACCAGGGACCGGAGTTCAATTCCAGCTTTGTGTGATTGTGTGGAGCTTGCATATTCCCCTTGTGTCTGCGTGGGTTTCCTCCAGGTCCTCTAGTATCCTCCCACAGCCAGAGATGGACAGGTTAGGTGGATTGGCCCTGCTAAATTACCCATTAGTGTCCCAAGACCTTAGTGTCAGGAGGATTAGTGGGGTACATACGTGCGGTTACGGGGATAGGGCCTGTGTAAGATGCTCTTTCGAAGAGCCAATGCAGACTCGATGGGCCAAATGGCCTCCTTCTGCACTGCTGGGATTCAATGATCCTATTCTCCCAGCATCCATTCTGTCTGCCAAGACCCCTCAGGATCTTGTATGTTTCAATAAGATTACCTCTCAGTTTTTTAAACTCCAAAGGATACAGGCCCAACCTGTCTAACCACCCTGTAGCTTCATTCTTTTCGTTAATAACTGGGATTTTACATTTTGTCTACTTTTAAATAAAGGTCACTGTTTTCTATTTAGGTTGTAACAGCATCATTCCAAAAATTAATGTGAGCATCTCCAACAAAAGTTGACAAAAATGTGATTTGTAATGGAGCAGCATATTGAATATAATTAAAGATAGATGTGATAGTATAGCCCCTTTAAGGGGTGATCCTTCACGGGCCATGTGACTGGATCAGACCAATGGAGCATGAGCGCATGAACATGGGCCAATCGTGAGTGAGGCTGAGCCGTCGCAAGGCTGGAGGGCTTCAGTTAGAGTCAGGACGTTGGTAGGAGTACACCTGCATTTGTTGTGTTGTTGAACCCTTCGTTTATATAGTTCTTATCATCATAAACCCTTCAGTTAATTGTTTGCCACATTGAGTCGCCTTGAGATATTACAATAGGAACAACATAACATTAGACAATGGCATCCTAAATCTGTGGTCATTCTGAAGGACTCCTGTAATAATTTTGGCAGGATGGTGTCCAAAGATGTGCAGATTAGGTTAATTGACCATGCTAAATTGCCCCTTAGTGTTAGGGGGGATTATAGGGTAAATACGTGGGATTACAGGTTTAGGGCCTGGGTGGGATTGTGGTCGGTGCAGGATCAAGGGTGAAAATGGGCTCCTTCTACACTGTAGGGTTTCTATGGATTCTATGATCAGAAACCAGACTGCAATCCAGACATGCTGGGTCCTAGAACTGTACTAAAAGCTTTTGCAATTATCTGTTGAAGATGGTGCTTTTGACTATCACAAAAATGGTAAAATCATAAGGGCATGAGGTAGCATTGAAGTGGGGAAATCCGCATCGTGGGAATTCCAAGTGAGACCTGTGGGCCATTCTAGTCAACTGTTCCTGAGTCCCAACAACTCCAGAAGCTAGAATGGATGGGCCTGGAACTGCAAACCATCCCCAAGTCTAAATTCCAGAAATCCAGGATCAGATTTTTGTGGGGATCTCAGAAAGTGGGGGGAGTGCAGGGAGAAGGGAACTGAACAGGCCAAGGGAGATTGGAGGTGGGTGGGGTGTAAGCCTCTGTAGGGATCAGATCTTGTGGGAGACATGATGGCTTTTCTTCACCCTTGATGCATAAACAAGCAAAAAATACTGAAAATGCTAAAGCAATCATAACATTATTCAGGAATTCTTGGAAGTTAGTTGGAGGAAAAGAGAGAAATTCCTCTAAACACAAACTTCAATTATTCTTGTGGCCTTTTCATGATATATTGTTCTTGAACAAGTCATGAGGAAGTCTGGTAACAAAATCTGAGTTTGAATCCAGTCCATGATGATTGTTTGGAATTAAGTCACCTCACTTTCTTCTGGTTACAGAATGCTTGTTTTTAATCTAACTCTAGTCGTCAGTCCAATGTTCTCCAAATTATTAAGTATTAACTGAGCTATGAGGCACTTTAAATTTCAAATTAAGAGGGCTAACAATTCCTGTCAGGGGCGCAAAGTTAGAAAACAACATATAATTTTTGCATATTTTCACTTATCAAAGATAATGGGTGCAATTTTCCCTTTTTTATACAGAGCATCACATCCAGCGGGAAAAGTGGCGTTGAACTGCTGGCTTTAATGGTGACTTTCTTTGCCGTATTGTTAAAAACTTAAGAGAAAAAGGGCAAGATTTTCTGGCCGTGCTCGCCCCAAAACTGGAAAATCCCCCACCTGAGGTCAACGGACCTTTGCATGGTCTGCCCCCCCCCCCCCCCCCCCCTATGTTCCCATGGCGGGCGGGACAGGAAAATTCCCCCCAAAAGTCCAAGGGCCAGTCCTATGAAGTTACGCTACTGGGGCGGCCTCAGCAACTTAGTTTTAAAGATGGGGCGCTATTTTTAAAAGGCCAACCCAATACATCGAAGTAAAAATAGAATACCCTGTCCCCCCTCACAACACCCCTCCCCACCTCCGCCACTGCTGCCTGGCTCCCAGCAAGACACTGTCCCCCACCATCCCCCGAGCGATGCACTCACCTGAGGTCCTCTGGCAGGTCTGCCTGCCAGGTGCACACCATGGGAGACCAGTGATAATTCACATCATCATGAATGGATAATATAACGGAGGGAGGGAATATCAGGAGGAGGGGCCTGATAATTATTCTGATTTACGATAATGGAGTTCCCGGCACTGAACATTGGGAATCTGGTTACACCACTGGTCTGGTGGTGGTGGTGGGGCGTGGTGGGGCGGGGCGGGGGGGGGGTGCAGTGACAATCGCGTCATGCTGTTACACAGTGTGAAATGAGATTTGGGCCTCTCATGGAATTTTCCATTCCTGTCGCCATTCACACCCAATAAGAGCGGAGCAGAAGATCCTGGCCAATCTGAACCCGAGCCATCGCAGAAACTGATCATCCTGAAAAGCTCTGAATGGGGAAGGGTACTAAGGATTTATGTAAAAGAAAACTTGCATTCAAAAGCATATTTTACAACCTTAAGAGATCTTGAAATGCTTCCCAGCCTTCAATGTATTACCAATTGAAGTGTACACTATTTTTACTTGGATCACACAATTTGGCTGCTTAGTTCCCCATGAGTATTGAGATAAATATTAAACCAAATAATCTGTTTTAGTTATGTTGGTGGAGATATAAATGCTGCGCAGGACATCAAGACACCTCTCCTACTTTCATGTTCATCCTAAAATGGCTGACAGGGTGTAAGTTTAACATCTCACTTGAAAGATGGCACCTTGAGAGCACAGTGTAATGAAATCAAAGGATTGGAAAAGAAACAAAATAACTGAGAGGATGTGAATGAAGTACAGTGGATTAATTCAATTTCAAATCAATTGCAGGAAGGGAAATAAATTTGGATTGAAAAAAGAAAGCAAAGGAACAAAGAAAAATAAAAAATAAGTTTAAAATTCATCAAAATCTCATCACAATTGATCATGTGCAGGATTGAGATTGAATGGTTTCAATTTTTCCCTTTCTGGACTAGAAAGGTTGCTAATTGACTTTGCATTATCAATTACCACAACATAAAAAGGTACCTATGCTGTTCAGTTCAAGCCCAACCTTTCTTCAGCAGGTTTAAAGGGCAATTAATATGTAAATGCAACAATAATAAGGTTAAGGATAAAGTGAAATTTCTGCTAAGCAAATGATGGAGTGGCACAAATCGACCAGGAGGTCCTGGAGATTTGCAAATTGTAACATATTTCTTATGCCCCAGAATTTTCTGGAGAATGGCATGCATTGCGAACATTCTGCTATTTTTGCAGCAAGATTCTAGCCAGCAGGTTAAATTGAAGAGAAGGGGGTAAGAGATATGGGGCAGATGAGGCATAGGATTAAAGTTATATAAAAGCAAAATACTGTGGATGCTAGAAACCTGAAATGAAAACAGAAAATGCTGGATAAACTCAGCAGGTCTGTGAAGATTTGTGAAGAGAGAAACAAAGTTAACGTTTCAAATCCATATGATCTATTACTTTTCATGTGTGAGACAATGTGGAATTATCCGTATGGCCTGTTTCTGCAAGATAATTTCTATCCAATGATCAAAAAAGTAATGTAAATTACAAATCATTAAAACACAGAACCAAAATTTATTCAACTGAACTAAATCATAATTTTAAAATACAGAAAACTTACACAAAATGCAACACAAAAATGCAAAGTAAAAGATAACATGCAGATTTGTTTAAAACCTCTTCATAGGGGTAAATAGTGTTTAATTAGTGCACCAACATGCTGTGGTTAACATGCTACAGACATAAGCACAGAAACAAAACAACAGCTGGTTTGGTAAAATATATTTATTAAAATAAAAAAGTGTATACTCTAAAAAGTGCATGTTTTACATCAAGCAGTAGCTACCTAACAGAGCAAGATACAGATACGGTAAGCCATTACAACAAAAGTCCAGATGATAAGAAATTAACTTAAAGCAAGACCAATTCACAAATCAATGGCAAAAAATAAATATAAAACAGCAAATAAAGTGAAAGCACTCATACTTTTGAGTATGAGTACTTTCAGATAAAGCGGCAAGATTCCCTTTTCTGCTTTTAAATATATTAAAAATAAACATATGTAAACCTTAAAAAAAACTGGTGCAGAAGTTCCTGCGCAATTATGAATAATTTGTATAGACAATGCTTGCTTTTGCTGATTATTTACAATATGTTGCAGTGCTCAGATTTCTGATGATCATTTTTCACTTGGCCACATTATAATCACTTGATTTTAAATTCATAGAATTTGGTTGACAATGACAAAAAATATAGCTATGAAAACTAGCTTTAATGGCATGGAATATAGACATAAACCACTGGGCTAAAGGCTATAGTTAACAATTGATAGAAAGAAATGATCTGCAACCCGAGATAAAATTTAGGCACTATATATATATATACACACCATATAATTTCATTTAAAAATAATCTATCAGAAAATGCATTGGAAAAAGTCTGATATAATTCACTCAATTTTAAATGAGAAGGATACTATTCAGGGAAGTACCCTACACTGTAAATATCTTCCACTGTCTTTGTTTTAAACACAACTTTTCTCAAAATATACTACCTGGAGAGTCAAAACTGCCACATTTTCTACTGAAGATAGGGAGGAGATCCCAATGGATCTAGTCCACTAGTTATCAGGAAATTCTGTGTAGCCTGTATTCTTAAAAGGTCAATAAGGAACCTCTTAATAACAAATCAAATTTTCTTGCAACCCATGCACCAACCATTCTCTGACAGGAGACTCATTAGCACATATCTATGCTATAGCATACTTCACACCTCCAAGTAGCCATTCTTCCTGCTGGAAAAACAACAAACAATGACTCGTTCTCAAAGACACAAGTCTTTGAATTAACCATGTGTCAAGTCACATACAGGTCTCATTTTAACACTCAGTGGTAACAATGTGAGACTGACATCAACAGAGACAGACCAGGTACTACTGTGAATTTTTATAAGTGCCTTTGTCAAGCTTGGCTGTATCCACATTTTGCTGAATGTATGAGATGTTTTCCTATATGCATCGAACCAGCAAATTAAACTACAATGCATCAGCTATGGTGCCTGGAAACTCTCTTCACAATTACTTGGTGCATGTTTATCCTGGATGATGATATTGAGAAAGGGCAAAAGGCCCTTTACATTTAATGCAGTGACCAGTGACAGTATTGTGCAAATATAGATGTAGGATAAGAAAATGCTGAATTAAAATAGTGGAGTAAAGAACACATCTAGCTCTCAGTGCAACACGATGCATCAATATTTCAGTTAATACTTTGTTTTAACTGAAACTGAGAATGCCAACTTTGGTACAAATTTGGAATAGTTTTATACTTGAAATGAAGTCTACTGCCAACTTGATTAAAATGTTCCAATTAAATTCATCTTTAACAGTCACTGTTTTTTTAAAATTCACCGTAGTTCTTCAGGTAAATATGAATCTAAATAAAAGACAGTGATTCAGCGAAAGATGCAAACTGCACCAGAACGGTAAGGCTCAAGGCTCCACAGATAGTGGACATTGGGTCTCATTAAAATTGAGTTGGTGTTGCACAACAGTCAGTCATTGCATTCCACAGTTTTAATGGTGGATTTGTATCAGCATGGACAATTATTGTGGTCGTTCATGCTATTTTTTGAACTTTTAAAAGTGTCCATTGTAATACTATCTGAGCTAAACCTTCTGCTGTTTAAATACTGCATAGGGCTATGAGCGTCAATGCAGATAAAATTACAGAACTGTTTTCAGAGAGGTTTAAAAATTCCAGCATAATCTCTTCACTGAACATTTAAAGCCCTGCTTAATAACAAAAACTTTATCCAAAAGAAAAAGGTAGTTCATCTTAAAAAGTGGAATATTACAGCCAGAATTCTCTCGCTGTTCACACCAGCAAGATTTTCTGGTCCAGCCGGCAGTGCCTCCCTGCCACAGATTTCCTGTCAACATGGGGTGGCTTCAACGGAAATTCCCATTGACAATGGCGGGACCAGAAGATCCTGCTGCCAATGAACGGCACGCCGTCTCCTGCCACCAAGAGGGTCTCATCCTATGTCAAATTCATATACAAGAATCAACATTATTTTACACTAATTCATGTTGGTTACACTTGAAATCCTAACCAATGTAAATAGAAGGGTTAATAGTTAAAGAGGAAAAGAAAATCAGCATATACTATTGAAATAATGGCTTAACACAAATCAATTTAAAATTAAATGTGGTTACCATTAGACTATTAAAGTAACAATATAAATGGGGCCTGCACATTTACTAGAAGGCAGTCATTAAGTTAATTTCAAATTTATGCATTAATTGCAGAACAAGTGGGAATGCACACCTCAAGTGCAAAATACGAGCTTGAAATCAATAACTGATCCATCCTAAAGACTGGTCTATTCCTAGCTTCTGTAATTGAATGTTGAATCGTAAAAAAGCATAGTTTTGGATCATGGCCAGTATGTACCATCACCTCTATGAATAAGAGCATGAGTACTTTGAGCCCACTCGACTATTCACTAAGGTTATAGTAGATCTTTTATTTCAACTCCACCTTCTTACCATATTCTTGGATTTCCTAGGTATCAAAAAATGTAACCATTGCTCTATTGAATGTACTGGGTGTGCGGGTTAGATTGATTGGCCATGCTAAATTGCCCCTCAGTGTCAGGGGGACTAGAAGAGTAAACACGTGAGGTTGCGGGGATAGGGCCTGGGTGGGATTATTGTCGGTGCAGACTCAAAGGGCCAAATGGCCTCCTTCTGTACTGTCGGGATTCTATGATTCAATGATCCACAGCTCTCTGGAATAGAGAATTCCACAGATTCAGGAACTCTCTGAGAAAACATTTCACCTCATCTCCATTCCAAATGGTCAACCCTTAATCAGAGACTATGACTCCCTAGTTCTAGGCAGACAGGGTAAACACTCTCACAGCATCTATTCTGTCAAGCCCCTTAAGAATTTTATATGTTCCAATGAGATCACCTCTCATTCCTCTAAACTCGAGGAAATAAAGGCCTAGCCTACTTGATTTCTCTTCATGCTATAAACCTGGAGGTGGATGCTCACCTCAGAAACCTTTTTGCCTCTTTTGGACCTACTGGCTGAGGTAGAGGCTTGTTGCTATTGAACCCAATATCATGAACGGGGGAGTTTGGAATTGGTTCCAGGCGGTTGTGTTGCTGATGTTGCCCATTTCCCCCTCCTGCAGATTCCAAAGCACTTAGATTTGGGGCACTGACAAAGCGATTGGCAATTTTATCATTCTTTTTCTTCTGCTGCAATAGAAACGGGAAAATTTAACAAAAATATTGCGAAGAAAGTTCATTATTAATCTGTTTAATAAATCTACAGCGTGAATATCGATGATTAAAGCTACTCACCTTGAACATAGTAAGCACAAACTATAGGTGACTACAAGCTACTGAGCAGATAACAAAATAAATATTCTTACGAAACAAACCTTAGCTAGAGGATTGATGACTCCTACATTAGGGCTAGCATTAAAAACCTTGTTGAAATTTGTTTCTCTGTTCACCAGTTCCAGCTGGTAAAATTTTTTGTCATCCTGTTAAAAATAATCAAATATTAAAATGTGCATTCTGTAATTTTGTTTTACATTTTGCAGTGATATCTTTTAACATAGTACAATATTCCAAAGTAGTACACAAAAGCTTAAATACACAAAAATTATCAAATCAAAGGAGTAGATATTAGGGCAGTGACTAAAAACTCAGTCAATTAAAATTTAAAAGGTTAAATATGATTTTGAGGGGGAGATAGAGATGTTTTAGAAAGGAATTTCAGAGTTTAGGGCCTAATCAACTCAAGGTGAGGCAGCCAAAACAGGGAGCGCATGGGTTAAGTCTGTGGATGGACTGCTGATCAAGCAGACATTTTTAGAACCATAGAACTAGAGAAAAAGTAGGGAACAGTTATTCAGCCCATCCAGCTAAACTTTTTAGCCCCATTGCCGCAGGTTTTCCCATGGCAGATGCAGTAATTCATTTAAATCCCTGTTGACATTGGCAGGGCCAGAACATCCCACCAGCAGGAAGGTCCAGAAAAGCCCGCCCATCATGTCTGTGCCAGCCAAAAAAGCACCTTGTCAGCCCATGTCTGGATGCCATCTGAGTCTTGTTATTTGTATACCAAGAACTCTTTATTACCTGTGGAGTTCTGAATTAAGCTAATCACTGGGCAACAATTTGTAAATATCCCCATTTATGGCAGAAACGGAACAAGAGCTGGAAATATCTTGAAACTGAGATGATTGGAAGATTGCAGGAGGTTACAGAGAAAAGGAGAGGTGAATACAAGGAGGAGTTTGAACATCAGGGTGAGAAACCTAAAATTGAGGCATTACTTAATAAAGAGGCAATGCAGGTTGTAAGCACAGCATTTATAGGTGATTTGAGGTAGTCTGCGGGAAATAGTCTTGAAGGTTGGAATATGGGTGGCCTGAAACAGTCTTTTCTTTGATTTGTTCAGGGCTGTAGTGTCATACACACAATGAAGGGTATCCTCGATGTGAAGCTGGGACTTTGTCTCCACAAAGACTGTGTGGTGGTCACTCCTATCAATACTATCATGGACAGATACATGTATGACAGGTAGATTGGTGAGGATGAGATCAAGTAGGTCTTTTCTGCTTGTTGGTTCCCAAGTCTGAATATAAGAAAGTATGGATAATGGTTTCTGCCACAGATGGGCTGAGCATGAGGCAGCTAAAGTGGGGAGAGGTGGGTGGTGCTCATTGGATTTAGTGGGTAGGAAATGAAGCTTACGTTGGGAATGAAAGACAATGGTTTTAGTTTTTCCAATGAATAACTGGAAATAAATTCAATTTAAAAATCATCTATTGGTCAGCAGTAATTTAAACATTGCAAGTTCAATATATGTTAGACTTAAAAAACAAAAAAACAAAACCTTGCCTCATTTCTTTCAATCTAACTATAAACTATAATGATTTGTGCAAAAAGGTCTATGAAACTATAATGAGCTAATTAATGGCCAATTACCCTTCTTTGCTTAAGTCAGACCCTTAATTTAAAGCTAATAAATACACACCATTAGTTTTTTTGTGAGTTGGTCTCTTTCCGAGATCATTTCCTTTAACTCAGTGATCAGCTGTAGGTCCTCTGGTCTTGATTCTCTGTTATTGTACTTTTCATCAGCTTCTTCCAATCTAGAACAATACAACCATATTTATCAAAGTTTTCATTTGAAGGATAAGGATTCAGCTGGTTTAGAACTTGCTAAATCCAAATTTTATATTTTGCATAAGTAGAAAATCAGAGATTCAAATAACCCCAAAGTGCCTATAAAGCCATTCTCGTCTTGATACATTTAATAGAATCATAGAAATTTACAGCATGGAGCAAGTCCTTTCAGTGCATTGTGTTGGTGCTGACTGACAAGGAGTCATATCCAGCCTAATTCCACTTTCTAGCTCTTGATCTGTCACCTTGTAAATTATGGCACTTGAACTGCCTCTACCTCCCTTTCAAGTTCTAGGGCCCCACCAGCCTCTTGGGGAAAAATAAAACCCCTTTCAATCCCCTTAAAACCTTCAACATCTTACCCTAAATCAGCAGATAAGCTCAAAGTCTAAAAGAAAACCAAAGTTGCGAGGTCTACCCAGACAGTTTAGTCCCCTCAACCAAGGGGAATAGGGCCTTCCTATCCACTACTCTATCTAGATTCCTCAGATCTTTGAATCTGTGGATCAAAAGTAAAACTAAACTGAGGCTATAGATAAATTAGGAAAGGCAAAATTCATTTGTAAGGAAATAGAGATAGTTTTAAGTAATTTATATTTATTTATGTGGGTGATAGGAATAAGATATGGCTTTAGGTTTAAGCTTATTTATATTTCTGCAATTGTGCATTAAGAACTTCAGTCTTATTTTCACTTTAAAAGATACCTGCATTTTTGAAGAGGTTTTACAATGCTAAAGCAAACATGGTATCTAAAAACTGGGCTGTTGCCTAGCAACCAGGGGCCGCAAGATGAAACAAAAGCAATGTAATTTCAGTTGAAAGAGTGAAACCTAGGATTAAGGAGCTTTTCACAGAATCTGGTGAAACAGGAACATGAAGAGAGATTGCAGAGAGCAGGCCCTGTACTATAGAACAAAGTTCCTGAAAGCAGGAAGACTATGAAGTTCAGGAACAAGGACAGGGATGGAAAACAGATCCTAATCAGTGAAATTAAGAGTGAGGAGCAGAGAGAGACTCCAAAAAGATAAAGCTGCAGAAAGCAGACAGAGAGCGAAGTTGGCTTGTGAGAATGCAGAGATCCAATGTGACCCAAAGGTTGGTGACACCTTATATGGCCTGTGAAGCTGTGGTGTTCTGTTGCCATGGCTAGATATATGAGAGATTGTGTGCAAAGGAAGCTTGAAGCATGTGGAAACACAAGGGAGGAACATCAAACGGAATGGTTGAAACCCCGGAGATGGATCCTTGGTGAAGAAAGCATTGTCTGGGAGAAGATTCCAAGGTGTGTTGTTCGAGAGCGGAGATTGAAACTCTTGTGGGAAAGGTAAGAGTTTCAGTGAAACCAGTTGGCTGGGGGAAATTGAGAAATCCGTAAAAGTTGTTTTGAGTAATATCTATCACTTGGTTTCAGAGTGTTGGGTATCTGACCACCATTTATCAATTGGTTCACATTAATATTCTCAGTATGTACACAGTTAAAGTACAAGATAGATTTTGTCGCTTGTGTTATCGTTAAAAAGTTGTTTATATCTATAAAGGTATAGTTGAGGTGAAGGAGTGAATCTTTTCTTGTTTAATAAATGTTTTATTCTTTTGTTAGAAATTCAACAGCTGACTCTGGTGACTGTTCAATAGCTACCTTCCACATATCAAAACAAAAAAATAAAAGTTTGGATCAATCATTGCAGGGTTCCACTCTGCAATCTGACTTGTCCAGTAGTAACATCAGCTCGGATTATAACATGCTCAATAAGGCCAAGAGGCTCAACCGTAAAGAAACTGCAGGACAAGGCAATAGAAGCCACAAACATCTAACTTGCTGTATTGGATACAGTTTTTATATTTTTTTAAATTCCCTTTCCTGCATTACTTTGTTCGTTTCTAGCCCATTTTTGACTTCCCACCTTTCATTTTTATACCTTCTTCTGAGTATAATCCAGTTGAACTAGATTACAATCACATAATCTGACCACTGCAAAGAACTGTAGAGAAAGGTGCAAGAACTCAGTAGTGAGGCTCACTGAGCTCTCAAATCGCATATGTGGATTTAGATAAAAAGAGCTAAATCCAAAGCATGGGCTCTTGAAAAAGAAACCTACTTGTATCATAATGTTGTAAGCATTGTAAGAGGAAATAGGTTAGTTTAATGAAAGTTTTAAAGCGTCTTTCTCAAAATTATTGAATATTTTCCAGATTTATGTTGCTACAATTTTTTAAAGCTGCATAAGGAAAACATTGCAAAATTACAAATAAAGTCTTGCTATAAATAATGAATAACTGGGAGACACGGTGGCACAGTGGTTAGCACTGCTGCCTCACAGAGCCAGGGACCCGGATTTGATTCCCAGCCTGGGTCACTGTCTGTGTGGAGTCTGCACGGTCTCCCCGTGTCTGTGTGGGTTTCCTCCGGGTGCTCCGGTTTCCTCCCACAGTCCAAAAGACATGCTGGTTACGTGTATTGGCCATGCTAAATTCTCCCTCGGTGTACTCGAACAGGTACCGGCGTGTGGCGACTAGGTGATTTTCACATTAACTTCATTGCAATGTTAATGTAAGCCTACTTGTGACTAAATAAATTTAACTGAAATTCAAATCAGATTGGGTGAAAAGCCAACAAGGCTGTTCAAAGGTCAGTTAGGAGGGAGGTGTGCTACGTATCCTCTAAATCCCGCCGCCCCCGAGTACACCGGTGATTTATTTCAGTGTGCCATTACGCAGTAACTTAAAGGGTTTACTTGTGTGAGACCTGCACAGGGACTTCCATGTTGCCGTGTAGCCCCATAGCTTACAGGAAAGATTGCAGCTGAGGGGTTAAAATTAGGAGATACGATTGTTTCAGGAATGATAATTTTTTGGAAAAACTGTTGAAATGTATACAGATCAGTTGATTTTTTTCAATAAAGGTGAAACTCCTTTTGTGCTCCATTATTCTTTTGTGTTCCATTAATCTCCCTCCAGAGACTATTTTCTTTTTCTCTGTGCAGACATATTTAATAAATGAATAGAAGTAATTAAATGCTATTTTAATTCGTATGCAGCATATGTAATGACAACTAATACTAATGAATATTTAAGTGTCAGTTGCCTGAACTTGGGAGCAGCAAATATAGCATATATTTAAAAGCAAAATACCAAGGATTCAACCTTCTTTCCAATTATTATACACTTTAGCCATGATCCAGGTCAGGAACCTCTTTGCTGGAGTTGCTTATACTTTTGGAAATACAAATGTCACAAGTACCATTGAGAGAAAATTGAAAGAATTTGATGAAATTATCAGTCTCCTTTTAATAGTTTTATTCTAGCCTAATAAAATGAGTAATTACTAGGCTTAGCAAACTGATGTTGTAAATAACAAATTACAATAATGTAAAATAGAGAATTTCAATATTACACAGCACAGAGACAAGCCATATGATCAAATACTGGTCTTTATGCTCCATATGAGCCTCCTCCAACACTACTTCAGCTGATCCTATCAACATATACTTGTACTCTTTTCTCCCTCACGTGTTTGTCTGGCTTCTCCGTTATGGTGATAGTTCTGTAATCAAAACAAATGAAGTTGCATACATGACAACATATCTATTTTAACTCAGAGTGCAAATCAGATAGGCAAGGGTTGAGGTAGGTGCCAAACTGTCCTGATCTCCTTGGCTCACCAAGGCCCTGTACAACTGCAAGACATCCTCAAACCCTCTTGCAATGAAGGACAACATACAATTTGCCTTCCTAACTGCCTACTGCACCTGCATTCTTGCTTTCAGTGACTGGTGTACAAGGTCCCTTTGTACCTCAACATTTCCCAATCTATCATTATTTACACAATACTCTGCTATTCTGCTCCTACCAAAGTGGGTAACTTCACACATATCCATGTTATACTACATCTGTTGTGTATTTGCCCACTCACTGAACTTGTCCAAATTGCCTTGAAGTCTCTTTACATCCTCCTCACTACTCACGTTTCCACCTAGATTTGTGCCATCATCAAACTTGGTAACATTACATAGAAAACAAAAATAGGAATAGGCCATTCAGCCCTTCAGAGATTGCTCCAAAATTCATTAGGATCATGGCTGATTATCCAACTCAGTAACATGCTCCCATTTTCCCCCCATATCCTTTGATCCCTTTAGCCCAAGATCGATATCTAACCCCTTCTTGAAAAGATATGATGTTTTGGCCTTTCTGTAGTTGCGAATTTGAAAGGCTCACCACTTTCTGGGTGAAGAAATTTCTTCTCATCTCAGTCTTAAATGGGGTTTATCCTTTATCATTAGACTGTGACTCCTGGTTCTTGGCTCCCCGGCCATTGGGAACATCCTTCCCACATCTGTCTAGTCCTGTTAAATTTTATAGGTTTCTATGAGATTCCCCCCGCCACTCATTCTTCTGAACTCCAGTGAATATAGCCAACTCAACCTCTCCTCATTTATCAGTCCCACCTTCCCAGAAATCAGTCTGGTAACCATTTGCTGCACTTCCTCTAAAGCAAGAACATCTTTCCTCAGATAAGGAGACTACAACTGCACACAATATTCCAGCTGGGGTCTCAACAAGGCCCTGTATAATTGCAGCAAGACATCCCTGCTCCTGTACTTGAATCCGCTCGCTATGAAGGCCAACATACCATTTGCCTTCTTTATCGCCTACTGCACCTGCGTGCTTACTTTCAGCAACTGGTGTACAAAGATATCCAGGTCTTGTCGCACATTCACCACTCTCAATCCATAGGGACAGAGGTTACTAGGGACAGAGGGCTAAATTTTACCAAAAAAGTGTTGTTTCTGGTGACAAAACTGGCGTGTTTCTCTCCAGATCTTACAACGTTCTGCCAAAAGAAATCAAGGGAGCGACTTTCACGCCATAAGGTGGTGGTGGTGGGGTCCTAAATACGCTGCTCAGAGATCAGGGCGCCATCTTTAAAAGGAGCTCCAATCATAACCTGTATAAACCTCCCCTGCCCACCTACCACTGAGGTCTCAGGGGCTTCCCAACCCCGATCGGCACTTCTCCCCCAACATCGGCACCTTCCCACCTCTTCCCCCACCCCCGACAGCCTGAGCCAGTACCCACCTCCACCACTGCTCCCCCACCCCCAATGGCCATCACCGGAATCCCCTCCATCCACTCCCAACCACCATCGCATCTAAATGAATCCCCTCCCCCCATGAGGCTCCCACTGGGGCCCACCCCGAGACACAGGTTTGCATTGCCAGGTTGGTACTGCCAGCATGGTATGGTGCCAACCTGGCAGTGCCAGAGGGCATTATCAGACCACTGCCTGGCCATGTCCCTCTCCCTCAGAGGATACTCACCTTTATGACCATGGGGAGACTCCCACACCTGATTCACGTCAAGGTGAGCCTGCATAAACTGTGCCAGTGTGACGTCATGTCGACGCAGTGTCAATATCTGGTAGGGTGTCAATATGCAGTGATCAAGCATGTTAATCATACTTAACTACATTCAAATGCATGTAAAGCAGGTTCGCACCCACTATTGGCATGAACTTCATGACCTCACCAGCAAGGGGTGGGGAAGATTCAAAATCGTGTTCTCGCGGGCAAGAACTGGACCTTCCAAATCTTGAACCCCTGCTGGCAACCTCGCAGACAGCGAACGCGGGCTCAAGATACCACCTAGAGTGGCTGAGCATCTGAACAAAGATATGCCGACCAGTGAGCCAACATGAATTTATAAAGACTAAGTTACATGCCACAAAACTAACCAATTTTTTTGAGATAACAAACACGATAGATGTGAACAGTGTCTATAGATTTTCTTTAATGAATTTCCAGAAGTTCAACAAGATTCCATGTGAGACTTTAAAGAAAAATTAGAAAACCTGGAATTGGGGCAACCTCTTGGCTTGGTTAGGGAACTATTTAAAATGCAGGGGACAGAGACTAGGAGGATATTCAGATTATCATGATGTGACTAGTGGTGTCCCTCAGAGATCTCTACTGCTGTCTCAGATTTACACTAAACTTTTTAATTACTTGAATGACGCAATAAAGTGCTGCATATCTTGCACTGCTTGTGACACTGGCAAAGCAGGCTCGATGAGCCATGTGGTCTACTCCTGCTCCTATTTCTTGTGTTCTTATAAGTTAGGCAGCACAGTAAATGGTGTAGATGGAAAGAGAAACTGCAAAATGACAAATAAATGATGGACAAAGCTGACAGATGGAGTTTAATGTGGGTAAGTGTGAGGTCAGTTAATTTGGATTAGAGGTTTTCTAATTGGTGAGAAACTTGGAACCATGAAAGAGTAGAGATTTGGGGGTCGAAGTGCCAAAATCATTTAAAACTAGTTGCTGTGTACAGAAATAATTTTAAAAGCCTTCTGGAATGTTGGCCTTCATGTCAAGACAGCTGGAATACAAAGGGGTGGAAGTTATGCTACAGCTGTACAGAGCTCTGGTTAAATTTCAGTTAATTCTGGCACTGCACCTCAGGAAAAAATACTTTGGCCTTAGTGAGATCACCAAAATTATGCCAGAGTTAAAATACACTATACTTATTTTCACTTGAATACAGGATAGTAAGAGGTGATGTAATTTAGGTGTTTAAAATGATTAGAGGATTTTATAGGGTAGTTGCAAGGAAACTTCTTCTGGTCCAAGAGTCCAGAACAAGGGAGCATAGCCTTAATATTAGAACTAGGTTGTTAAAGCACTTCACATCAAGGGCAGTGGAAGCTGGAATACTTTCCTTCAAAGTACTTTTCAGGCTCTATCAAATAAAAATTTAAAAACTAGGAATAATAGAATTTTGTTAGGCAAGTGTATTAAGGGTAATGTAACCATGGCTGATAAATGGAATTAAGGAATAGATTGGACATAATCATCACAGTACAGAAGGAGGCCATTCAGCCCATCAGCACTGGTTCTCTGAAAGAGCATCCCACCCAGTCCAACTCTCCTGCCTTATTTCTGTAACTTGCACATTCTTTCTATTAAGACAGCAATCCCTTTTGAAAGCCTTGACCAAACCTGCCTCCACCACCCTCTCAGGAATTTATTCCACATTCCAACCACCCTCAGAGTGAAAAAGTGATTCTACTAATTGACAAGCTTGTGGACTGAATGGCCTCCTCCTTTGCTGACATTCCCATCAAGCTCACCCAAATGGTAAATAACAAATTAATCAGTACCCTTTCTAATACTAATACCAGAGTTATTTGTTTTAGATCCTAAAGTCATTATTAAAAATGCAACAAAACATACAAGATTTCCAGAGAAGAAATTTTATCCTTCAGGAGCTCCTGAGCCTTGTTGTAGTCTGCTAGCATGCACTGTGTTTCCCGGATGTGGGCTGCAGTCATTTCATTTATCATCTTCTCCTGTTTCTTTATCATGTCCTGTTCATAGATCCTGTTTAAAAACAGACAGAGTGAAGCTATCTCTCAGCTTAACTTAATAGCCACTAACTTATTAAAGCTAAATCTAATTATTTAAATTATTGCAATTAGAATACCTCAGATAACTATAGGAAAAAAAGTAGACAATGTAAATTTTTGCCATACCTTTCAGACCTAGCCAGGGCATGAATATGTCAAACCTTCTCATTTTAGCAATTTTTCTGCAATCCTCGTTTCCTCTCTTGCCTTTGGTGCCCATTGCCTAGCTTTCGCCATCAAAATTTCCCCAAATTTGTCACTATTGGTTCCTTAGCCAAATACTTCATATCAACGTTATCTGATTACAATGCGGCAAAGTGTGAAGTTACCCACTTTAGTAGGAAAAATTAAAAATCAGGATGTACTTTCAGTGATAAGAGACTGGAAAATCTACATTTAGAGGGACCTGGGTGTTCGTGTACATGAATTATAAAATGTTAACATCCAAGTATAGTGAGCAATTAGGAAGGTAAATGGGATATCAGTTTTGTAACCAAGGGATTGGCATATAAGAGTAAAACAGTCTTACTATAATTATATTGTTACAGTAAAACCTGGAGTATTGTGTGCACCTTTGGTCTCCTTATAAGAAAGAGAACACTTGCTGTACAGGGAGCGCAATAAAGATTCACTAGACTGTTTCCTGGAATGAGCGATTTGTCTTCGGCTTAAATTTCCTGACATTTAGATGGATGAGGTGATCTCATTGAAATATATAAAATTCTTGAGAACTTAACAGAGCAGATGCAGAGAAAATGTTTTCCCCTGGTTTGGATATCAAGTAAGAAGTCTCACAACACCAGGTTAAAGTCCAACAGGTTTATTTGGTAGCAAAAGTTACTAGCTTTCGGAGCGCTGCTCCTTCATCAGGTAAGTGGGAGTTCTGTTCACAAACAGGGCATATAAAGACACAAACTCAATTTACAAAATAATCGTTGGAATGCGAGTCTTTACAGGTAATCAAGTCTTAAAGGTACAGACAATGTGAGTGGAGAGACCGTTAAGTACAGGTTAAAGAGATGTGTTGTCGTCTCCAGACAGGGCAGTCAATGAGATTTTGCAAGCCCAGGCAAGTTGTGGGGGTTACAGATAGTGTGACATGAACCCAAGATCCCGGTTGAGGCCGTCCTCATGTGTGCGGAACTTGGCTATCAGTCTCTGCTCAGCGACTCTGCGTTGTCGTGAAGGCCGCCTTGGAGAACGCTTACCCGAAGATCAGAGGCCAAATGCCCGTGACCGCTGAAGTGTTCCCCAACAGGAAGAGAACAGTCTTGCCTGGTGATTGTCGAGCGGTGTTCATTCATCCGTTGTCGTAGTGTCTGCATGGTTTCCCCAATGTACCATGCCTCGGGACATCCTTTCCTGCAGCGTATCAGGTAGACAACGTTGGCCGAGTTGCAAGAATATGTACCGTGTACCTGGTGGATGGTGTTCTCACATGAGGTGATGGCATCCGTGTCGATGATCCGGCATGTCTTGCAGAGATTGCTGTGGTAGGGTTGTGTGGTGTCGTGGTCACTGTTCTCCTGAAGGCTGGGTAGTTTGCTGTGGACAATGGTCTGTTTGAGGTTGCGCGGTTATTTGAAGGCAAGAAGTGGGGGTGTGGGGATGGCCTTGGCGAGATGTTCGTCTTCATCAGTGACATGTTGAAGGCTCCGGAGAAGATGTTGTAGCTTCTCTGCTCCGGGGAAGTACTGGACGACGAAGGGTACTCTGTCCACCGTGTCTGTCTTCTGAGGAGGTCGGTGCAGTTTTTCGCTGTGGTGCGTCGGAACTGTCGTTCAATGAGTCGAGCGTCATATCCTGTTCTTATGAGGGCATCTTTCAGCGTCTGGAGGCGAGTGTTGCGATCCTCCTCATCTGAGCAGTTCCTGTGTATACGGAGGGCTTGTCTGTAAGGGATGGCTTCTTTAATGTGTTTAGGGTGGAAGCTGGAGAAGTGGAGCATCGTGAGGTTATCCGTGGGCTTGCGGTACAGTGAAGTGCTGAGGTGACCGTCCTTGATGGAGATGTGTGTGTCCAGGAATGTCACCGATTCCGGAGAGTAGTCCATGGTGAGTCTGTTGGTGGGATGGAACTTGTTGATGTCATCATATAGTTGTTTCAGTGATTGTTCAGCATGAGTCCAAAGGAAGAAAATGTCATTGATGTATCTAGTGTATAGTATCGGTTGAAGGTCCTGTGTGGTGAAGAGGTCTTGTTCGAACCTGTGCATGAAGATGTTGGCACATTGAGGTGCAAATTTGGTCCCTGTGGCTGTTCCGTGGTCCCCATGTCTGGATGAAGAACTGGTTGTTGAAGGTGAAAACATTGTGGTCCAGGATGAAGCGGATGAGTTGTAAAATTGCATCTGGAGACTGGCAGTTGTTGGCGTTGAGTACTGAGACAGTTGCAGCAATGCCATCGTCGTGGGGGATGCTGGTGTAGAGTGCCGAGACATCCATCGTGACGAGGAGTGCTCCTGGTTCAACTGCTCCATGTGTGCTGAGTTTCTGTAGGAAGTCCGTAGTGTCGCGACAAAAGCTGGGGGTTCTTTGTACAATGGGTTTCAGGATGCCCTCGACGTAGCCAGAGTGGTTCTCGCACAGGGTCCCATTCCCCAATACGATGGGATGGCCGGATGTGTTTGCCTTGTGGATCTTTGGGAGGCAGTAGAGTACTGACAACTGAACAACGAGGAACACTACAGACAGTTACCCGCAGATCCGACCAAAGAACACACCCGTCAACTCAACAGACTGATCAAGACCTTTGATCCGGACCTTCAGAGCACCCTCCATACTCTCATCCCACGTACTCCCCGCACGGACTTCCTACAGAAACTCAGCACACATGGAGCAGTTGAACCAGGAGCACTCCTCGTCACAATGGATGTCTCGGCACTCTACACCAGCATCCTCCACGACAATGGCATTGCTGCAACTGTCTCAGTACTCAACGCCAACAACTGCCAGTCTCCAGATGCAATTTTACAACTCATATGATGACATCAACAAGTTCCATCCCATCATCAGGCTCACCATGGACTACTCTCCGGAATCGGTTGCATTCCTGGACACGCGCATCTCCATCAAGGACGGTCACCTCACCGCTTCACTGTACCGCAAGCCCATGGATAACCTCACGATGCTCCACTTCTCCAGCTTCCACCCTAAACACGTTAAAGAAGCCATCCCTTACGGACAAGCCCTCCGTATACACAGGAACTGCTCGGATGAGGAGGATCGCAACAGACACCACCAGATGCTGAAAGATGCCCTCATAAGAACACGATATGGCGCTCGACTCATTGATCGACAGTTCCGACGCGCACAGCAAAAAAACCGCACTGATCTCCTCAGAAGACAAACGCGGGACACGGCGGGCAGAGTACCCTTCGTCGTCCAGTACTTCCCCGGAGCGGAGAAGCTACGACATCTTCTCCGGAGCCTTCAACATGTCATTGATGAAGATGAACATCTCGCCAAGGCCATCCCCACACCCCCACTTCTTGCCTTCAAACAACCGCGCAACATCAAACAGACCATTGTCCGCAGCAAACTACCCAGCCTTCAGGAAAACAGTGACCACGACACCACACAACCCTACCACAGCAATCTCTGCAAGACATGCCGGATCATCGACACGGATGCCATCATCTCATGTGAGAACACCATCCACCAGGTACACGGTACATACTCTTGCAACTCGGCCAACATTGTCTACCTGATACGCTGCAGGAAAGGATGTCCCGAGGCATGTTACATTGGGGAGACCATGCAGACTCTACGACAACGGATGAATGAACACCGCTCGACAATCACCAGGCAAGACTGTTCTCTTCCTGTTGGGGAACACTTCAGCGGTCACGGGCATTCGGCCTCTGATCTTCGGGTAGGCGTTCTCCAAGGCGGCCTTCACGACACACGACAACGCAGAGTTGCTGAGCAGAGACTGATAGCCAAGTTCCGCACACATGAGGACGGCCTCAACCGGGATCTTGGGTTCATGTCACACTATCTGTAACCCCCACAACTTGTCTGGGCTTGCAAAATCTCATTAACTGTCCAGTCTGGAGACAACACACATCTCTTTAACCTGTGCTTAACGGTCTCTCCACTCACATTGTCTGTACCTTTAAGACTTGATTACCTGTGAAGACTCACATTCCAATGATTATTTTGTAAATGGAGTTTGTGTCTTTATATGCCCTGTTTGTGAACAGAACTCCCACTTACCTGACGAAGGAGCAGCGCTCCGAAAGCTAGTGGCTGTTGCTATCAAATAATGGTATTGTGAGACTTCTTACTGTGTTTACCCCAGTCGAACGCCGGCATCTCCACATCATGGGATATCAAGAACATAGGTCACTGTCGTTAAATGAGGGGTCAGCCATTTAAGACTAAGATGAGGAAAACATCTTCACTCAACTGTTCTAGATCCTTGCATCTCTCTCTGGCAGAGAGCTGTGAATGCTCAGTCACAGAAGGGATGATTCATTGGCTGAGCCAGTGAATTCAACAAGAGGCCCAAAACGAGAGTTGCACCGGGTGTCAATTAGATCGCAATGCTCCTAGTCCATTCCAGCTGGCGTGATCAGGATCTCACCCAGAAAGGGCAAGAACCCGATCGGACCAAATTTTGAATTAATTCTTATCTCATTAGTGAGATTGAAGTCAAATGCAACAACCTCCTCCCCCCCCCCTCCCGCCAATCAGGTGCCAATCATTACAGGTCCCAAAAAGAGGGGACCAGGTACCATGGACTTCGAGAGGGAACAAAGAGGTGATTACCATCTGCACACTTACCCCCAGGATGCCCATGGGCAAAGCAGCCACCGCCAGTATGCAGAGTGGGGTCCTTTAAGGGAGGTGGTGGTTGAGGGGGCTTGGGCTGGGCTGGAGGGTTGAGGTCAAGGGCTTCCCCGGGGATGGGGGCTGTGTAGCTAGTCTTCTCTCTGTTGCCTTGAAAAGCTTTGAAGTAGTTTGTTCACACTCCAATTCATGTCCCATTAACTTTCCAAGCCTCTGGGCTTGCTGAGATGCCCATAAGCTTTGAACTGCATTGCTTACATTTAATCCCGCTGTCCAGTGACTTTTACAAGCCTCTTGATAATAGCTGAATGTTTTTTCAAAGGCGGGATTAGTATTGTTTGTTTTTACAGCCCTTCACAGTCCATTGAATTTTACAAGCCTTTTGATTGACAACTGAATGCTGTTTCAAAGGAGGAATTAACTTTGCTTGTTTTCATAGCACTTCAGGGTCTATTAACTCTAAAGTGATTCCTCTTTTGGGTGGGTGTTCTTTATGACTGCCTTTTTTATATTAGTTTTTTTTCCTACTCTTAAGTGCTTCCTAGCAGGTGCTCTGTCTGACCACATTATTTTAAGGGGATTTTTTTCAAGTCTGAAGTGCTTCCTAGAAAACCCAGGTATGCAGTCTGAGTGAATTTTTTTTTCTAATTCTTATGACTGAACAGCCTGTCTTTAGCGGAGGCAGATTTTAACAATACAAGCAGCTGGCACAACTCAGACATTAAAGTCCCAGGGTTCCTCAATTAGGACTTTCTCACAGCTACTGCTGAATTCGCTGGATAGACGGGATGGCCACGCCGAGGGACCTGGAGACCATTGTAGCTCACGGATAGTCAGGAACATGGCAGGGGGACTGTCAGGGATTCACGTTGGGGTCTGAAGGGGAGGGGGAGGCTTAAAAGGGGACCTGAGGGGAGGTAGGGGAGCTGAAGGGGGTGGGCCCTTGATGTCCACATTGCAGAGTGTCACTTACTTGGGGGAGGTGGGCCTGGCTGACGAGAATGGTGAGGGGGGTGGGGGTGGCGATGGTGCTCAGGTCATCCTGATGCCTGCATAGTGTGGCGGGAGGGTGACTTGAACATTTAGTGCTAGGGGTGGGGGAAGGATGTCCCTCTGCGGGCAAAGGTTGGGGTTCCCCTTCTCTCTGGGAGTGGGGGCACATTTGCCATAGACAACACTTAGAGATATTTTGGCAGAATTGCACCCTAAGTATATTTAAGACAAAGGCTGATATATTTTTGGGTACTAAGGGAATTAAAGGAGACTGCAATCGTGCGGAAGGTGAAATTGAGAAAGATGATAAACTATGACCCTGTTGAAGGCCAGAGCGTGGTCAAAAGGCCAAATGGCTTATTTCAGCCTCTATTTCTTACATTCACCTCTTACCTTCTACCACCAAAAGTAGTTTTACGTATCAAGTCCAGGGAGAGCAATCCCAGTTTCTCTTTAGGGAACTGAATTCCTTTATCCTTGGCACCATTCTAGCACATCTCTCCTCCACTCTCAACACCTTCCTGAAGTATGATCTTCAGAATTGGTCACAATACTGCAACTGGAATCTAACCGGTGTTTTATAAAGTTTTAACATAAGTTCCTTGCTTTTGTACTCTATGCTCTATTTATAAAATCAAGGAGACTTGTACACCTTTTAAAACAGCCTTCTTAACTTTTCCTTTTTTTGTTTTTTCAAGGGATGTGAGCGTCGCTGGTAAGGTCAACATTTGTTATCCATGCCTGAAAGCCCTTGAGAAGGCGGTGGTGAGCCACCTTCTTGAACTGTTGCCATCTATGTCGTGTCGGTACACGGTGCTGTTCAACAAGGAATTCTAGGTTTTTGACTTAGTATTATTGAAGAAACAATGATATAGGTCAAAGAAAGGATGATCTGTGACCTGTCACCTTCAAAGACTTATGTACATACAACCCCAGATCTCTATTCCTTCAATCTTTAACATTAGACCATATTAATGCTTTTGTCTCACTCTTCCTACCAAAATGAATAGCTTCACACTTCTCTGCATAAAATTTGGTTCATGTCACCCATCTCCGGAAGTCCGTTAATATTTTATTCATGGATTTCAACTTTTCGATTTCATATCTTCTGCAACCTTTGAAATTAAGGGGTGCAGGGGCGGGGGAAGAGAATCATTGTATGCATACTTCCAATTTTTAAAAAATTGGCTGAGATTTTGTGGCACTGTCATGGCAAGACCTGCCACAGGAGATTCAGCGGTCCACTGAAAAACCCATTGATTTCAGCCGGACTGTATTATTCCTGCAGCGAACAGGGCTGAGGAATTCGGCCCATTACCTTCTACTATTCTCTGCATTAGGTTCTTTAGCCAATTTTGTTTCCACACAGTCAATGTGCCTTTAATCTCAGCATTTTGCCGAAAAGTCTTTATCTGGAACTTTAACAAATGCTTTCTGAAAGTACACATGCAGAATATCACTATCTTCATCAGCCTTCTCTATTACTTCCTAGGATGGGATTATATTTGGCTTTTATGTCACGTGAAGCCAAGATTCACACACAAGTAATAAGCACCTTGCAAAGTATTGAAGGTTTTGCACCACTTCTGAAGAAGTATCCTCTAAAAGGTCAGCACCATCAAGCAACATGGATAAAAATTCACATAGACATTGTCAAGAACTATTTTCAATTTTTTCCCACTTGTTTCATGTTTGCATACATATATTTCTAGTTGCTAGTTAGTACAGAACTTGGATATTGCTGAAAAAAGAGACATACTGTCAAAGATTTTTGTCTTACACTCATCAGGATAGACACAAGAATATTAAATTTCAAAGGGAACAACAATATATATATTGCATGAGAAAAGGTTGAGGGACTGCTTGTGAGAATGCTGTGGAGATGTTGGCGTTGGACAGGGGTAAACACAGTAAGAAGTTTAACAACACCAGGTTAAAGTCCACAGGTTTATTTGTTGGACTTTAACCTGGTGTTGTTAGACTTCTTACTGGGAGAATGCACCAGAGAACAGTTGTCCCCATGCTGCTGTTTAACTGAAAATGATGCAATACCTAGACATATCGTTTGCAGAGGACAAGGACCTGCACATGAATATATGTAGTGTTTAACAAGTGTAAGTTGTAAGATCGAATGATAATCTTAGGTTGGTTATTAGTCAAATTCTTAGCACAATCAGGATTGTTCAGTACATGTTGTCCAATCATAAAATCACATCTAAATTTGGACATTATGTTCTGAGGTTTGCAAGCGTCGGTGAGTCAGTACTGTACTTGTTGTGAAGTGTCAAAACAACATGAAGTTTGATATGATCTACCAGACATTGGTATGTACAGCCTAAATACCTGGCATCACACCATTACTGAAATTCATATACCATACAGATGACGGCTGCCACAGGTAACCTGATACCTGGCCAGTGACCAGTTTCTGGAAAGTTCCAATGTCGAGTACAATTAAGACATGCCACAACATATCCTTCTCTGGAATTTCACATTTGCGAATGTCAAAGGCTACTTTAAAACAATTTGCTGAAATGTACTGGACATAATATGTGCATCTCTATAGGACTACATTTCCAGCAAAGACAGAAAGTCTCTGAGAACAATAGTTATGTGAAAGATGTTTTCCTATCTCACCAAGATGCATAATGATGCATTTTGGGCGTTAATGGTTAGGCCATTACAGAATCGAATCATCTCCAGTTTTGAAACAAAAGCAACCATCGGTTCAGACATCAGGTAAACAGACACTTCTGAAATCATCATGGGGAGAGAGGGGTGTGACTGAAGTAACCATTCTGAAATCTCTTTAATACAGCAGCTATAACAAGAGGTAAGTTAATAGTCTGGAAAAGCTGTTAATGACCTTATGAATGACCTTAATGAATTTACTTGCAGGTCTAGAGATTCTCTGAGCTCTGAAGTAAGACCCCGACCTGGCAATGACCCTGAGGACTTCAATACATGGAACCAGACATCAGCACATCCGTGACCGCGGCCCCAGAGACGTCATCAACTTACCGGCCCTCGACCCATCCATTGGACATCCTCCAATCTCCGAAGCCAAACCGCAGACCTGCAGTGACTCGGAACACCCGACCGCGCAGACCCACCTTCCAACGCAGGAACCACAAGCAAGGCAACAAATCCTCCATCCACACATTGACCAGAGTGAAGAACCTTATTGGACACACCTATACCCTTAATACCGCATACTACTCTCACTGTCTCCCAGGCCCGAAAAGAAGCAGTCACTCCAGGAAGCGTGGAAAGCGTGCAGGCCTGCAGGTGAGAGTGAAACAATGTGGTCCCAAGGCCGTCCTCCCTAGCTTACGCCCAGAAAATGTCCAATCTCTGGAAAACAAGCTAGACTTAAAGCCAGACTCACTTTCCAAAGAGAACAGCTTCACCGGAGTGTGCTCTACAACCAGAGGGCTTCCCAATCCACCGAGTGGACTGCACAGTGGCCTCAGGCAAGACTGAGGTGGGGTCTGCCTTCTAATCAAAACCTCCTGGTGCCTAGACATAGCTACACTGGTGAGTTTCTGCTCCCCACACCTAGAATACCTGACGCTAAAATGCCGCCCCTACTACCTTCTGCGGGAGTTCACCCCTGATATCCTGACAGCAGTTTACATCCCACCCCACAAAGGTGGACCAAATATACACCACCACAAATAGCCTTGACACGAAACATTCCAAGGCCTTATTCAACATGGCTAGGGACTTCAATCAGGCCAAGCTCAAGAGGCTTCTATCAAGATACTACTAACACATCTCCTGTTCCACTAGAGGCCCAAACATCCTAGACCACTGCTACACAAATATCAAAAATTCATACCATTCTATTGCCCACCCACATTTTGGTAAATCAGACCACAAGGCTGTGCTCCTGCTCCCGGCTTACAAGCAAAAACTGAAACGGGAGAAACACCAAAGGAAGTCAAGCAATGTTGGTCTGAAGAATCGAATGATCTCCCTACGGGACTGCCTAGGGTCAGTCGACTGGTCAGTATTTTAAAAATCTGCAATCAGCCTGAACGAGTTCGCCACTACAGTAACTGGCTTCATTGGTAAATGTGTAGAAGACTGTGTGTCAAAGAAGCAAATCCGTGTGTTTCCCAACCGGAAACCATGGATGAACAGGGATATCCACTGCTTGCTGAAGTCCAGGTCTGAGGTGTTTAAGTCAGGCAACCCTGACCTTTACAAGTTGGACTGGGGTAAACACAGTAAGAAGTTTAACAACACCAGGTTAAACACCAGGTTACAGAATTCCCACTCACCTGAAGAAGGAGCTTAAGGCTCCGAAAGCTTGTGGCTTTTGCTACCAAATAAACCTGTTGGACTTTAACCTGGTGTTGTTAAACTTCTTACTGTCTTTACAAGAAAGCCAGATATGAACCAGATCCATCAAAGATGCCAAAAGAAAGTACCGGACCAAGCTAGAATCCCAGGTTAGCCACATGGACTCCCACCGACTATGTCAAGGTCTGCAAGACATAACAGGCTACAAGATGAAGGCAGGTAAAATTGCCAGCTCCAATGCACCCCTCTCCGATGAGCTCAATGCATTCTATGCCCGTTTTGAGCAAGACATCAGCGAGAGCATCCCCTCCATCCCAGAAGCCTTGGATGAACCTGTATCCTACATCACCATTGCAGATGTCAGAGCAGCCTTCTCAAGTCAACCCACGGAAAGCAACTGGCCCAGACGGGGTATCCAGACGAGCACTCAGGTCCTGTGCGGACCAGCTAGCAGGGTATTCGCAGACATCTCCAACCTCTCTTTAAACCAATCTGAGGTTCCTATCTGTTTCAAGAAGACAACCATCATTCCAGTACCAAAGAAAAGCCAGGCAGCGTGCTTTAATGACGCATCATCTGGTGGTTCTGACATCCATCATTATGAAGTGTTTCAAAGGGTTAGTCATGGTATAAATCAACTCCTGCCTCCCAGATGGCCTGGATCCACTACAGTTCACCTATCGCTGCACAAGGTCCACAGCAGATGCCATCTCCCTGGCCCTATATTCAACCCTGGAACAGCTAGATAACAAAGACATCTATGTCAGACTCCTATTCATAGACTACAGCTCAGCCTTTAACACCATTATTCCTATGAGACTCATCCCAAAACTTCGTGGCATGGGGCTCAGCTCCTCCCTCTGCAACTGGATCCTGGACTTCCTAACCCACAGACTGCAGTCAGTAAGGATAGACAACAACACCTCCTCCACGATCATCCTTAACACCAGTGCTCTGCAAGGCTGTGTCCTCAGCCCCCTATTATACTCCTTATACACCTCTGATTGCATGGCCAAATTCCCCTACAACTCAATTTTCAAGTTTGCTGATGACACCACCGTTATAGGTCAGATCTCAAACAATGACGAGACACAGTACAGGAAAAGATAGAGAATCTGGTGAACTGGTGCAACGACAATAATCTCTCCCTCACTGTTAACAAAACAAAGGAGATAGTCATCGACTTCAGGAAGCGTAGTGGAGGGCATGCTCCTGTCTACATCAATGGGGAAGAAGTAGAAATGGTTGAGAACTTCACATTTTTATGTGTCCAGGTCAGCAACACCCTGTCCTGGTCCCTCCATGCTGGCGCTAGAGTTAAGAAAGCCCACCAATGCCTCTACTTTCTCAGGAGATTAAGGAAATTTGGCATACCCATTACAACTCTCACCAACCTCTACAGATGCACCATAGAAAGCATTCTTTCCGGTTGTATCACAATTTGGTATGCCTCCTGCTCTGCCCAAGACCGCAATAAACTACAAAGGGTTGTGAACGAAGCCCAGTCCATCAGTCAAACCAGCCTCCCAGCCTCGACACTCTCTACACTTCCCGCTGCCTCGAAAAAGCATAATCAAGGACCCCACACACTCCGGACATAATCTCTTCCACCTTCTTCCGTCGGGAAAAAGATACAAAGGTCTGAGGACACATTCCAACCAAATCAAAAACAGCTTTTTCCCTGCTGCCATCAGACTTTTGAATGGACTTACCTCGCATTGTGATCTTTCTCTACACCCTAGCTATGACTGTAACACTACATTCTGCACTCTCTTCTTTCCTTCCCTATGTATGGTATGCTTTGCCTGTTAGTGTGCATGAAACAATACTTTTCACTGTATACTGTATACCTATGACAATAATAAATCAAATCAAATCAAAACCTGCCTCCAGAATCGTCTGGTTCCACTGAAAATCAATAGACTTTTGGCTGGACTGCTGAATCTCATGCGATGGGTCCTGCCACAAGGGGGTCCAGAATTCCCAGCCATTGAGTAAATATCTTCATTCTTCTAAATCCTTCAAGAAAACCTGTTAATATAAAACCATATCGGGCGGCACGGTAGCACACGGTTTAGCAGTGGGTGACTGTGTGGAGTTTGCATGTTCTCCCTGTGTCTGCATGGGTTTCCTCTGGTTGCTCCGGTTTCCTCCCACAGTCCAAAGATGTGCAGGTTAGGTGGATTGGCCATCCTAAATTGCTCCTTAGTCCCAGGATGTGTAGGTTAGATGGATTAGCCATGGAAAATGTGTGGGGTTATAGGGATAGGACAGGGGAGAGGGCCTGGGTAAAATAATCTGACAGAGTTGGTGCAGACTCGATGGACCGAATGGCCCCTTTTGCACTGTCGGGATTCTATGATTCATAAGACATATGAGCAGAAGTCGGCCCATCGAGTCTGCTCCACCATTCAATGAGATCGTGACTGATCTGAATCTTCAACTCCACTTCTCCACTTTATGGATTCCTTACTGATTAAAAATCTGTCTATCTTAGCCCTAAACATATTTAATGATCCAGCATCTATAACCTTCTGTGGCAAAGAACTCCACAGATTTACTACCATCAGAGAAGAAATTCCTTCCTATCTGTGTCATAAATGGGTGACCCCTTACTCTTGAGGTTACGCCCTCTAGTCCTAGACTCTCCCACAAGGGGAAATAAGTGCAAAATTCAAATCTTTTATTAACAATTTCAAGATTTTCTTCTTTTTAATGGGAACTAGTTTTTACCTGATCTGTAAAGAAATATTGCAAATGATTAACCAAAAAGAAATCAATATTTTTTCAAAATTGTTTCTCTCGCCACCCCATCTCTTTTACCTAATTTTCTGGTTGACTTCACTCCGAATTTTTAGAACTTCATTCCCTTTATATTCAAGTTCTTTGGTCAAGGTGCTTAAATTGTCATGCATAGACAGGTTCTCCTCATCCAGCTCTTTTATGTGTTGTTCACGATGCCGTACGTCTTCTTGCAGGTCAGATATTCTGCTCAGGAGTTCTTTCTTCTAGATTGCAAAAGGAATCGGTGAATTAGTAGGCATATACCACTATAAAGGGGCAATTCTATGAAATGCATTTCCACTTCGAACCTCACCTAAGCGGCTGACACAGCATTATAACATGAAAATTCTTAACAAAGTCCAAAAGAAACAAAATAGCTTGATTTTCAATTCTCCCTCCCCTAATCCCACAGAAAACATCCACAAAACCAATGTGTATCCATTATGAAAACATTTTATTAAAAGCATAGTTTCATTCATTCGCTCTCCAGTTTATCAGCTGCTATTCAGAAATACAAATACACATTACAATGATTCAAATCATGACACAGAAGTCGGGGAGTAAAAGAAAGAAGTATTTCTTAGTAAAGAGAATACAAATAAATGACCCTAATGGCTGAAGCATCATTACAGGAAAAATAAGCAATCGGCTAATCTAAAAGTCATTATTTTAAACAGAAAAATAAAAACAAAATATGAATATTATTGAAAAGACATTTTGTTGCAGCTTTTCGTCTTGCACTTAGCAGGACAATCACAAGAATACCAATGTCAGAGGAAACAACAATCTTATACTGTATGAAAGTGCTAATTGATTGGCAAGTGGACTCTGATTGGTAAAGGCATTGCCATGGAGAATGAACCAGATAATTATGACCGAAAGTTAACTGCCAAGCATTGTTTGAAAATTTAGACCAGGTAACTTGACTTTCCCTTGATGAATGATCCAATGAATGACTATCATTTACTTTGTTTGCAGAAACAGGCACATTGTCTGCATGTTCTTTTTGTCTGCAACGAATAGGACCCTGTGTATTAATACATGTAGCTTGCAGTACAAGCAAATGTGACACACAGTGAGCCTGACTGACAGTCTTTAAATTGGTTTTGTGTAATTTGTAGCGCGCTGAGGATTACTTAGCAAATATTGCCCAATTGCAGAATCACATCTAACTTTGGATACTTGATACTGTGGATGTTGGAGATCTGAAATTAACACAAAAAGGTCTGGAAGCATCTGTGGAGAGACAAACAGAGTAAATGTTTCAAGTCCAAAATGACCCTTCTTCGGAAACCTAGGGTCTTTAAGGAAGGGGCTGCAAAGATAGAGGATGTATTAGTTGTGATCATCCAAGATTCACTAGATTCTGAAAAGGCCCCCCTGGATTGGAAATTCGAAAATGTGACACTTCCATTCAAGAAAGGAGAGAGACAGGAAGCAGGAAGCTGCAGGCCAGTTAGCCTAACATCTGTGAAAAGGAATTGCATTTTGGATGAGATAAATGATGGGCATTTAAAAAATCATAATATACCATAACATCCATGCTCCTCAGTGTTGCCTTTGGGGAGTGCCCTAATGATATGTTGGGGAGTCCCTCTTGGAAGTTCCCAAGCAAGGGTTTACTCAGCAATTGTCCAGAAGGATTAACTTCTGGACAATTGCAATGGGCTTGGAAGCATCTGACAAAGCGATTTAAAATCGCTAAATTTGGATGGCTCCGCCAGTTTTACCCTCATAATTACTCTCAAAGAGTTAGAAGGAAAAAAACTTCAGAATAACCATTTTAAAGACCTAGACCAACCCACATATGTGACATCTCCCACACCCCGAACTTCCCCTACGCCTCCAGAGGACCCCATACGCCCCAATCATCACTGACCCCTGCAACTTTAACTTTATCAACATTGACTGGGACAGCCATAGTATGAGAGGGTTGGATGGAGAGAAATATGTTGAGTGTATTCAGGAGGAATTTGTGGACATGCAGGTGTCTGTTGCGATTCTCCTCATACGAGCAGATCCTGTGTATACGGATCCACTCCATCTGACGAAGGAGCAGCGCTCTGAAAGCTAATGGCATTTGCTACCAAATAACAAGCCCTCCGTATACACGGGATCTGCTCAGATGTGGAGGATCGCAACAGACACCTCCAGAAGCTGAAAGATGCCCTCATAAGAACAGGATATGGCGCTCGACTCATCGATCGACAGTTCCGACGCGCCACAGCGAAAAACCGCACCGACCTCCTCAGAAGACAAACATGGGACACGGTGGACAGAGTACCCTTCGTCGTCCAGTACTTCCCCGGAGCAGAGAAGCTACGGCATCTCCTCCGGAGCCTTCAACGTGTCATTGATGAAGATGAACATCTCGCCAAGGCCATTCCCACACCCCCACTTCTTGCCTTCAAACAACCACACAACCTCAAACAGACCATTGGCCGCAGCAAACTATCCAGCCTTCAGGAGAACAGTGACCACAACACCACACAACCCTGCCACAGCAACCTCTGCAAGACGTGCCGGATCATCGACACGGATGCCATCATCTCACGTGAGAACACCATCTACCAGGTACACAGTACCTACTCTTGCAACTTGGCCAACATTGTCTACCTGATACGCTGCAGGAAACGATGTCCCGAGACATGGTACATTGGGGAAACCATGCAGACGCTATGACAACAGATGAATGAACACCGCTCGACAATCACCAGGCAAGACTGTTCTCTTCCTGTGGGGGAGCACTTCAGCGGTCACGGGCATTCAGCCTCTGATCTTCGGGTAAGCGTTCTCCAAGGCGGTCTTCACGACACACGACAGCGCAGAGTCGCTGAGCAGAAACTGATAACCAAGTTCCCCACACGAGGACAGCCTAAACCGGGATCTTGGGTTTATGTCACACTATCAGTAACCCCCACAGCTTGCCTCCTGGACTTGCAGAATCTCACTGGCTGTCCTGTCTGGAGACAATACACATCTCTTTAATCTGTGCTTAATGCTCCCTCCACTCACATTGTCTGTATCTTTAAGACCTGGTTGGCTGTAGAGATTCACATTCTAATCAGTATTCTGTAACTTGATTTTGTGTCTCTGTATGCCCTGTTTGAGAGCAGATATCCACTCCATCTGACGAAGGAGCAGCGCTCCGAAAGCTAATGGCATTTGCTACCAAATAAACCTGTTGGACTTTAACCTGGTGTTGTTAAAACTCTTACTGTGTTCATCCCAGTCCAATGCCGGCATCTCCACATCTTGATAACAGAAGCCAGAGGGTGGTTGTAGAGGGTTGTTTTTCAAACTGGAGACCTGTGCCTCAGGGATCAGTGCTGGGTCCACTGTTATTTGTCATTTATATGAATGATTTGGATGAGAATATAGGAGGCATGGTTAGTAAGTTTGCAGATGACACCAAGATTGGTGGCAGTGAAGGTGGTTATCTCCGAGTGCAATGGGATCTTGATCAATTGGGCCAGTGAGCTGACGAATGGCAGATAGAGTTTAATTTAGATAAATGCGAGGTGATGCATTTTGGTAAATTGAACCAGGGCAGGACTTACTCAGTTAATGGTAGGGCATTGGGGAGAGTTCCAGAACAAAGAGATCTCGGGATACAGGTTTATAGCCCCTTGAAAGTGGAGTGTTGGTTTCATTGGTCAGAACATTGAATACAGAAGTTGGGACGTCTTGTTGAAGTTGTACAAGACATTGGTAAGGCCACACTTGGAATACTGTGTACAATTCTGGTCACCCTATTATAGAAAGGATATCATTAAACTAGAAAGAGTGCTGAAAAGATTTACTAGGATGCTACTGGGACTTGGTTTGAGTTATAAGGAGAGGCTTGATAGACTGGGACTTTTTTCTCTGGAGCGTAGAAGGCTGAGGGGTGATCTTATAGAGGTCTATAAAATAATGAGGGGCATAGACCAGCCAGAAAGTCAATATTTTTTCCCAAAGATAGGGGAGTCTAAAACTAGAGGGCATAGATTTAAGGTGAGAGGGGAGAGATACAAAAGTGTCCAGAGGGGCTATTTTTTCACACAGAGGGTGGTGAGTGTCTGGAACAAGCTGCCAGAGGTAGTAGTAGAGGCGGGTACAATTTTGCCTTTTAAAAAGTGTTTGGACAGTTACATGGATAAGATGGGTATAGAAGAATATAGGCCAAATGCGGGCAATTGGGACTAGCTTAGGGGTTTAAAAAAAAGGGCGGCATGGAGAAGTTGGGCCGAAGGGCCTGTTTCCATGCTGTAAACCTCTATGACTCTATGACTCTAACTGGCACAGACCAACCTGACACCATACACTCCACCGGTCCGGCCTGACAACCCACACCCCTGGCCCAGGTCTGACGCCGAAAAATCCCATCCTAAAGCTCAGAAATCACACTGACTTTCATCAGCACTCTTCAAATTGGCTAAATGGAAATTCTCATACCATGTTATTGAAAGAGTTTGGGAGAGAAGCTCAACATTTTCCCGCTATCACAGGATATTATCAGCAGCAGAAACTTCAGCAGCATTGTCGCACATTAACCAGCCAATTATTAGCTACTTCCTGCCCTCATGGGCATTTTTCTGGCATTGTGAGGGGACACCACCGTGGGTGAAGACCATCATGGAAACAGTGGTGGCCTCCCAGCAGGTTCCAAAGGGACATGTTCTCCTTTACAGCTGATCCATGGCTCATACAGATCCCCTCCAGCCACAAAAAACATCCCCACAGTTCAGACACAATTGCTGGATAGTCAGAACGCCCCCCCCCCCCCCCCGGCCACCAAATCACAAAATTGCCAGGGCCTGCCTAGCCTCAGCACAGGTAAAGTAACTTACCTTGCCTCAGTATGGATGTGTACTCTTCTTTCTGCAGTCTCAGCCACAGATTGAGCCAGCACCTCTGGGAAGCAAACCACCGTCCTTAATTGAAAAGCGGTCTCAGTGGCTGTCTCTTAATTGGCTGGTGCCAGTAAAATGCCACCCAAGTGAAGATGGTGGTCTGGTGATAATGTCACAGGATTAGTAATCCATGAAGCCCAGGCTAATGCGCTAAAGATATGGGTTCAAGCCATAGCAGCTGATGGAATTTGAATTAAATTCATAAAATCTAAATTGACCCTTCTGCATAGTATGGTGTTCCACCTTTAGGTCCCAGTGGCAGCATTATCTACCTCTATATTCTAGCAATCCTCCATTACTGACTGAATTTGTGGTTGCGTACTAAAAGCAATCTACAAGCCCATAAATATATAACAAATAGAATTTTCATGCACTTGCAAAATAATTGTTTACCAGATTTTAATGATTTACCCAATACAGCATTTAAAATAATTTAGAAGATTAATATATTAAATTATAAGTGCATAATCTCTCAGCAATTGATAATAAAACGGGAATAATAAATGTCTAAATAAAATGCTAATTATCTATTTTGGAATTACACTTATGAATCCTGTTGGAATAATTGAACAAATTTTTTTGTCTTTATTTTTATAAAAAAAACACATGGTTGACCACGATGAGTTTCAAGTACCGACATTTTGAAACAACCAAGAGTTTAATGTGACTAAATCACTTACAAAATTGGTAACAATCCAATAGAGGTGATATATAACTGTACAAGGACCAAAGTGAGTTAGGGAGTTCTCAACTAACATATCCAACCTTTGAAAGGAAACTCAATGTCAGTACAAATCCTATGACCTAATTTGTATCAGCAAATTAACGTAATAAGAAGTGCACGAAGGTCAATTTTGAGAATCATTACTCAGTTGGCCAAGAGAAAGTGCTTTAGGCTTTTGGTTAAAATCCACTGAAAGAGTGGAAAGGTCACCAGTGTGAAGCAACTAAATATATATTCCACAATGTTCATAGTTCCCAGCATGGAATTCTTCATTCACGTCATCAGGGGAGACTTCGCCAGAGGGAAAGGCAGATACCTCAGAACATAAAGGGTAAAGATTTTAATAAATCAGTCCCCCATAATTATTTCCGGGCATCAGTATCAACAGTTCAAATAAATAAATGTAGTTTCCCATGGTCAGAGACAGCATTACTACAGCAGCAATGAGCATACAGAAAAAAACCAGGGAAGGAAATAAAATTTTAAGAAAAAATAATGTAATGTAAAAAAATCAAGTTGGCATTACTGATATTTCAGAGCACATAGCCTCTTTCCTGTTCAGACAACTATTATACTTAACTTAAACTACTTTGAATAACATAATTGAATAGCACCATGTCTGGAGCAGTTAGTTGAGCTGTGGATTAACAGTACTTGGTGTGTAAATTGTGGCAATACATTTTTTTTAAAGGAATAGAACAATGAACTAACCCACCTGCTGTCTGTGCAGCTCAATAGCCTGATCTAATTCCATTTTCACAGCCTCCATTTCCTGCTGGTGGTTTTGTCTCAGCTGATCCATTGCTATAGAATGCTGGTAGTTCAGATCAGAGCGCAAAGAAGCTAGAAAAACCATATAACATAGCATGAGTATTTGCAACACCTTCTTAAGTTTGGAATTGGTCAACAAGCTGGAAAAAAGTTAAGAAAGAATACACCAAAAAGATCGAGGAAAACAAGGCCAACAATGCTATTGGCAGCATCCCACAATATTATGTTTTTAAAACTGTCTTGACAGAAACAAAAAAAATAGAATTTAAATATCATGCACTTAATATTAACGCAATTTAATATGTGAGCATTTTGATGATGGGTATAAATTAAGATCTTAGAATTAATTGATGTTGTGTCCACTTTGTAAGTGTAAAATGTACACCCAGGTACCAAATTGTTCAAAGGTCTGTGCTTGAAACAGGAAAAATGATTTGTCACGAAAATTAAACATCTTACAACCTTGCAAGAGGTCTTTGAAGTCTTACTATTTCTCCCGGGATCTTCCATCCAACACGTATCCTACTCATACAAAAATAAATAATTGCTTTAAAGTAGGATAACTTTTAGAAAATATTTACTTGACTAATGGAAGCACCACATGAAATTAAAAAGCATTTTTCAACATTTTTTTCTTTTGATTGCTGCTTGGGAAACTAAGTGCCAGTCCCAGAATCTGAATGAGGTTAGCTGGTGGAACGCTGGTATTTTTGCGCTTATTCATTTCCAATTATTTATTTGTCCCAAGTCAAAGATTATTGAAAGCTTATATTTCCAGGGTGCCAAGTCTGATTTCATCTACGTATGGCTTGTTCAAACCAGTGGGAAAGGATAGAATGTACAGTGCTGCTCAGCTAAGTTACAGAGTTCTTTCAGACTACTCTCCGTTCTATAACTTGGTGGGCCTGAAGCCAACCATATTGATCCCACATGGTTCTAGCTTAGATGAAGTGGCAACAAATAATACCTGAAGGAACTCAATCCAATACTGGGAAGCTGAGTGTCAATCCCAGAATCCAGGCGAGGGCAGCTGATCAGCAGTTGGATAGAGGAGTCTGCCACTATTTTTTTATATTATGCTCAGCCACCGGCTGCTTCCTTTATATCACCTACAAGATGTATTGCAGCAACCAGAGTTTTTTCAAAGCATCTTCCAAACCCACAACCTCTACCATCTTGAAGAATAATGATAGCTAATGCATGGGAACACCACTACCTGCAAGTTCCCCTCTAAGTTATAATCATCCAGACTTGAAGCCAAATTGTTTCTCCTTCAACGTCACTGGGTCAAAATTTCTGAACTCTCTTCCCAACAGCACTGTGGATGTACCAATAGTACATGGAGTAGTTCAAGGCAGTGACTCATCACCACCCAAAGGCAATTAAGGACAGAAAATGTTGGGTGAACTCCCACTGAAAAAAAAAGCATGAAATCAGTTTCCCCGCGAATTCGACACTTAGAACTCTTTTGGGAGAATCCCGGCCTTAGTGTCATATTCTTACGAATATTTGTTAACATTTTATTCTGTATGTAACATAACTGCAAAGCATGATGGATAAGTTAAGTTGAATGTTAGCTAAAGTTTGTACAAACGGTATGAAATACCGAGAAGCTATGTAAAATGGTTAATTCATTTAATATGAAACTTAAATGGAAATGCTTTAAACTTTAAACAACCTCAGGGAAATATCTGACAATTCGTACAGTAAAAGACTGTAAATATGCACTGCTGGTAATGAGCTGTTTTAAGACATAATGACCCTTTTAAGCTGCCTTTGTTAGGTGACCGCAAAGCCACAGCAGCAGGAGGTGTGACCTTTTGGTCTAAGAGCTGTGAAAGGCAAAAGGCATGAGTTGCATAGAGTTAATGGCATCAAGGGATTGAGAGACTGAACCCTCAGCAAACAACAGAGACACAGATCATATTGTTGCGAGGGTCTTGAAATAAATGCCAGCACAAAGCCTTGGTAGAACAATCAAGTGGACAGAGAAGGAGTTTTATCTAATATGGAAAACAAGCAGGGCTGGAAAAGGGTACAGAGTAAGAACTTGTAAGACCTCAAAGGATGCATCATCAGAAAGAAGATAGACTTCAATCAAGAGATGAGCGCCACAGTCAACTGGAGTGAAGACGGGAATGGGTTAATGAACTTTGGAACACTTAAGCATTGAGAGCCGAACTCTGTGATGTGAGAAACACTGTAGAGCTCATGTTTTCGTTAGAGCTCGGTGTTTACATGTCTGTGGAACTTGATTTCGTGCATCCAAACCAGATAAGAGAGACAGCTGTCCTTGCTGTTCCCAGCTAATTGTGTATCAGGACTGTGGCTAAGCAGAATCAGCTAAGCTAACTCCATTTTATGTTCCTTTCTATTATGTACCTTTGTTTAACGCAGTGGAGCTGACATGTATGCCTGCTGTGATCATATACTAATAGATTCATATATATTCATTATATACTCTTCATCATTACCAATATAAATTGTTATATAAGCCCCTGTGTTTTAGTTAACCTGTTTGTGCAAACTTATAATCTAATCAACCCACAGGAGTCCACATAGAGGCGACAAAACACAGCCTTGAGATGGCCACGATTACGCGAAGGATGGAATCGCTGAGACAGCAATAATCGTGGGAAGATGAGGACGTGACCGGGGCGAAAAATTATGTATAAATGTTTGCTCTTGACCTGTATTCAGTAAGAAGTCTGAGACCGTGTTAGGGAGGACTTCTTCCACAATCGTGCAAATAAATCACTGTACTTTGACTCTACGACTAGTCTCAGAGGTATTATTTTACCTACAACAGGAGGTTGAGGACCGGTATTCCACAGTGAATGCAACTGCTTAACACTTCCTTTTGCTAATTATTACTTATTGTGATAATCTTAATAAATCTGTGAAGTTTGTGAAAACACACTTGTGCCCAGTGTAGTCGCTAGCTAGACTGAATCACACATCTCCCAAATTAAGTCTGTAATTGACCCAAATCTTATAATTAAATTAAAACAAACTCCAGATCTTACACATTTCACAAATGCTTTTTTTTTGTAAAAAAAAACTAATCAGTTCTAAACAGGAAGATATATGCTATTTATTTAAGGCACAACAGATTAATTGTAAAAACAATAGTGTGAATCAGAAGAATTATTTAAAATACATACCAAGTATTAATTTTCCTTCTTCTTGTAGCTCTGTCCTCAAATCCTGTAGTTGCTGCTTTGCTTCCTTTTGCAAAGCCTCCAGATTAATTCTCTCAGCATCCTTCCGAGCTTGAAAATCTTCCATATGCTGCTGGTTTAAGAATTCTTCCAGTTGCTGTAAAACATACTCAACATAATGATGTTCTTTACTTCTCCATTCAACTTGATCTGTCATGGCTTTTTTTAGGTAATGAGTTCACAAATTACAATTTCAAATTTTCAGAAGGAAAGTTTGCTCACAGTAGTTTACAGTTCATTGTACATTACATACAATTCTGATTCATAATCTTCTATTAGCAGTTAATTACTGATCCCCATGTATAAAAATCTGAGACCATAACATCTCAAATAAACACAGATAAACTTCAATGAGTTTGCAATTGAATTACTGCACAGAAAATAACTTAAATATATTTACTGATGCAATAAAGGGAAAGATACTTATTCTAAACTTATCAAAAACTCATTGTTAGCCAGGTAGTCAGGTCACCCATAACTACCTTGATCTACAAGAGTGCCTTGGTCATACAACTGTCCATATTAGAGAAGTATGCGTCTCTAATTTCAGCTACTGTGTCATGCAGCTAATAACAATCATTGTGGCTTCTACTTTATTTTTAAATTTATTTTATGGGATGTGGGCATTGCTGGCAAGGCCAGCATTTATTGCCGATTCCTAGTTGACCTTCAGAGGTCGTAAGCTGCCTATTTGAACCGCTGCAGTCACTGAGAGGTAGGTACACCCACAGTTCTGTTAGGGAGAGATTTCCAAGAATTTGGTCCAGGGACAGTGAAGGAACACACACACATTCTCTGCCAGGTGTGGGGTGACCATCTCAGTGAGAATGCCATCCAAAAGAACGTAGGATGAGGCCATTCAGCCCTTTGAGCCTGCTCCTCCATTCATTATGATCATTGCTGATCATCCAACTCAATAGCCTGATCCTGCTTTTCTCCCATATCCTTTGATCCCCTTCACCTCAAGTGCTATATCTAACTGCTTCTTGAAATATTCAATGTTTTGGCCTCAAATACTTTCTGTGGTAGTGAATTCCATAGGCTGATCACTCTCTGGATGAAGAAATGTTTCCTCATCTCTGTCCTAAATGATCTACAGTGTGTCCTCAGACTGTGACTCCTGGTTCTAGATATCCCCAACCATTGGGAACATCCTTCCTGCATCTACCCTGGCGAGTCCTGTTGGAATTTTAGTTTTCTATGAGATTACCCCCTCATTCTGCTGGACTCCATTGAGTACAATCTTAACTGACTCAATTTCTCCTCATTCATCAGTCCTGCCATCCTAGGAATGTCTGGTAATCTGGTAAACCTTCTCTGCACTCTCTTCAGCAAGAATATCCTTCCTCAGATAACAAGACCAAAACTGCACACAATATATCAGGTGCGGTCTCACCAAAAGAAAAAATTGCAAGACGGCACCGGAGTGTGTTGACTGGGCAAGCTGTGCCCCACATACCCTTTAATTCTATCTATTACTCTTGTTCTATGCTTTTAAAACTCCATTCTAACTCTTTAAAACTCTGTAATAATGCTTTAATTCAATCTCTGCTATCAGACCTCTGAATGGACCTACCTCACATTAAGTTAATCTTTCTCTACACCCTAGCTATGACTGCAACACTACATTCTGCACCCTCTCCTTTCCTTCTCTATGTACGGTATGCTTTGTCAGTATAGTGTGCAAGAAACAATACTTTTCACTGTATATATGTGACAATCAGAAATCAAATACAAAATCACCAAGGCCCTATATATTTGTATCACAATATCCCTGCTCCTGTACTCAAATCCTCATGCTATTAAGGCCAACATACCATTTGCCTTTTTTATTGCCCACTGCATCTGCATGCTTGCCTTCAGTGACTGGTGTACGAGGACACCCAGGTCGTGTTGCACATTTCCCTCTCCTAATTTATGGCCATTCAGATAATTGCCTTCTTGTTTTTGCTATCAAAGTGGATAACCTCACATTTATCCACATTATTCTGCATCTGCCAATCATTTGCCCACTCAGTCAAATTGTCCAAATCACAGTGAAGGATCTCTGCATCCTTTTCACAGCTCCCTCCCACCCAGCTCTGTGTCATGTAAATTTGGAGATATTACATCAATCCCTCATTTAAATCCTTAAATATATCTAAATATATGGGATCCTAGCACTGGCCCCTGTGGTGTCTGACAAGTCAATGCCTGCCATTGGAAAAATACCTGTTTATTCCTACCCGTTGTTTCCTGTCTGCCAACCAGTTTTCTATCCATCTCAATACACTACCCTCAATCCCATGTACTTTAATTTTACATGCTGATCTCTTATGTTAGACTTTGTCAAAAGCCTTCTGAAGGTCCAAATAAACGACATTCACTGGCTCCCCTTCATCAACTCCACTAGTTACATCCTTGATGAGTTTCAGTAGATTTGTCAAGCATAATTTCCCTTTCATAAATGCATGCTGACTCTGTCCAATCCTGCCACTGATTTCCAAGTGCTTTGCTTTGATAAAATCTTTGATAATAGATTCTAGAATTGTCTCCACGACCGATATCAGGCTTACTGGTCTATAATTCCCTGTTTTCTCTCCACCTCCCTTTTTAAATAGTGGGGTTACATTAGCTACCCTCCAATCTGTAGATTCTCCACATCGTCCAGCTCAGTAGATTGACATACACAACCACGCCGACCAGGGAAGATGTTATTTGGGAGGTCAGCTCCTGTGGGCCCCAAAGGAGGATCACCCTTCAGTGCAGAAAGAGGATGAATGATCTAATTCTCTCTGCTAAGATAAGGTGAGCCTTCTTCTCACTTCAAACTCACACTCTCATAAGGGCATCAGGCAAACGTCCACAGGGATGTCACACACTACCATCAGCACTGATTGTCCGACAGCCTCTTTGACATCACCTTCTCATGTATGACCCTTCAGCCCTTCCTGGTTATGACTCAGCATACACACAGCAGGCATGCATGCTTTTGAACTGCTCTTTCATCCATGGTGCTCACAGGCAATCCATCTGTCTTTATGCAAGACAAGATTTCCCACAAAAACAGGGAGAGATCCCAAACCGAAATGGGGACACTGGAGTTTAAGGCACTCACTCCCTATGAGGAACAGGCAGCAGAGCTAGCTGGCAGGGTAAGGGATTGTTGCTATGCGAAAGGCAAGATCAGCGTCCCCCAACGAGCCAGTCAGGGTCCATTCCTTATACATCAGCTCCACACAGACAATAGACTGTGAATGACCTATAATATAGAAGTCTGCTTAGGCAATCACTCATCATCTCTATTCTAGCCACCAGTAAGAAAAGGCAGAAGGAGAGAGTCAGTAAGTGAATCAGACCCAACCACCTCAGATGAAGAGGCTGATGATCTATCTCATGAAGGTGCATCACTCAACTCACCTGCACCTCCACTAGCGTAGATATACACATTCAGTGGATCCTAGTTCTAGAGCAGGCTCGGGGTCAGTATCTGCTGAGTACCTCACAGACACCTGTCCACAGCAGGTGGAGGCAGTGACTGCCAAGGTCTTTGATACTCGGAAGACTGATGGAGACTTTAGGTCTCTGCTGAGTCCAAGTCCAATAAGTAGCCTATGAAACCTGTCAAGACAAATGTTAGAAATGCGAAGATAGGCAGTGTTGTCAGAGGCTGTCAGCAGATGGGAACAAAGGTTGGAGAAGTCTATTTACCTTCTGTCTGATGTTGTAGCTCCAACATACAACTGCATCAAAGTATTAATTGGAAGGGTGGCAGCTACCTTGAAGAACCAGGTCCAGTTCCTGCCCGATTTGCACTCAGACCTGCACACCATGCCCGTAATTTTACCAGCATGCCTGTCCCGGAATCGGGACGGGTGAGGCTCGCAGAACGACATTCTCCGCTGGGATCTTATGAGCCTCAGGCGGGCGAGGTGGTAAAATTCCGGTACATCACTCTGTGACACATTCCAGCAGAGACAAGGTGAGAGGAGGACATGATCTCCTTCTAGGTCTCCATTCTCCCTCAAGGAGCCAGGGGAGGGGCTCTCCATTACCCACTCGGAGGAGGAGTGCCTGTCGGACAACCTGAGGACATCCATCCCGGACAATCTAGTTGCTCCAATCCCTCTCTGTCTGTGGTCCCATCAACTCCAGCTGGTCAGGCCAAGGAGGGCCTCTGCTGTGGAGCAGGAAACCCTTAATGGACTGGGCCCCTCCAAGCCTCTGGCCTGCAGAGGACACTCGCCAGAGTAACCTCAGACAACAGGACATAGTAAGCAGGCGGCTGCACCAAGATGTAGTGGTAAAGTTAAGAAAATTAAGAAGTTCTGATTGCACAATGGTAGTATGGGTATTTCATCACTGTATATATTTCACACATCTGTAAATATATTTTGCTTCTCTGCCTCAAAGTCTCAAATACTGCCATATGATTCAGCAGACATCCAAGGGCAACAGATGTGCCCCGCACCCTCCCTCAGGTATCTATCATTGTGTCATTAAGTTCTATGTTGTCTCAGTTGATTTTAGTTCCACATGAGCAATATAAACAAAGGCAGTCCCTATCCAAACATGATGGCTGGATAATGCACATGTAAGTCTTGTGTCAGGGGATCATATAATGTGGCCTCATGAGTTTAATTCCTGGAAGGTTATTGATTATCCTAATGCTGCTGCACTGAAGTCTGTTCTTTGTGTATTGTGATGTTAGTGTACCTTTAAGAGATTTAAAAAAAATAAATCATGTTTTCTGCAGTTGTAAGCAGGCCTTTTTGGCTTCAGTTTTTTTATTATGGCACCGGTTTGACTGGAGATGTCCTTTTATTGCTGCTTAAATAGGGGTGGGGGGTATTTATTTTTACTGGGATGTTTATGACTCTCCATTGTTAGGAAAAAACTGATTGGCAGGTCAGGTGATAGGAGTTTTTTCATTTTCAGTTTGGAGCTGCAGTTTGAGTTTTAATTTTAGAAGGGGCATCAAGCTGAAAAGAGGTCTCTCTCTCCCTGATTTTGGAAATTCTACTGGTCATTTGAAAGCAAGGTCTTGCCTTTCTGAAGGAGGGAGATCCGCTGTTGGTGGCTTGCCTCGAGTCCCTGGTGTTTTGGGAAGCTGTTCTGACTTCAAACTTTTCTGAGTCTATCCAGAGAACTGCAGACTTCATCCAAATGACTCAATTCCAGTATCATGTGCGCATTAGTCTATACCATATTAAACCTGTTTGAAGGTTCTTATTTGTGGGATTGGTTTGATTGAGACAGCTCCTATATTCATTAAGGGTTATACATTATCTTGGTTATTTTGGTGGGGTTTGTAATTGATAGAAGTTATTGCTAATATTCTTACTATACATGTTAACTATATTTTTAAATAAACTTTGTTTGATAAAGGTTTCCTAGTGGGTCATTTGAACCATACCTGAAGTGAAACCGAGCCAAATTCAAGCTGCAAAACTTATGATCCAGGCGGGCTCCATAAAACAATTTGGAGTTTCTGACCTGAACAACAATAGTATGCTATGGGTATTTATCATAAGCCACGTTGGAGTCATTCCAACCAACGGCAATTTTTAATGGCCACCATGTAATGCCTGCCAGGTTGGGGTACAGTTTATTTAATCATGGAGGACTATGGCCTCTCATGTCTGCCAGCCATGTTACTGCATATATGGCTGAATATTACTCTTTTATTCGTTCCCACTCCCCACAGCATGATGCTGAGCAATGAAAGTCTTTAGCACTTGGTGACTTTTGAAAAGTCTGCCAGACAGCAATGAGTCTGTGATGTTATAGGTGTGTGCCTAGCTTCATGCTGGCCTCTTATATGTGACAATATTAGTTTGCACCTGAAGATCTGGCTAGCATGGCTTGATAGAACCTCTGTTATGTCTCAGAAGGGCAATCGACAAAGATCTCTCAACAACACAGTTCAATTAGCGTGTTAGGTTTCCTCATATGTATCACGCTCTGGAAGGCAGGAAATGTGAAGGATTGAAATAAGATGAGAACAATGCTCCTGCACAACTTCCCTTCAGTATTTACAAGGGTACAAAATTAACAATAAATGTTGTGTCAATGCTGACTGGGCCATATCTCTGCTAGATGCCAAGGCAATGTTGGATGTTAACTTGGAAGGATTCCAAAAAAGGCATGGTCATGAGGGCTCATTAATGATAGCATAATAGCCCTGCTGAAGTACTCTCTATACTTACAAAGGTATCATGACTCGCAGGTTCGCTTCCATGCTGTAGGGTGACAGATCACAGTGTCCTAAAGAGCGATGTCATCCCCATCAAACCATCCAATCCCTGTCCATGGCTTACCAACTCCTGCATTACAAGATGCAATGGCTGCCCTGACCATGCCATCTGCTGCTGAATATGAATCCACCAACCCCAAGACCAATTCCAGCAAGTACTGTATGCGGAAGGATTACTGTTAAGTGACAATTTCAAAAGAGCATGCCCTATATCTCTGTCATAGAATCATAAAACCCCTACAGTGCAGACGGAGGCCATTTGGCCCATCGAGCTTGCACCATCAACAATCCCACCCTGGCCCTATCGCCATAACTCCACATATTTACCCTGCTAGTCCCACTGACACTAAGGAGCAATTTAGTATGGCCAATCACCTTTGGAGTGTGGGAAGAAACGGAGCACCTGGAGGAAACCCACACAGATATGAGAGAATGAGTTTTCCCTTCCCCATTTCCTACACTATATTGCCTCATATTCTGAGTAATATTGCCAATTTAGGTTACACAATGACAATGACAATGAAAATACCAATTTATAAAGCACCTTTAACATAGGAAAACACAGGAACTTAACAGGAGCCTAATCAGTCAAAAACTGAAACAGAGATAAAGGACAAAACATTAGGGCTAATTGCCAAAAGCTTGGGGTGGAATTTCCCCCCAAAATAGCAAAGTATCAGGTTCTGATTGAAAACCGGCTTGTTTCTCCCCATTTATCTTCAAGACACTGGTGGACCAGGAATCAACATGTCAAGCAAGGGATGATGGGCGAATGGAACGTGGTACGAGTTAGGTTATGGGTAGCAGAGTTTTCAATGAAATCTAATCTGGAGAGGGGTGGAGATGAGAGGCCAGCCAGTGGCGAAATGTGAGAAAGTCACCAATAAAAGTTTATTTTATAACTGCAAATAGCTGTTATTTAATGGGCTGTTAAATGTATTATCTGACCACAGAACAAAAAAGTGAAAAAATAAAAGTCAATTCACCATTTGAAGGTATAGTATTACAACATCAACATACCTTGCATTCACGGTTCTTGGATTCTTCCATATTTCTAAAAGCAATCTTGTGGGCATCCTCCATAGATGTCAGTCTGCGTTTATGCTCGTCTTCCATCCCCTCCATTTGCTGCGTGAGCCGTTGTCTCTCACGGTTGAACTGGCACTGTAGTTTTTGCAAAGAATCTTGCGACTGGGATAATTGCATTTCGAGGCTTTGTTTCAATAAGGAGATCTGTAGCAGACACAATTTAACATTGAAACGGAAATTAAAGATAGCAATAATTGTAAATCAAATATAAAGACAGTAACTAAACTGTGTTTTGCTTGATTTGGTAGGTTAAATAATTTCATACAATTAGCCTCATGCCACGGAGTGAAGATTCTCCTTATAGATCAAAAGCAATGACAAATGACTGATGGATTTTAGAACAATAATGTTCATTGCACTACACAGCAAGCCATGTATGCAATCATTCACTGGAGATCAGCAATGTGAGCATTCTTGAAGCTGAATTGATCACGCATTTCATTTTTTACATTAGGAACTGTAGAAGATAATTGTGCGAAAGTAGAATGCAGTTTTAATTTTCAATTTTTAATTAATTTTTAATTTTCCAACTTCACATTTGGCTTTTCCTAGTCAGAAGGTTGAATTTTCCCACTGAAAACAGGAAATGTGATATGGGCTTGATTCTCAGTAGCGAATCTACCACCATCTCCAGCATGCCATGAATTGTGATTTTCACAAGGTAGGTCTCTAGAGATGGATCTGTCACCAATCAGTGGCTGTGTGTGTGTGTGTGCAGTGGGGGGGGGGGGGGGGGGGCATTGGTCACAGAGAAGATAATGGAGGTGGAACACCAGGGAGATTGGCCACATTGTGGCCTGAATCGGCAACCATTGCGTTGACTGCCATCTGTGCATGGTCTTAAAAAATAAAAGAGGGGATTTTCACCTTCAAAGTGGCCAGTATAAATGGACAGCAGGAAGGAGGTAGGGAAAGGTTGGTTATTAAGATTTATTACTCTGCAGTTCTTTAAAAAATCCAAACTTTCATATTTTGGCATTAAAACTATTTCAGCCCCTGTTCCTGCCAGGCTGCAGCTAGTCACCTTTAGAGGACTCTCAACAGCCACCCACCCCCATGAAAAACAGGGGAAGTCAGAAAGCGAGCTGATATGAGCTCTCTAATGATCTTAAGCTGCCCAATTAATGAGGAGGTTGGATTCACTCTCCCGCCTGCCCCTTATTCTCCCACTTCCTGTCCTCAGGACAATTGTCAGAATCGGGAAGGAAGATGGCAGACTGACATGCAAACTGTTGCAGCATTTTCTTTTGCTGTTCTGCCTCCATTTCATCTTGATTCAGACAGGAAAATCCAGCCCATATTTTCCTAACTATAGACAATTGTCCTCAATGCACAATAACATTTCTTGTTCTTGACAAGCAATACTCTGTGAAAGAAGTGAAAAATTGGGAAATTATTCCATGTGGTTGACCAAGTGTGACATAGTTAGAGCACCAATAAATAGCATTAAATATGTAGATGTGCATGTTAGATTTCTGTACCCATTAAAAATTCTCATGTGCCCTCATACCAATCTTAATTTTTTTTCTTATCGTACTTAAGAATGAACAAACTTGCATATAATGGTGTTTTTCACATAGTGTATCCACATGCATGGGATAGAAAATCTAAAAAGAACTGCACAATATTTTAAAAGTCACCCTTCTACGTAACCATTGTAAAGTTCATTGTCTTGGCCAAGCAGAAACAAGGTATGTTAGTAAATGTTAATCACGATTATAACCCTATTGTATTGAATGTCTGTAGATCACTGTCAAAAAATGAACATGCATATATTGTAAACAGCCTGTAAACATCAAATTCAAATTACAAGTAGTAGTTTGCTTTTTATCAAATGACTTCTCATGCACACATACAAAGTCTACTAGCACAATATTTCATGCATAGTGTGTTTTGGTGAACATATTAAAATACAATTATTTTAACTTCAGAAGCTGAAAATGGAGGAAAGCTCATCAGCCACATTGTTTGATGCATAAGAGAATAGTGAACCTCCTTGTTCTGTATTCATTTTTCATCATGCAATTTCAACTTCATACTGCTTTTGAATTTACAGGCAAAAGAACAATCTGATTACATTAGTTTTCTTTCTTGTTCCGAAATAAAATCTGCTCACTGGGCCACAATTCTTACTAATGGAGAGGAAATTTATAAATCACTGTTCTTAACTCAAAATACATCATCAGCCTCAACCACATTCAACATCTATTTAATTACCACCTAATTCTATCTATTAAGAAAACTGACAGCTCTTTGTTAAGAAATGTGATAATCGTGTTCTGCAAAGTCACATAAAAATGGGAATGATGAACTATGTGCAACACTAATCATTTTACTGGGACAGAACATAAAATCCTTTTGAAGTGGGAAGCAGAAACAGTGTACACAAGCTGTCTGTTCCCAACAAGTGTTCATGTAGAGCGTTTTTGGTCATAAAACACAATAAGGGAAGACTAATAAATATTCCTTTTTTGCAACATCTGGGATTGTTTGACCATTCAAATGAAATATATGTACCTTTTAAAAAATAATGTTATTTCTTCATATGCTGGGCATTGTCTTTAAGAACATATTTCACAATTTTAGATCTTTTTACCTCTTGGTTAAATCTTTTCTGTAAGTTAATGCAGTTCATGTTGTGAGAAATGAGAGCAATTCAAAAAGTGCAAACATGCAACAATCACACACATATATTTTATATACATATATTATATATATATGCATATACACTACAGGCAAGGTGAGTTCTGCATTATTTTAAGACTTTTTAAAATTTCACATATTATAAAACAAACTGACTATTTTTCCAAGATAGAGCAGTTCAAAGAAATTTAAAATGAATAGATCGAGTAATGCAAGCATGCCAAGCCTACACGTTGGGTATCAGGCAGGATGAAAATTGCATCTCACTTACATTACTGATAGATTTTTGTAAAGCTTCACCTAGAAAGTGCCGCTATGAAAAAGATCACAGGAATAAAAAAAACTTTCAGAATGTAATTGCAAAAATAAGAAACAAAATTTGGAGTAAAAATGGAAAGAAATACCATTGTTTATTATGAACAGTGTGATAATATTGTCACACAGTTAAAAAGATATGGTTACGATAATGAGGTATTCAATATTTGCATAATCAGGCTGAATTCTCTAAGAACAGCATCAACAACTGCTCCTGGTTGTCGAAGCATTTTGTTTATATAAGATTCAAGCAGTGTATAAATCAAAAATCACATAAAAAGTTATTTCTGAATATGAAAAAACACAAGAGCATAAAAGACTTCTGTTATATTAGATTTTGTTTGTGTCCTTTGATGCTGTCAAATCAGTTAAAGCATGCACTGCAAAAATATTCAGAGAATGTGTCTATTAACAACAATAACAAAAACAATGCAGCAAAAAAATTCTGTTCCCTTCTTTTAACCTTTATTTTGTTTTGGAAAGTCTTTGGCGAAGTGCAGCGATCGGAGCAAAGAACATTTTGTATTCCTTCCATGCATAGTAGCATTACGTGCTCCCAGATGGTAACATGCAGATTAAAGTTCCCTCTGAATTATATGATCAATGAATCATAGAAACCCTACAGTGCAGAAGGAGGCCATTCGGCCCATCGAGTCTGCACCGACCACAATCCCACCCCACATATTTTACCCGCTAATCCCTCTAACCTACGCATCCCAGGACTCTAAGGGGCAATTTTTAACCTGGCCAATCAACCTAACCCGCACATCTTTGGACTGTGGGAGGAAACCGGAGCACCCGGAGGAAACCCACGCAGACACGAGGAGAATGTGCAAACTCCACACAGACAGTGACCCGAGCCGGGAATCGAACCCGGGACCCTGGAGCTGTGAAGCAGCAGTGCTAACCACTGTGCTACCGTGCCGCCCCAACGCAGTCTCAAACGTGTACCATTTTCCAAGTAATGCCGCCATTTTTCACACTAACTAACATATGGCCTCTGGGGGTGCTACCCATTTAATTCTAGGCAGCTTTAGTCATGGCTAAGTTATGAAACTGCTCAGATCCACTTTACTTCATACCTTTCATACAAACCTCATTACAGAAGTCTGAATTTAAAACATTTTCCACAAAAGATTAAATTATGTTGTTTGAGGAATTTTTCTGCTTTTCTTTGAAGCCTGGTTCTGAACTACCCCTCATCAGCTGTTGCCTTTGACATAATGGAATGAGACTGTGTAGTTGCTGGAGTTGGCTAAAGTGGCAGCCTCAGGCATTTAAACCTACATTACATCAGTACAGCCAACAAGCCTTTTAAATTTTCCAGAAACAGAATTGTATGGACAAGTTTCATTATTCATGAGCAACAAGAAAGATTTAAACAAAAACTTTCAAAAAGAATTACAAACCAATTGATCATCACGTAATCTGTCAGTATTCAAATATCTCTCTCCTCTGCTGTTACCATCTGCTACAGAAAAAACGTTCTTCTTCACAACATCCCTGCATCTTTTTCTTACAACCTTATATCTGTCTCCTAGGCATTGCACTATCAGCAAATCGGAACAGTGTTTTGTCTGGCTTAACTAAACCTTTCATAATCTTGCACACCTCCATTAAATCTCCCCTTAATTACCTTTGTTCCAAGACCAACACCAGCTTTTAACTATTGCAACTATACAAGACATTGGTGAGGCTGCACCTGGACTATTGTGCACAGTTTTGGTCCCATTGTTTGAGCAAAGATATGGTGGCATTGCAGGCAGTTCAGAGGAGGTTCACCAGATTGATTGCAGAGGGGCCCGATTCTCCCATTGTGACGTGTGAATTTTTTGGCGCGTCAGGTTGGGAGATGCGCGTGTTGGCCATTTCACGGGATTCGCGCATGCGTTCCTAACGCACGCGCGTCTCCCACCGCCAGAGAGTAGTTGCGGTCGAGACCACACTGGAAACCGGCGGGAAGACCAGGTAGGTGATTTTAATCTATTTGTAATGCAATTTAAATGTCATTATCAGGCCAGGGACTCAATTCTCCGGGCCGATAGCATCTCCCACCCCGCCAGGAGTATTTCACTCCGGCGGAGTTTAGAATAGCTCCCCACTTTCAGGGAACTAGCAGGAGACTCTGCTGGAGTGAAGGGGTGGCAATTTGGGCCCCCCAGGGGGTAAGGCGGCAGAGGATGGTGCTCCTGGGCATGGGCACCCTGGTGGTGCCAGCCTGTGCCCCCTGGCACTGCTGAAGGGGCAAAGTGCCCATGCCCGGGGGCACCTTGACACTGCCCACCAGACATTGGGCAGTGCCAAGGGGCGGGGCCTATTGTGGGCCGGGCTTAAGGATGATCTGTGGGTGCGTCCCACTGCCACTTTGCACGGCATCAATCGGGGCTGGAGGGAAGCCAGCGATTGGCGTGGGCTGGGGGAAGGGGTGGTCTGCCGGGGGAGGGGGTTGGTGCTAGATATTGGGGCACTCCGGGACCAAGGGGGAGGGGGTGAGGTCGGGACTGGCCAGGAATGCTCGTGGGGCCGCGATCGGGTGTTGGAGGGGCAGCACTGCGGGGGTCCTGGGCTGGCCAGCAATTGGGAGTCTGACACTGGGGGCCACTGCACATGTGCAGAGGCCCGGAGCTGTCAGACTTTGGCCTTAATCGGCCCTGCCCCCCCGAGCTTTTAAAGATATTCACGATTGTTCAGTGCACAGAGTGTGGGAAATTTGAGTCTGACCTCTCACTGAAAAAACAATCATGAATTACACCATTTTTCCAGCCAATTTAGCACTTTGAATTTGTTTGGGAGAATCACCCCCGAGGGATTTGTCGAATGAAGAGAAATTGAACAGTTTAAGCCTAGACTCTCTGGAATTCAGAAGAATGAAGGGAGATTAAATTGAGGTATACCAGATAATAAAAGGTATGGATAATGTAGACATGGAGCAGATGCTTCCTCTTGTGGGGCATTCTGGCACGCGAGGTCATAGTCTTAGGATAAGAGGTAGCAAATTTAAAAGAGTTGAGGAGAAACTACTTGTCCTAAAGGGTTGCGAATCTGTGGAATTCGCTACCCCAAAGTGCGGTTTACGCTGGGACAGGTGAGTAAATTTAAGGAGGACTTAGATAGATTTTTAATGGGTTGAAGACTTATGGGGAGAAGGCAGGAAAATGGAGGTGAGGTGCATATCAGCCATGATTGAATGGTGGAGCGGACTTGATGGGCCGAATGGCCTAATTCTGCTCCTATATCTTATGAACTTAGGAACTTCTCCAACCTAACCTTGTAGCTAAAATCCATCACCCTAGAACAGTTCTGGTAAATCTACCCGGCACATTCTCAAGGATCCTGGCATTCTTTGGACTGATCAGGTTCTCGCCCACCACTCAGAGAACCAACAAAGAACCCCTGTCAGATACTTGGGTTGGCTAGACCGAATCAAGTGCCTTTCAGCTACTTAAGTGGCAACCATTGAGCTTCCCCTCTAACTGAGCACCCCATGCCCAAGTCTCACCTGTTACGTATTTGTATTAATTATTAGCTTATTGAAGCTTTGTTGTGTCAATATATTGATGTATTTACCGAAAGTAACATCATAAATTCCTAGCACAGGAAACAGGCAGAGAAGAAGCAACCATATAAAAGAACACACACCTGTAAATAAAGCTCCTTGTTTTAAACCCTTGTGTGCCCAAGCGTCATTCTCCAATATACAACATAAAAACTGGCGATGAGGACAACCAATGCCGTTGCTAGCCACCAGGGACAAAGAAATTTATCAAAAGAAAAGTCAGGAATGGAAAAGTTAGAAAAGAAGGTCTTCACATGTACTCCAGACTTAATGGGTTAGGTGAATGTGAGGAATGATAATCTGCTGCAGAGCACTTATAGAGTTGGGTGTGTTAAATAGGAAGCTGAAGTCCGGGTTTGTTGCCTTGTGTGAAAGAATAATCAAGGTAGCTGCTGGAAACGCATTGCAAAGTACGCATACGGGAAATCTCAATTTGGAGAAAAATGGTGGGAGCTTTTGGCGTGATAAAATTCTTCGATGAAAATGTGGAGTGATGGAGCTCCTATACGGAGTGCTTTGACTATTTTGCTCAGGCAAACAAAATAGCAGAAATATTAGAGTGTCCACTTTCTAAGTGTGATGGCGGGGGGGGGGGACCAAGAAAAGCGAGAGTTAATTGTATAATTCATGGCTTTGTGTAAAAGACTTGCAGAATATTGAGAATTAAGAGATGTGCAGAATGACACAATTCAGGACAGATTTGTCTGTTGGCTGCTCAGCGAAACAATACAGAAATGACTGCTAACCAAGAATAACCTTACTCTGAATAAAGCCATGGAAATTACTGTTTCCATAGAACTACCTGCTAAAGAAGCTCAGCAATTGGGTTTGTGTACTCAAAACGCCAGCTGAATCGATCCCCTAGAACCATTAGGAATCATTTCTGGAGTAATGAAATTTCATCAATTCCTGTACAGGAGAGAATTTACATTGTTGACAGACCAACTGCCATTTTTGGGCCACGCAAGGGAAATCCATCACTAGCAAGAAGTAGGATGCAAAGATGGGCATTACTTTTGTCTGCACATACTTATACCATTAAGTAACGACAGTCAAGTCCACATTGCAAAGCGTTGGACTTTCAAGATTGCCACTGCCAGGTAGTTCTTTAGACTACTCAAGTGGGAATATCTAATGCTTTGAACAAGTAAACAATACACCATTCACTTCTAGACAAGTGAGGAAGCAAACTCAGAGCAATCTGATACTCCTGGAAGTGATGGATTTGGTGTTACGACGGAAGACCTCAGAACTAACACCTAACCTGAAGCTGTATGACTCCAAGAGATTGGAACTGTTAGTACAATCAGGATGTCTTCTATTGGGGCTCAGGGTGATCATTCCATCACCATTGAGAAAGTGAGTGTTAGAGAAGTAAAATGAGGGCCATTGCAGAATCGTATGCATGAAGAAAATAGCGAGGAGTTATTTCTGGTGGCCTGGATTGGATGCAAAATTGAAGAGAAAGTCAGAACATGTTCTTCCTGTGCGAAGGTGAGAAATGTGCCATCCTTAGCACCGTTACATTAATGGGAATGTTCAGAAGAGGTTTAGCAACAAGTATCTTTGCAGCATCTTTTGAAGAACACCGTTCTTGGTAATGGAAAATGCTCACACAAAGTGATCGCTGCAATGAAATCTACTTCAACAGAGAAGACTTTTGAGAAGCTAGAAGCATTTGGTCAGTTTGGATTCCCTGAACAGGTAACAGTAAGCAATAACAGATCCTAATTTGTCTCACAAGAATTTGAAAGTTTCTTGCAAGAGAATGGTATTCAACATATTAAATCTGCACCATATCATCCTATCAGTGAACGAGCAGAATGGTTTGTCCAAAACATGAAACGTACCTTGAGAGCAACCAGGGAACAAAATTCACTGATCAAACAAATTCACTTAACAAATTCCTTCGAGTATATAGGAACACCACGCATTCAACAACCAAGACCTTTGCTGCATTACTAATGATGAAGAGACAACTATGATTGGCATTAGATCTGTTGAAAACTCTGAAAATGAAATAAATTGTACAACAGCAACAAGGGCAAATGGAACCTGTAGAAAATCCAGGTTCAACTGCACAAAGTCCTGAGCTGAACCTTCCTACAGTCCTGACACCATCAGACACTGTTGGGGAAAGCAACACCTAATCTACAGATCAGTCATTAAGATAACCCTAGTGCCTCCATCAACGCTGGTCAAATTAACCACCAATGACATTTGTGCAAAAACAAAAATGCCAGAGATTACCACCAGTGTGGAGCAGAAGTTGCCAGAGATTCACCGTCAACTATTCTGACAGCAGTAACTTCCAGGCCGTTTGATTTATTAATAGTTATTGACTTATTTATTACTGAACTTGTTTTGAACTTGTTGGGGACATTCAATTGAAACGGGAGGGGGGGAGAAAATGTTACGTATTTGTATTAATTCTTATTAGCTTACTGAAGCTCTGTTAGTATATTCATGTATTCACCAGAAGTGACATCATAAGTCCCTAGCACAGGAAACTGGCGGAGAAAAAGCTGCCACTTAAGAGAACACACACCTATAAATAAAGTTTTGTTGTTTTAAATCCTCCATGCTCCCTGGCATGTTCTCCAATATACAACACCACCCACCAAGGTGTGCAATCCTCTCTCCTCATACCACCACTGCCAGAGGGAGGGGTGGATCCCAGACTGAAGAGGAGCAAAGGCAGGAAGGGAAAAATGGAGTTTGGGGGCAGGAAGGTCAGGGGAAATGGTAGGGTTGGCTTTCAACAACCACTCCCCCACCCAATGCCAGGTTCCTGGAACAGGCACCGGGTGGTTAACTACAAGGGAAACTCAACCAGCCAGCAGACCAGTGACAAATGCTGGCCAGCATTCCAAAGATGTGACAAAGCCATGCTGCCTCAATATAATCTCTGAGCCACCCATTGGTAGTAGTGGACTTAGCAATAATGGATGCCAATTCTGTTGTTAATCGGCCTAATTGACAAAAACATGGGTGGTTTTACCACCACCGAGCGACTAACATTGGGTCTCTCCCACAGTTGACAGGCCTGGCTGCCATGTTTCCAGCCATGGCAGATTGGGTTAAACCCAACCACTCAGGAGTGGTGACTGGGACTAAACACAATATGTAATTGTGGCCGAACGAGAGCACGCAAAGGTTCAACATAACTTTGCCGTCAATATCTGTCTTTATGAAGCCCAAGGTCCCATATGCTGTATATCAGACAGAAACAACTATTTTTATTTTGCATTCATAATGAACATCACCTGAAGAGAAAATTTGGCTGGGTAACTCTATCAAATAAGTCAGAACTGCTAAAACCAATATCTTCAAAACTTGCTGCAAATATTCCTAAACTTATGCTCTTTATAGCAATTCTTAGCAACTCTCTTAATCCCACTAGCCCTAATGAGAAAAGAAACTGGAGGCTGAGCTGCAGACACTACGGCACATCAGAGAGTTTAAAAAGTTTATTTATTAGTCACAAGTAAGGCTTACATTAACACTGCAATGAAGCTACTGTGAAATTCCCCTAGTCGTCACAGTCCGACGCCTGTTCGGGTCAATGCACCAAACCAGGACATCTTTCAGAATGTGGGAGAGTTGGGAGTTACCTGGATGCTTTGTTTCAGGATGTGGTCACATCTCTTAGGATAGAATCTTCCAGTTTGGAAAACGGTCAGGGACAGGAGGATAAGACTGCAGCTGAGGCACGTAAGGAGACAGGAGTGCAAGCGTGTCAACATCTGCAATGGTCCAACAGGTTTGAGGTTTTTCTCAGCTTGTTTGGATGAGAGTGGGAGCTGCAGGGTGAATGAGCTGACTGACCGTGGCACTGTGGTACAGGCGGCATTCAAGGGAAGGGAGAGCACATAAAAAGGTAATGGTAGTAGGAGACAGTATAGTGAGGGGGACTGACACTGTCTGCAGCAAGGAGCAAGCATCCAGACAGTTGTGCCCAGTGCCAGTGTTTGGGAAATCTACTCCAGGCTGGATAGGAACTTGCAGTGCAAAGGGGGTTTAAAACTAGGGAGATGAATGTGTGGATCAAACGATACCCAGAGTGTGACAGGCAGGGACAGAGTACATAGACATAAAAAAGCAGCAGCAAATAGGGTCAAAGAGGGAAAAAAATGGCAACAAGGCAAAATTAATGATACTTTACTTAAATGCATGTAGTACTCCGCACAAAATAAATCAACAGCACAAACTGAGGTGAACGGGCATGATCTTACAGCCATTACAGAGTGGTTACATGAAGATCAAATCTGGAAACCAAATATTCAGGCATATGCGACTTTTTGCAAGGACAGGCAGGAAGGAAAAGGTGGTGGGGTAGCTTTGTTAGTATGAGATGGAATAAGTACAACTGCAAGAAATGATCTTGGATCAGAAGATGTAGAATTCCTATAGGTGGAGGTAAGAAATAACAAGGAGAAGAAGACATTGGCTTAGTCTATAGGCTCCTAATAGTAGCTATACTGTAGGATGGAGAATAAATCAGAAGATAATGAGGGCATGTAAAAAAAAGGAAGAAGTGTAATCATGGGTGACTTTAATCTTCATGCAGATTGGGAAAATCTAATTGGCAGAGGTAGCCATGAGAAAGAATTCATAGAGTGTATTCAGCATAGTTTTCTAGAACAATAAGTTGTGGATCCAATTAGAGATCAGGCTATTTTGGATCTGGTAATGTGTAATGAGGTGAGTTTAGTAAACACTCTCAGAGTAAAACATTCCTTCAGAAACAGTGACCATTGCATGGCAGAATTTAGCATTCACTTTGAGTGTGAGAAACCTGGGTCAGAAACAACTGTGCTAAACTTAAATAAGGGTAATTATAAAGGAATGAAGGCAGGAGTTGGCTGGAGAGGACTGGGAAAGGAATATAGCAGAAAATACAGTTGATCAGCAATGGCAGATGTTTATGAAAATAGTTCATGGCTCACAACAAAGATATATCCAAGTGAGGAAGAAGGATTCAAAGATGTGGATAAATCAGTTAACCAAGGAAGTTAAGGAAGTATTAAACTGAAAGAAAAAAACATATAATGTGGCAAAGATTTATGGTAAGTCAGAGAATTGGGAAAGTTTTAAAAACCAACAAAAGGTGATCAAAAAATAATAAAGAGGGAGAAGATAAACTATGAGGGTAGACTAGCAAGCAATATAAAAATGGACAGCAAGAGCTTCTTTAAACATATAAAAAGAAAGAGAGAGGCCAAAGTGAACATAGGCTTTAGAGAATGAGATTTTATAAGATACCGCATTAAACGCTATTTAATAAGAGACCATGGTGTTGGGAGTAGTATATTAGCATGGATAGAGGATTAACTAACTGATAGAGGACAGAAAGTTAGGTAAAGAAGGGTATTTTCAGGGTGGCAACCTGCTACGAGTGGAGTGTTACAGTAATCAGTGCTGGGGGCCACAATTATTTATAATATATATTAATTTCCCTCATCCAAATAATTAATGTACTATTGCAAAGTTTGCAGATATCACAAAAATAGGTGAAAAGGAAAGTGGTGAGGATGACACAAAGTGTCGAGACAGGCTAAGTGAATGGACAAAAACTTGGTAGATGAAACATCACGTAGGAAAATGTGACGTTATGAACTTTGGTAAGAAGAAGAGAAGCTGAATATTATTTAAATAGAGAAAAACTGTAGAAAGGTGCAGCACAGAGGGAATTGGGGGTCCTTGTGCATAAATCACAGAACGTTAGCATGTAAGTTAAGCAGGCAATAAGGAATGCAAGTGGAATGAGGGCCAATATATTTCAATGGGAATGGAGTATGAAAATAGGGAAGTCTTTCTAAAACTAAGACCATACTTGGAATATTGTGAACAGTTTTTGCCCCCATATCTAAGGAAAGTTACACTGGCATTGGAGGCAGTCCTGAGAAGGTTCACAAAGTTGATCCTAGATATGGAGGGATTTCCTTATGAGGGGAGGTGGAATTGATTGGGCCTGTACTTATTACAGTTAGAAGTAGGAGCGGCAACCATATTGAGATTCTCAGGGGGCTTAATAAGGTAGTTGCTGAGAGGTTATTTCCCCTTGTGGGAAAGTGTAAGACCGGAGGGCATAACCTCAGAGTATGGGGTTGCCATTTAAGACACAGATAAGGAGGAAGTTCTTCTCTCAAAGGGTAGTGAATCTGTGGAATTTGTTTTACCACAGACGACTGCAGAGGCTGAGATTAAGTATGTTCAAGGCGGAGATTGACAGATTTTTAATCAGTAAGAGAATCAAAAGTTATGGAGCTAAGGCAAGAAAGTGGAGTTGAGGATTATCATATTAGATCAGCCACGATCTCATTGAATGGTAGAATACTCAATGGGCCGAATGGCCTACTTCTGCTCCTACGTCTTCAGTCTTACGGTCAGTGTAAGATGCAGCCATTCATTCAAGCTTACTTTGTACTGGGTTTTATGAAGCCAAAGGATTTTTGAAGATATGAATGCTGAATGAGTATTTGAGAATTCTGAAAGAAACATTTTAGCTTGGTTTCTGCCATATTTAAATGTTTTCTTTTAATCATTGGATATGGACATTGCTGGCAATGCCAGCATTTTTTGTCCAGTCTTAACTGCCCTTGAGGAGGAGGCATTTTGCCACCTTCTTGAACTGCTGCCATCCATCTAAAGACCCACAGTGCTGTCAGGAAGGAAGTTCTAGGATTTTGACCCAGCAACAATGAAGAAACGGCAATACAGCTCCAAGTCAGGATAGTTGGTGGCTTGGAGGAAAACTTGCCATGGTGATGGTGGTGTTCCCATGCATCTTCTCCCTTGTTCTTCTAGATAGTAGAGGTCACAGGTTTGGAAGGTGCTGTCAAAGGAGGCTGTCCAAATTACTGCACTGCACTTGTGGATGATACACACTGTTGTCACTGTACAATGGTGGTAAAGACGGTGCTCATCAAGTGGATTGTCTTTGATAGTATTGAGCATCCTAAGTGTTAGAAGCTGTACTCATACAGGTAAGCACTGAATACTCCATCACACTCCTGACTTATGCCTTTTCAATGGTGGACAGTCTTTAGGGAGCAATGAGGTGAATTACTTTCTGCAGAATTACCAGCCCCTAGCCTGGTCTTGTAGCCACAGTATTTATATAACTGGTCTAGTTAAATTTCTGGCAAATGTTAACCTCCCCCCATCCCAGAGTGATGATGGGAGCTTCAGCATGGTATTGCTGCTCGCTGATAGTCAAAGGAGAAGGCTAGATTTTCTCTTGTTGGACTGGTCATTGCCTGTCATTTGTAAGGCACAAATGTCACATGTCACTTATCAGCCCGAACCAGAATGTTGCCCAGGTCATGCTAAATGCAGAGATGGTCTGCTTCAGTATTTGAGGAGTTGCAAATGCTACTGAACGCCGTGCAGTTATGCCCTTCCGAAGAAGCAGCCGAAGATGGTTAATCTGTTGTAGATCATAGGAAGTTTAAGATGATTTAAAAAAAAATATCACCTAAGGAAATAAATTTCATTACTTTTTATTTTATTATATAATTAAAACACTCAGAAGATGCTCTTCACATAACTCAAATTGAAATCATCATTGCATACTCTGCCTTTAATAGATATGTATTTGACTCCACAGTGAATTCAGTTCAATGAAACTGCAGGAGTAATTTTCACAAAATTACAATTCCTAAGCTGGTTAAGCAAATGTAATACTTGTAGATTGTAGATATTGTTTGACAAAGGTAAAATAAGGTTTATAAAAGAAAACAGACAGGTACAAGCTGATAAGAATGAGACTGCAAAATGGGGAGTGCCAAAGCAAAGAGTCAAATGGAACCATTGCCATTTCTGGAGGAGTATTATTATTTTGTGGTGTGTATGGATCTGCTAGAATTCTGAAATTCTCGCATTGAAAATCAGGCTTGAGACTTCAGGATATTTTTATTTAGATTCAGTTGAGCAGTGCAAAATTATTCCCTGGATTATTGCCTTGAGTTTCAACAATGGCCCAAAGAAAGTTGATTTGGCAGAAGAGAAAAATAGGTCTACACCATGGTTTAACCCTTCAACATAAGATTAAATTTTATGAAGGTGCAGTAACATTATTCGTCAGAAACATTTTTGTGGAATAAGTTATACAAAAAGATCACTGAAATGAACTTAAGCAGTAACAACAATTGAATAATTAGGCGGGTTAGTTGAGCTAAAATGGCTTTACTGCATTTAAATTTTCTCATACCTTTACATTCCATATATTGAAATATTTCATGCATACTACATTAGATAGTGAATCAAATCTTGAATTAAAACAGAATTACATTTAACAAAAATGATAATACACCAGAATTGCATATTAATTCTGAAATAAAATGTAATAAAAAACACAAAACAACTCAGTGGTTTTTTTCATCATCTACAGAATCACAGTGTTGTTGGAGCTGCACTCATCAAGGAAAATGGAGAGTATTTTATGACCTTCCTGATTCCAGGCTTTCTGCTTGTGTGGTGGAGGCAGATTCAATTGAACAAAGAGAACATTAGAAATAGTGTGTAGAGTTATGGGGAAAAGGCAGGAGAATGTCACAAAGTCATAATGCCGATGCAGACATGATGGGCCAAATGCCCACCTAATGCACCATTATAATTCTGTGCTCCTGTAGATGAAGAAGTTCATCAACATCCAGGACAAAGCAACGCACTTGTTCAACACCCTATCCACCAGCACACAGCTGTAGGAGTGCTTACCAATTGAAAAATGTGCTGCAACAACACACGAAGACTGCCTCTCGAGCCTGCTTCACCATTCAATAGGATCATGGTTGATCCAACATTCCTTATGTCCGCTTTCTTGCCCTTTCCTCATAACCTTTGATTTCCTGACCGATCAAAAATCTATCTATTTCAGCCTTAAATATACACAATGACTCTGCCCTACAGCTCTCTGTGGCAAGGAGTTCCAAAGGATCTCAATCTTCAGAGAAGAAATTCCTACTCCTCGCAGTCTTAAACTGGCACTTCTTTATTCTGATCATAGGAAGCTTAAGATGATTTTAAATCAGCTGAGAAAACAAATTTCTGCTATGTCCTCTGGTCTTAAGCCCCTCCCATAAGGGGAAACATCCATCCAAAAAAAAAACACCCAACAGTTTTGAAGAAATGCAGTTTCCTTTTGGTTGTACTTATCTGTGCTATTTTACCATTAAAGTCAGGGATTAGTTGAAGGAAGGAAGGAAGCAAAGAATAAATTGCATTTAGATATTAGTGTTATAAAAATTCTGTCAAAGCTGAGAAGATCCAATTACCTGATTTAGAAGATCTTCAACCTTTTTCTGCCAACCTTCTTTCTCAGCACTATTTTCTTGGTCCTTCTGATGCGATAGTTGAGCAAGCGCAGCTCGTTTCTCTTCTTCATGCTGTCTTTCTAACTTGTCACACAGTTTATCATGTTCCTCCCTAAGATAATAAATATTTTACTTCAGTAATATAAAATACAAACAGGGTGGTAAGGTTTATTTGTACATATAAAAACAGAAACATTTAGGTAGTGAACTTCCTCAAATCATCAGATTAGTGATTCAATAAAGGAAAAGTTAAGAAAAGATTTCTGGTTTACCCCAAGAAAATGCTAACATTCCTTTGCTGAAATTCTTCCATTGTGTACACCAGTTATAACATGTTACGAAACTCAGTGACTCGTCAAAGGTTTATAGAAAGTCAATTTAAGATACTGAAGGAAACTAGAGATAGGGAGGGGTGAGGCGATGGAAGTATTTGAAAACAAAGATGAGAATTTGAAGATCAACACATTGCTTGACCAGAAGCTAGAGGCTAGCGAGCCCAAGAGTGATAGTGCTCACTATCACTAAGATAGTGATTGTGATAGTGATGGGACTTGTTGCGGGTTTCGACAAGGGCAGCAGAATTTTGAATGACCTCAAGTTTACAGAGGGCAGAATGTGGGAGAACAGCTAAGAGTACATTTGAATAGTCAAGTCTAGAGGTAACAGAGGCACGAATAAGGGTTAAAGCAGCAAATAAGTTGAGACATGGATAAAGTGAGATGATATTATGGAGGTGGAAATAGTGATGGTTCAAAATTGTAACTGGAAGCTCACCTTGGGGTCAAATTCGACATCAGGACTAGTTTAATTCCAGACTGTTGCCTAGAAGGGGGATGGAATCGGTAGCTAATCGAACAAAGTTTTAAGTGGGGACCAAAAAGCAATGGCTTGTCTTCCCAATATGTAATTGGAGGGAATTTCTGCTTATCCAGTATTAGATAAACTGAGGAGTTGAGAGCTTGGTGTCATCTGTGCATATGAAGACTTATGCTGTTCTTCCAGATAATGTTGCCAAGAGGGAGCACGTAGGTCAGAAATAGGCAAGAACCAAGAACAGATCCTTGGGGCACTTTAATTCGGAACTCTGTGGGGCAGCATAGTGAGAGCGTTGATGAGCTTCATGCCACTGACAAGCAGCATGGAGGAGTCGAGGTCAAACTTGACAGAGCTCCCACTCTCTGGTCCATCTTCCTGCAGACCCAGAGACACTGTAGCAGCTGCCCCCACACCCATGCAGCCTTTCTGTTGACAGGTCACAAAAATCTCTGCCTTGTCTATAAGGATGCAGCAACACCTTCTGCCAAATCCAGGAACTAACCACAACACCTCCAAAAATGCTCCATTCGACTTACATTACCTGAAATAACAAATGTTATTCTGTTTTTGCTGAACTGCATGTAGAATGCCTGACCATTTGAATAACACTGGTGCTGGGCTCCCCCTTGCAGATGAACACATGTTCTTTGTTGAATGATAAGGGATACAAGTCACAAATAGGGCATCAAATCAGCTGGTATGGGTTGAATAGTGTCATGTCAGCACAGGTTCAGAGACTTCTGGTGCATGTGGGATGCCCTCCACCCTGGAAGCTCTGGATGAGCCTGTATCTGGGGTCACCATTGCAGATGTCAGAGCAGCTTTCTCGTAGGTCAACCCACGAAAAGCGACTGGCCCAGATGGGGTTCCCAGATGAGCACTCAGATCCTGTGTGGATCAGCTGGCGGGAGTATTCGCAGAAATCTTCAACCTCTCTTTACAACAATCTGAGGTCCCTATCTGCTTCAAGAAGACGACCATCATCCCGGACCTAAGAAAAACCAAGCAGCGTGCCTTAATGACTATTGGCCGGAGGCTCTGACATCCATCATTATGAAGTGCTTCGAAAGACTAGTCATGACACGAATCAATTCCAGCCTCCCGGACTACCTGGATCCACTACAGTTTCCCTCTCGCTGCAACAGGTCCACAGCAGACGCCATCTCCCTGGCCCTGCACTCAACCCTAGAACACCTAGATAACAAGGACACCAGTGTCATACTCCTATTTATTGACTACAGCTCAACCTTCAACACCATTATTCCCACGAAACTCATCTCCAAACTCCGTGGCCTGGACCTCGGCACCTCCCTCTGCGACTGGATCCTAAACTTCCTAACTCACAGACCACAATCAGTAAGGATAGGCAACATTTCCTCCACGATCATCCTCAACACCGGTGCCCCACAAGGCTGTGTTCTCAGCCCCCTACTATATTCCTTATACACCTATGACTGTGTGGCCAAATTCCCCTCCAATTCGATTTTCAAGTTTGCTGACGAGACCACCGTAGTGGGTCGGATCTCAAACAATGACGAGACAGAGGACAGGAATGAGATAGAGAATCTCGTGAACTGGTGCGGCAACAATAATCTCTCCCTCAAATGTCAACAAAATGAAGGAGATTGTCATCGACTTCAGGAAGCATAAAGGAGAACATGCCCCAGTCTACATCAATGGGGACGAAGTAGAAAGGGTCGAGAGCTTCAAGTTTTTAGGTGTCCAGATCACCAACAACCTGTCCTGGTCCCCCCATGCTGACACTATAGTTAAGAAAGCCCACCAACGCCTCTACTTCCTCAGAATACTAAGGAAATTTGGCATGTTAGCTACGACTCCCACCAACTTTTATAGATGCACCATGGAAAGCATTCTTTCTGGTTGTATCACAGTTTGGTACGGCTCCTGCTCTGCCCAAGTCCGCAAGGAACTACAAAAGGTCGTGAATGTAGCCCAATCCAGCCTCCCATGCATTGACACTTTCTACACTTTCCGCTACCTCGGCAAAGTGGCCAGCATAATTAAGGACCCCACGCACCCCAGACATTCTCTCTTCCACCTTCTTCCATTGGGAAAAAGTTACCAAAGTCTGAGGTCACGTACCAACCGACTCAAGGACAGCTTCTTCCCTGCTGCTGTCAGACTTTTGAATGAACTTACCTTGCATTAAGTTGACCTTTTTCTACACCCTATGACTGTAACACTACATTCTGCACTCTGTTTCATAAGAAATAAGAACATAAGAAATAGGAGCAGGAGTAGGCCATCTGGCCCTTCGAGCCTGCCCGCCATTCAACAAGATCATGGCTGATCTGAAGCGAATCAGTTCCACTTAGCCTGCTCCCCATATCCCCTAATTCCCTTATCGATCAGAAAACTATCTACCCGTGATTTAAATATATTCAACGAGGAAGCCTCCACCACTTCAATGGGCAGAGAATTCCAGAGATTCACTACCCTCTGAGAGAAGAAGTTCCCCCTCAACTCTGTTCTGAACCGGCCCCCCCCTTATTTTGAGGTTGTGCCCTCTAGTTCTGGTTTCCCTTCTAAGTGGAAAGAATCTCTCCACCTCTACCCTATCCAGCCCCTTCATTATCTTATATGTCTCTATAAGATCACCCCTCATCCTTCTAAACTCCAACGAGTACAGACCCAATCTGTTTAATCTCTCCTCATAAGCTACACCCCTCATCTCCGGTATCAACCTGGTGAACCTTCTCTGCACTCCCTCCAAGGCCAATATATCCTTTCGCAAATAAGGGGACCAAAACTGCACACAGTACTCCAGTTGCGGCCTCACCAGTGCCTTGTACAGTTGCAGCAAGACCTCCCTGCTTTTATATTCTATCCCCCTCGCGATAAAGGCCAACATTCCATTCGCCTTCTTGATCACCTGCTGCACCTGCAGACTGAGTTTTTGCGATTCGTGCACAAGGACCCCCAGGTCCCTCTGCACAGTCGCACGATGTAATTTTTCTCCATTTAAATAATATTCCAATTTACTATTATTTCTTCCAAAGTGGATAACCTCACATTTGCTAACGTTATATTCCATCTGCCAGATCCTCGCCCACTCGCTCAGCCTATCCAAATCTCTCTGCAGACTTTCCGCGTCCTCCACGCAATTCGCTTTCCCACTCACCTTCGTGTCATCAGCAAACTTGAATACCCTAGATTCAGTCCCCTCCTCCAGATCATCTTTGTAAATAGTAAACAATTGAGGCCCCAGCACCGATCCCTGCGGCACGCCACTGGTCACCAACTGCCAACCAGAAAAGCACCCATTTATCCCAACTCTCTGCTTCCTGTTAGATAGCCAATCCCCGCCAACACCTTACCCCTAACTCCGTGTACCCCAATCTTCTGCAGCAACCTTTGTGAGGCACCTTATCGAACGCCTTCTGGAAATCTAAAAACACCACATCCACCGGTTCCCCTCTGTCAACCGCACTAGTGACATCTTCATAAAAGTCCAGTAGATTCGTCAAACACGACTTTCCCTTCATGAATCCATGCTGCGCCTGCTTGATCGAACCATTCTTATTCAGGTGCTCTGTTATTTCCTCTTTAGTAATGGACTCTAGCATCTTCCCAACTACGGACGTTAAGCTAACCGGCCTGTAGTTACCCGCCTTTTGTCTACTTCCTTTTTTAAACAGCGGCGTAACAGTAGCTGTTTTCCAGTCAGCCGGCACTACCCCAGAGTCCAGCGAATTTTGATAAATTACTACTAACGCATCTGCTATTACCTCAGCCATTTCTTTCAGTACCCTGGGATGCATTCTATCCGGGCCCGGGGACTTGTCTACCTTCAGTCCTATTAGTCTACCAAGCACCACCTCCTTAGTAACAGTAATTGTATTAAGGACCTCCCCTCCCACCAACTCTCGATCTCTAATATTCGGCAAACTATTTGTGTCTTCCACCGTGAAGACCGACACAAAGAACTTAAAAGTCTCAGCCATTTCCTCGTTTTCCACTATTAAAACCCCCCTCTCATCTTCCAAGGGTCCAACATTCACTCTAGCCACTCTATTCCTTTTTATATACTTGTAAAAACTTTTACTATCATTTTTTATATTTTGAGCTAGTTTAGTTTCATAATCTATCTTTCCTTTCTTAATCGCTTTCTTAGTCGTTCTTTGTTTTTCTTTAAAGCTTTCCCAAATCCACTAATTCTCCACTATTTTTGGCCACTCTGTACGCATCTGATTTTATTTTAATACTCTCCTTTATTTCCTTCGTTATCCACATCCGGTTATCCTTTTTCTTACAGTCCTTCTTTATCACCGGAATATATTTTTGCTGAGTACTTAAAAAAATCTCCTTAAAAATCCTCCACTGTTCCTCAGCTGTCCTACCTACCAGTCTGCTCACCCAGTCTACATGAGCCAATTCCACCCTCATCCTATCGTACTCCCCTCTGTTCAAGCAGAGGACACTGGTTTGGGACCCTACTTTCTCACCCTCCATCTGTATCAGAAATTCCACCATATTATGATCACTCATCCCAAGAGGATCCTTCACAAGAAGATCCTTAATCCTACCTGTCTCATTGCACAGAACCAGATCCAAGATAGCTCGCTCTCTCGTAGGTTCTGTAACATACTGTTCAATGAAACAATCCCGACAGCATTCCAAGAACTTCCAAGTTTCCTTCTCTATGAATGGTATGCTTTGTATTTATAGTGCGCAAGAAACAATATTTTTCACTGTATGTTAACACATGTGACAATAATAAATTAAATCAAATGGAATGCCATGCAGGAACAGCTGGAGGCACAGTGTGCTCCACTTGCAAGGCCGGTGCCTTCTCTCGCACTGCTATATGTCTAAATTTTACACTCAGACCAGGATTTTCCGGTTCCAGTAAATTTGGAGAGAAGCCAAACGTCCTTTGGAAGAGCTGCACATGTTATTCAGCCCCCTACTGAGCACTCAGACAACCAGCAGTACGGACCCCACTCAGGCAAACGTGACAATCAGGTAAATAAGAAGACAGCACCAAGTTTGCGTTCTGCCTAACTCTACTATAATGGGTACAGGCAGATTATAAATCACAAATCCTATAACCCAAACAAAATAGCACAGATGAACATCTAGCCCAATGTTTATTTTGTTCAGTGGTAGAATTGAAGTTTCTTCATTCTGCCAAATGATTGAACTCATGGAATTACTGTATTCATCCTGATTGGCTGCTTTCAAGTTCTGGTGTCAGTTTTGAACTATACGGTTGTAATATATGTGCAGAGAACATATATTTATTACTGTATTCACCTATCAGTTTACATAAACCTCGGTAGTTGTGTTATGTTAAGCCCGAGATACCACACACTTCATGAGCTTGACCCATTCCTGTTCTAGTTTCCCTCTGTCCATTGCTTGTTCTACCAAAGCTTTCAAACATCTGCCCCAACCCACCACTCTGGGATCTGCCTTACCTGAGCAACTGACATAACTCTAGGTTCTATTAAATCACTGGAAGAATTACCATGTGTGGGAACTCGATTCCACGCAGATTAAAAAACAAATTATTTCAAACTTTGATGATTCGAATACTTAGCCATAAAATAGAAAATGTAATCTTACTTGACTTCACCAATTTTGGATACCATTAAACAGGCCAAAGATCTGAAATTGTGCTAGGCAGGTGAAGATTGGGCAATCCACAAGACAGGAATCTCGGAAGACAAGATTGAAACACTGGAAGTGGATCCTTGTTGAAGCCAGCCGAGAGTGAGCGATGTTCGAAGAGAATGCCAAGATGAGAAATTTAAATTTCTGCTGATTTGGTGGGACCTGAAGATACCACTGGTTGGAGGCTTGTCTCACCCAGGATCTTCAAATGTGGTGTTTGGAAATCCTTGTGAGAATGACAAAGCTTCTGCTTCTGAGAGACTGGTTGGCTCAAAATACTACAAATATTTGGGTGGGTTGTCAAGAAATCCATAGAATCTGCTTTAAAGTCTCTGGGCCCGCTAGCATTTTAAAGAACAAAGAACAGCACAGGAACAGGTCCTTCAGTCAACCACGTTTGTGCCGACACAGATGCCTCTCTAAGCTAATATTTTCATGCCTCTATGTGCTCCATATCCCCCCATTCACTGCCTATGCATCTACCCACCCAGATGCCTCTTGAACGTTGTTATAGAATTTGCTTCCATCACCACCTCCAGCAGCACGTTCCAGGCATTCACCACCCTCTGTGTGAAAAATTTGCCTCTTACATCTCTCTTAAACTTCCCCCTCTCACTTTCAACCTATGCCCCGAGTAATTGACCCTTTGGCCCAAGGAAAAAGACTCTGACTATCCACTCTATCCAAGCCTGTCATAACCTTGTAAACTTCTCTCAGATCCCACCTCATCCTCCGACTCGCCAATGAAAACATCCAAGTTTGTTCAACTTTTCTTCATAGTCCATATCCTCCATACCAGGCAACATTCTGGTAAATCTCTTCTGCACCCTCTCCCATGCAGCAACCAGAATTGTACACAATACTCCAAATGTGGCCTAACCAAAGTCTTATATAGCTGTAACAGGATTTTCCAATTCCTATATTCAATGCCGCGACCAATGAAGGCCAGCATGCTATATGCCTTCGTGACCACCTTGTCCATCCGAGTTGCCACCTTCAGGGAACTGTGGATCTGCACGCCTAGATCCTTCTGTATGCTAATATTTCTAAGGGCTCTACCATTTACTGTATACCTTCCTTCTGCAGCAAACCTTCCAAATTGCATCACCTCACATTTGTCCGGGTTAAATTCCATCCGCCATCTTTCGGCCCAGGTCTCCAGCCGATTTATATCCTGCTGTATCCTCTGACAATCCTCCTCACTATCCGCTACTCTCCCAATTTTTGTATCATCTGCAAATTTATCAATCAGATCACCTACGATTTCCTCCAAATCATTTATATATATTACAAACAACAGGCCCAGCACTGATCTTTGTGGAACACTGCTTGTCACAGACCTCCAGTTAGAAAAGTATCTTTCCACTGCTATTCTCTTACAGACAAGCCCTCCATATACACAGGATCTGCTCAGATGAGGAGGATCGCAACAGACACCTACAGACGCTGAAAGATGCCCTCATAAGAACAGGATATGGCACTCGACTCATCGATCGACAGTTCTGACGTGCCACAGCGAAAAACCGCACCGACCTCCTCAGAAGACAAACATGGGACACGGCGGACAGAGTACCCTTTGTCGTCCAGTACTTCCCTGGAGCGGAGAAGCTACGACATCTTCTCCGGAACCTTCAACATGTCATCGATGAAGACGAACATCTCGCCAAGGCCATCCCCACACCCCCACTTCTTGTCTTCAAACAACCGCACAACCTCAAACAGACCATTGTCCGCAGCAAACTCCCTTCAAGAGAACAGTGACCACGACACCACACAACCCTGCCACAGCAGCCTCTGCAAGACGTGCCGGATCATCGACACGGATGCCATCATCTCACGTGAGAACCCTATCCACCAGGTACACAATACATACTCTTGCGACTCGGCCAATGTTGTCTATCTCATACGCTGCAGGAAAGGATGTCCCGAGGCATGGTACATTGGGGAGGCCATGCAGACGCTAGGACAACGAATGAATGAACACTGCTCGACAATCACCAGGCAGGAGTGTTCCCTTCCAGTCGGGGAACACTTCAGCAGCCACGGGCATTCAGCCTCTGATCTTCGGGTAAGCGTTCTCCAAGGTTGCCTTCACGACATACGACAACACAGAATCGCTGAGCAGAAACTGATAGCCAAGTTCCACACACGAGGACGGCCTCAACCGGGATCTTGGGTTCATGTCACACTATCTGTAACCCCCATGACTTGCCTGGACTTGCAAAATCTCACTAACTGACCTGGCTAGAGACAATACACATCTCTTTAACCTGTGCTTGGCCCTCTCTCCACTCACATTGTCTGCACCTTTAAGAATTGATTACCTGTAAAGACTCGCATTCCAACCATTATCTTGTAAATTGAGTTTGTGTCTTTATATGCCCTATTTGTGAACACAAGTCCTCACTCACCTGATGAAGGTGACTCCAAAAGCTAGTGCTGCCAAATAAACCTGTTGGACTTTAACCTGGTGTTGTGAGACTTCTTACTGTTCTTTGCCCAAGCCAGTTTTGTATCCATCTTACCAGCTCACCTCGGATCCCAAAAAACTTCACCTTCTGTATCAGCTTGCCATGAGGAATCTTATCGATGGCTTTACTAAGTCCATGTATACAACATCCACTGCCCTGCTCAATTTTTCCTGTCACTTCCTCAAAGAACTCAATCAAGTTTGTGAGACACGACCTCACCTTCACAAAACCATGCTGCCTATTGCTAATAAGCTTATTCTTTCAGATGTGAGTATTTTCTGTCCCTAAGAATTTTCTCCAATAATTTCCCCATCACTGATGTTAGGCTCACAGGCCTGTAATTTCCCAGATTGTCTCTTCTGCCCTTCTTAAACAGAGGAACAATGTTAGTTACTCTCCAAACCTCTGGTACCTCGCCCATGTCTGAAGAGAATACAAAGATTTTGGCCAAGGCCTCAGCAATTTCTTCCCTCGCCTCTCTCAGTATTCTGGGATAGACCCTATCTGGCCCTGGGGACGTGTCCACCTTAATATTTTTCAAAACCTCCAATACCTCCTGCCTTTTTATCTCAACATATCCTAGAATGTCAACATCCTCCTTTCTACACTCACCATCCACCACACCCTTTTCCTTTGTGAATACTGATGCAAAGTACTCGTTAAGGACCTCACCCACCTCATCTGGCTCCACACACAAATTCCCTCCACTGTCCTTGACTGGACCCACATTTTCCTTAGCTAACCTCTTTCTCCTTATATATGCATAAAAAGCCTTGGGATTCTGCTTAATCCTGCCTGCCAAGGACATTTCATGGCTCCTTTTTGCCCTCCCAAGTTCCTGTTTAAGCTCATCCCTGCTATCTTTATATTCCACAAGAACCTTATTCATTTTCAATTTCTAGAAATTTATGTATGATTCCTTCTTTTTCACTAAGCTCACAATCCCTCTTGTCATCCATGGTTCCCGAATCTTGCCATCTTTATCCTTCATTTTTACAGGGACATACTTGTCCTGAATTGTTAACAACTGACATTTAAAAGACTCCCATATATCGGATATGGATTTAGCCTCAAACAGCTACCCCAGTCTACATTTCCTAGCTCCTGCCTAAATTTGTCATAGTTAGCCCTCCCCCAGTATAGTTCTTTCACTCTGGGACTACTTCTATCCTTTTCTACATAGAAACATAGAAACTAGGAGCAGGATTAAGCCATTTGCCCTTCGAGCCTGCTCCACTATTCATTTTGATCATGGCTGATCATTGAATCCAATATCCTGAAAGTGTCTTGAAACTTATACAATTGTGATCATTGTTCCCAAAATGGTCCTCACTGAGACATCAGTCATCTGTCCGGGCTCGTTTCCCAGGACCAGATCTAAGCCCCTTCCCGAGTTGGACTGTCTACATATTGCCTCAAGAAGCACTCTTGGACACCCTGAATAAACTCTGCCTCATCCAAGCCCCTGGCACTAAAGAAACCCCAGTCTATATTGGGGAAGTTAAAATCGCCCATCACAACGATCCTGCTGTATTTGCATTTTCCCATAATCTGCTGACTCATCAGTTCCTCCACTTCACACTGTCTGTTGAGAGGTCTGTCATACAACCCCAGTGGTTTAATTGCACCGCTCCTGTTTCTGAGTTTTACCCGTATGGCCTCACTGCATGATCCCACCAAGGTGTCCTCCCTCTGTATAGCTGTGTACACTCTCCCTAATCAGTAAAGCAACAGCCCGCGTCTTTTGTCACCCTTTCTATCTCGCCTGAAGGATCTAAATCCTCGAATGCTAAACTGCCAATCCTGCCCTTCTTTTATCCAAGTCTCTGTAATTGCACATCATCATAGTTCCATGTAGTAATCCAAGCTTCAAGTTCATCCGCCCTACCTGTCATACTCCTTGCATTAAAGCAAATACCCCTCAGACCATCTGTCCTGTTATGTTTTGTACACTCTGCGTTTTATTTCTCTTCGCCTTACTGGACCCATTCACTGAGTTCTCCACAATCTCTGTACTGTGGTCCTTTTTGACTTTTGTTTCTCTGCCTTCCACTTTTCCCCTTAATGCCTTTTGTTTCTGTCCCCACTTTTCTTCCCTCTGACTTCTTGCATCAGTTCCCATCCCCCTGCCACATTAGTTTAAATCCGCCCCAACAACACTAGCAAACACTCCCCCTAGGACATTGTTTCCAGTCCTGCCCAGGTGCAGACCATCCAATTTGCACTGGTCCCATCTCCCCCAGAACCGATTCCAATGCCCCAGGAATTTGAATCCCTCCCTCTTGCACCATCCCTCAACCCACGTATTCATCTGAGCTATTCTGACATTCCTATTCTAACTAGCATGTGGCACTGGTAGCAATCCTCTACTACCTTTGAGGTCCTACTTTTTAGTTTAACTCCTCACTCCCTAAATTCAGCTTGTAAGACCTCATCCTGTTTTTTACCTATATTGTTGGTGCCTATATCCACCACGTCAGCTGGCTGTTCACCCTCTCCCTCCGGATTGCCTTGCAGCCGCTGCGAAACATCCTTGACCCTTGCACCAGGGAGGCAACATACCATCCTGGAGTCTCGTTTGCGTCTGCAGAAATGCCTATCTATTCCCCTTATAATTGAATCCCCTATCATTCGAACTCTGCTACTCATTTTTCCTGCCCTCTTGTACAGCAGAGCCAGGCACGGTGTCATGAACCTGGCGGCTGCCATCTTCCCCTGGCGATCTCCCCCAAAAGTATCCAAAATCGTACATCTGTTTTGGTGGGAGATGACCGATGGGGGCCCCTGCAGCCTTCCTACTCTTCTCCTGTCTGGTGTCTTCTCTTGTCTCCGCCCCCCACCCTACCCCTGCCAGGACTAGTTCCTTCCAGCAGGATTTATAACTGCTCCCCACTGATGGGGAACAGTGCCAAAGGGGTGGTACCTCCTGGGGGTATGGCCCATGGGGGAGAGGGGTGGGCATGATCGGTGGGGGGTGGGGGGTTGGAGGGGCAGTGATACAGGGTCACAGAGCTGGCCAGCGATCGAGCTGGTCAGCGATCGGGAGGCCGGCAGAGCGGGGCCACTGCACATGCATCGATCTCCGCTCTGACAGATCGGCACATGTGCAGTGGCCTGCTCAACGCTATGCTGCCGGCCTCTCCAGCGGGAATAGGGAACGCCCCCTGATTTTCAGAGTGAATCACACTAGGGCACTCTGAAGTGCTCATAGTGTGGGAGATTCATTCTGAAAATCACACTAAGAAAATCAGCAGGAGTTACTCCAGTTTTCACACAAATTTGGCACCTTAGAGTTTGTTTGGGAGAATTGCCTCTACGGCTGGGGTAACCGAATCGTGTAATTTAACTCATTTTTTTGCTGGTGGATTCCGATCTTCTCAACCATTTTGTCTGGTGCAATATTGTTCAATTTTTCTTGTTTAATGAATGTATTCTGCATGTAAAAATTCATCAGCAGACTCCTGTGAATTTGTTCAGTAACATTCCTCCATGGGTTCTTAAAAAATAAACAAAGTTAGCATCTATCGAGCCAGGTTTCATTTTGATATCTGACTTATCCAGTATTTACATTAGCTGAGATTGTAACAATTGCCAGTAAATTACATTCAGTAACAACATTGAAATTACCTTACAATTACTTTCCATTTTTGTTCCAAATCCATTTCCAATTTTTCCAATTTGAATTTCTCCTTTTCTTTCGCTGTAGTTAGTCTTGCCTCATAATCCTGCCTTTGCTGCTCCAATTCTCCCTATGGCATATAAGGACATTATTCTTATTACTGTAATAATTGTTCAAGGGTTACGAAAAGGTAATTTCTATTATAATTATTTATTCGCAAAGGGCAAACAGCTCAACTACTACCCATCTGGACAGTCACAGCCTCCTTCTATATTGTTTCCCACTCTTGTCAAGCTCAGTAGCCCTGTTCCTATAAACCCAAAATGTATTGCCTCACACTCCAAACTACATTCTTACTGGAATTGAAGTTCATCCTGCCTGTGAACTAGTCCTTGTATCGGAAAATGTTCTTCTGGCTACTGTCACTGTAGCTGAACCTCTATTGCTTAGAGGTGCTCTGGTGCCACACTCATGACTGTAGGGACAATTTTATAGGAAGCAGCTGACTGTTGAGGGCTTTGACGCAGCAATGAAGCTTTGTTGCTGGGAGATCAGGAGCTGGGCTCGATCTTCAGACTCTTCACTCTCTTCCACCCACCCTGACAGAGAATTTCTCTGCTGGCAGACAAGTGCTGAGTTTTTAATGTGGGAGAAAAGGCTCAGCAAAAGTTGCCTCACAACTTGCTCAAACTCTTTCCACCTTTGTAGTAGTGTTCCCAACTCAATGGAGCATTTATTTTGGCTTCTAAAACGTGTAGGAGCAGAGGCAAAATAGTTGGGAAAGGGGAAGGATCTTGTTGCAATGCTCTTACAATGCCGACCCAAAAGTCAGCAGGCATGCATGCCGAGTCACAACCCAAGCTATTGCCGACCCACAAAATAGATACATGAAAATAGTGCAGGGTTGGGAAGCCACAGGAAACTCAAAATTCCAGCAAAAAAATCATGTTTTGCTATTCCCAACTCCATTCCCACCTCCATGATGGGACAAAAATCCATATCACCATTCAGTTTTTGGGAGATCCATCCCTCTGAAGTAGATTGGGCAAGTTGTTAAAAATGCACCTGAAAACAAACTGAAAGCTAAATAATGTTCCTTCAATCTCAAGAAACCTCAATAATATTAACATTAGCAAAAAACTCTCTTCAGCAGAATTACACTACAGTCTATAAAGTATTAACTGCTTGGCTACCGTAAAAGTTTTAAAACTCAAAATCTTGTCATGCAATTCATTTAATTTTGTTTAAAGTTTATTTATCAGTGTCACAAGTAGACTTACATTAACACTGCAATGAAGTTACTGTGAAAATTCACGAGGAATTCAAATCTCTTGTTTAAAGTTTCCAGTCACTATGGAGATTGTGACACAATGAATAAACTTCTGGTAGCTTGAGACTCAAATTTATCATCGCTGGATTGATTTTTTAAAAATAGGTTTTTATAGAAAACAGGCTTCTTGCCTCCAGAATTGCATTTTTCACCAGCTGTCAGGTCTGACATACTAATTGCTCATAATCATGAAGGACATAACAGACCATGTTCCTTAACCTAAGAAGTCCATTCAAATATGAAAAGCAACAGGGTCAAAATCTGTGTTTAACAAGCATAAAACATGACAACAGAAGGATTGATATAGTTATTAGTACTTGCACTGAAGAAAGAGAATCACTTGTCTCCCTGAGCTTGGCCCTGCTAGAATCCAGATCTTTTTGCAGCCTTTCTTGAGCATTCTTCAGGCTGGAAATATGTCCTTCCGCTGATCCTAGGCCTTGCTCACTCTTCTTCACAAGTTCTTGTAAACGACACACCTAGTAAAAACACATTCCTTAGACCCAACAAGTATTAATGCTGACCAAAATAACTTTAAAAAGAGCAGTGTTAATTAATTCTAGGCTCATTTCTGGTTTTGACTTCATTGCGGACCTCCTTACACGCTCACAGAAAATGAAAAATACATTTATCACAGATCTATACAATATATTCAGACAGATTGTAGGTTTACATATTCATTGCTAAACGAGTTGCCAATCCTCCAGGATTGTCATGGAGTCACCAGGAATAAAATATGAATTCCCAGGGTACTGCTGAGAGTAAACCAGGAGAAAAATTAATGGGACTTTGTTGAATGGGGTGTAACTGTGTTTTGAAACCGTGCATAAGTAAGAATTACTGAACAAGCATGGACAAGTTGGGCCAAAGAGCCTATTTCCATGTTATAAACCTCTATGACTCTAATGTGTATGCTCCGATAAAACTAATTTGACAACAATTAGAACATAGAACATTACAGCGCAGAACAGGCCCTTCGGCCCACGATGTTGCACCGACCAGTTAAAAAAAAAAAAAAAAAAAAAATTTGAGTACCCTTCCTCCCCCAACAGTATTTACATTTTTAAAAAATATTTTAAAAGTGTATCATAGTTTAGGTTCCACCTTAACCCCATGTGTACATTGAATCTTTATTTCACTTTTTGTACAATGATTAGCAAGTGAAATATAATCCTTACTTTTTACTTCCAGGTTTACTATCTCAAAATGTTTTAATCTGACTGAATGGCTTGTCGAATGATTTTCACAGAATCCCTACAATGCAGGAAGAGGCAATTAGGCACATCAAGTTTGCAGTGACTCTCCTAAAGAGCATCATATCCAGGCCCCCCCCTACCCTATCCCCGTAACCCCACACATTTATCATGGCTAATCCAACTAACCTACACAATTTGGACACTAAGGAGAGCATTTATTCCTCATCCTTAATTGCTGTCGAGAAGGTGGTGATGAGCTGCCTTCTTGAACGGTTGCAGTCTTTATGGTGTACGTACACCCAGATGCTGTTATGGAGGAGTTCAAGGATTTGGACCCAGAGAAAATAAAGGAATGGCAATATATTTCCAAGTCAGGAAGGTAAGTGACTCGGAGGGAAACCCCCAGGTGGTAATCTTCCCTTGAGTGTACTGACCATGTCCTGCTAGACAGTAGCAATCCTGGGTTTGGAAAGTACTGTCTAAGGAGCTTTGCTGTATTGTTGTAGTGCATCTTGTAGATGGTACACACTGCTGCCACTATTCCTTGGTGGTGGAGGGAGTAAATGTTTGTGGGAGAGATGCCAGTGAGGGATTTGTTTGTCCTGGATGTTGTCAAGCTTCTCAAGTGTTATTGGAGCTGCATTCACACAGACAAGTGGAGAGTATTCCATCACATGCTTGACTTTTGTCTTGTAGATGAGGGATTCAGGAGGTGAATTACTCAGCACAGGATACCAGCCTCTGAATTTTGCATGTGGCCACAGTACTTACATGGCAAGCCCAGTTCAGTTTCTGGTCAATGATAACTCCCAAGATGTTGATATTGTGGGCTTCAGTAATGCTAATGCCATTGAATGTCAGGGGCGATGGTTAGCTTCTCCCTTGTTGGAGATGATCATTGTCTGGCATGAATGTTACTTGTCATCTGTCAGCCCAAGCCTGGATATTGTCCAGATCTTGCTGCATTTCGACATAGACTGCTTCAGTATCTGACGAGTCTTCAATGATGCTGAACATCATGCAGTCATCAGCAAATATCCCCACTTCCAACCATATCTTGGAAGGCAAGTCACTGATGAAGCATTTGAAGATGGTTGGGTCTAGGACACTACCTTCAGGAACTCCTGCAGTAACATCCTGGAACTGAAATGGTTGACCGCTAAACACCACAACTATTTTCCTTTGTGCAAGTTATGACTCCAACCAGCAGAGGGCTCCCCCACTATTCTCATTGACTCCAATTTTGCTAGGGCTCCAATGCCATACTCGGTCAAATGTTGCCTTGATTTCAAGAGCAGTCACTGTTGTCTCATCTCTTAAGTTCCACTCAATAATCCATGTTTGAACCAAGGCTGTAATGAGGTCAGTAGCTGAATGAGCATCAGTGACCAAGTTATTGCTGAGTAAGTGTCACTTGATCGTACTGTTGACGATCCCTCCATCACTTTACTGATGGTCAACAGTAGACTGATGGGGCAGTAACTGACCGATTTGGATTTGTTCCGTTTCTTGTATACAGGATATATCTAGGCAATTTTCCACATTGCTGGGTAGGTACCAGTGTTGGAACTATATTGGAACAACTTTGTTAGGTACGTGATAAGTTCTGGAGCACAAATCTTCTGTAATATAGAATATTAAAGGGCCCATAGCTGTTGCATTTTGCAGTGCTTTCAAGTTTCTTGATGTCACATGGAATAATCGAAATTGGCTGAAGACTGACATCTGTGATGTTGGGAACCTCCAGAAGAGGCCAAGATGGATCATTCACTTGGCACTTCTGGCTGAGGACTGTTGCGAATGTTTCAGCCTCATCTTTTGTATTGATGTGTTGGGTACCTCCATAATTTAGGAGTGGGATATTTCTCCTCCTGCAGTGAATTGCTTAATTGTCCACCACCATTCACAACTTGATTTGGCAGACTCCAGAGCTTTGTTCTAGTCCACTGGTTGTCGGAATTGCTTAGCTCTGGCTATTACTTGCTGCTTATGTTGTTGAGCATGCAAGTAGCCCTGTGTTGTAGCTTCACCAGGTTGATATTTCATTTGTAAGTATGCCTGCTGTTGCTCCTGGCATGCATGCCTGCACTTATCATTGGCCCAGGGTTGATCCCCTGATGCCCAGTCCTGAGTTGCTAGATCTGTTTCAAGTCTATCCCATTTAGCACAGCGGTAGTGCCACACAACATGGCACTATGATGGAGGGTATCTTCAATGTCAAGACAGGACCTATTCCCCATAAGGATTGTGCTGTGGGCACTCTTACCAATACTGCCATGGAAAGATTCATCTGCAGTAGGCAGGTTGGTGTGGATGAGGTGAAGTATGTTTTTCACTTTTGCTAATTCCCTCATCTCCTAATGCAGACCCAACCTAGCAGCTATGTCCTTTAGGACCCAGCTAGCTCAGTCTGTGATCATGCTACCGAGCCACTTTTAGTGATAGACATTGAAGCCCCCCACCCAGAATACATTCTGCACCCTTGTCACCCTGTTTCCTTCAAGTGGTGTTCAACATGGAGAACTGATTCTTCAGCTGAAGGGGGAAGATATGTAGTAATCAGCAGGAGGTTTCCTTGTCCAGGTTTGACCCAGTGCCATGAAACTTCATGAGGTCCAGACTCAATGTTCAGGACTCCCATGGCAAATCCCTCTCAACTGTATACCACTGTGTCACCACCTCAGCTGGATCTGTCCTGCCGGTGGGACAGAAAATACCTGGGAATGGTGGTGTGTGGGGCATCATCTAGAAGGTATGATTCCATGAGTATGATGTCAGGCTGTTGTTTGATTAGCCTGTGAGTCAGCTCTCCCAATTTCGGCACAAACCCCCAGATGTTAGCAAGGAGGACTTTGCAGGGTTGACAAAGACGGGTTTACCATTATGCCTTTGCAGTTCCCAGATCAATGCCGAGTGGCCTGTCAGGATTTATTCCAGTTAAAAATATTTGAAAGCTCATTAAAAGTTTGTCAAAGGCTTATGACCAAATTATTAAAAGGTCCAGACATGTGACCCAGGCCTTCAGAAACTGACTGGGTGACAGAAGACAAGTAAAGAGTGGGAGCTAGCCATGGCTGACCCAGGACATCAGCTTGGCGCAGGGGATTTTCACAGTAACTTCATAGCTGTGCTAATGTAAGCCTACTTGTGACACTAATAAACATTAACTTTAAACTTTAAGAGGGTCAGCAAGGCAAAAGGGAACTCGGGACCTGGTAAGGTGTGTCCTTGGTGCTGCTTAGCTGGCAGAGTGGGAATTCAGGACGAGAGCTCTGAACAGCCTGAGCACCCACTCACATCACAGGGATTGATGAGCAGGGAACAAAGCTGCCAAGGTCAATTGAGTATCCACCTGCCCAGAACATAGGAAATAGGAGCAGTAGCTCTTTCGCCTCCTCAAGCCACCCTGCCATTCAACAAAATCTCAGTTGATCTGATTGTGGCTTCAATATATTCAACGACCTCAGCCTCTGTCGCTGCACGCTAAGGAGGAGAGTACCAAACACTAACAACCCGCTGAAAGAAGTTGTTCCTTATCTTCATATCATATAGGAGACCCTTTAGTTTGAAACAGTACCCCATGTTCTCGATTGCCTTCCAAGGAGAAACCTTTTGGAAGATTACAACCTATGCATACAACCTATCTCTGCAGCTAATTATTTTACGAACCAAGTATGCTAGCCATTGGGTTCAGGGGTCCTGACAGGTTTTAATCACATTAGCATTCTTCATACATTTTCTTTAATGATGGTAATTATTTTAAGTTAATCCCTCCAGTTTGTCTCTTGATTTTCTGCTATATTTGGTATTTTTTTGTGTCTTCTGCTGCAAAGATGGATACAAAATACTTGCTCAAAGCCTCTCCCATTTCTTCGTTCATCACTATTAACTCACTGATCACACCCTCTGTGTGACTATCACCAAGTGTAACTTCAAACTGAGAAGAAGGACATTTTAAATAGCTTTCTAAAAATGTAATATTGTTTGCATTTGTGTTTAAATTTAATTGCAAGTACTATTTAACGTCTAAGTCTCATCTGGGGGCCTAAGTAGGGAGATAGAAGCTATCCACCGGCGGCAGCTTAAAGAGTTGATTAAGGAAACTGGCTTGAAATGGTCTTGCTGTACCTGGGCTCAGCTAGTCCTTGTTCCGAACATATAAATTCAGGCATTCTCTGTACAACCAGTGCTGAGTGCGACTTCAGAGTGCAGAAGTTTGGTGAGAAGAGGATTTGGTGGGGAGAGGAGGGAGGTACTCCTTTGCTTTTTCACCATGTAGAAATTGCTTTCTGCTCTACTACAAGGCAGCAAGTGAACTGTTGGTGAGTATCTGGTGAATATCCAGTTTGTGGTCAAGGTCCATTTTCCAAAGAGTTAAAATAGTACTGGAGTTTATGATAAGATCAATAAATAAAGAACAAAGAAAATTACAGCACAGGAACAAGTCCTTCGGCCTTCCAAGCCTGCACCGACCATGCTGCTCGCCTTAACTAAACCTCCCTCCCCTCCGGAGACCATATCCCTCTATTCCCATCCTATTCATGTATTTGTCAAGACGCCCCTTAAAAGTCCCTATCGCATCGCTTTCACTACCTCCCCCAGCAACGAGTTCCAGGCACCCACTACTCTCTGTATAAAAAAATCTGCCTCATTAATCTCCTTTAAACCTTGCCCCTCGCACATCAAACCTGTGCCCCCGAGTAGTTGACTCTTCCATCCTGGGAAAAAGCTTCTGACTATCCACTCTGTCCATGCCTCTCATAATCTTGTAGACTTCTATCAGGTCGCCCATCAACCTCCGTCGTTCCAGTGAGAACAAACCAAGTTTCTCCAACCTCTCCTCATAGCTAATGCCCTCCATACCACGCAACATCCTGGTGTATCTTTTCTGTACCCTCTCCAAAGCCTCCACATCCTTCTGGTAGTGTGGCGACCAGAATTGAACACTATATTCCAAGTGCAGCCGAACTAAGGTTCTATAAAGCTGCAACATGGCTTGCCAATTTTTAAATTCAATGCCCCGGCTGATGAAGGCAAGCATGCCGTATGCCTTCTTGACTACCTTCTCCACCTGCATTGCCACTTTCAGTGACCCGTGTATCTGTACACCCAGATCCCTTTGCCTATCAATACTCTCAAGGGTTCTGCCATTTACTGTATATTTCCTATCTTAGACTTTCCAAAATGCATTACCTCACATTTGTCCGGATTAAACTGCATCTGCCATCTCTCTGCCCAAGTCTCCAACTGATCTATATCCTGCTGTATCCTCTGATGGTCCTCATCGCTATCCACAAATCCACCAACCTTTGTGTCGTCCACAAACTTACTAACCAAACCAGTTACATTTTCCTCCAAATCATTTATATATATTACAAACAGCAAAGGTCAGCACTGATCCCCGAGAAATGCCACTTGGCACAGCCCTCCATTCAGAAACGCACTCTTCCACTGCTACCCTCTGTCTTCTTTGACTGAGCCAGTTTTGTATCCACCTTGCCAACTCACCTCTGATCCCATGCGACTTCACCTTCTGCACCAGTCTGCCATGAGGGACCTTGTCAAAGGCCTTACTGAAATCCATGTAGGCAACATCCACTGCCCTACCCTCAATCATCTTCGTCACTTCCTCGAAAAACTCGATCAAGTTCGTGAGACATGACCTCCCCTTCATAAAACCATGTTGCCTCTCACTAATACGTCCACGTATTTCCAAGTGGGAATAAATCCTGTCTCGAAGAATCCTCTCCAATAATTTCCCGAACACTGATGTAAGGCTCACTGGCCTGTAATTACCTGGACTATTCTTGCTACCCTTCTTAAACAAAAGGAACAACATTGGCTATTCTCCAAACCTTTGGGACCTCCTCTGTTGTGGAGATGCCGGTGTTGGACTGGGGTAAACACAGTAAGAAGTCTCACAACACCAGGTTAAAGTCCAACAGGTTTATTTGGTAGCACTAACTTTTGGAGTGCTGCCCCTTCGTCAGGTGAGTGGGAGTTCTGTTCACAAAAAGGGCATATAAAGACACAAACTCAATTTACAAAATAATGGTTGGAATGCGAGTCTTTACAGGTAATCAAGTCTTATAGGTACAGACAATGTGAGTGGAGAGAGCGTTAAGCACAGGTTAAAGAGACGTGTATTTTCTCCAGCAAGGACAGTTAGTGAGATTTTGCAAGCCCAGGCAAGTTATGGGGGTTACAGATAGCGTGACATGAACCCAAGATCCTGGTTGAGGCCGTCCTCATGCGTCCTCTCGCCGGGATCTTGGGTTCATGTCACACTATCTGTAAACCCCACGACTTGCCTGGGCTTGCAAAATCTCACTAACTGTCCTGGCTGGAGACAATACACATCTCTTTAACCTGTGCTTAACCCTCTCTCCACTCACATTGTCTGTACCTTTAAGACTTGATTACCTGTAAAGACCCGCATTCCAACCATTATTTGTAAATTGAGTTTGTGTCTTTATACGCCCTGTTTGTGAATAGAACTCCCACTCACCTGATGAAGGGGCAGTGCTCCGAAAGCTAGTGCTACCAAATAAACCTGTTGGACTTTAACCTGGTGTTGTGAGACTTCTTACTGGACCTCCCCTGTAGCCAGTGAGGATACAAAGATTTCTCTCAAGGCCCCAGCAATTTCCTCCCTTGCCTCTCTCAGTTTTCTGGGATATATCCCATCAGGCCCTGGGGACTTGTCTACCTTAATGTTTCTCAAGAACCCCAATACCTCCTCCTTTTTGATCTCAACATGACTCAAACTATCTACACATCCTTTCCCAGACTCATCATCCACCAAGTCCTTCTCTTTGGTGAATACTGATGCAAAGTACTCATTTAATACCTCGCCCATTTCCTCTGGCTCCACGCATAGATTCCCTCCCTTCTCCTTGAGTGGGCCAACCCTCTCCCTGGCTACCCTCTTGCTTTTTATATATGTATAAAAAGCCTTGGGATTTTCCTTAATCCTGCTGGCCAATGCTTTTTCGTGACCCATTTTAGCCCTCCTTACTCCTTGCTTAAGTTTCTTTCTACTTTCCTTGTATTCCACACTTGGTTCATGTGTTCCCAGCCTCCTAGCTTTGACAAATGCTTCCTTTTTCTCTTTGACTAGGCTCACAATATCTCTCGTTATCCAAGGTTCCCAAAATTTGCCATACTTATCCTTCATCCTTGCAGGAATGTGCCGGTCCTGAATTCCTATCAACTTACACTTGAAAGCCTCCCACATGCCAGATGTTGATTTGCCCTCAAACATCTGCCCCCAATCTACATTCTTCAGTTCCTGCCTAATATTGTTGTAATTAGCCTTCCCTCAATTTAGCACCTTAACTTGAGGACTACACTGATCTTTATCCATCAGTATCTTAAAGCTTACTGAATTGTGGCCACTGTTCCCAAACTGCTCCCCTACTGAAACATCGACCACCTGGCCGGGTTCATTTCCCAATACCAGATCCAGTATGGCCCCTTCCCTGCATACTGTTTCAAGAAGCCCTCTTGGATGCTCCTTACAAACTATGTCCCATCCACGCCCCTAACACTAAGTGAGTACCAGTCAATATAGGGGAAGTTAAAATCTCCCACCACAACAACCCTGTTACTTTTACACCTTGCCAAAATCTGCCTACATATCTGTTCCTCTATCTCCCGCTGGTAGTTGGGTGGCCCATAGTAAACCCCCAACGTTGTGACTACACCTTTCCTATTCCTGATCTCTACCCATATTGCCTTGCTGTATGAGCCTTCCGAGGTGTCCTCCTGGGGTACAGCTGTGATATTCTCCTTAACCAGTAGTGCAACTCCCCCACCCCTTTTACATCCCCCTCTATCCCAACTGAAACATCTGTATCCTGGAATGGTAAACTGCCAATCCTGTCCTTCCCTTAACCAAGTCTCTGTAATGGCAACATCATAGTTCCTAGTACTAATCCAAGCTCTAAGTTCATCTGCCTTACCTGTTACACTTCTCACATTGAAACAAATGCACTTCAGTCCACCAGACCCTCTTTAATTAGCAACCCCACCCTACCTGCTGTTTCTCGGAGTCTCACTGGCCCTGTTCTCTGCTTCCACTTCAGCTAATTCAAATATTTAAATAAAATAATTAAGCAATTAATTAAAGCTCATAAGTATGGCAGGGCAGGTGATGTGTCAAGGTTGTACCATGCAGAAGCTCATGGATACTGGCATGCGGGGCAAGTACATCTGGAGTAAGTGGCTGTGGCTTTAGGAGCTTCTGCTCAGGGTCATTGATGTTTCCTAATAATTCCTGTAGATCTGAAGTCACATGTAGGCCAGACTAGGTAAGGACGGCAGATTTCCTTCCCTAAGGGAAGTGAACCAGATGGGTTTTTACAACAATTGATTTTTAATTCCAACTTTTTAATGAATTCAAATTTCACCATCCACTGTGGTGGGATTTGAACCCATGCCTCAGAGCATTACCCTAGAACTCTGGATTGCTCGTCCAGTGACAAAATCAGTACACCACCACTTCCCCACACTTGTAGAAACTTTTACTGTATTTTTATATTTCATAGAACATAGAACATAGAACAGTATAGCACAGAACAGGCCCTTCGGCCCACGATGTTGTGCCGAGCTTTATCTGAAACCAAGATCAAGCTATCCCACTCCCTATCATCCTGGTGTGCTCCATGTGCCTATCCAATAACCGCTTAAATCTTCCTAAAGTGTCTGACTCCACTATCACTGCAGGCAGTCCATTCCACACCCCAACCACTCTCTGCGTAAAGAACCTACCTCTGATATCCTTCCTGTATCTCCCACCACGAACCCTATAGTTATGCCCCCTTGTAATAGCTCCATCCACCCGAGGAAATAGTCTTTGAACGTTCACTCTATCTATCCCCTTCATCATTTTATAAACCTCTATTAAGTCTCCCCTCAGCCTCCTCCGCTCCAGAGAGAACAGCCCTAGCTCCCTCAACCTTTCCTCATAAGACCTACCCTCCAAACCAGGCAGCACCCTGGTAAATCTCCTCTGCACTCTTTCCAGCGCTTCCACATCCTTCTATAGTGAGGTGACCAGAACTACACACAATATTCCAAATGTGGTCTCACCAAGGTCCTGTACAGTTGCAGCATAACCCCACGGCTCTTAAACTCCAACCCCCTGTTAATAAAAGCTAACACACTATAGGCCTTCTTCACAGCTCTATCCACTTGCTAGTTTTCTCTCATACTTCAATTTCTCTCTCTTTTTAAATCATCCCTTGTTGGTTTCTAAAATGTTTCCAATCTTCTGGCCTATCACAAACCTTCAGAGCATCGTATGACATTTTTATCAATTTGATACCACCCTTAGCTTCCTTAGTTAGCCCTAGATGGTGTATCCTTCGGATAGATTTTCTTCTTCAGTGGAATATACTTTTGCTGAATTATGAAGTATCTCCCTAAATGTCTACCCCTACTCCTCTACCATCTTACCTTTTAACCTACTTTCCCTGTTCTCTTCAGCCAACCCATGTAACTGATTTTATCTTAATTTAAGACACACATTGCTGACCCTGAAACTGAATATGAAATTCCTTCATTTTGTGATCATTCTTGCTTTGAGGCTCCTTTACACTGGAGGTCATTAATTAATCCAGAACCTATTGCTCTAAGAAAATGTCCAGGTAAACTCTGAATTAATTCTCCAGTCTGCCTTTGCTAATTTGTTTTGTCGAATCAGTGTGAACATTAAAGTCACCCATGATTATTGTAGTACCTTTTCTTGCAAGCCCCCATTATTTCTTTATGTATACTCTTTGATGATGTCAGTGCTAATGATATGCTAATTATATTAGGAAACACTAGCTGAAAGCATTGTTGAATTAATTCCCTCAAATTTATAAAGAAAGACCACAACATTTTATTTTGAATTATGTAAGTTTTCTTTAAAGTTTAGTCTTCTGTTACAGTGGCCCTTTTAAGGGGCTGTCAATTTGTTTAATTTGCTTATTTGTTAATTAGCCAATTTTATTTTCCTGATTTATCCAAAAAATATGAAATTGCTGAGACACTGATAGTGGGAGGTAGAAGCAGATATATGTAATGCTACATTTTGTAAAAAAAATCTATTATCAAGGACAAAGATCGGCATTTGGTTACATTCTCACTTTGGATCCAGTTAACATGGCAGCAGAGGATCATTGCCTACAAATGAAGATTAGAAACTTGGATTTTTTTTCAGACAGAAGATAGAAATGTGGATTACTTTTAGGAAAAATGGTTGAAATCAAGTGTAACTTGTAACAGCATGGTTTCCCACTGACGTTCACTGAATCCGTTAACTTCTGACCAATGGCAACACAAGCCCCTAAAATACTTGCCAGCCAGTCCCCACGACACAGGGAGTGGAGAGAGAAAGGGGAAGTGTTACTGATCTCACTGTGGATTGATCATGGGGGCGATTCTCCCAGCCTCCACGAGTCTCCCAGCCTAAGATTTCCAGCAAAATCAGCTCTGTCGCTAGTGAGCCTGGGACTGAAATCTCCAGGCCCACTAGCGTCTCCACCCCCGGTGGGAGTGGTTCACTCCAGAGACTACTGCTCCCCACTAATGGTGAACAGGTGGCCGGCCCTGCTGGAGGGAACAGAAGCCATGAAGGCCCCTCAGGGAGGTTGGGGGTAATGGGGTACCCCTTGGACAGTTCCAGCCTGGCTCCCTGGCACTGCCCAATGGGCAAACTCTCAATGCCCACTGGGCACCTTGGCACTGCCCACCAGGCATTGGGCAGTGCAAGGGGGTGGGACTTATTGGGTGCAATCGGTGGGAGTGGAGGGGTCTGCAATCGTGATCGCAGGCAGAGGGAGAGAAGAGGTTATCGGGCTGGCCATCCGTGTGGGGAGGGGGGAAAGGACATCGGGGCCAGTGATCCAAGGATGTGGGGGTTCACAAGGTCAGCAATGAGAGGTTGCAGGGCTGGCCAGCAATCAGGAGACCATTGCGCACAGGCTGATCTCCACTCTGACAGATCGGCGCATGCGCATCTGCTCGCTCAGTGCTATGCTGCTGGCCTTTTGGGAGGGAATAGGCCACGCACCCCCCACCCCCCTGCCTTTTTAGAGTGAACCTCCCTGAGGCACTCTATGATGTACAGTGTGTCAGAGATTCATTCTGGAAATCATGCTAAAAAAACCAGCAGGATTTCCTCCCATTTTCCCCACAAAATCAGGGACTTCGAATTTTTTTGGGAAAACCCTGGCCCATATCTGTGTCACAACATGGTGACTCTTTGCAATCTACATATGGTATGATTTGGATGGATAGCACGCAAAACAGCACTTTTTTCACTATCTCTGTATACGTGACAATAATAATTCAAATCAAAAGTAGATTTGTGGACACAAAGAGAAACAAGGTATGGCCTTGGCACTGTCACGTCCTAACAACAGTAAGATTAAAAGCATTTGTGAGCTCGAGGCTCATTAGTTGGATACTGAAGAAGGTTTAGGCTGTGATTCTCCCATCCCGCTGCGCTAAAAAATCACGGAGAGCGATGCACGGGATCCACGCGAGAGTCCTGCTAGCGTCTCCCAGCACCGGATTTCCAGCGCAGTCTGCTCTGTGCCGGAAATTGGCGGGAAGGTGGGGCTAGCATTTAATTGATATGTTAAATATCATTATTATACCCAGAGGGGTGGGTGGGTGGTGCCCCCTGGGCATGGGCACCCTGGCACTGCCCAAGGTGCAAAATACCAAGGGGCACCTTGGCCCTGCACAACAGGCTATGCCAACGGGGTGGGGCCTGATGGGGGCAGGTCCTAGGGGTGGGAGTGGTCCCACTGCCACTCTGCATAGGGATCGGACAATTAAGGAGGGAGGCCAATGATCGGAGTGGGCTGGAGATTGGGGTGGTCCGGGGCAGCGGGTGGGGGCTGCCCCGAGGATAGTCGGCGGGCCTGCGACTGGGCTGTGGAGGGGTTGGAGGGGCAGCATTGTGGGGGTTGCGGGGCTGGCCAGCAATTGGGAGGCTGACAGTGCAGGGGCCACCGCACATGCACAGAAGCCCGCTGATTTCAGCCTCTCAGGTGGGATTTCGCCCATTGATTCACTATGATATTCATGCTGGTGGCCTCTGCCATGCAGAGTGTGGGAGATTCTAGTCTGAACTCCCACTGAAAAAAACTCCAGTTTTCATGCAAATTCAACACTTTTGGGAGAATTCGGGCTAGAGTTTGAATACTCAGACTTTGACAGATTTCACCTGATGAAGGAGCGAGATTCCGAAAGCTTATGCTGCCAAATAAACCTGTTGGACTTTAACCTGGTGTTGTGAGACTGCTTACTGAGATTTCAAAAAGACAGCTGGTCATACAAGTGAGGACTTTAATAGACCATATAAAAGATTGCAGAAATCCAATTTGTAAATTCTTCATTCAGTGCTCTCACTCATTGTTGGATTGTGCTAAAATGTCAGACACGGTCTTAACTGGAGTTAGATTCTCAGGAAGTGAAATTTTTTCAGATCAGATGTCTGATGCTTTAAAAAAATATCCTGGGAAACAGTTATTTCCAGCAGCCTTGATGGCACAAATGGGACATTCCAGTGTCATAGAGGATGGAGGACTCAACGTTTGGGGCCTTTTTAGATCATTTAAGTACAGGTGCAGTTGTCACTCCAGCAGAAGAACTTCAGACAAAAGAAATGATATGAAGGCATTCTTGAAAGATCTGTAAATCAACAGGATTAGCCTAGTAGGAATGTCTGGGGAAAAGTTAATAGTTGTTTCACATGACTCCAAATATCAATGTGAAGCAGAAAGCAGGGGTTTTGAAGCAACTAGTGAAAATTCGTAAGCTGAAGATGATCTTATTAGTCTGAGGGAACTGTACTGGTTACAAGAAACTTCATTCTGATAATGAATGTACTTATCATATATATTTATTTACTTGCATCTTGTTGGATAATAGTTGCAATCCAACATATGGAATCAATTGGTTAAAATGAGATTCACTTAGTAGTAAGGATCAAAGCAAGGTCAGGGAATATGGAAGTATTACTTGTTTCAGTTTCAGGAACGACAACATATCAAGGTCACTGAAAAGACTCCATGCAGAATAGCTGGAGAAAGCCAATTTATTAGTATAGATGTAGTATTTTTACTGTGGGGCATTTAGTTAAATGGCACTGATCAGGGCAATTTTCCAAACATTCTCAGTGATCTGAGACAAGTTTTGTGTTCTCTGAGAATAACTTTCAAATTGCATAATGATATTTAAGGTCAGCAATGTAACCAATCTTATTCTTGCCTCTTGATTGGCTGTATTTAGCTTGGCAGTCAACTCTTCTCGAAGGTTTTCCATTTGCTGTTTGAACTGATTTTTCTCCTCTTCTATTCGCAACCGATCCTTCTCAAGATTTTGGTCCATTTCCTAAATGAGGAGGAGTATAGTTACAGAAATTGAGGTCTTGAGCAAATGAATACAGACATTGCTATTATTTCATTCGGGTATGTATCTTTCGAATGTTGGATTTCAAAACTGTTATTTTCGGTGTTCATTTCCATTAGTTCAGATGACATACCCAAGCTTTCACTTGCATACTCTGCACAACAAACACCAACATTATAACACTAGGAAAACTTCCTTACTATTTAACTACAGCATTAAAATACATTCATAAAACAGAATTAAAATTAAATATTTCAATCTTCTGATATTGTTAACATTATTTCTGCCATTCGTTTTCAAATTGCACTTTTTTATCTTTTTCTGAATCAGTTTCATATTACTTAACATATATTAAACAAAAAAAAAACTTTGCTTTATACCATGTGTTTATCTTCATCCTCCATTTCATGAGTTCGCATCCTATATTTTAGCCAATATAGGGCTTGTATTACGGACAGGGTCCAGAGAGAACTGAAACCTAACATCTCCCTTCCTGTCAGTAATCACCGTGTTTATGGAAAAGAAAAGATGTGCCTTCTAGCCCCCGTGAGTGTGCAGTCAATTTTAATAACAGCAGCAAGCTTTCGGGAGTTTAAATAAAGAGGATTAGTTATTCATACATTCATCCCAAAGATCGAAATGCTATGTCACTCTCTCAGCACTCGTACACAATTTTACAAGTTGTAAACAGAAGAGTAACCGTTCACTTGTTTGTTTTGTCTTGGAAGGTCACAGCCATTATGGGCCCATTAAATAAATTAGTTTATTCCACTCTTGATTTGTAGTTTAGATCGGTTCAAATAGTTTGAGCTGAATATCAGAAATATTGCAGGATTCCTTCAAATGGATGAATGCTCACAAAGTTAGGGATTTGTGGTTTACTACCAGAAGGTCAAATTTCACTATAGGTGGCCTTGGATTAGGAATAAAGCTGATAGGTTGGTAAACTAAAGGTTGTGGCAGCCACCAAGTTTGAAAAGGGCTTCGGTTTTACTGCATTGGCCTGCAACTGGTATTCTACAGTGGTGACTGTCTAGGTCTCTGTTTTTTAGTATATAAAGGATTTGCAAAGGTCGGGTGGGATTTTCCAGTTTTGGGGCGAGCGCAGCCAGAAAACCCCACCCATGATATCTAACAGCCATTGGATTTTAAGTTTGGAGAGTGCACTGTAGGATTCTATGACTTCGATATGCCATGAACAATGACAGGTGTGAATTTGATGGATGGATTCTATCTGGGTATGTCATTCAAAGTGGAAACCCTCACCCAGGGTGATTCAATTAGGTTGTTTATGTTGTGTTTGAAAAATTCAGATGACCCTCAGCAACCAGCTTTGCCACCTTGTCAGTATCCATTTAGAAAAAGATACAGCTCTGGAAGCTTCCACATGAACACAGTCCACATTCGAAATTATGAATAGGGCATGCCTTTACTGGGCGTAACTCGGGGACCCACAGGGCCAAATAGCCTCAGCCCCGCATTTGCCTCAGCCCTGCATTAGCCTCTGTCATAATCAAAGTGGAGTGCAGGTGAACAGCTGGAAAATCAAACACCAAGGGGAGAATTTTCCCTGTGGGCTTCAGGATCCCACTGTCTGGGTCAAATGGGCATCAGAAGCCCACACTGGGTGAGAAACAGTCACTCAGCTGTGATTTTAAAAAAAATGCAAGTCACAGTTTAAAGTGTGCAAAAGGTAAGCACGCAATAATCCCCGCAGTCAGCAACGACGTGCACGGCATTGATGCTGATCAACAGATCTAACACAAAAATAACATCCTTTTGGTAATAAGGACATAAGAAACAGGAGCACAAGTAGATCATTTGATCCTGAGGTCTGCTCCGCCATTCAGTAAGTCATGACTGAGCGGAGTGCAGTCTTAGCTCAACTTTCCTGCCAAACCCCATAACCTTTGACTCCGTGTTGATCAAAAGTCTGGCAAACTCCCCCCTGAATGTACTTAATGACCCAGCCTTTATTGATCCCTGGTCCAAAAATTAACAACCCTCAGGGAAGAAATGCCGCCTCATTTCAAAGCGACATCACTTATTTTGAAACTGCCCCCTGGTTCCAGATTTCCCCACGAGTGGAAATATCTTCTCTCCATTTATCCTGTCAAGTCCCTTCAGGATATCATATTTCAATGAGATCACCTCTCGAGCTTTTATACTCTAATAGGTTCAACCTACTCAGCCTTTTCTCATTAGACAACCCCTTCATCTCAGAATCAACTTAGTGAACCTTTTCTGAATGACCTACCATGTAAGTATATCCCTCTTTAAATATGGAGACCAAAAGAATACACAATGTCCGATCTGGCCTCACCAATGTCCTATATTGTTGTTACAAGATTTTCATTCTTTTAAGCTTCATTCCCCTTGCATTTAAGGCCAATATTCCATTTGCCTATCTATTTACTTGCTGTAGCTTGATGACAGAAGCCAGAGGGTGGTTGTAGAGGGTTGTTTTAAAAACTGGAGGCCTGTGACCAGCAATGTGCCTCAGGGATCAGTGCTGGGTCCATTGTTATTTGTCATTTCTATTGATGCTTTGGATGAGAATACAGGAGGCATGGTTAGTAGGTTTGCTGATGACACCAAGATTGGTGGCATAGTGGACAGTGAAGAAAGTTATCTCGGATTGCAATGGGATCTTGATCAATTGGGCCAGTGGGCTGACAAGTGGCAGATGGAGTTTAAATAAATGCGAGGTGATGCATTTTGGTAGATTGAACCAGGGCAGGACTTACTCAGTTAATGGTAGGGCATTGGGGAGAGTTACAGAACAAAGATATCTAGGGGTACATGTTCATAGCTCCTTGAAAGTGGAGTCACAGGTGGATAGAGTGGTGAAGAAGGCATCCAGCATGCTTAGTTTCATTGGTCAGAACACTGAATAGAGGAGTTGGGACATCTTGTCGGAGTTGTACAAGACATTGGTAAGGCCACACTTGGAATACTGTGTACAGTTCTGGTCACCCTATTATAAAAAGGATATTATTAAACTAGAAAGAGTGCAGAAAAGATTTACTAGCCTGGTGACGGGACTTGATGGTTTGAGTTATAAGGAGAAGCTGGATAGACTGGGACTTTTTTCTCTGGAGCGTAGGAGACTTAGGGGTGATCTTATAGAGGTCTATAAAATAATAAGGGGCATAGATCAGAGGCAGGGGAGTCTAAAACTAGAGGGCATATGTTTAAGGTGAGAGGGGAGAGATACAAAAGTGTCCAGAGGGCAATTTTTTCAGAGGGTGGTGAGTGTCTGGAACAAGCTGCCAGAGGTAGTAGTAGAGGCGGGGTACAATTTTGTCTTTTAAAAAGCATTTAGACAGTTACATGAGTAAGATGGGTATAGAGGGATGTGGGCAATTGGGACTAGCTTTGGGGTTTAAAACAAAAAGGGCGGCATGGACAAGTTGGGCTGAAGGGCTGTTTCCATGCTGTAAACCTTTATGACTCAATGTAGCTGCATCTAACTTTTTGCAACTCATTTACAAGAACACGCAAATTGCTTCTCTATTCTTTCCATGTAAATAACATTCTGCATTTCTATTCTTCCCACTACAGAGAACGACCCCACATTTCACAAATTAGACTCTATCTGCCAAATTTCTGCCACTCACTTCTTCTATCTATAACCTTCTTTAGCCTTAATATCCTCCACACAACTTGTTTTCCTACCTATCTTTGTATCAGCAGCAAATTTGGCTACAATACACTCAGTCCCCAAATCATTAATACAGATTGCAAATAGTTGAGGCCGCAGCACCAATCTCTTTTGAACTCCATTAATTATAGTTACCAACCTGAAAATGACTCATATCTCAACTTTCTCCTTCCAGTTAATTAGTGAATCTTCTATGCTAATATATTACCACATTACCATAAGGTCCTCCTTTGTGTAGTAATCTTGTTTGTGACATTTTACTGAATGCCTTGAGGAAATTCAAATATGCTACATCTTCTGGTTCCCTTTTTGAACCCTACATTTTACATCCTCAAAGAACATGAATATATTTTGCAAACACTTTCTCTTTCTAAGAAAGATGTTGACTGTTTGCTTGTATCATGATTTTCTAAATGTTCTGCTACCACTTATTCGTAATGAATTCCATAATTGTCCCAATAACAAACGTTAGACTAACTGGACTATAGTAAATTAACTATAGTTTCCTGTTTTCTATCTCCCCGACTTTCTTTAATAGAGGTGCCACATTTATGGCTTTTCAATCCACTGAGATCTTTCCAGAATCCAGGCAACTTTGGAAGATTACAACCAACGTACCTCCTATCTCTGTAGCCACATCTTTTTAAGACCCTAGAATGCAGGCCATCAGATACAGGAGCCTTGTCAGACTTTAGTCCCATTAGTTTACTTAGATTCTTTTCTCTTGTGAAAGTGATTGTTGCAGGTTCCTCGCTCCCTTTCTCCCCTTGATTTTCTAAAAGATTCATGGAATGCTTTTTGTGTCTTCTGTTGTAAAGTCAGGGTCATAGAGGTTTACAGCATGGAAACAGGCCCTTCAGCCCAACTTGTCCATGCTGCCCTTTTTTTTAAAACCCCTAAGCTAATCCCAATTGCCCGCATTTGGCCCATATCCCTCTATACCCATGTAACTATCTAAATGCTTTTTAAAAGATAAAATTGTACCCGCCTCTATTACTACCTCTGACAGCTTGTTCCAGACACTCACCACCCTCTGTGAAAAAATTGCCCCTCTGAACACTTTTGTATCTCTCCCCTCTCACCTTAAACCTATGCCCTCTAGTTTTAGACTCCCCTACGTTTGGGAAAAGATATTGACCATCTACCTTGTCTATGCCCCTCATTATTTTATAGATCTCTATAAGGTCACCCCTCGGCCTCCTACTCTCCAGAGAAAAAAGTCCCAGTCTATTCAGTCTCTCCTTATAACTCAATCCATCAAGTCCCGGTAGCATCCTAGTAAATCTTTTCTGCACTCTTTCTGGTTTAATAATATTTCTATAATAGGGTGACCAGAATTGCACACAGTATTCCAAGTGTGGCCTCACCAATGTCTTGTACAACTTTAACAAGACATCCCAACTCCTGCATTCAATGTTCTGACTGATGAAACCAAGCATGCCGAATGCCGCCTTCACCACTCTGTCCACCTGTGACTCCACTTTCAAGGAGCTATGAACATGTACCCCTCGATCTTTGTTCTGTAACTCTCCCCAATGCCCTACCGTTAACTGAGTAATTACATTTATCTAAAGTCTCTGCCGCTTCCTTGTTCCCCATTACTAATTTCCCAGTCTCATCCTCTAAGGAATTAATGTTTAATTTAGCCATTCCCTTCTATTTTTAAATACTTTAAACGCTTTTACTGCCTGTTTTCACAATTCTTTAAAGTCATCTATTGCTGCTTTCCAAAATGTTCCCAATCCCATCTAGCCGACCACTAATCTTCAAAGCACTGTACACATTTTCTTTCAATTTGATACCATCCTTAACTCCTTTTGTTAGCCACAGATGGTGCATGTTTGTGGTAGCGTCTTTCTTCCTCAATTGTTGAGTTATGAAGTATTTCCTGAAATGTCTGCCACCATTTATCTACTGTTCCTGAAAGAGTTTCTTGGATATCTAGTTTCCTCTTCAAGCTTATGCTGTAGATTTCTGATCTCCTCTTCATAATATTGTCTTTGCATTTCCTCCTCTTCTTTTCCAACCAATATTCCCAGTCCACTTTTGCCAACTCTAATGCCATACCTATGTAATTTCCTTTTTCTAAGTTCAGGCCACTAGTTGAAGACCCAAGTTTCACCCTCAAAGTGAATGTGAAATTCTATCATGTTATAATTTTTACCACAGCATCCATTACTTTGAGAACATTAATTAATCCTAGCTCATTACACATTGTCAGGTGTTCCCTGGCACAGTGATTAGCGCTCAAAGGTTATTGTAGGTGATAATGTTTACCACTAACCAACTGCAACTTTTTCTTTTCTCTCTCATGTGTGCCTTGAACAGATTCTAATGCAGTTTGATGTACTTGAGACAATTCCTCCATACTGTTCCTGAAAGTGTTTCTTAGATATCTAGTTTCCTCTTCAAGCTTATGCTGTAGATTTCTTATCTCCTCTTCATAATATTGTCTTTGCATTTCTTTTTCTTCATTTAAGGACTGCAATTACAAAAAAGGGATCATTCAATTACAAAGATGGTCATATATTTCTGGTCTTACAGAGAGTTGAAGAAGTTAGGCACCAGATTGAAGAACATTATTTCAAGGATGGCAATCATCAGGGGATGTTACAATATAATCTATTTAACTGCATTTAAGAAATAGGAAGGGTAATTTTAGGCATGCTTTACAGGCCACAAAACAGCGAAGAAATGGAGGTGGAGATCTGAAAACAATTCAGGACTATTCAAAACGTAGCACTGCAACACCAACTAGTATTTATATTGCATCATTAACATTAACTCTCAAGGGGAATTATAAAACAAAATGTAACACCGAGCTGGGTAAGGAAATATTTGCACAGATGAACAACGTTTGGTTAAAGCATAGGTTTTAAGATGCCTTAAAGGAAGAAAGAGAGGTAGAAAGTTCAAGAGAATTAGAGAGGGAATTCCAGAGCTAAGGGCCTAAGCAACCACAGATGAAGCCATCAGTGGTGGAGTGATTAAAATTGAGGATGTGCAAAAGGCTAGAATGAGATAAACATAGATACCTAGGAGAGTTGTGGAGCTGGATAAGATAACTAAGGTAAGAAGGGGAAAGCCTGTGGAAAGAATTAAAATCAAGGATAAGAATTTTTAAATCAAGACTTTGCTCATCAGGGAGCCAATATAAGTCAGTGAGCACTGCAGTGATAGGTAAAAGGGACTCAGTGCAAGTTTAAGAAATGGACAGCACAGTTTTAGACAACCTCATGTTTACGGAGGTTGAAGAATGTGGTCAACTAGCCATGAGTGCACAGTTAAGTCTAGAAGTCAGAAAGGCATGAAAGAATGCTTCAGCAGTAGAATTGAGACTGGAGCAAGATTGAGACTGCCTGGAAATACAGTTTTAGTGCTGGTGCAAAAGTGGTTGGAACCTCATTTTGGGGTCAGGTATGACACCAAGGTCGTAAACAGATTGATTTAATTGGATATACAAACTAGGAACAGGAGTAGGCCATTCAGCTCCTCAAGCTGCCCCACCATTCAACAGCATAATGGTTGATCTGATTGTGGCCTCAACACTATTATCCTGCTGACTCCCAATACCCTTTGATTTCATTGTCAGTCAAGAATTCTGCCTTCAAAATATTCAATGACCCTACCTCTACCACTCTCCGGAAACAGTCACATGACCCTCATCTCTCTGTATTTAGCTAATAGTAAGAAGTCTCACAACACCAGGTTAAAGTCGAACAGGTTTATTTGGAATCACGAGCTTTCGGAGTGCTGCTCCTTCGTCAGTGAGTGGAGAGTTGGGTTCACAAACAGGACGTATATAGACAAAGACTCAATTGCAAAATAATTGTTGGAATGTGAGTCTTTACAGGTACAGCCAATGCGAGTGGAGAGAAGTTTAATCACAGGTTAAAGAGGTGTGAATTGTCTCAAGCCAGGACAGTTAGTAGGATTTTGCAAGCCCAGGCCAAATGGTGGGGGTTACAAGTAGTGTGACATGAACCTAAGATCTGAGGCCGTCCTCATGCGTGCGGAACTTGGCTATCAGTTTCTGCTCAGTGATTCTGTGTTGCCGTGTGTCTTGAAGGCTGCCTTGGAGAACAATTACCTGAAGATCGGAGGCATAGTACATCAGCGAGACCTGCAGGCACTACGACAATCACCAGGCAGGAGTGTTCCCTTCCTGTTGGGGAACACTGCAGCAGTCAAGGGCATTCAGCCTCCAATCTTCGGCTAAGCGGTCTCCAAGGCAGCCTTCAAGACACATTCCAGGCCTAAACATACCGGTGAGCGCAGTTTTGAGAGGGTACCCTGATCTGGTGCACTGGGAGACCTCCTTCCCGCCACCCCCCCGTCCCCGCCCCGTCACCCAAAGACATCACCCCACCTCCCTCCTCATTGGCAGCATGTTTCCCCACCCCCCCCGCTGCCCAAAGACATCACCCACCTCCCTCATTGGCAGCATGTTTCCCCAACCCCTTTCCGATACAGGTTGCTGGCATTATGGCCCTCCCGATGGGTCCTCCTTCATGGCCCCCAGCATGTCCCCCACCTCAGCATGCCTCCCTCATGCTCCACTCAATTACGACCCTCCCTTTCATGCTGCACCACTGCATGACCCCCTGCTCTTTTGAAATCATCCCCAGTTTCTCTCATGCTATTTATTTTAAATCTCACCCTCTCGTGCTGTTTTCGAACCTCACCCAATCTCTCCCCCTCATGCTACTTTTGAAATCACTCCTTGTGCTGCTTTTTGAATTTCACGCAATTTTTCCCTCTCATGTTGCTTCCCAAATCTTAATCAGTCTCTCCTTTTCACACTGCTGTTCGAATCTCGCTGTTTCTCTCCCTCTTGCTGTGCTTTTCAAATCTCTCCCTCTCACACAACTTTTCAGTCTTGCCAGGTACCCCCCCCCCCCCCCCCCCGTACTGCTTTGCAAATCTTGCTGGGACTCTCCTGCTTGCACTGCTTTTGAAATCATGCCCAATTTCTCACGTTGCTTTTCTAATCTCGTTGGGACTCACCCTTTTGCACTTCTTTTCAGTTTCGGTGAGTTTATCCCTCTCGTGCTGCTTTTCTATCTCACCCAGTCTCCCCGCTAACACTGCTTTTCAAATCACCCAAGTCTCTCCCTTTCATGTTGCTTTTCAGTCTCGCCAGGCCCTCCCCCCTTATGCCGCTTCTCCAGGATCACCAGGCCTCTGTCTCAAACTGTTGTCACGGAAGGGATGGAGTCAATAGCTGGGGAAGAGAATTTTAAGCAGAGGTCCAGAACAACTACAGTCTTCCAAATATTTTAAATGAAAGTAATTTCTGGATATCAAATCTGATAATTTAGCAACAGTGGAAGAATTGAAAGAGATGGTGGTGAGGTACAGCTGGGTGTTATCGGGATATGTGTGAAAACTAATGCTGTGCTTTTTGGATGAATTAACCAAGGGACAACATGTAGATGAGAAATTGGAGAAGATATTTTAGATTAGTTTCCAGATCAGTAATGTAGCCTAATAATGTTTTTTTAAAAGTTACTTTATTTAATTCTGAGAAACACAGTCATAGAGTTCAGAAATAGGAAGGCCAATGGCACGAAGCATAAAATCCTCCAGTCAGAAGATAAGTTTCCAGATCAGTAATGTAATCTAATAATGAAAAAAAAATTACTTTTATTTAATTCTGGGAAACAAAGTCATACAGATAGAGTTCAGAGACAGGAAGGGCAATGGTACAAAGAATAAACTCCTCCGGTCAGAAGCAAATGTGTGCACACAGTGGAATGCAGTACAACCTGAAAGGATCTATGTTCATTTATGACCATGTTGATCATTCCAGGCTTGGGAACCTCTTGACCTGATCCATAGGATGCTATGTGAAGCAGCTCCATTATCTACCTGTAACAGATGTTACCAAAGGGACCCCCTGTAGCAAGGTATGACCTACAATGATTGGTCTGTGGTGCTGAAAATCAATTGACAGAATTAGGACATTATTTTAAGATTAAAGGACAATTGAAAATAATCTCCTTGCATTAATCCCTCAGTGAGAAAAATATGTGAAATCCAATGACAAGAATAAGGATTTCTATAGATCCAAACCAACATTTTTTGCCAAGCTCTATGTTCAGTTGATTCACTGTCACCTGCATCAATCATAAAGATTTTGTCACTCCACCTAAAAAAAAAAATCACATTGCCAATCCTTAGTTGCCTTTGTGGTGGTGAGCCATTCCCTTGAATTCAACTGAACACTTTGCTAGGTGGCAGTTGAGTGTGTCCACCACATTGGTGCGACCTGGAGTCACAAACAGGGTAGATTCAGCACATTTCCTTCCTTGATTGACATTAGTAAACCAGAAGAGCTTTTATAACAATCTGGCAGTTTCGTGGTCACCATTAGTGCAGCTAGCTTGTTATTCCAAACTTTATTTAATCAAATGATCTTCAATTCCTAAATTGGAATTTGAACTCATGCCTCAGGATGCCCAATCCAGTTGTCTGCATTGAGTCTAACTGCTATACTATTATGTCAGTAGTCTTATTATTAATTTTCATTTAATATTTGAGGGACACAATGTATTTATACCTTGCATTGAGTACTTAAATGTGCTCCTTAATTGATACTCAACATAATCAACAAAATATTATAAATTATTGCATGCATTGTCAGCAAAATGAGAAAATTTAGAGAAAATGTTACATCACATACTGTACACTGCACACATCCTTAGCTGAGTGTTCGATTCCAACTCTTGTGAACTAATTCACATCTGCTTACCTGTCTGTAATATAGGTTTAACCTCACACCAGCTATGTACAGCACTACTATTTATAGGTTAAACTTGCTACTTTACCTTTTCTCAGTAGAAATCCACTCCATCAGCATCTGTTACAAGATGTATACAGTCACAGCTATGAATCTTACAATGGTGACAGGGTCCTTGCTTGCAGCACCACTCACCCTCCAACCCACCTGGATAAAAGTCATGGATGTGCCCGTTTCCACTTTACTGGCTTGTTAACTGGCTTGAGGCGGGCCCTCCACCTCACTGGGGAGGAAGCTCCAGCTCCAAGAGTTGCCAGCAAATCAAGTGGCCAGCAGCTCTCTCATTCCAGCAGTGCCACTGATAGCGCTGGCCACTGCTAGAAACAAAGTTCCTTGAAATGAAGATGCCGCTGGACCACAGCCAAAGACAGGTCTTGGGTCTCACGAGTCAGGGGTGTGGGGATTGGATGGACAGAGTATGTAAGGAGCTAAGGGGGTGGGCTCTCTCCAATTGGCTGGGGAGCTGGTAAAGGAGGCACCCCCACATTGTCCAGCAACAAGCCCAGACCCCCACACTCACGGCTGTGGAAGGAAGCCCTAAACAGTCTTAGTGGCCCCATTGGAGAGGAGGCAGTCTGGTGCCTCTCCTGCTGCTGGAACATTGTCAGGGAGTGGGGAGGTGACCTGCATGGTCTCACTACAATGATGCCCAATATTTTCAGAGCCTGTGATCGGGATCATATGACTCCAATGAGGAAGAAATAATGCTCAATAACACCCAATTAAAAATATGAAATACGTTTAGCACATTGAGTTCTGAAAGTTTAGAAAAGAAGAAAGCACGGTGGCACAGTGATTAGAATTGCTGCGTCACAGTGCCAGAGGCCCGGGTTCAATTCTGGCCTTGGGTGACTGTTTGCACATTCTCACCGTGTCTGTGAGTTTCCTCTGGATGCTCCGGTTTCCTCCCACACTCCAAAAATGTGTGCATTCGATGGATTAGCCGTGCTAAATTGCCTCTTAGAGTTGGGGGATTAGCAGGGCAAATATGTGGGGTTACGGGGATAGGGCCAGTGTGGGATTGTTGTCGGTGCAGGCTCAATGGGCCACATGGCCTCTTTCTGCACTGCAGGGAGTCTATGATTCTGTGAAATCATGAAATCATATTTACATAGAAAAAATATCACTTTTCAAAAGGATTAAGCAGCAACATCATTTGAAACTTAATGTGATTGATCCTGCTTCCAAAATATATCCCATTACATTCCATTTCGGTCCAGAAATTTGGGAACAGAAAATAAAAATTTCCAATGAAAAGAACATAACCTTCTCAACAGCCAGTAGTTGCTGCTTCTGTCGCTCATCCAAGGTCTGGTTATTGTCTTGCAAAATGTTCCTTTCTTCTTCAAGGTGTGATAACCTCTCCTTTAACCTGCAATGTTGTGAATCCAGCTCCCGGACTGTAGCTTCATGGGTCAATTGAGTAGCTTGAAGCGTTGCAATCTGACCTAAACACAGCATGGTGCAATTTTTATATTTGTCCCAGAGTAGCCTTAAGTCCCTTGTGTTTCAATACTAAACTGATCCTGAAATTCATCCCTGGCCTAGCGGCAACATTCTCACCTCTGAGTTAGAAGGTTGTGGATTCAAGTCCTACTTCAGAAACTTGAACACAGAACCTAGGTTGACACTCCAGTACAGCACAGAGTGCTGCGCTGCTGGAGGTGCCGTCTTTCAGGAAATATGTTAAAGGCAAAATCAGAAAATGCTGGAAAATCTCAGCAGGTCTCACAGCATCTGTGGTGAGAGAATAGAATGAGCGTTTCGAATCTGGATGACCCGTCGTCGGAGTTAAAGACAATAGAAAATATGATATTTACACTGTTAGGGTGAGGAGGGTGAGATTCACAAAGATGTCATAGATGAAAAGACAAAGGGATTGAAAATGATGGTGATCATGGCTGAGAAGGGTGCTGATAGCAACCTATTAACAGCTCTGTGTAAAAGGCAGAGCAAAGGTAAGCAGAATGTCAAAGGACAACCTGAGACAAGTAACAGATGTCCCTAGTGGATTGGGACGGAGGAAGGCGAGATTTAAAAAGTGAAAAAATGAAATGTGGAAGAAATGAAAATAAAATAATTCTATAAATGAAATAAAATGAACAGAAATGGGGTGAAGGTGGAGTGATTTAATGCTCTGATGTTGTTGAACTCAATGTTCAGTTCAGAAGGCTGTGAAGTGCCTAGTTATAAGATGAGGTGCTATTCCTCCAGTTTGCGTTGAGCTTCATTGGAACATTGAAACCGGCCAAGGACGGGCATGTGGACATGAGAGCAGGATGGTGTGTTGAAATGGCAAGAAAGTCTGGGTCCTGATTGTGGATGGACTAGAGGTGTTCTGCAGAACATTCACCCAGTTTGCATTTGGTCTCCGATGTACAGTAGACCACATTGGGAACAGAGAATGCTATAGACCTGATTAAAAAGGTGCACGTGAAATGCTGCTTCACCTGATGGAAAATGTTTAAGCCCTTGGGTGGTGAGCAGCAAGGAGGGAAAGGGCAGGTGTTGCACCTTCTGCAATTGCATGGGAAGGTGTGGTGGGCAAGAGGTGAGCTGCTCAGTGTGACGGAGGAGTGCAGCAGGGGATCCCGGAGGGGAGTGAAGGAAAAATGTGTTTGGTGATGGCATCATTCTGGAATTGGCAGAAATGGCGGAGGATGATCGTTTGAATGCAGAGGCTGGTGGGGTGAAAAGTGAGGACAAGGGGGATCCTGTACTGGTTCTGAGAGGGTGGGGAAGGGGTGAGAGCAGTGACGCAAGAGATGGGTCGGACATGGTTGCGAGCCCTGTAATCCACAATGGGTGGGAAAACCACTTAAGGAAAATTACTTATCAGTGATGCAATTTTGGAGAGTGACATAATCGGAATGGATGCAACAGAAGCAAAACAACTGAGAAAATGGGATGGAGCCCTTTATAAGATGTGGGTGTGAAGAGCTGTAATTGAGGTAACTGTGGGAGTTGTTGGGCTTGTAATGGATATTAGTGGACAGTCCACCGGCAGTAATGGAGACAGTGAGGTCAAGGAAGGGAAGTGTTGGAGATGGACCATGTAAAGGTGATTGAGGGGTGGTAATTGGAAGTGAAATTGGTAAATTTTTCCAGGTCGAGATGAGAGCATGAAGTAACACCAAAATAGTCATTGCTGAACCAGTAAAAGAGTTGTGGGAGGGGGCCTGCATAGGACTAGAACAAGGAATGTTTCACATAACCTATAAAGAGGCAGGCATAACTAGGACTCATGTGGGCACCCATAGGCACACCTTTTATTTGGAGTAAGTGAGACGAGTTAAAGGAGAAATTGTTGAGTGATAGAACAGTTGTGGATGGGGATTGTTCAGGCTTCTGTTCAAGGAAGAAACAAAGAGCGCTAATGCCATCCTGGGTGGAGAATGGAGGTAAAGAGGAAGTGGTTTAATCCTGGGAATGGAAGTTGTTGACATGATGTAGGGCATCAGGAGAATTGTGGATATAGGTGGGAAGGGACTGGACAAGAGGAGAGACTATGAAGTCAAGACAAGAAGAAATTATTTCAGTGGGGCAGGAACAGGCTGACACGAAGGGACAGTTCTGTTTGTGGATTTTGGGAAGGAGGTAGAAGCAGGCTATGAGATTAGAACTGTGCAGGTAAGAGCTCTGGAGGAGATTACAGAATCGCTACAGTGCAGAAGGAGGACATTCAGCCGATCGAACCTGTACCAACCACAATCCCAGGCCCTTTCCCTGTATTTACCCTGCTAATCCCCATGACACGAAGGGGCAATTTGGCATTGCCAATCAACCTAACCCACACATCTTTGGAGTGTGGTAGGAAACTGGAGTACCGAGGAAACCCCCACAGACACGGAGAGAATGTGCAAACTCCACACAGACAGTGACCCAAGGCTGGGATTGAACCTGGGTCCCTGGCGCTGTGAGGCAGTGGTGCCAACTACTGCGCCACCCATAAAATGTCAGTCATGTGGATCTTCTTTTGGGTTCACTGACACCAACCATTGCCTTAATTGGGTAATTTCATTGAAATTTGTAACATTCTGAAGGGGCTTAATGGGGTAAATGCTGGAGGTTGTTTCTTCTGGTTAGACAGGTTAGAGTGGGTGAGAGGAGCAGAGAAACTGAGATGCCGATGTCACGTCGACAGTTCTCAACAAAAAGATGAAGAGCAGGTAAGAGGCCGGAGGAAGGGGTCCTGATGGAGGAAAAATATTGGAGGTGGGTGAAAGGATCCATTGAACAGGGGGAGGACTCCAGTCCAAAGAAGTGAGCACAGAGACAAAGGCAGCGGAAGAAGAGTTCACCATGTCAAGCTCAATTTATTGAGGTGGGGAGTAAGGGTACGAAGCCAAGTCCTTTGCTGAGTACAGCATATTCAGCTTTAGAGTGGAAGGTCAGAGTGTATGGTGAATACACGGCAAGGGCTGGGATTAGGAGGGATGTGATCCAAGGGACAGGAATGGGAGGAGGGTCCTGGGTGGGCATTGGTATCGATGAGTTGTTGTAGCTTCCATCCCTTAACACCTAAAAAGGAAGAGAAAAGGTTTCTTGTTAAGACGTCAGATGAGACAAAGAACTAAATGAAACAGGGGTAAGGACAGCTTTGACATAGGGTGAGTTGGTGCTGCTGGAGAGAGATATTGAGTGTGTATATGACAGCACATGACACTGAGCGTGAATCTCAGGATATGGCGAGAACAGCAGTCCAAGGAACATTGTATGTCCTGGAGATATCTATAATCCTGGGTGGATTCGAAAAATGAGGGATGGAACTTCAGTTGGAATCCATGTGGAGTGAATCGGAGATGGAGACAGTCACCGAGGAAGGAAATTTGGCTGTGAAAGCGAGTTTTAGTAAACACTTTGTCAAACATCAGGAAGAAATGGAAAGAAATGAAGGTGGACAGAGTGAAAGACAAGTGGAAATCCTGTTGGAGAGAAGAGCAGTACTTCTTCAGGGTAGGCATTCCTGGAAGAGAATGGCAGTGAGTTAACCACTTAAGATAAAAGCAAATAACTGCAGATGCTGGAAAATCCCAGCAGGTCTGACAGCATTTGTGGAAAGAGAATAGAACTAATATTTCAAATCTGGATGACCCTTCATTAGAGGTGAAGTCAACAGAAAATAGGATGCTATTTATACTGTTAGTTCCATTCTTCATATTTTGAATCCACCCAAGATTACAGGTATGTCCAGGACCTACAACATTCCTCGGACTGCTGTTCTTGTTGCGTCCTGAGATCCGTGCTCAGTGCCCTGCGCCACCATATACACACACTTGATATCTCTCTCCAGCAGCATTGACTTACCCCATCTCAAAGCTGTCCTTTCCCCAGTTTAATTTCATTCTTCACCTCATCCAACTCCTTAAGAAACTTTTTCTCCTCTTTTACAGGTGTATAGAAACGGAAGCTCCAACAACTTATCGATACCAACGCCCATCCAGGACCCTCCTCATCTTACCATCACTTGGACGCCACTCCTCCTAACACCAGCCCTTGCCGTGTATTCGCTGTACCCTCTCTGAGACTGGACATGTTGGACTCTGCTTCATACTTTTATGCCCCCAGCTCAACGAATTTTGGGCTCGACATGATGCTGGACTCTTCTTCCACTGCCTCCATTCTCACTTCTTTGGATTGGAGTTCTCTCCCCATTTAATGGATCCTTTCATCTGTCTCCAGCATTTTCCCTCGACCAGGACCCCTCCCTCTGCTGCTTACCTGCTTTTCATCTTATTATTGAAAACTGTCGGTGTGACATCGGCCATCTTAATTGCCCTGCTCCTCTCTCCCACTCTAACCCATCTCCTTCTGAGTTTGTTGCACTTCACGCTCAGGTCCAACCCTGACTACCTGCCAACAAGTGTGGGACTGTTGTCTGGCCTACTGACCTCTACTTAAAATTGAGCATCCACTCTCAGACACTTCCTCCTACCTCCCTCTGGACCACAACCCCACTATTGAACATCAATCCATTGTGTCCAGGATTGCCACTTACCTCATAGCCTCCAGAGATCATCCCTCCATAACTGTCTCTGAACCCTGGTCAGCCAGCATCTACCTCCTTCCCAAGATCCAGAAACAGGACTGTCCCAGTAGGCCAATTGTGTCAGCTTGTTCCTGAACCACTGAACTGATTTCTTCCCATCTTGACTCCATCCTCTCTACTCTTGTTCAGTCCCTTCCCACCTATATCCATGATTCTTCTGATGCCCTACATCATATGACCTATTGGAGAAATTTACAGAAGAGCAATGGTGGGGGCATTCAAAAAGGATATGGGGAGGGTACAAGCCCAGCATGTTCTCACTAAAGTGATAGGAAGGACTAACAAGTACAGAACCATGGATGACCAAAGGTATTCAGCACACTGAGAAGGAAAAGAAAAGCTTTTAGCAGGTACAAGGAAAGCAAATCAGCGTGTGGAGCTGAAGAAGGCAATTAGGAAAGCAGAGGGGATATGAGAAAGTTCTGGCTGGTAAAGGTAGGGAAAATCCCAAGATATTCAATGGGAAGAGGATAACCAGGGAACGAGTAGGGACCAAGGGGACAATCTGTGGGTGGAGCCAGAGGACATTGGTAGAGTATTGAATGAGTGCTTCACACCTATCTTCACTCAAGAGAATGAGAATGAAGGCATAGATTTCAGGGAGAAAGACTACGAGGTTCTGGAGCAAATTGACATGGGGAAGAACAAGATATTGGAGGTGTTGGCTGGCTTAAAAGTGAACAAAACTCCCGGTCTTGTTGAATTGTGGCCCAGGCTGCTGTGGGAGGCAAAGAAGGAAATTGCAGGGGCTCTGACCCAAATTTTTAATTCCTCTCTGGCCACGGGGAGGTCATGATGTGGAGATGCCGGCGTTGGACTGGGGTAAACACAGTAAGAAGTTTAACAACACCAGGTTAAAGTCCAACAGGTTTATTTGGTAGCAAAAGCCACACAAGCTTTCGGAGCTCTAAGCCCCTTCTTCAGGTGAGTGGGAATTCTGTTCACAAACAGAGCATATAAAGACATAAATTGAGTTTGTGTCTTTATATGCTATGTTTGTGAACAGAATTCCCACTCACCTGAAGAAGGGGCTTAGAGCTCCGAAAGCTTGTGTGGCTTTTGCTACCAAATAAACCTGTTGGACTTTAAACTGGTGTTATTAAACTTCTCACGGGGAGGTGTCAGAGGACTGGAGAACAACTAATGTGGTTCCGCTATTTAAGAAGGGTTGTAGAAATAAGCCAGAGAACTACAGATCAGTGAGCTTCAAATTAATGGTAGGGAAACCATTGGAGAAAATTCTGAAGGAGAGCATCTATCTCCACTTGGAGAGGCAAGGCTTGATCAAGGATAGTCAGCATGGTTTTGTCAGAGGGAGATAATGCCGAATGAATTTGATTGAATGCTTTGAGGTGGTGGCCAGGTGTGTAGATGAGGATAGTGCAGTTGATGTAGCTTATATGGAATTCTGCAAAGCCTTTGACAAGGTCCAGATGGGAGACTTGTAAAAAAAAGGCAAATGCACATGAGGTAGAGTGGATTCAAGGTTCAGTTGTAGGAGACAGAGGGTGATGACAGAAGAATGCTTTAGTGACTGAAAGCCAGTGTCCAGTGGTGTACCACAAGGATCTGTGCTGGCTTCCCCATTATTCATCATTTATATATACAACAAGTATGACTGGGGGGTGGTAGGATTAGTAAGTTTGCAGATGACACAAAGATTGGCCTGCTGGTTTACAATGAGGCTGTGTTGGGCTACAAGAAGATATAGATAGGATGGTCAAATGGGCAGATAAGTGGCTGATGGAATTTAACCCTGAAAAGTGTGAGGTGATACAATTTAGAAGGAGTTATTTGACAAGGAAGTATTCAAATGAATGTCATGACACTATGAAGTTCTGTGGAACAAAGGGACCATGGCATGTTTGTTCGTAAATCTCCGAAGGCAGAAGGGCATGTCAGTAGGTGGTGAAAAGGGCAAATGGGACATTTCCTTATCTCAAATCCACTCGCATTGTCTGTACCTGTAAAGACTTGATTACATGTAAAGACTCGCATTCCAACCATTATCTTGCAATTGAGTCTCTGTCCATATATGCCATGTTTGTGAACCCAACTTTCCACTCACTTGATGAAGGAGCAGCACTCCAAAAGCTCGTGATACCAAATAAACCTGTTGGACTTTAACCTAGTGTTGTGAGACTTCTTACTGTGCCCACCCAGTCCAACATCGGCATCTCCGCTTCATGTTTATCAAAAGTAAAAGTAAATTTTGTTTATTAGTCACAAGTAGGCTTACATTAACACTGCAATGAAGTTACTGTGAAATTCCCCTTGTCACCACACTCTGGCGCCTGTTCAGATCAATGCACCTAACCAGCATGCCTTCAGGTTGTGGGAGGAAATTCACGCAGAACGTGCAAACTCCACACAGGCAGTGACCTGAGCCAGGAATCGAACCTGGGTGCATGGCGCTATGAGGCAGCAGTGCTAACCACTGTGCCACCATCTATTCCCCCATCACACCCAACACCTCGGGTCATAGATTACAAAAGCAGGGAAGTCATGTTGGAGTTATATGGAACTTTAGTGAGGCCACAGCTAGAGTGTTGTGTGCCGTTCTGGTTGCCACATTATAGGAAGGATACAATTGCACTGGAGGGGGTGCAGAGGAGATTCACCAGGATGCTGCCTGGGATGGAACATTCAAGTTATGAAGAGAATTTGGAATGACTTGGGTTGTTTTTGTTGGAGTAGAAAAAATTGAGGGGCGGCCTGATCAAGGTGTACAAGATTATGAGGGGAATGGATAAGGATCAAAGATTCCTTTTGTTAAAGGGTAAATCAAGAGGGGACATAGGTTAAAAGTGAGGTGCAGGAGGTTGAGGGGGGATGTGCGGAAAAACTTTTTACCCAGAGGGTGGTGAAGGTCTGGAATGCATTGCCTGGGAGATTGGTAGAGGTGGGTTGCCTCACATCCTTTAAAACGTATCTTGGCACGTCATAACTTTCAAGGCTATGGGCCAAGTGCTGGTAAATGGGATTAGGTGGGAGGTCAGGTGTTTCTCATGTGTCGGTGCAGTTGTGATGGGTTGAAAGGCCTCTTCTGCACTGTGATTGTAAGATTCTATCAACCTCCAATGCCCTGGCTTGAACCGCTTCCTCTTTACCATGGATGTCCAATCCATCCATACCTCCATTCCCCAGCAAGATGGCCTGGGAACACTCAGCTTCTTCCTCGAACAGATGCCTAAACAATCCCTATCTTCCACTATTCTCCTCTGGCTGAACTTGTTCTCTCTCTTCCTCCAAATAAAAAGGTATTGCAATGGGCACCTGTGGAGGTATGTGGAACATTTCTTATTCCAATCCTACTCCGTCCCCTCGCACAGTTCTTTTACTGGTTCAGTAATGACTATTTTGGCGCACTTCATGCGCATAGCTAGACCTGGAAAAGCTTATCAACTTTGCTTCCAATTTCCACCCCTCTATCACCTTCATTCACATGGTATATCTCCAACACATCCCTTCCCTTCCTTGACCTCTGTCTCCATTCCTGGCAGTAGACTGTCCACTAGTATCCATTACAAGCCCACCGACTCCCACAGCTACCTAGACTACAGCCCTACACATCCCACATCCTATCAGGACTCCAGCCCATTCTCTCAGTTCCTTCACCTCCCTCATCTGTTTCAATGATGCCACTTGCCAAAATTGCACTGCTGATCTGTCTTTTTTTCCTTTAATCGTGGTTTCCCACCCACTGTGGTTGACAGGGCTCCCAACTGTGTCAAATTCATCTCCTACCTCCCTCCCACAACCAGGATAGGGATCCCTTGTCCTCACTTTTTGCCCCACCATTTCTGCCAACTCCAGCATGATGTCACCATCAAACATATCTTCCCCTCGCTCCCCTATCAGCATTCCACAGAGACCATTCCCTCCAGGATACCTGGTCTATTCCTCCATCACACCCAATACCTCACCCCCTGCCCATGGCACCTTTCCATGCAATCACAGAAGGTGCAACACATGCCCCTTTACCTCCTCCCTGCTCACCACCCAAGGGCTTAAACACTTGTTTCAGGGAAAGCAGCATTTCACATGCACCTCTTTAATTTGGTCTATTGCATTCACTGCTCCCAATGAAGTCTACTTTACATCGGAGAGACCAAATGCAGTCTGGATGAACACTTTGCAAAACACCTCGGGTCCATCCACAAGCAGGGCCCAGATCTTCCTGTCACTTGCCATTTCAAAACACACTCCTGCTTTCATGTCCACATGTCCATCGTTGGCTTGTTGCAATGTTCCAGTGAAGCTCAATGCAAACTGGAGGAACGGTACCTCATCTTATAAATAGGCACTTCAAAGCCTTCCGAACTGAACATTGAGTTCCACAACTTCAGAACATGAACTTGCCCTTCCATCTTCACCCCATTTCCATTCATTTTATTTTATCTTTTCATTTTATATTATATATATTTATGTTTTATTATTTTCATTTATTCCATCTTTTTAAAATCTAGCTTTGCATCTTTTTTACCCCAGTACGTTTACCCCCCACCCCCACCACCACTCCAGTAGGGCCATCTGTTACATATCTCAGATCCTGCTTTGGCACTCTGTGCAAATGGCAGAGCAAAAGTAAACATTCTCATCTCAATGAGCTGCTATGAGCACCCTTCTCAGCCATGATCATGATCATTTGCATTCCCTTTGACACAGATGGCATTGACAAAAAGACAATCTCCCCCCCACTCCATCCACATTGGCACCATGTTCGCACTGCTGCCTCACGGCACCAGAGTCCCGGGTTCAATTCCAGCCTCGTGCTTATGCATACATGTGTGTGGAATTTGCACATTTTCCTCATGTCTGTGTGGGTTTCCTCCAGGTGCTCCAGTTTCCTCCCTCAGAGCAAAGGTGTGTAGGTTAGGTTGATTGGCTATGCTAAATTGACCCTTAATCTGGGGGATTAGCAGGGTAAATACATGCGGGGATAGGGCCTTGGTAGGATTGCTGTTGGTGCAGACCTGATGGACCAAATGGCTTCCTTCTGTACTGTAGAGATTCTATGATTTTAACAGTATAAACATCATCCTATTTTCTATAGTCTTCAGCTCTGATGAAGGGGCATCCAGACTCAATGTTTCCAGAATCTGCAGTAACTTGCTTTTATGTTAAACAGAGGCCGCTTTTGCACTCTTACATCGATGTAAAAGATTCCATGGCACAAAGAAAATTTTCCTTCGTGTTCTGACTAATATTTATATATCAACCAATATCACTAAAACAGATTACTTGTTCAATATCATTTTGCTATTGATGAAACTGAACAAATTGTTACATTTCCCACATTATAACAGCGACTGCACTCCCAAAAGTAATTCACTGGCTGTGAAGTAATTTTGGTATTATGTAAAGAAAAACCCGGCATAAATATTATTTTAGCTATTTGCTAAATTTCTCAATTTCTAAGCTATATTTTTTCTTGCATAAAGTTTTTTCAAAGACACACATGGTTTATTGACATTTGCAATGTCAATAAACCATGTGGGGCATGAAGCAGAGAAATGTATTTTATACCGCACAAGTACAATTTGTGTTCATACAGCAAATAAAATATCTAAGTTCCTCACACAGGAAGTGGATGATGTTAGTCAAATTCTTAAATCCAATTAGAAAATCTAATTTCTTTCCAGCACGAAAGAAAATGGTAAAAATAAGTGAGGTAGCATCAAGGTCAACATTCTTTCTAAATGTAAAAAATAATTGCCTTTCCTCAGTTAAAGTCAACTGACAATCTGCAAAATGAGAAATTAGAGATGGTAAACAAATAAAAACTTACTTGGTCTCATTCTCTAAACTTTATGCACTTCATGGTAAGGATGGTTTAAAGAGCTTCATTTACTCTAATTTTTATTTGCTTTTAAGTCATGGCTGTATATTATTCCATTTCTTCAGTTTAATAACCATTGTTCCAGTTGAATGAATTGGTCAGTTATTCACCATCCTTTTTTTCTTAGACAACACAGTGATTTATTTTACATTTAGAGAATGCTTGCTGAACTTGATGATGCCCAATTTATTTTTACTGCTTATCAACACATTAGAAAGTCTTAGACAAAATCATCACTTACTGCCAACATTAATAAAGCCTTTTCTGCCCAAGACAGTTATTATATTTTCAAGTAGCCAACCATTTAGCCTTTGACTTTTCATTTATACACCACTTTTGCAGCTGTCGATCTGCTCAATTACTTATTCATCCTTGATACTATGGTCCTCAGTTAAAGTTTTACCCTTTCCTATTCTATTCATTTCTTCTGAATTGTGTGCATGGAGAACAGGGATGGGGGAGAGATGGCAGGAGATGTTAAAGAAGGGGGGATAATCTCTCAGTATTTTACCAAAATTGGAATTGAAAAAAAAAGCACAGAACATATTAATGCCAAATATATCAGTTTGTTGTGCTGAAACCATTCTGGTGAGAACTATGGAACAAAGTTAGCATGTACAGTTAGAGTTTTCAAAAACTCTTATGCATTACAATTCTCCATAAAGGAAATCTGATATCAAATTTTCAAATGTTTATTAGACTCTTCCCCCTTCTTTATTAATAGTTGCCAAATATTAGCTCAAAAGAAAAACTTCAGTCTATTTTAAGCAATGACAAGAGGGATATGTGGAAACAGGAAGTTTACACTAATACCATCTCCAATATAATTAGAAACCTCAAATTTCCAAGGGCAAGCAATGTTCAGAAAATCAAGGGCACATTGCCTACAATTTCCCACTCATTCACATTATTAGACAAAATAAATCACTGGCAATGTACCTGTCGTGTTCCAAAAAGACTCTTGCACTGTGCATTGCCTCCACTAGCTTACTGGAGGTACGGCACCTCAGAAAATGTTGTCAGAATATCTAAATGGTCTAGAATCGGAACTATCGCAAGTTATTCCTGAATGTATCCCAACTCTGTATTTGAAATTCCAGGAGAGTAAACTTGCATCTCAATGTAGTATTTGAAAGTTATCCACGTACCAATGAGAAGCAGCACCACCACCACCCCCCCCCCCCCCCCCCCCCCCCAGTTGTGACGTAGCACGATAATTTGACTAGGTATACCGGCAGTCAGATATACAACATCAAAAGAGTTATGCTTCAAGGAAATGAGAAAAGAGCTTAAACAGAATCAACTTCAGGCAGCACTCAGAAGAACTTCTACTGAGGATAACTAATAAAGGCATACCATTGAGCATACAGTATCCCAACAGCTAGCAAGTACAATTTAAAGAGATTTGATCCTAAGCAGCTTATGATTTATCATCACATGTATTGGTATACAGTGAAAAATATTGTTTTTTGTGCACTATACAAACAAAGCATACCTTTCATAGGATCCATAGGGGAAAAGGAAAGAAGAGTGCAGAATGTAGTGTATAGTCATAGCTAGGGTGGAGAGAAAGATTAACTTAATATAAGGTAGGTTCATTCAAAAGGTATGAATATGAAATAAGTAATAGCAAGCTCTATAAAGATAGCAGAAAATAAGTAGAGGAAAACGGCTAATGTTACGCCGCTGTTTAAAAAAGGAAATAGACAAAAGGCAGGTAACTACAGGCCGGTTAGCTTAACATCTGTAGTTGGGAAAATGCTGGAATCCATCATTAAAGAAGAAATAGCAGGCCATCTGGATAAGAATGGTTCGATTAAGCAGACGCAGCATGGATTCATGAGAGGAAAGTCGTGCTTGACGAACTTGTTGGATTTTTATGAAGATGTGACTAGTGCGGTTGATGGAGGGGAACCGGTGGATGCGGTGTTTTTGGATTTCCAAAAGGCATTTGATAAGGTGCCTCACAAAAGATTGCTGAAGAAGATTGGGTCACACGGAGTTGGGGGTAGGGTGTTAGCGTGGATTGGGGATTGGCTATCCGACAGGAAGCAGAGAGTCGGAATAAATGGGTGCTTTTCTGGTTGGCAGATGGTAACTAGTGGCATGCCGCAGGGATCGGTACTGGGGCCTCAACTATTTACCATTTATATAGACGATCTGGAGGAGGGGACTGAGTGTATGGTATCAAAGTTTGCAGATGACACAAAGATAAGTGGAAAAGTGAATTGTGTGGAGGGCGTAGAAGGTCTGCAGAGAGATTTGAACAGGCTGAGTGAGTGGGCGAGGATCTGGCAGATGGAGTATAACGTTGACAAATGCGAGGTTATTCACTTTGGAGAAAATAAGAGCAAATTGGATTATCTAAATGGAAAACAATTACAACATGCTACTGTGCAAAGGGACCTGGGGGTCCTTGTGCATGAGACACAAAAACCCAGTCTGCAGGTGCAACAGGTGATCAAGAAGGCAAATGGGATGTTGGCCTATATCGCAAGGGGGATAGAATATAAAAGCAGAGATGTTTTGCTGCATCGGTACAGGGCATTGGTGAGGCCGCAGTTGGAATACTGTGTGCGGTATTGGTCCCCTTATTTGCGGAAGGATATATTGGCCTTGGAGGGAGTGCAGAGAAGGTTCACCAGATGGATATCGGAGATGAGGGGTGTTGATTATGAGGCGAGACTGAGCAGATTGGGTTTGTACTCGTTGGAATTTAGAAGGCTGAGGGGGGATCTTATAGGGACCTATAAGATAATGAAGGGGCTGGATAGGGTAGAGATAGAGAGATTCTTTCCACTTAGAAAGGAAACTAGAACTAGAGGGCACAGCCTCAAAATAAAGGGGGGTCAGTTTAGGACAGAGTTGAGGAGGAACTTCTTCTCTCAGAGGGTGGTGAATCTCTGGAATTCTCTGCCCACTGAAGTGATGGAGGCCACCTCGTTGAATATGTTTAAATCACAGATAGATGGATTCCTGATCGGTAAGGGAATTAGGGGTTATAGGGATCTGGCGGGTAAGTGGAACTGATCCACTTCAGATCAGCCATGATCTTATTGAATGGCGGGGCAGGCTCGAGGGGCTAGATGGCCTACTCCTGCTCCTATTTCTTATGTTCTTAAAACCAGTCAGATGAATCAGGAATGTCCAAAAACAATTTTACAACCAAGTCGAAGTGACTAGATAGAGAAATAGAAATTTGAATAGCTGTCGAAGTCAGTAAACAATGCTTCGAGAATTATTACAGCAGAGACTTGTCAGACAAGAACTGAAATCCCTTATTGATTCAAACAAGCACAGTCCAAATATAGATAAAAGAGCTGAATTCCATCAGAAGTTTTGATTTGATTTATTATTGTCTCATGTATTAGTATACAGTGAAAAGTATTGTTTCTTACGTGTTTTACAGACAAATCTTACCATAGAGAAGGAAAGAAAAGGGTGTAGAATGTAGTGTTACAGTCATAGCTAGGGTGTAGAGAAAGATCAGGTATGTTCACCAATGATTGCGCAATATTTAATACCATTTGCAATTCAGTGCCCAAAGGCTAGAAGCCTTGACTTGGAAGGTGAGAGGAAAATAACATTCGTGCACACAAGTGCGAGACAATGATCACCTCCAACTAAAGAGAACTATATCATCGGCCCCTGAATTTCAACAGCATCATCACTGAATTACCCTCCCAGAAGCTTAACTGAACTCATAAATATTGTGGCTACGAGAGGTCAGAAACTGAGAATTCTGTGGCAAGTAACCAATCTCCTGATTCCCCAAAGCTTGTCGAACATCTCTTAAGTACAAGTCTGCATTATGATGGAATAGTCCCTATTAGCTTGAATGATTGCAACTCCAACAACGCTCAAGAAGCTTCACACCATCCAGGAGAAAGCAGCCCACTTAACTTGCACTCCATCTACCATTTTAAACATTAAATCCCTCCACCACCAGTGAACAGTGGCAACTGTAGTGCAAGATGCACTGCAACAATTTGGGAGCACTCCGCTCACAGCAACATGCATGCCCCCTAGCTCTACCATTCACACACAAGGGCAGTGGTACATGGGAATACAACCATCTGCAACTTTCCCTCCAAATCACATCCCATTCTGACTTATAAATATATCACTGTTCCTTCACTGCCACTGAGTCAAAATCTTGGAACTCCCTCTTTAACAGCACGGTATGTAAAACCATACCACATAAACTGAAGTGGTTCAAGCAGGGAGGTGGTTTAGCCATGATTCAATGGATGATACCATAGAATCATATAATCCTACAATGCAGGAGGTGGTCATTTGGCCCATCGAGTCTGCACCGACCACAATCCCACCCAGACCCTATCCGCGTAACCCATGTATTTACCCTGCTCATGCCCCTGACACTAAGAGGCAATTTAGCATAGCCAATCAACTTAACTCGCACATCTTTGGACTGTGGGAGGATACCGGAGCACCCGGAGGGAACCCACGCAAACATGGGGAGAATGCGCAAATTCCACACAGACAGTCAAACGAGGCTGGAATTGAACCCGGGTCCCTGGCGCTGTGAGGCAGCAGTGCTAACCACTGTGCTGCCCTCAGGAAGAAAAAACTTTGCCGAGGCGAGAGACTGAGTAAGCTTGGGTTATAGTCCCTGAGATGAGACGATTAAAGAACAAGTTGATTGAAGGATATAAAACCATGAATTAAATTGGTAGGAAATGACTTTTCTCCAACAAGGACACCCAGAGAAAGAGAGCATAATCTTACAATTAGAACAAAATCAGTTAAAAGTGAATCCAAGAAAAAATCCTGTGTGCAAAAATGTAGAATGTGCTGCCTCAGGAGACCTTTACTGTGAGATCAGTAAGAGTCTTTCAAAGGAAATACTCAGTTGAGAAGGATAGAAATTAAGAGATTGGGGAAATGTTGTGGATTTGGGAATTAAAAAGGCAAAGACCTGCTACGCCTGACAAGATGGTGGAGTAGGTCTGACTGCCCGAATACCCTATTCATGGTGCTACAAGATCTAAACTATTCACTGCTCATCTCGGAAACCTATGACCAGGCCATAAAATTGTTAAAAGTTGGAAATTTAAGCCAACGAGTTCAGAAATTGGAAGGTATTTGGGTTAAAAAGTTAAGTCTCACATTGAGCCGTTATGCACTTTGGAGTTCTAAGCTCCAACTTCAAAAATTATGAAATGCAATGCATAGGTATTTTTCAAAAACTAACTGCCTGCAGCTGCCCTCTTCCACATTATGAAGAAAATCCTTTATATCCTGTTGATTAATCCTCTGAGATGCACATTATGCAGTTTTAAATAGAACTATTGCAGAAAAAGTCAGTAAACTAGAATAAATCAGATAGTGGAAATGCCATTTTGTTTAAATAAATGGGTTTTAAATACAAGATGGACCTACTTGATTTAAGCAGCAGTTCTGTGGACTGCTGCTGAATATGGTCTTTACAAGCAACGAGTTCATCTTCTAACTGCTTTTGTTTTGTAAGAGTACCATCAGCTTTCTCTTGACTCTCTTTCAGCTGTTGCTGAAGCATCTGAAAGAATACATAGCATATTGCTTAAGAAAAGAATATTTGTTACAACTGGCCTCGTTTTTTCTTTAGAATTCACTGTGGTTACATTACATACATCAAAAAAGGAAGTTAAAAAGAAAGTGGGATAGTGAATTTTAAAAGTTTCATGCCACACGAGCCATGACAATAATATGTAACTCGCATGGCAATTGTATTGTTACCCAGATACATCTTTTAAAGGCAGAAGATATCAGAGAGAATGGCTTTCTTCTTCATCCTTGCCAATCTTTCGGAAGATTGCGTGCAGATGGAGACAAAAATCTACTCAGAGATGCATTCCATTACATGCCTCTCCACTGCCTACAAGAATTATGACAATAATATGTCCAGCTAAGCATGGACTGTCCTGTGCAAAATGATTGCAGTTACAGAAATGTAGATAGCCAGATTTTCAAGACAAAGATGGGTAGGCTCGAGTCTCGGAATTTTCCAGCTCGCCGCATATGCATCAGTAGAAAAGCCTCTGAATGGCCCAATCTTTACTCTAGGAGGATTGGTGCAGGATAGAATTGGGCCCGCTGACATAGAAAGGGAGGCAGCCAACTGTCATGGCAGGCTGCTCAAAAGGCACACGAGGTTCTCTGGGACTTCATCCCAGTTGTATTGCCTTCGAGACCTCGCCCCGACAGCCCTCATTCACTTTCCATACCATCACACAACCTCTGCCCTCACTCACTAACCCCATGGCCCAGTACAAGCCAAATGCCTGCTCATGTCCTCCACTTGTTCTACTGGCCCCTCATACCCTCCATGCCAATTCATGACCCTTACATGCCCATTCATCCTGTATACATTACGTGCAGAACCAGTGAACCCTATAGTGATAATGGCATGTGGGGAACTGTGAAAAATCTTCTTTTGAAAAAATACTGCTATTCTTACAACCCTTATAAGTATTAAATAGACCATTAAAATATCAATGAGAGGCTTCAAATACTTTACACGACTTCATCTTGTGCAAACAGAGACATTGACAAAAGAGATCACAGAAAAAGTAACTTAATATAATTATATAAAGATGCCAATCAAGCAAAGGGAACAGTTCTCTTCAGCTGTCAAAACAAGTTCCCTGCTGAACTAATCTTGCGTGCTTGTCTAAGGGGCACTTGGAATGGAGGCAGGAATCCTGGAATCAGGATTCACCCACCATTTTTAAAGGGATCCAGAGGTACTCTGACTCAATGAAAATCCGGGCCCACCATTTGTAATTTTCTAATGCTTGATATCGCTACCACCCCTTAGGTTTCAGAAGGTGCCATAAGCCAGTGAAAACTGCAAACTCATTGAAAATTGAGAACCAAGGCACTTGTGCCTGAATGACTAGTGCTGAACTGCATAGTGACTTGATTAACCAAGCTATTGGGGATGGTTAGGGAGTGTTTCAATAAAAATTAATGATACCATTGAGGCAATCCAAAAGTAATTTTCTTGCCTGACTGTTTAAAAGTTACCCAGCCAAGTTAGGTTTTGCTCTCGGAGGATTTTTTTTTTAATTTGAAAAGAGAGTAACAAACTCCATATATAATATCCTATTGCATTATTATATTATCCAAATATGATTCACCATATTCATCTTACTGACCAAGACGTCAAATTGGCCATTCAAGATAATAACATAGGCAGAACATCTAATTTTTGCACTGAAGTTATTTCACACATACTGGTCCATAAACCAAATAAACGACTTTAATTCCAAAAGAAGACCAGTTCAAAAATAACTAGGGTTATATTCATCCACATATTGGGTTGTAATTTTCTTTAAAAATCAGGAAAGCAAATACTACTTTATCAAAATATTGGTATTAGCTCTTACTTTAACATTGTTTTCTGCTTTGTTTAATGCTCCTTGAAACTGTTCACATTTGTTCTTCAATTGATTGGCATTTTCATGAGTGATTTGTAATTCTATCTGCAGCTTGTCAAGTGCCTTTTTCAACGTAGTCTCTTGGATTTGAAATTCTATCTTTAGTTGAGATTCCTTCTGTTTCCACTGAAGCAAATTTTCTGATGTCTGCTGAGATTTTAAGCTTTCGATCTCATGTTTGTGAAAGGCTTGAGCTTTACTCAATTTGGCTTCAAATTCTTCCACCAGCTTTTGCTTTTCAAGTGTAAGTTCTTTAATTTTATTGTTCGTAGCAATTAGTTCATCTTTGAGTAGCTGCTGTAACGTCTCCTGTTGTTTACTTGAAGTTTCATGCTGATTGTGATGAGTGCTTAAGAGATTCTGGATCTCTAGCTTGTGAGCTGCCTGCAGTTCTTCCAAGGTTTGCTGTTTATTCTGTCCCAACTTAGTCTCTAACTGAATAAATTGTTGTAACTTAACATCAAAGTTTTCCTTAATTTCTTGGATATTTCTAGACATAACCGCAACACCTTGCATTTGATGGGTCTCTGTAGAAAGCTGCATATCTTCAACCTGCTGCTTATAAGCCTCAAATTCCGCCAGTGCTTCCTGTTTCATCTGTTCATTCTGTTCCAGACATTCTTCCAAGGACTGAATTTTCTTCCGTAGTTCTACTTCCTCATTAATTTTACCCTTATACTGAAGAATCTTCTCTTTCGTTTCATCAAAAATTTGTTGGATTTCTTCCTCATGTGCCTCTTTGAGTGCCTGGATAGCAGCTTCATGTTCATCATTTTTAGTATTTAAAGCATAGATCACCTGCAAAAAAAGAATGACATACATTATACTAATGGATCAATCATAGCATGTTTTGTGTCAAGAAAGAAGATTTGTCATTTTGTAAGGATTTTTATACCATAGAACACAATGTTTCATGTAAGTAAAATAGTGTTTATCCCTTTATGAATAAAATCTGAGTAAAAATCTGCCTTGCAGAGAATGGTCATAGCCCTGAACTTGAAACTTTCTTCAGCTTCTCTACTATCTCCTCTCTCCACACTCATCTAAACCATGTGACCCACCTCCAGCACTCCCAATCCTATTCCCTATTTCCCAACCTTATCATCCAACTTCCTTTCACCACCCCCGTCAATTAATATTGTAAATGGCTCCCCTTTCTTTGATACTGGCCTGTTCCCTTTCATCCCACTCCTCAGAAAAAACCCTTCCACTCCTAAACTATTGCCCCATATCCAACCTCCATTTCCTTTCCAAAGTCTTTGAATGTGTTGTTGCCTCATAATTCCTTGCACATCTTTCCCAAAACTCCAAATCTAGTTTTCAGATTCCCATTCATGACATATCATAGAAATCATAGAAACTCTACAGTGCAGAAACAGGCCATTCGGCCCATCGAGTCTGCACCGACCACAATCCCACCCAGGCCCTACCCCCATATCCCTACACATTTAACCCGCTAATCCCTCTAACCTACACATCTCAGGACACTAAGGGGCAATTTTAGCATGGCCAATCAACCTAACCAGCACATCTTTGGACTGTGGGAGGAAACCGGAGCACCCGGAGGAAACCACGCTGACACGAGGAGAATGTGCAAACTCCACACAGACAGTGACCCAAGCCGGGAATCGAACCCAGGTCCCTGGAGCTGTGAAGCAGCAGTGCTAACCACTGTGCTACCGTGCCGCCATATCACTGAAATCAGGTGACATTAAATGTGGCTGTCACCATGGTACACTTTGCTTTTTCAACCTGTCACAATTTTTAACATGTTTTACTCTACCATCCCCTACCAAAGCTGTTCCTCTATCATCTAGGTCAGTGGCACTAACCTTGCCTGAGTCTAATCTTATCTACAAATTACAGTAGAGAATTTTTTACAATGCTTTTTCCTCCCACTCACACCCCCACGACCCCCCCCAGATCTATCCTTGCCCCTCTCTCCATAGCACCCCCAACCCATGACCCCCACCCCCAAGATCTATCCTCGCACCCCCCACCCCACCAACTTCTATTTCTTATCCACATGCTTATTGTTATTATATCTGTCCATCTCTTGCTTTACAGTTTTGAAGGATACACTCAGAAATGTTAACTGGTTTGTTTTCTCCACAGATATTGTATGACCTGAGCGTTTGTAGTATTTTATGTTTTGTTTCTGATTTTGTATTCTAAATATATATTTCATATTGTTACTCCAGATTCTAACCACAAGAAAGCACAGAGAACTTCAAAAAAATTTTGTGCAAAAGCAACCAAATGGTAGAATTAGATAACACAACAATCGAATCATGTTATGAGAACTTCCTTCTTAAGATTCAACTGAGTTGCTGGGAGCAATCTCGGAACACCTCATCTGCAAAGCAGCGGTAGCATCATTTGGTAAAGGCAAAACCCGCAACAAAGGATTGGTTTGAGACTGACTTGGCTGAGATGACATCTGTTATTGATGCAAAAACAATGCCGACATGATACACAACATGAACCCAACAGCTAAAACAGTGCACAACCTGAAAGAAGCCATGCAAAAGATAGGGAGATACTGTACAAATAAACACTGGATCAACTTATGTGTAGCAATCCAAACTGTCTGAGGTCTGGGGATCCTTGTGCATAAATCACAAAAGGCTAGAATGCACGTTCAGCAGGTAATAGAGAAGGCAAATGGAATGTTGACCTTTATTGCAAAGTGAATGGAGTATAACAATAGGTAAGTCTTGCTGAAACTATCCAAGACACTAGTCAGGCCACACCTGTAATACGGTCAGGAAACAGAGGTAGTGTTAAGTAATCTACATTTGCATTGTTGGAAATTAGAAATATGGCATAGATTTAAGAGAGTTTAATTTAGTGTTTCTGTGTACGGGTAAAATTCTAGCTAGATGCATGTTAAATAAAGGTGGCTGCATGTATGGGGGTTTGGGTTTCATGTCAAACTGTGTCTGTATTGTACTTAGAGAGTTTACAATGTCAAGAGCAAACAAATGTAAAGGAATAGTTTGTTGCCTCGCAACCAGGGGCCACCTTTAGGTTAGAAGCACCTTTTGAGTTTAATTTTAGCTCAATCCAAGGCTGTAGGTGCTTAGCAGCTAGAAAGGAACAGCTCTCCCAGAAGCAGAAGCAGGAGAACAAAGTAATGGGAAGAAAGCAAGTCTCAGAAACTAAAGAATAGATAGTTCTAGAAACCAGGGAATGAAAAGAGAGATCCGAGAAGATTCAAGTAAAAGGGAGAAAATGAACTGGAATTTGAACAAGGTACTATTCATTGGAATTCAGGTAAAAGGCAGAGAAGTGTTCTGATTTAAAGAGATAGCTGTAGTAACTAGATTTAGTTATGGTCTTTTGAGCCAGGGTTCCATTCTGAGATCTACCTGTCCAGCAGTATCAACTGCAATCATAAATATTGTGAACAGTTTTGGCCCCCTTATCTAAGGAAAGAAACACAGGCATTGGAGGCAGTCCAGAGAAGGTTCATTAGGTTGATCCCGGGTACGGAGAGATTTTCTTATGAGTAATCATAGAAATCATAGAAACCCTACAGTGCAGAAGGAGGCCATTTGGCCCATCGAGTCTGCACTGACCACAATCCCACCCAGGCCCTACCCCCACATATTTACCCGCTAATCCCTCTAACCTACGCATCTCAGGGGCAATTTTAACCTGGCCAATCAACCTAACCCGCACATCTTTGGACTGTGGGAGGAAACCGGAGCACCCGGAGGAAACCCACGCAAACACGAGGAGAATGTGCAAACTCCACACAGACAGTGACCCGAGCCGGGAATCGAACCCGGGACCCTGGAGCTGTGAAGCAGCAGTGCTAACCACTGTGCTACCGTGCCGAGTAGATTGAGTCTGTACTCATTGGAGTTTAAAAGAATGGGAGGTGACCTTGTTGAGACATATATGATTCTCAGGGGGCTTGACCGGGTAGATGCTGAGAAGTTGTTTCCCCTTGTGGGAGAATCTGGGATGAGAAGGCATAATCTCAGAGTAAGGGGTTGCCCATTTAAGACAGAGATAAGAAGGAATTTCTTCTCTCAGAGGGTAGTGAATCTGCGGAATTCTTTACCACAGAGGGCTCTAGAGGCTGGTCATCAAGTAAGTTCAAGACCAAGACAGATCAATTGTTAATCAGTAAGGGAATCAAGGGTTATGGGGATCAAGTGGGAAAGTGAAGTTGAGGATTATCATATCAGATCAGTCAGGATTTGATTGAATGGTGAAGCAAACCCAATGGGCCAAATGGCCTACTTCTGCTCCTACGTCTTAGTGTCTGTATTTCTCTCTCTCTCTCTCTCTCCTTCCCCAGTGTTTTTCTCTTTCTTTTTCGTTCCCCTAATCGTATTTGTCTCTCTCTTTAGAACATAGAAAAGCTACAGCACAAACAGGCCCTTCGACCCACAAATTGCGCCGAACAATTTCCTTACCTTCTAGGCTCATCTATAACCCTCTATCTTACTAATCTCCATGAACCTATCTAAAAGTCTCTTAAAAGACTCAATCGAATCCGCTTCCACCACCACTACCGGCAGCCGATTCCACGCACCCACCACCCTCTGAGTGAAAAACTTACCCCTAACATCTCCTCTTTACCTACTCCCCAGCACCCTAAACCTGTGACAACCATTTCAGCCCTGGGTAAAAGCCTTTCTTCTTCCCATATTTCTCGTGCACTCTCTCATTCCCCAGTGTTTTTCTTTCTATCACCTTTCCTCAGCATGTTTTTCTCTCTACCTCTCTCCTTCCCCAACATATTTTTCTCTTGCTCGCTCCTACCCCCTAGAGTTTCTCTCTTCCACTCTCCTTCCAGCATGTTTCCTCTTTCTCTCTTGCGTATCCCCCATGCGTTTCTCTTTCTCTCTCTCTCCATCTGATCACTTTACCAAATTAAAATTTAAACAGTAAAAAAATATATAAAAATATAACAGAAATATCTGATTGTATGCACAAAATATCTGATCCTCATTCAGATCTGGCGGAATGTCTGTTTTCAAAGCTTTTCCAATTAGCCACTAATTAGGCTAATCTAGATTAAAAGTAAACAAATTCATGGAAAATATAGTTTTTATACTTTGTTAGTACGTATTCTGATTTTATTTTCAGTGAGTTATTGACAAGGAAACTGTCTAATTTAACACAGATTATAATAGTCATGATTGAAGGACAATTTTGATCTAAATATAGTATTTCTCTTCAAATCAATGTTGTGTCAATGAAATGCATTTTAATTTTAAAAACAGACACAGTCAAGTTGATCACATCACCACGATATTCCTTTTATCTATTGCTTCTTATTGTTTTGTCATGCCTTCTCTGCAGATTTGAAATACTGATGCAGGATAAAATTGCTGAAGGGAACATAGTGTCCCTGATATTTTTCTTTAAACAAAATGTCCATATTGTAAGCAGTTAAGCTTTGATTTTCCTAACAGATCCCATCACTACAATGCCGAAGAAAACCTGAGGGCCTAGATGCCTGAAGGAAGAATCACTAATAAAGGGTTAAAATGATTGGGAATGCAGAAGAATCCAACGTTCTTGGAAATGTTATTGGGTGGGGTAGTTTTGAGAGAAAGTACTGGCAAGAGATTTGAAAACAAAACTTAGAATGTTCAAACTTAAGTGTTGGTGGACTGGGATCCACTGTAGATAAGCAAGCATGGGGGAAGACATGTTACCAGAATTTAATAAATAGAATGAGTTCAAATTTATGGAAGTTGAAAAATGGAGACCTTATCAGCAGACCATTGGAATGCACAAGTCTGCATCTAACGAAAACATGGTCCAGAGTTTTAACAGAAGACAAGGTGAAGTGGGGAGGGGGATGGACAATGTTACAGAAGTGGGCTGGCCCATCTTTGTGATGGAAAAGAACAGTGGCCCGGGGGGGGGGGGGGGGGGGGGGGGGGGGGGGGGGGGGGCGGGGGGGGGGGGGGGGCGGGGGAGGAGCAGTACAAAATTGGCATCAAAGGGATTAAGTTTGTGGTAGGGACCAAAATCATTAGCCTTATTTAGTTGCATTTCCTCCAGGACTAAATTTTGAGCAAGCAGTCTGACACCACAATGCAATGAAAGATTTGATACACATTGAGGTGAGGTGGAGTTGAGTGCAAGATCTATTTTCCAATGTAAATCAAGGAAAATAAAGGGGATTTTGTGACATTAGATGCTACTTCTAGGCATTAACCAAAATGTATGGTGACATCTGAATCTATTGCTTCACTCCCTCCACGCTCCTATTTTCCAGACACTTCAACAAGGAACATTTCTCTTTTCAGTAATTGTCTCCCATGTCCAGCAGTGCTCCTTTTCATCTACCCCTTCTTTCTCCACCATACTTTTCTTAGCTTTGCCAGCAAAGAGCATAAGACTGCTTGCCTGAGTCTGTCACTTTGCTGTCCTTCGGTCTGCTTCACATCACTGAACTGGAACAGACCACAGATGGAATTTTCCCATTTTTGGCAGAGTGGCGCAGCTGGCAGGATAAACAGCATTAAACCCACCAGCCTCAATCGCGGCTTTCTTGGTCATATTGTTCGGCTCACAGCCAAAAAAAGAGACACGGATCCCACAACATCAGAGCCCATCGCGCCAGCAATTTGGGTTTTAAAATAAAGACACTCACCCCCCCCCAAACTCCTAAAATGCTGCCAGCTTTACTAACTATTTCCAGCATTCCCTATTTTAGATTTCCAGTATCTGCAGCAACTGTACTTTTGTGTTGGCATGTTCCTTTGTATACTTGTCTTCAAACCAAGGTAACCTGGCCTCTACTAAGAAATGGCAATAGAAAGTGACAAATAATATATATTTATAAACATCTTGCCCGTTACACTGGTATATATGATCATTGCACTGACCTTTGCAGCTGATTTCCGTTTTAGGAAAACAAAATTTGAGTTAATGAAAAGCACAACAAAAGATGTGTGGCAAAGACAATCAACCACAAGGAAAGCAGATAGAAAAACTAACCTCAAGGGTATAAGGAAAAATTAAATCAAATTAAGGTAGTCTATGATCCGGCTAATAGCACCAAGTCTTGCAAAACTGAGATCGATTGGAATTAATAAGAAATCCTTCACTGGCTGGATTTACATAGAATAGAATAGAAGTCATAGAATCCCTACAGTGCAGAAGGAGGCCATTTGACCCATCAAGCCTGCACCGACAACAATCCCACCCAGGCCCTATCCCCATAACCCCACGTATTTACCCTGCTAATCCCCCTGACACCAAGTTCAATTTAGCATGGCAAATCAACCTAACCCGCACATCTTTGGACTGTGGGAGGAAACTGGAGCACCTGGAGGAAACCCACACAGGCACGGGAAGAATGTGCAAAATCCACACAGGCAGTGACCCAAGTTGGGAATCGAACTCAGGTCCCTGGCGCTGTGAGGCAGCAGTGCTAACCACTGTGCTACCGTGCCGCCCCTTAAAGTTTATTTATTACTCATAAGTAGGCTTACATTCGCACTGCAATGAAGTTACTGTGAAAATCCCCTAGTCGGCACACTCCAGAGCCTGTTCAGGTACACTGAGGGAGAACCCAACATGGCCAATGCATCTAACCCACACACCTTTGGACCGTAGGAGGAAACTGGAGTACCCGGAGGAAACCCACACAGACACAGGGGAATGTGCAAACTCCACACAGACAGTCACCCAAGGTGGGAATCGAACCCAGGTCCCTGGCGCTGAGAGGCAGCAGTGCTAACCACTGCGCCACCATGTCACCACACAGTCTGACACAGAGGAAAATGGATATGCTAACCGTCATAGAGCTTGGATCATTGGTCAAAAATAATAAATACTTTGGTGGATTCAAAATAATGATCTCATTACTGAGTTATAAGGATAGCTTAAGCATCTGTGCTTGCTTACTTTAAGAAAATTGGCTTCAGAGAAAAACTTACAATTTGAAGATTATGACAAGAACTAATTAAAAATATTTTATGCAAATTGTTCACCGTTACAGATTCAAAAACTAAAGGAGACATACCAACAAGGAAATTAGAAAGAAGGAAGAAAACCGGGCCAACCTGTAGAACAAACCATGAACGTCTCTAAAATAAATAACTTTTTCACACAGAGAAAATAAGAGCAAGAGGTATGATGAAAGACGTCGGTGGATAAATGTTTTTTGTCATTCTTCAACATTTATATGTTGAGAAGTAATGGCCCAAAACATCTGGTCTCTGAATCATCGGAGACCGGACGTGCGATTGAAAATGAGGATCAGGACCCTGTCAAAGTCCTGATGCGGAGATGCAAGTGTTGGACTGGGGTAAGCACAGTAAGAAGGCTCACAACACCAGGTTAAAGTCCAACAAGTTTATTTGGCAGCACAAGCTTTCGGAGCACTGCCCCTTCATCAGGTGAGTGGGAGTTGTGTTCACAAACAGGGCATATATAGACACAAACTCAATTTACAAGATAATGGTTGGAATGCAAGTCTTTACAGGTAATCAAGTCTTAAAGGTACAGACAATGAGTGGAGAGAGGGCCAACCGCAAGTTTAAGAAGTGTATATTGTCTCCAGCCAGGACAGTTAGTGAGATTTTGCAAGCTTAGGCAAGTCGTGGGGGTTACAGATAGTGTGACATGAACCCAAGATCCTGGTTGAAGTCCTGATGAGCAGATCTATGTGGGAAATGCCCAGGAAGTTTAAACCTCCTACCTGGGACCCTGCGCAAATTTCAACTCTAAGCTGGAGTCGGACATTCAAGCAAACCGGCAGGACTTGCCTACATAGTTACCCAGAAAACGTTAGACAGCTTGAAACCTGACCTCATATCTGCAAAACCTGTTCCAACCTGGTGAGGATAGGTGCCTTTTTCTCCACTCTTCAACTGATCATAACAGGTTTTTTTGAAAGTTACAAGGATGAATGTATCAATTTGTGTCTGTAATCAACAATTTATTTGTTGATTGCAAATAACTGACAAACTTATTTGTGTTTAAAGACAAAATGGGCTAACTTCTGGCTAAATTAGGACATAGTTGGAAAAGGAAAAAAAATCACTGATCATTTATCCTTCACTGTTCTTTGTGGTTGAGGAAATTCTTTAAACGGTGGTCCTTTTTTTTGGAATTTTGAAGTCTCCTTCAGAACTCTTCTGCCTGTTGTTCCCAGTATGGTGCAAGCAGGCAGAGTTCACTTTAGTTGAAAGAGAGAGCCTTATTGCAGTCTTTGTTGTTGTTTTTTCTTCAATCTACCTCAAAAGCAACCTGGATGTTGCAATAAAAGACACCTCAAAATGGTGATTTCAATCACATTACCTCTCTCTCCATAATGATTTGAGTATTGCACAGAAGGTAACTGATAAGCTCACATCTAGACTGACCTTGGATGTTATGATTATTTTTTTAAATACCAAGCCATCACTTCTGAAAGACCTATTCTTCCCTGTGATGAGCCAGTAAGAATATATTAACACCTTCAATACAGCCATTGCATCGGGAGAATTGCTGTCTCTGTAAGGCGTTTGATAAGGTTCACCATGGTAGGCTTCTGCAGAAAATGCAGATGTATGGGATTGGGGGTGATCTAGGAAATTGGATCAGGAATTGGCTAGCGGATAGGAAACAGAGGGTGGTGGTTGATAGTAAATATTCATCATGGAGTGCGGTTACAAGTGGTGTACCTCAGGGATCTGTTTTGGGGCCACTGCTGTTTGTAATATTTATTAATGATCTGGATGAGGGTATAGTTGGGTGGATTAGCAAATTTGCTGATGACACCAAAGTCGGTGGTGTGGTAGACAGTGAGGAAGGGTGTCGTAGTTTGCAGGAAGACTTAGACAGGTTGCAAAGTTGGGCCGAGAGGTGGCGGATGGAGTTTAATGCGGAGAAGTGTGAGGTAATTCACTTTGGTAGGAATAACAGATGTGTTGAGTATAGGGCTAACGGGAGGACTTTGAATAGTGTGGAGGAGCAGAGGGATCTAGGTGTATGTGTGCATAGATCCCTGAAAGTTGGGAATCAAGTAGATAAGGTTGTTAAGAAGGCATATGGTGTCTTGGCGTTTATTGGTAGGGGGATTGAATTTAGGAGTCGTAGCGTTATGTTGCAACTGTACACAACTCTGGTGCGGCCGCACTTGGAGTACTGTGTGCAGTTCTGGTCCCCACATTACAGGAAGGATGTGGAGGCTTTGGAGAGGGTGCAGAGGAGGTTTACCAGGATGTTGCCTGGTATGGAGGGGAGATCCTATGAGGAGAGGCTGAGGGATTTGGGATTGTTTTCGCTGGAAAGGCGGCGGCTAAGAGGGGATCTTATTGAAACATATAAGATGATTAGAGGTTTAGATAGGGTGGATAGTGATAGCCTTTTTCCTCTGATGGAGAAATCCAGCACGAGGGGGCATGGCTTTAAATTGAGGGGGGGTAGTTATAGAACCGATGTCAGGGGTAGGTTCTTTACCCAGAGGGTGGTGAGGGATTGGAATGCCCTGCCAGCATCAGTAGTAAATGCGCCTAGTTTGGGGGCGTTTAAGAGATCCGTAGATAGGTTCATGGACGAAAAGAAATTGGTTTAGGTTGGAGGGTCACAGTTTTTTTTTTAACTGGTCGGTGCAACATCGTGGGCCGAAGGGCCTGTTCTGCGCTGTAATGTTCTATGTTCTATGTTCTATGTTCGATGGCACAGACTGTAGCGATTTAGGAATACAAAAGCCGACAGCCAATTACAAGTTTCAGTTCATTTTTGAAGTATTAGGATTTGAAGTAGTATTTTGAAGCATGTGAGAAATTCACAGGGGGCTTTCCTGGACATATTCCAATTGCAATCCACATTGGAAACTCTCAGAAACTGACCACCTTGCAATTTCAGACATGTCAGGTGACTTGTGGCAGCCACCATAAGTCAGTGTCTTTGTTTTAACAGTTGGATCTGAGTTCAGATGAAACTGAAATTTTATATTTGACATCATAAGCTTCATTACCAATCCACTCATTACTCTCCTGATCACCTGTCCAGCCACTTTCCGACCAAACCTGACTAAAGCTCAAGGCCAGACTTCCAACGCTTCATACAATCAGCGAGAGATTATTTTCAGTATGGTGTGAAGAGTTGAATAGTGCAAAAGACATGGGACAAATTATTTTGAAAAATGTATAACATTTGGCAGAAGAGAGAAATCAAGTGACAGCACATGGTACATGCTTGTGATATATGTATAATGCCAAGGATTCTCTCTCTGTTCAAGATAAATGAGAATAAGAGTCAAGACTTGGACAGGTAAAGAAACACTTCACCAAGTCTTACATTTTGAAGTTAACTTACATGAGCAGGTGGTAATGCTAAACCAGAAAAGAATATCTCATGCAAATATAAATATCCAAAAAGCTGATGATGAATTAAGGAGTCCCATCATAATGTTATGTTTAATGTTTAGAACATGTTTCCCTTTATCAGGGCAGCATGTTTCTAGTTTGCATCGCAGATAATTTACACAAAATTTGTGTTTTTGCTTCAACAAATTTCAGATAATAATGGAATACTCAAATTTAAAATAGCGAGTCTTCCATTGACTGTTTAAAAAAAAAATTCATACCCACAACTGAAAAATACACAAAAACCTACAAATTGGGAATTGTTGTATTTCTGCATTTCTTTCGAACATAGAAAAGCTACAGCACAAACAGGACCTTTGGCCCACAAGTTGGGCCGAACATGTCCCTACCTACTAGGCTTACCTATAACCCTCTATCTTATTAACTTCCATGAACTTATCCAAAAGTCTCTTAAAAGACCGCCTCCACCACCACTACCGGCAGCTGACTCCACGCACCCACCACCCTCTGAGTGAAAAACTTACCCCTAACATCTCTGCACCTACTCCCCAGCACCCTAAACCTGTGACCTCTTTTGGCAACCATTTCAGCCCTGGGTAAAAGCCTCTGAGAATCCACTCTGTCAATACCTCTCAACATCTTATACACCTCTATCAGGTCACCTCTCATCCTTCGCCTCTCCAAGGAGAAAAGACCTAGCTCTCTCAACCTATCCTCATAAGGCATGCCACCTAATCCAGGCAACATCCTTGTAAATCTCCTCTGCACCCTTTCTATGTAATGAGGCAACCAGAATTGGGCATAGTACTCCAGGTGGGGTCTGACCAGGGTCCTATACAGCTGCAGCATTATCTCCCGATTTCTAAACTCAATTCCTCTCTTGATGAAGGCCAGTATTCCATATGCCTTCTTAACCACAGCCTCTACCTGCGATGCTGCTTTGAGCGTCCTATGAACCCGGACCCCAAGATCCTTCTGATCTTCCACACTGCCAAGCGTCTTACCCTTAATATTATATTCTTCCATCCTATTCGACCTGCCAAAATGAACCACCACACACTTATCTGGGTTGAAGTCCATCTGCCACTTCTCCGCCCAGTCTTGCATCTTATCTATGTCTCATTGCAACTGCTGACATCCCTCTACACTATCCACAACACCACCAACCTTTGTGTCATCAGCAAACTTGCCAACCTATCCTTCCACTTCCTCATCCAGGTCATTTATAAAAATCACAAAGAGCAAGGGCCCCAGAACAGATCCCTGGAGCACTCCACTGGTGACCAACCTCCATGCTGAAAAAGACCCATCTACAACCACTCTTTGCCTTCTGTGGGCAAGCTAGTTCTGAATCCATAAAGCAATGTCCCCTTGTATCCCATGCCCCTTCACTTTCTCAATGAGCCTTGCATGGGGCACCTTATCAAACACCTTGCTGAAATCCATATAAACTAAATCTACCGCTCTTCCCTCGTCTGTGTGTCTGGTTACATCTTCAAAAAATTCAAATTAGGCTCGTAAGGCATGATCTGCCTTGGACAAAGCCGTGCTGGCTATTTCTGATCATACTATTCCTCTCCAGATGTTCATAAATCCTGCCTCTCAGGATCTTCTTCATCAACTTACCAACCACTGAGGTTAGACTCACTGGTCTATAATTTCCCGGGCTATCTCTTCTCCCTTTCTTGAATAATGGAACCACATCCGCAATCCTTTACTTTGTACATTCACATTAAAATCTGTATCATCTTCAATTGTGTGTTACTGTTCAGAATATTGTGACATATGTTATGATTTTAACTCATTGCGCTATACTTTAAAATACAGCTCTATTCATCTCATCTTTCTCAAGAGCCAACAACTCTGCCCTCCAAGGAAATCCAAAATGCATCATAATGCCAGTTATTCTTAACCCAATTCTCTTATTGAGTGCAGTGCATTTTCTTTAAAGGTTTGAGGTAGTCTCGAACGAAATTATATTAAGATGCAGTAATCAAACTACAGCTCATAGCATGCTGATTTTCAAAAGGAATGTAACATTTGATAAGTCACCTTTGAAGTGGAATTAAAAATTTGTTCAAACGCTACACAATTCATATGAACAACCAACTGTCCATTGCAGAGAGACAAGCAGATAGTCAGCAAGTACCATAAAATAAAAGCTAATCACTTCTTCAATACAAGAGATTAAACCACTCATCAGAACAAATGCTGTAAACTTTGGAGATCTGATTACCTTTACAATCCAGCCCTCAAGAAACTGCAGTCACTGGCATTTTAGTACAAATTCAATTAGACAGCTGTGCTTGATGAAATGGAAGAAATGAATATTGTGCAGTCACCAGTTCTCCACACTGCACATTGTATGTAAATATTTACTTTACTGAAGAGCCCTGTAACAATCTTATAACAGTTAGGATTTATTGACTGAAATATACTATTCCAGGGTCTAAACAGACTTGTTTCGTACAGTTTAATAGGAGATTAAAACATAACATTTGTCACAATATCCTGCACAACACAGTAACACATAGCTGAAGATGATACAGATTTAATGTGATTTTTAACTGGTTTGGTACAAAGTGCAGAAGTGCACAGAAACCTACAAAATTGCCATATCATTCAGTCATGGGCATGATTTTTAAAAAAATATTCAATGGCAGTCTCACAATAATTCAATATTGGAGCATTCCAGTATTATCTAAAGCAAAAGTATTATGGTTAAATTATTTGAGATGCAAGTTAGAAACTTGCTGATCAAAGGGAAGCATATTAGAATCATAGAATCCTACAGTGCAGTTGGAAGCCATTCAGCCCATTGAGTCTGCACCGACCATAATCCCACCCAGCTCCTATCCCCATAGCCCCACATATTTACCCTGCTAGTCCCCCTGACATTAAGTGGCAATTTAGCATGGCCAATCAACCTAACCTGCACATCTTTGGACTGTGGGAGGAAAGCGGAGCACCCAGAGGAAACCTCCACAGACACAAGGAGAATATGCAAACTCCACACAGACAGTGACCTGAGCCGGGAATCAAATCCAGATCCCTGGCGCTGTGAGGCAGCAATGCTAACCACTGTGCCCCCATGCTGCATTATTTCAATTCAGAGGTCAGTTCAGTGGTAAGGTTGGTAAGGACTAGAAAAACAAAGGGTTGAGACTCTGAATGCAGGACACCATCTCCCATTTAATCTTACCCAACCATGCAGAGATTTAAAACATGGAATGTCTATTGGTTAGAGTGTATTGCATGAAAGGAGTTTACTTAAACACCGTCATTTTGTTGGCTCGTTCATGGAATTTTGAGTCGCTGGCAAGACCAGTATCCACTGCCTATCCCTAATTACCCTTGGGAGATGAAGGGAAGCCACCTATATGAACCACTGTACTTCATGGGGTGTAGGTATAGTGACATTAAGGGAGGAGATGTAGGTTTCTGATCCAGCAACAGTCCAAAAAGCGGCAACATATATCCAAGTAGGGATGACGCATAGGTTGAAAGTGAACTTGTAGGTGTTCCTATGTGCCAGCAGACCTTATCTTTGAGGTGAAAAAGATTACGAGTTTGGAAGGTGCAGTCAAATGAACTATGATGAGGTGCTGCAGTGCATCTTACAGGTGATACGTACTGTAGCTTTGCCGCATTGTTGGTGGAAGAAGTAATAGTGGATGAAGTTCCAATCAATGGGGCTGCTTTAACCTGGAGAGTATCCAGCTTCTTGAGTGTTGTTGGAGCTAAACTCATCCAAGCAAGTGGAGGATATTTCATTATAATCCTGACTTATGCTTTGCAGATGGTGCCCAGGATTTAGGGAGTCAGGAGGTGAGTTACTCGCCACAGAACTTGCAGCCTCCAACATGCTCTTATAGCCACAGTATTTATGTGGCAGGTCTAGTTAAGTTTCTTGTCAATACTAACCTCCAAAATGTTCATGGTGGAGGAATCAGCTAAGATAATGATGCTGAAAGTCATAAGAAGGTCATTAAGATTCTCTCTTGTTGCATATGTTCATTGCCTGGCACTTGTGTGGTGCAAATGTTATTTGCTTCTTTTTCACCTAAATCTGAAAGTTGTTCAGGTCTTGCAGCATGCAGCGACAGACTATTTCATTATTGGAGGAGGAGTTGCAAATGGAACTGAATGCAGCAATCATCAGCAAATATCCCCACTTCTGCCCATATAAAGGTGGGAAGATCACTGATGAAGCAGCTGAAGATGTTTACACCAAGCAAACCATGTTGAGGGGCTCCTGCAGATTTGTCAAGGTCAAGGTGATTGGCTTCCAAAAATAACCATCTTCTTTTGTGCGAGGTATGAGTTTTTTCCCTAATACCCATTGATTCTTGATTGACATAATAATAATCAAGACCAAAGCAAGAAATGTAGGTTTGACACAGATCAACAAGCACTTAAAGGGCCACATCTCCAGCAGTAATAAGAAGATATTTCCTCTTCTCGGTAACAATCCATCAACAATTAAATTCATGAGCATCCATCATGTTCTTATAGAACTCAGTTTTCTCAACATACAAATACAGAATCCTGTGTTTTACGAGGCAAGAAGTTCAAAAGCAAGGTTATGAAAACATTGATATTTCACCAGCTGGGCCTCAGCTACACCATTTTGTCCAAATCCGAGACCCATACTTTAAAAAGGATGTCAAGACTTTGGAGAGGATGCAGAGGAGATTTACCAGAATTGCAGCAGGAACAAGGTACTTCAATTATGTAGAGAGACTAGAGAAGCTGGGATTGGTGAGAACAACCGTGAGAACAGAGAAGGCTGAGTGTAAATTTAATAAAAGTGTTAAAAACGAATAGGATTTCTGATAGAATATACTATTTTCACGAGTAGGAGGGTCAATAGCCAAAAGACACAGATATTGTTGCCAGTTATCTTAAATCTAAGGGTGAAATGAAATTGAGTTTTCTTATGCAATGAGTTATGATCTACAATGCATTACCTAAAAGTATGATAGAATCAGGTTCAATGGTAACATTCAAAGGGCAACTGGATATGTATATCTGAAAGGAGAAATCTGCAGGACTATAAGCAAGGGCAAGGGAGTAGGACTAGCTGGATATTTTTTTCCCAAGAGCCGGCATAGGCACTAAGAATGTACTTACTAACAAATGGCTTGAATATTCATTTTTTAAAATTTAAATCTTAACACAATCTAAGTCACTTATTACACTCCTATTACCTGGTTAGGTGCATTGGTCATGCTAAATTCTCCCTCTGTGTACTCGAACAGGCGCCGGAGTGTGGCAACTAGGGGGTTTTCACAGTAACTTCATTGCAGTGTTAATGTAAGTCTACTTGTGACAGTACTAAATAAACTTAAAACTTACATTGCTCATGAACAGAATGGGGTTTGGATATGTTTAGCTACCAATCCAGGCCTTACCTTTAAAATCACAGCTAAGGTTCGCCTATGGAGGGGTACTCTGTAGGTCAGTTGCAGTTTATTTAAAGGAGTTTGCTAAGTGTCTGCAAATTTCCAGTTCTAAATCAATGTCCAAACTTCTCTCGTAACAAAAGGTGGAGTCAGATTTAACAATGTTAGAGAGATAGATGATCTCAAAACTCCTATACAGGTAAATGAGACGACTTGCACTTATAAAGCACCTTTAATGTAATAAAACATTCAAAGGTGCTTCACAGGAGTATAATAAATATGACATCAAGTCAAGTAAAGCAATAATAGGACAGATGAAAAAAGCACAGTAGCCCCGCACTGCTGGCCACCCGATTGCTGGCCAGCACAGCAACCTTAGATCACTGCCTTGTGGAGCCCCCCACCCCCCGATCACTGGCCTCCCGGACATGCCAGATGGACATTGCCAAGGTGCCCCCGGGCATTGCCGCTTTGCCCCTTGGGCAGTGCCAAGGGGTCAGGCTGGCACTGGCAAACTGGCAATGACAGTAAGTCGTCTCACAACACCAGGTTAAAGTCCAACAGGTTTATTTGGTAGCAAGCACCACTAGCTTTTGGAGCACTGCTCCTTTGTCAGGTGAGTGGGAGATCTGTTCACAAACAGATTGATAGCCAAGTTCCGCACACATGAGGACGGCATCAACTGGGATCTTGGGTTCATGTCACACTATCTGTAACCCCCACGACTTGCCTGGACTTGCAAAATCTCACGAACTGTCCTGTCTAGAGACAACACACATCTCTTTAACCTGTGCTTAATGCTCTCTCCACTCACATTGTCTTACCTTTAAGACTTGATTAGCTGTAAAGACTCGCATTCCAATCATTATTCTGTAAATTGAGTTTGTGTCTTTATGTGCCCTGTTTGTGAACTGATCTCCCACTCACCTGACAAAGGAGTAGCGCTCCGAAAGCGAGTGGCGTTTGCTACCAAATAAACCTGTTGGACTTTAACCTGGTGTTGTGAGACTTCTTACTGTGTTTACCCCAGTCCAACGCCGGCATCTCCACATCAAAACTGGCAATGCCCAGGGGGCATACCCCCGATGTCCTGGGCGGCCTCCATGGCTCCCCTTTACTCCACCGGGGTCAGGCCTCCAGCTATTGTAAACCGCGCTGGAATGAAACACTCCTGGCGGGAGGGGGGCTAGCGGGTCCGAAGACTTCAGTCTCCAGGTCCACTAATGCTATGCTAATGTCAATTAGCATAATTAATACAGTTCTCTGGCACAGAGCTGACGGTGCTGGAAGTCCGGCAGCTGGAGACTTGCGGAGGCCGTGGCACCCAGTGGGAAGCCCACTACAAGGCCTCCGCTTGACTCTCTTGGCCGAAGCACTGTTTCAGCAAGTATATCTTTCATCTGCCAGACATAATGGGGAGAGAACAAATGCACGTCCCAGGCCAAGGATGACCTCCACAGTTCAATAATGACTTCCTGCAAGACCTTCTGCCAGACCAAAGAAGCATGAACAATGGTCCCAGAGGTCAGTAGCCACGGAGTCATCCAAAGGACCACAAGAGATCGAGTACCATTTTGCCTCCAAGGGGGTGTGATTTGTGTCAAGTAGGCAGCTGGTGGGAATATGCAAGTCTCTGGAAAGTGTTACACATTGGTGTGAGCACATTACAGTTGCAGGACCAGCTGTCAGAGACGGAAAAGGTGCAGACCTCGGATACTCAAGACTGCTGGAGGTGAACGAGATAACAAGGTCACCTATGTCAGACTCCTATTTATTGATTACAGCTCACCCTTCAACACCATTATTCCCACGAAACTCATCTCCAAACTCTGTGGCCTGGGCCTCGGCACCTCCCTCTGCAACTGGATGCTGAACTTCCTAACTCAGAGACCACAATCAGTAAGGATAGGCAACAACACCTCCTCCACGATCATCCTCAACACCGGTGCCCCACAAGGCTATGTTCTTAGCCCCCGACTCTACGCCTCATACATCTATGACCGTTTGGCCAAATTCCCCTCCAATTCTATTTTCAAGTTTGCTGACGACACCACCGTAGTGGGTCGGATCTCAAACAATGATGAGACAGAGTACAGGAATGAGATAGAGAATCTGCTGAACTGGTACGGCAACAATAATCTCTCCCTCAATGTCAACAAATCGACTTCAGAAAGCGTAGTGGGGAACATGCCCCGTCTACATCAACGGGGACGAAGTAGAAAGGGTCGAGAGCTTCAAAATTTAATGTGTCCAGATCACCAACAACCTGTCCTGGTTGCCCCATGCCGACACTATAGTTAAGAAAGCCCACCAATGCCTCTACTTTCTCAGAAGACGAAAGAGATTTGGCACGTCAGCTACAACTCTCACCAGCTTTTACAGATGCACCATAGAAAGCATTCTTTCTGGTTGTATCACAGCATGGTATGGCTCCTGCTCTGCCCAAGACTGCAAGGAACTACAAAAGGTCATGAATGTAGCCCAATCCATCACGCAAACCAGCCTTCCATCCATTGATTCTGTCTACACTTCCCGCTGCCGCGGCAAAGCAGCCAGCATAATTAAGGACCCCACGCACCCCAGACATTCTCTCTTCCACCTTCTTCCATCGGGAAAAAGATACAAAAGTCTGAGGTCACGTACCAACCAACTCAAGAACAGCTTCTTCCCTTTTGAATGGACTTGCCTTGCATTAAATTGATCTTTATCGACACACTAGCTATGAATGTAACACTACATTTTGCACTCTCTCGATTCCTTCTCTACGAACAGTATGCTTTGTCTGTAGAGCGCGCAAGAAACAATACTTTTCACTGTATGTTAATACATGTGACAATAATAAATCAAATCAAAGTCAGATGCTGAGCCTGAAGTTGATGATGAACCGCTGGAGTTGTCCATTAAGTGGCAGACAGCACAGAATACATGCAAATATGGCAGAGCTACCAGAGGGGACATGCGCATCAGTATGGACTGTGGAGCAGCCCATCCAGGCCATGAACACTAAGATCACCCGCTATTCAGAAAACGTGTTTTCCTCCATTGAGAGACTGGTAAATGTCTTGGTGGGCCAAACCGAGAGGCTCACGAATGCGATACTGGGTGTGCATTCTGATTTGCATTCCATTGCCTTGTCTTTGAGCTCAGGTGCCTGGAGCGAAGGCGAGAAGAGGATGAGGTGCTTTGAGTCACAGCCAGGTCCTGTTTCAGCTCAGGAAAGCATCGAGGGCCAAATGGATCTCAAAGTAGTGGATAGGTTGCTGTCCTAATCAGAGGGTACCTCTTAGGGCGCTACTAACTCAGGCAGCCTCTACTCTGCCCCTCTGCCATTGACACCAATATTCCACAATGACAGATAAGACCCCTAACATGCTGAGGCCCTCATTGCCTCAGGTAACCAAGGGACACCTGCCAAGTCATCTCAGTCAAAGAGCCATAACAGTCAGCAGGGGCTGTACAGCTAGGGCGAGGGAGTGCATCACACAATAGCATCTGTAAGACAGTGGAGGCAATGACAAAGTGGTATTATAACTGGACTAGTAATCGAAAGACCCAGAATAATTCTGTGTGGACTGGAGTTCCTGGAATCCTACCATGGCAGATAGTGAATAAAAAATATGGAATTAGAAGTCTAATGATGACCAAGAAAGCATTGTTTATTGTCGTAAAAATCCATCTGGTTACTGATGTCTTCTAAGGAAGGAAATCTGCTATCCTTACCTGATCTGATCTACATGTCTCCAGATGTATAGCAATGAGATTGACTCTTAAATGCCCTCTGAAATGGCCTAGCAAGCAATTCAGTTCAGGGCAATTCGGGATGGGCAAGAAATGCTGAATCAGCCAGTGACACCCATATCCCATGAATGAAATTTTTTTTAAATTAAGAAAGCACATTATTTGGCACATGGGTTCACAAAGGAGATTGGAGATACGGTGTTTTGATACCGTATTAAATGATGGCATTATATTTACAAGCTGTTCTAGCTTCATTTGCGTTTCACGTATGTAGTGTCCTGATTGGGAACAACTACCTGCTATCAAGGAAGTTTGTACCATGTGGGCCCCTCTGAATGACCTCATATGGTGCTTCATGATTGGCATATCCACAGGTATCCCTGGTGTTGATGCATGGAAAATACCTGTGAGAGATGAGTGAGGTAAAGATGTTATCATTCAGCAAATCCCATATTCCTAGTTAGTTGCATTATAAGTGACTCCCGTGTCTCTTTTCTATCCATAGGAACATGGAATTAGGAACAGATGTCGGCAAATTGAGCCCTTCAAGCCTGCTCCACGATTCAATATCATGCTTGATCTTTTCTTGGTCTCAAATCCACCTCTCCACCTGTTCCCCATATCCCTCTTTCCCTTTTTTAAAAAAAATAGAAATATGTCTATCTCCCTCTTGAAACCATTCAACGATTCAGACTCCACCGCGCTATGGGGCAGTGAGTTCCACAAATTCACCACCCTCTGTGAGAAGTAGTTCCTCCTCATCTCAGTTTTAAATCTACCACCGCTCAATCTATACTTGTGACCTCTTGTTCTCGATTGCCCCATAACAGGATTTACTTTGTCAATCCCTATTTAAATTTTATATACCTTAATTAAATCCCCTCTCATCCTTCTAAACTCCAGCGAGAATAAGCCCATAAGCCTCTCTAAAGCCTCTAGCACACCGGCTTCCACAGCTGGCTGGCATGGTTTTTCCTCTTCATCCTGAGATTTGATGTCAGAGGTTGCAATTCATTCCATTAGATAATCCTCTGACAGGGTCTCCCCTCATTCCTAGAGTGCCAGGTTGTGAGAGGCAGACCACGATGATTAGTGAGACACAAGCTAGGGAATATTGCAGAGCTGCCTGAACAGTTCAAGCATTAAAAAAAAAATCGATTCTTAAGCAGACCAATGGTCTGTTCAATGATGGCCCCAGTAAGTGCATGGTTCTTATTGTACCATATCTCAGGCTCTGCATATGGATTTTTCAATGGGTCATGAGCCATCTCTTCAGTGGGTATCCCTGGTCTCTAAGAAGCCAAAAAGGCTCCAGTGAAAAGCACCTGGGAGAACCTAAGGATCTACAAATGAAGAGGAAGAAGAGATGGAGACAGCAGAGGGCAACTGTTCAGGGACAGGTGCACTCTGCAGTCCAGGCTCTCCTCTGCAGGATCTTGCTCCTGCACAAGACCCTGCAGAGGAGAGACAGCAACAGTAAGCAGCCGAGATGAAAAGACAATATCCTGCGCATGGAGTGTAGAGGCAAAAGATGACCTACCTTCACCTATCAGAAACTGGCACCTTCGCAGACTAGATCTCACCGGGATAGTGGGCACATATTTGCATAATCTTCGGATGATGATCACACACAAGTTTCACATTGATAGAATAAACATTTTTTCTGTTGATAAACACCTCGGCTATCATAATGGAGCTTCGACGGCCACATGCATGCAATCAATGATAACTTGCACTTGGGGGAATCCAGTAATACTTGCGATGCCTCTGACTTTCTTGGCTGAATGAAATGAATCCTTTTGCTCCTAAACATTGCATCTGTCACTATCTTGATACAGTGGTGTGCTGAGGCTTGAGAGATGCTGCAAAGGTCTCCAGTTGATGCATGGAATAACTCAAATGCAAAACAATTTAAGGGCAGCCTTATTTTGAGTGTGACAGGCAGACGGTGGCCACCAACGCAATTCGATCTCCACAGCCAGCATTTCACAAAATGTCATCGTCACCCTGGAAAGATTCCACTGCAAAGGAACTGGCATCATCAGCTGAAGGTAGGTCACCCTCTGTCTGCAAATTTCGTACTTGAGATGTTGCCTTCTCCTACCTAGGCATGCTTGCCATTGTGGTCTCTCTTGTGCAGGCCTGTGCGCAGGAGCAGCAGTTGTCCCAATTGCCTGGACCGCAGGTCACACATGTCCCTGGACTGCCATCCTCCTGTCTTTCGCCTTTCTCCTCACTGCAAGAGAACCTCCTCCAAGTGCACAATCCTGTGGGGAGAGTGATCTCTGGTTCCTCTACGTTAGTCCTCCAACTAGACTATATCTCTGTATGTAGGTTCCTTTCCCTCTCGATTTCTCCTTATTTCTTATGGCATGCTCAAAACAGTGAATAAATGAAGTTAGAAAACTGAACTTCACCTTCACCAGCAAATTTTGCTGCTAAATGCAACCATGGTCTGGCTTGCAGGCCTGTTGATCTCCCTTACACCATCTCCTCATATAAAAATAGTGGGCAGGGTGCTTTTGGTGCCTGAGTATCTTCAGTATTTTCACAGACTGGTATGATGCCATTGGGTTTCCAACCTGACTTCATCATGCTGAATTTTACACAAGTGCAGGGGATGGGGTAGGGTTGGGGGGAGCACCTATAAAATCCAGCCCTATTTCTTTTCATACCTGTCCACTGTGCTTTAGCGATCTGACCTTTATGTTAAACAGAAAATGGAAGTTGTACTTGAATTGTATAGAGCCCAGGTTGGACTCCTTGGAGTACCGAGTTCAGTTCCAGACACTGCACCTCAGGAAAAATATACTGGGCTTGGAGGAGATACAGTGCAGATTCATCAGAATGTTAAATTAGGAGGTCCACTTGCATAAACTTGACTTGCATTTCCTTAATTATAGAATGTTGAGGGGTGAACTAAACAAGGTGTTTGAAAATGACAAAATGATTTGATATAGTGAATGCAGAGAAACTGTTTTACACCGATGAGGGTATTCAGATCAAGGGGATGGAACCTTAAAATTAAAGTTAGGCCATTCAGGACTGAAATCGGGAGGCACTTTTTCACATAAAAGGTAGCTGGAAGTTTGTAACCCTTTTCCCAGAAGACTGTGGAAACTGGGGCAGTTTAGTAAACTAAGATCAATACATTTTTGTGCAGCAATAATATCAAAAGCCGGTAAATAGAATTGAGCTCAAAGGACTTAGCATCCTTGAAAGTAGATAAATCGACAGGCATGGATGAACTGTATTCCAGACTGCTAAAAAAAGGGAAGTAATTGTGGAAGTTCTGACCATCACTTTCCTATCTCTCTTGCTCCAAGAATGGTGCCAAAAGCCTGGAGAGCTGCTAATATCATAACGTTGTTTAAAAAAGGAGGAAAGGGTAGACTGAGTAATTACAGGTCAGTAAATCTAACCTCAGTGGTGGACAAATTATTGGAAAAATTCAGATGGTCAGTACAAAATAATAATTTAGAGAAGAACAGATTAATATCAGGTAGTCAGCACGGACTTGTTAAGGGAAGGTCATGTGTGACCATATTTGTTGCATTTTTAGGTAGCATGTTTGATTAACTCAATTTTAGCAAGGCTTCTGATAATACACAAAACTGCCCATTTCAATTGCCAATCTTAGGTATAATTTTTATCCACAAGGACCTTGGGATTACTTTCTGCTTATTCCTGCATCTGAGATCCTTCAACTGAGTCTTGCTACAACCTCAGCCTGTGTCTCAGTTTCAGTGTCATTCCTCCCTTAGAAAAAAACAAATAAATAACTATTTGGTAGCTACTGACACATGAAGTAAATAGGATTTAAACAATGTCACTGATCTTAGTTTTTATTGCAACTGTTGTTCTCCAAGTCCAAGATGTTATCCTCCTTCAAGAGCAAGCTACCTAAACCAATGAATGTAATCTCCATGGATTGCTTAGTAAGCTACGGACATTTACTCAAGCTGGGTATTAAAGGTTGTTGCTTCATAAAGTGTGACCATGAATAACGGATAATAGCCAGGTTTAGGCTGGCAGGAGTTCAAAGTGAGAAGTAACTAGAATTCACCAGAACAGAATAACTGATATTCACAGTCAAGCACAGGAGGACCCAAGTGAGAACGAGATGCATAGCAGTGCCACCTAGAATGCCACAAAGACCAAATGAATGATGCCAAAAGCTCTTCAATTGTGTGTGTTACCTGTTATGTTAAAATGCTGGGTGAGTTGCAACATTCCATTTCAAAATAATGGAAAATCCTGTTAGCCTACCCAATAATATTTTTACCTGCAATATGGGTGACATATTGATAGGTATTTCTATTAAACGTATTTTTAAAAAGCTGCCAAACTAGATGTGACTGTATACTGCTGAATCCATCCTTCATTATACATAACTTTGTTCTTTGTAACTATAGCCCACCACAGAGCATGTTTGGAACTCTAAATCACCCTAGAAAACCATTTTTACAAGCGGTCCCACTTCTCATCTGCCTCTTCTTCCTTTTCTTTTGTCATTGTTCCAAAAGTTTCCCAGGCCTCTAACTTAGTTTGATCCATTTGTTTTTGACTCTCCACATGCAATGCCGCATGACCTCAACTAGTTTATTCTCACGGTCTCAGACTGGTAGTTCATGTGCGGTCACAAAGCTTACCTCACTTCAACAGTCATGTAAAAATAGGTTCTACTCCCCATTTCACCCTGCTATGTTACCTCTCTACCTTAACTAGAAATACTGACATCCAAATAGTTAACAAAATATAAACATTATGAATAAGACCCCAAAGCCCTTATAGTATTGTAACCCAACGTCAATAATTAAATAGCTCACCTGTTAAAGTGAGATATATGTTGGAGCAAAATGTGTTGCTGATTTGATTGGAAGCCACTGAAACTGAAGAGCCTGTCTGCATATCCACATTCATATACATACATGCAAATAATAGTCTGCAAGGGGCAATTGTTTGTGCAATTTATGTTTATTAAAGCAGGCATGTTATAATTTGTTTTTCGACATTTACTGAGCCCAATGTTTTGGGAAATGTGAGGAGAGAGCAGAAGCAGTGGGTGAGGAAACCTGGAAATGGGGGAAGTTCTCTTGGTATCTTGATCAACATTTAAAAAGGATGTTGACTGAGGAATAAAAGAAACAAGTTATCTGGTCATTTATTTTATTATGGTATGTGGGACTTGAAAATTAGCTGCTACAGTTGCTTACAGGTACATTTTGAAAATACTTCACTGACAAAAAGCATTTTGACATTTGAAAAGTACTACCAGTAATGTGTCTCAAAAGCAGCTACCCGAAAACTGGATATTTTTATAAGCTAACATGCATCAAGTTTGAAGGAAGGTTCAAGGCTTCAAACCACAGCATTCTGAATAGTATTTCAATAATTGCTTCCTAAAAGTATTGGTACAAGTTTTCAATCAATTGCTCAATGATGAAGTTGGTGAGATTCTCAAGAAAGCAGCTCATTTTATTCACAGACATTTTGACAGATAAATAATGTTGAACATCGTAACATACTCTCCTGGGCTGTTCAGATAGTGTCATGATGCAATGAATTGCCCTCAAGAATCAGTCAGAACCTTGAATTCATAGTCAAAGAACTTCAGTTTGTTAATTCACATGAAATGTATGCTTTCCCTATCTGATCACTTCAGTCCTGGTCCTATTCCTACAGAAAATGGATGATTCTATTCATAATAATCAAAAAAAATGATAAAGGCATTTGGAGAAAGGGTTAATTTAGATCGCATGCATACATTCTATTGCTGAATGTTTTGAAACAGACTTCAAAGGGTGAATGTCTGCAGTAACAAAATCAGCAGATTCATCCTAATTCACATCTTTTGAAAGTGCGGACAAAGAACACATAAACTAATAGTAAATCAGTCACAAAAAAGTAAAGTCAGACAATGAATTCTAGGCTAACAATCCAGTGTAGTAAGACTGAATTGTTGGACATATTGCCCTTCAGGTTATGTCTAGCTTTTCTTTTTCAATAAATTTGTAGACCCCATTGTACCATTTGAAAAACAATGCGTTCTCTTGCACACAAACATGTGAAAATTACAGGCAGGGATGGACCTACTATAGACATTCAAAATATCCCATATATTTGCAATGTCTAGTGTATCAAAATATAGGTACACCTGACTCCCCTCCCATAACATCTTCAATAATAGCTTCCAAAGTTTTCCCAATGACAGATATTAAGCTAATTTCCTGTTTCTGTTTCCCTTCCTTTTTGAATAAATAAGTTACATTTTCTATTTTCCAATTTACTAGAACCTTCTCAGAATCCAGAAAATTTTGAAAAATTAAAATCAATGCATCAACTATGTCACAGTCATTTTTTTTTAAAGACCCTAGGATGAAGCTCATCAACACCTGGGAATTTGTCAGCCCACATGCAGCTCCAACAATTTGTTCAGTACCACTTCCCCAGAGAGTGTAATGTTCCTGAGTTTTTCCCTCCCTTCCAATTCCTGATTTACAGCCATTTCTGGGATGTCACCCAAGGTAAAGACCGATGTAAAATACCTGTTCAATTCATCCAGCATCTCTTTACTTTCAATTATTAATTCTGAAGATTTATGTTCTATAAGACCAATATTCATTTTGTTAACTTTTCTTAATTAACTATCTGTAGAAATTGTTACTAACATCTTATATTTCTAGCCAGTTTCACTCATACTCAAATTATTTTGTTCCTTAGTAATCTTTTTGTCATTCTTGCTGTCCTTTATATTCTCTCCAATCTTCTGACCTGTCATCCATCTTGGTGAGCTCTTTCTTTCTATTTATACTATCTTTAACTTGTTTTATTTAAACATGGATGGTGGGACCTTCCCTTGGCATTTTTCTTTATGGTTGGAATGTATCCATTCTAGGGGATTTTAAGACCATAAGACCATAAGACATAGGAGCGGAAGTAAGGCCATTCGGCCCATCGAGTCCACTCCACCATTCAATCATGGTTGATTTCAACTCCATTTACCCGCTCTCTCCCCATAGCCCTTAATTCCTCGAGAAATCAAGAATTTATCAATTTCTGTCTTGAAGACGCTCAACGTCTCGGCCTCCACAGCCCTCTGTGGCAATGAATTCCACAGACCCACCACTCTCTGGCTGAAGAAATTTCTCCTCATCTCTGTTCTAAAGTGACTCCCTTTTATTCTAAGGCTGTGCCCCCGCGTCCTAGTCTCCCCTGTTAATGGAAACAACTTCCCTACGTCCATCCTATCTAAGCCGTTCATTATCTTGTAAGTTTCTATCAGATCTCCCCTCAACCTCCTAAACTCCAATGAATATAATCCCACGATCCTCAGACGTTCATCGTATGTCAGGCCTACCATTCCTGGGATCATCCGTGTGAATCTCCGCTGGACCCACTCCAGTGCCAGTATGTCCTTCCTGAGGTGTGGGGCCCAAAATTGCTCACAGTACTCCAAATGGGGCCTAACCAGTGCTTTATAAAGCCTCAGAAGTACATCCCTGCTTTTGTATTCCAAGCCTCTTGAGATAAATGACAACATTACATTTGCTTTCTTAATTACGGACAGTAACTTCACAGTAACTTCATTGCAGTGTTAATGCAAGACTACTTGTGACACTAATAAAAGAAACTTCATCCTGTGCATTCTGAAATATCTCTTTAAATGTCAGGCACTGCATCCCTATTGACCTATCCTTTAAGCTCATTTGCCAGTTCACTTTCACTAGTTCTGCTTTCATTTCCAATTGCACTTACTTAAGTTTAAAATACTAGTCTTGGACCCACTCTTCTCTCCTACATACTAAATGTAAAGGCTGCTACCGGAGGTTGCCTTCATTATAAGGTTATCAACTAATCTGATCTTGGTCACCTCAGCTGTCATGGATTTACCTGGTAACAGCAGAACCAAGAATTAGTAAAAGAAATGATAGACTACCCAGAAACAGGAGAGAATATGCCTGGCGACAACAGTAATCAACATTCAAAGAGGATGATGAAATGCGTCCTTTTCACAGTAAGGAGATTAGCAAACATCTAGAGGAGATCGGATGCAAGTAGCCCAATCATCAGGAAGCAGTTAATCTAAACGACTGAGATCAATGGAGGCATATACATGCTAATGTTTGAGAGTCAAGGAATGAGAGAGACAGACAGACTGCGCAATATACAGTAGGCGGAATTAAAGAAAGAACCAGGGTATAATTGGGGATGGCACGGTAGCACAGTGGTTAGCAACGCTGCTTCACAGCGTCAGGGACCCAAGTTCGATTCCTGGCTTGGGTCACTGTTTGTGTGGAGTTTGCACATTCTCCCCGTGTCTGCATGAGTTTCCTCCAGGTGCTCCGGTTTCCTACCACATTCTGAAAGATGTGCTGGTTAGGTGCATTGACCCGAACAGGTGCTGGCGTGTGGGGACTAGGAGTATTTCACAGTGACTTCATTGCAGTGTTAATGTAAGCCTTACTTGTGACTAATAATAAATAAAAATTTAGGGGTTTCGGTTCAGTCGGGCAGCATGGTCGGTGCAGACTTAAAAGGACCAAAGGGCCTGTTCCTGTGCTGTAATTTTCTTTGTTCTTTGTCAACTCCTGCAGAAGCAGACAGGACAGTTTAACATCTTTTCAGAGTGGCAGATGGTGACGAGTGGGGTACTGCAGGGATCGGTGCTTGGGCCCCAGCTATTCATAATGTATGTCAATGGTCTGGATGAGGAAACCAAATGTAACATGTCCAAATTTACTGATAACATGCAATTTGGTAGGAATCCGAGTGTTGAGGATATTGCGAGGTTTCAAGTCAATTTTGACAAGTTGAATGAATGGGCAAATACATGACAGATGCAGTGTAATGTGGACAAGTGTGAAGTTCCTCATCTCAGTTCTGAATGATTTACCCCTTATTCTTAGACTGTGATCCCTAATTCTGGACATCCTCAACATCAGGAACATTCTTCCCGCATCTAGCCTGTCCATTCTCATCAGGATTTTATATGTTGCTACATCCCATCTCATTCTTCTAAATTCCAGTGAGTAAAGCCCAGTCGATCCAATGTCTCTTCCTATGTCAGTCTGATGAACCTTTACTGGATTCTCTCAATAGCAAGAATGTCCTTCCTCAGACTTGGTGACCACAACTGCACACAATGCTCAAGGTGTGGCCTCACCAAGGCCCTGTATAACTGCAGCAAGACATCCTTACCCCAAACTCAAATCCTCTTGCTATGAAGGCCAGCATGCCATTAGCTTTCCTCACCGCCTGCTGTACCTGCATGCCAACCTTCAGCGACTATTCCACCATGACATCCAGGTCACGTTGCACTTCCCCTTTTCCTAAACTGCCTCTATTCAGATAATAATCTTCCTTCCTGTTTTTGCCACCAAAATGACTAACCTCACATTTATCCACATTATATTGCATTTGCCAAGTATTTTCCCAGTCAGCTTGTCCAAGTCACCCAATCTCTTAGCATCCTCCTCACAGCACAAACTGCCATCCAGCTTAGTGATATCTGCAAATTTGGAAATATTGCATTCAATTTCTTTGTCCAAATCATTTAATGTAAATTGTGAACAGTTGGGATCCCAGCACTGAACCCTGCAGTACCCCACTAGTCACTGCCTACCACTTTGAAAAGGACCCATTTATTCCCTCTCTCTGATAGCCAGATCTCTGTCCACATCAATACATTACCCCCAATACCATAAGCTTTAATTTTGTTCACTATTCTTTTGTGTGGGACCTTGTCAAAAGCCTTTTGAATGTCCAGATACATAACATCCACTGGTTCACCCTTGTCCACTCTTACAGCACAGTGGTTAGCACTGGTGCCTCAGAGCGCCAGGGACCTGGGTTCGATTCCTGGCTTGGGTCACTGTCTGTGCAGAGTCTGCATGTTCTCCCCATGTCTGCATGCGTTTCCTTCAGGTGCTCTGGTTTCCTCCCACAGTCCAAAAGACATACTGGTTAGGTGCACTGACCATGCTAAATTCTCCCTCAGTGTACCCAAACAGGCGCCGTCACAGTGTGGCAACTAGGGGATTTTCACAGTAACTTCATTGCAGTGTTAATGTAAGCCTACTTGCGACACTAATAAATAAAATTTAAAAAAATTTAAAATCCTCCAAATAATTCCAGAAGATTTGTCAAACACAATTTGCCTTTAGTGAATCTATGCTGACTTGGACCGATCTTGTCACCGCTTTCCAAATGCTCAGTTGTTACATCCTTAATAATTGACTCCAGCATTTTCCCCACCACCAATATCAAGCTAACTGGGCTATAATCCCCTGTTTTCTCTCTCCCTCCTTTTTTAAAAAGTGGGGTTACATTAGCTATCCTCCAATCCATTGGAATACTTCTAGAGTCTATAGAATGCTGGAAAATAATCGCCAATGCATCCACTATTTTTAGGACCACTTCCTTATTTGGGCCTCCTCTTGCTATCCCATTTATAATCCTCTTCAGCAGCAATGATTAACCCCAGGATCCTACTGTTGTGGGAAAATTGCCACCGGAGTCAGGCTGGAGGTTCAACAATACAGTTTTATTTAACGAAGCTTCATGGAGAAAGGCACTGGCACTCCGCAGTACTTTAGCAGCTACCTTCTCTCAATGATACAATAGGAGTTGTTCATTTTCATCCTTTTCAGACAATGGATAGTCCAGACATTAGCCATTTAACACATCGTTCTCGCTGAGTAGGATCAATAGTTTAACATATCGTTACAGCCAGACATATACAGACATTGGCTTTTAACATCGCACTGTTTCATAGAATGGACACATTTCCTCCTTCAGTGACTTAGTTTCGGTCTATACATACAGTAATTGGTTTTCCTGCATTTATGTATTCCCGTTCCCATTTATGGCTAATCTCTTTATCAGTCCTTATTGTCCTAGGTTTGTCCTTATCTTAAAGTGCCGCAAGCCCTGACTGGCTTCCTGCAGTATCTGATTCCTGCATGTTTAACTTTAAATAACTAACTGTCTGTCCTGCATGTTTTAATTTCAAGTAACTGTCGGCGCTAAAAGTCAGTGCCTGCTTAATGTCTCTTTCCCAGGTAACTTTTTATGTAAGAAGTTTAACAACACCAGGTTAAAGTCCAACAGGTTTATTTGGTAGCAAAAGCCACACAAGCTTTCGGAGCTCCAAGCCCCTTCTTCAGGTGAGTGGGAATTCTGTTCACAAACAGGGCATATAAAGACACAAACTCAATTTACATGAATAATGGTTGGAATGCGAATACTTACAACTAATCAAGTCTTTAAGAAACAAAACAACGTGAGTGGAGAGAGCATCAAGACAGGCTAAAAAGATGTGTATTGTCTCCAGACAAGACAGCCAGTGAAACTCTGCAGGTCCAGGCAACTGTGGGGGGTTACAAATAGTGTGACATGAACCCAATATCCCGGTTGAGGCTGAGGGAGTTCTTCCACAAACCCCAAGAGGCCAACAGCGAACACAATGAGACAGCCAAGGAACCGGAACAGCCGACAGAGAGATCCGCAGTGCATCCGAAGAGGAAAGAGTCGAATTGGACTCCTCCGGAAGGCCGCTGCCCTCGACTTGACATGTATGCCCAAGCCGTCAGGAGGTGCGTCAACACTAAATTCATCAGCCGCACTCACAAGACAGCCCCGAACATCACCCAAGCACAACGCAACGCCATCCACGCTCTCAAGACCATCCGCAACATTGTCATCAAACCAGCAGACAAAGGAGGGGCCATCGTCATATTGAACAGAACGAATTACTGCAAAGAAGTGTACCGAAAACTGAACAACGAGGAACACTACAGACAGTTACCTGCAGATCCGACCAAAGAACACACCCATAAACTCAACACTCTGATCAAGACCTTTGATCCGGACCTTCAGAGCACCCTCCGTGCTCTCATCCCACGCACTCCCCGCGTTGGAGATCTCTACTGCCTCCCGAAGATACACAAGGCAAACGCACCCGGCCGTCCCATCGTATTGGGCAATGGGACCCTGTGCGAGAACCTCTCCGGCTATGTCGAGGGCATCCTGAAACCCATTGTACAAAGAACCCCCAGCTTTTGTCGCGACACGACGGACTTCCTACAGAAACTCAGCACACATGGAGCAGTTGAACCAGGAGCACTCCTCGTCACAATGGATGTCTCGGCACTCTACACCAGCATCCCCCATGACGATGGCATTGCTGCAACGGCCTCAGTGCTCAGCGCCAACAGCTGCCAGTTTCCAGATGCAATTTTACATCTCATCCGCTTCATCCTGGACCACAATATCTTCACCTTCAACAACCAGTTCTTCATCCAGACACATGGAACAGCCATGGGGACCAAATTCGCACCTCAATATGCCAACATCTTCATGCACAGGTTCGAACAAGACTTCTTCACCGCACGGGACCTTCAACCGATGCTATACACTAGATACATCGATGACATTTTCTTCCTTTGGACTTATGGTGAACAATCACTGAAACAACTCTATGATGACATCAACAAGTTCCATCCCACCATCAGACTCACCATAGCCTACTCTCCAGAATCGGTTGCATTCTTGGACACACGCATCTCCATTAAGGACGGTCACCTCAGCACCTCATTCTACCGCAAGCCCACGGATAACCTCACGATGCTCCACTTCTCCAGCTTCCACCCTAAACACGTTAAAGAAGCCATCCCCTACGGACAAGCCTTCCGTATACACAGGATCTGCTCGGATGAGGAGGATCGCAACAGACACCTCCAGACGCTGAAAGATGCCCTCATAAGAACAGGATATAGCGCTCGACTCATTGATCAACAGTTCCAACGCGCCACAGCGAAAAACCGCACCGACCTCCTCAGAAGACAAACACGGGACACAGTGGACAGAGTACCCTTCGTCGTCCAGTACTTCCCTGGAGCGGAGAAGCTACGGCATCTCCTCCGGAGCCTTCAACATGTCATTGATGAAGATGAACATCTCGCCAAGGCCATCCCCACACCCCCACTTCTTGCCTTCAAACAACCGCACAACCTCAAACAGACCATTGTCCGCAGCAAACTACCCAGCCTTCAGGAGAACAGTGACCATGACACCACACAACCCTGCCACAGCAACCTCTGCAAGACGTGCCGGATCATTGACACAGATGCCATCATCTCACGTGAGAACACCATCCACCAGGTACACGGTACATACTCTTGCAACTCGGCCAACATTGTCTACCTGATACGCTGCAAGAAAGGATGTCCCGAGGCATGGTACATTGGGGAAACTATGCAGACGCTGCGACAACGGATGAATGAACACCGCTCGACAATCACCAGGCAAGACTGTTCTCTTCCTGTTGGGGAGCACTTCAGCGGTCACGGGCATTCGGCCTCTGATATTCGGGTAAGCGTTCTCCAAGGCGGCCTTCGCGACACACGACGGCGCAGAGTCGCTGAGCAGAAACTGATAGCCAAGTTCCGCACACACGAGGACGGCCTCAACCGGGATATTGGGTTCATGTCACACTATTTGTAACCCCCACAGTTGCCTGGTCCTGCAGAGTTTCACTGGCTGTCTTGTCTGGAGACAATACACATCTTTTTAGCCTGTCTTGATGCTCTCTCCACTCACGTTGTTTTGTTTCTTAAAGACTTGATTAGTTGTAAGTATTCGCATTCCAACCATTATTCATGTAAATTGAGTTTGTGTCTTTATAGCCCTGTTTGTGAACAGAATTCCCACTCACCTGAAGAAGGGGCTTGGAGCTCCGAAAGCTTGTGTGGCTTTTGCTACCAAATAAACCTGTTGGACTTTAACCTGGTGTTGTTAAACGTCTTACTGTGTTTACCCCAGTCCAACGCCGGCATCTCCACATCATAACTTTTTGTGTGCCAGGCAGCCATTTTGTGTGTCAGGTATCCATCTTTATGTTTTTTCCCACTTCACTACTATAGAGGTTTAATGATTCACGTCAATGTCGATTAGTTTATATTTCTTCTTGACCACTCAAAAATTCTAACCTATCCTTTTTAATGACAATTTTGAAAATAGCAGAGTGTCGTTCCTGGCCATAATTTGTTACTTAAAATAGAGACAACAATATGATAAATGACCAAATAATCTGAGACCTTTTTATATGCTAAGTGCCAGCTACGTGGGTCTATAGAACTGTGACCATACTTCAAGAGTAATTAGTTAGCTATGAAGTACTTTGAGACATTCCGAATACAAGAGAAGCTCTATAGCAATTCCAGTTCTTTCTTTAATAAATCCCAATTTTACGAATGCAACTGTTTCAAGATATATATAATCTGAGTGAATCCCAAATTGACTTCATTGTAAGGATATTGATTAACAACATACAAAAATGACAAAGGGAAAAATAGCCAGTCAATTGAACCCCTGTCGTGGATTTTCAGAATTGTAACTAGCACATTTTCTTTTGTTACCATGCTGGGTTTTTACATTCTGCAAGTCAACTGTAACAGAAGCTCAATTTGGTATTAATTAAAACAGACAGATACAGAGTCTACTGAGGCAGTTTCAATTTGTTGCCATTTCTTCATTTTAATCAACTTTAATATGCTCCCATAAGTAGTTGCTCACCAGATTTATATGACCCTTGTGCATTTATTTAATCACTAAAGAAGGAATAATTAAAATGCATGGCTGACACTTTCCAGAATCACATTTAAGCGCTAGCCAATCTCCTGTGGCACTCAACACACAGCAACTGCAGAAATCATGTCAAGCAAGGTTAGAGGATAGCAGGAATAAATAGACATGTGAAGAAATAACTAGGCAAGGAAGAGAAAGCAAATTAATGGCAGAGTGATGTGTGGGGAGAAAGGGAAAGAGAAAGCACACTGGCAAAGGGAGAAAAGGAAAATGAGGAAGAACTCAAAGGGGAAGAATGGAAGGGTGATGAAAAGAGACATGAGAGAGGTTGGGAAGAGGATGAGGAAGGAATCAGAAGAAAATTCTTTTAGTTATGGGTTGCCAAGAATAACCTGAGTTAGTGAGGTGTGGTGAATTGCAAGTTCACAGCAGAAACTCTCTTCTGTGTTTCCTCCCTCCACAGAAGGGAGAAAACTATTTGAGGGAGGGTGCAGGAAAAGGATAACCTTTGTAGGCTATGAAATTCAACATGTGTTATGTATTAAGACATGGGGTGGCAAGGTGTAGTCAACATTCATTGCTGGGTGGAACATGGAATCCACTTGCAGAGGTCTCAAAACTAGAAAGGGAAAAGCACAAAAAAGTCTAGAGAAAGGAATTACTGAACCAAATAGGTTTACGCTTTGCACTATTTAACGAAGCATCATAATCGCAGCTAGACTGTGAAATTCACATGAGCAATAGTATAAACGATTTATATGAAGGAAAACACAGACTATTTTACATTTTTATTGTATACTTGGAAATGAAAGCACATTTTTCTTTGCACCAAACAATGTTTATATAATAATTTCAAATGTACAGGTTTTAAGTGTGAATGTATCTTTTGCAAAAAAAAGCTGCAGCAACTTTAAATATCAAAATTCAATTTCAACTTCCCTGGAAATAGCAGGCATTCCTGATGAATTCGTACACCTTAAATAAATCAGTTCTAGGAAATTGAGCCAGTGAACATCAATGATAATGAAATCCTTACTTGGTGAATTGCTTGATTATTTGTACCAACCACAGTCAACTGTCAAAGATTACCCAATAATCTATCTTCTTTTGGCAAAGAATTAGTAGAATGGTATTAATACAAACAAATACTATTGTTTCCTCCTGCACCTCAGATATTAAAATAGCTTCGATAGTACAGTTTATTTGTTCCCTGCAAAATACTGCATTTTGGATTTGTCATTGATGTCTTTCAAACTGAAATGAAGAAAATGTAACTGTAAAATTAAGTCAAAATATTGCTGGCAATCAAGCAAATGAATAATGTGGTGGTATAAACAGGGCCTAGTTTTAAGGCTGATAAAATTGGATATCCTAAATTTTAAAATTGGGCATATTAAAATCAAACACAGTCAAACCTCAGGCAGGCAATTGTACAAATACACAAACGTGTCTGCGCCTGACCCATCAACCACCCATCAAAGGTCGTTACAATCTATCGAGACTTAGCAGGAGATCATTGCACCTCATTGAAATGCACCGGCCTATTGTTAGAAGCACAGATCGGGCCAGACTGTCTGTCACCAAGAGTTCCTGTAGATACCTTATCTGATAACAAGTTATACGTAAGCAACAGCATGGAGATGGGACACCTGGGGGCGGACCATGGTGTCCTGTCAGGCAGACATCAAGAAACCCACTGGGTATTGGAACCCCCTCCTGGAACCTCATTGGCCGGAAGCCAGAGAAGTTTCTGGAAAGACAAGCAGGCTGGGGGATAAAGGGACACACTTGGAGACACACAGGAGCAAAGACTCGACAGGGGAGACGGCAGTGACCATTCGGAAGACTGACCAGAGAAGGAAGGAAGGAAGAAGCTGCCGTCAAGACTCACCTTCGTGAAGGCGGACCAGAGGGACTCAGAGAATCGGGCCTGCAGTTCAACCAAACCATCTTTACGGGTAGTATACTTGAATCTGGGGTATCCTCTTGTTTTATGTGGGTAATTTAAGGGTTAATAGTGTTATTATTAATAAACTTGTTGAACCTTTACTTGTGTTTGTCCTTTGTCCATCTTGCAAATAAGGACACAGGGGTAAAACCTTAGAGTAAGCAAACTGGTCGAAAGTATCTGAGAATTAACAGGTACTACAATAAGCAATGCCATGACTGTGGAGTAAAGGGTAAACTCTACTACGACATGAAGAATAACCACTAAGGAGCTATGTCACAATAATGTTACTCAGAGAGAGATGTGTGAGAAGCGTCCAAGAAAGGAAGTGTAGCTATCTCCTGTTTTTTCTCATTATAGTTGTGGAAATAAAAGTATTTTGAAGTCAATATCTTACTAGAGTAGGACACCCAACGTCTCTCAAGACATCCCAACATAACAAATGGTGGCAGCAGTGACTACGCCCACAGAGGAATGATAAAAACCAGTAAGAAGCAGCCTGAAGAGAAGGCCAGCAGCAAAGAGGAGTTGGTGAAGAACTTCAAGGCAAACCCAGCAATAAGGCCAGAGAGGAAAAACACAAGAACCCCAGCAACTAGCAGTGAAAGCAGCATGGGAAACAGGAGCCCCAACCCAGAGTGAGCAATGACTTCTACCCTCCCTCTCCCAAAATCATGCCAAAACATAGAGGGTCCCAGACAGGCTAAGCAATGGGAAAACTGGAGAAGGCATTCACCATTTGACTGATGATTCTGAGTATCGAACATTAAAAGGCAATTTGATCAGAAATAGAATAGTCTTAGGGATTTGAGAAGAAAATCTGGGCAACTGTTTACAATCTCAGGAAGATCTGACACTAAGTCAAGCCATACAACTGGCCAGACAGGCTGACAGCAAAGGCAAAGCAAAATCTTTGTAAGATGTGCAAGAGAAATCCCACAAGAATAGCCAATGAAGTCATTCAATTTGCAGAATGCAAAACTGAAAGTATTGAGGCAGCAACCAGGGAAGCATGCTGAAAGGGCAGTAACCGCCATTTTTCAATATCCACACTGTGGTGGGAAAAAGGTCCACATGACTGCAGAATGTCCCTAATAACGCTATGAGTGTGGCAAGGTTGGTCATTTTAAAACAGTATGTCATTCAAAGAAACCTATGTTAGCAAAGCAGAAAGATAGATCCTTCACAGGAAGCTCTATACAAGCAATACTGGAGCCAGACAACCAGGAAATCACCTTTCTAGGAGAAATTATAGAAAATACCAGCCAACACTGGAGTGCTAACATTGAAGTCAATGGACAACATACAGAATATAAATTGCATACAGGAGCTGGAGTCTCAGTTTTATCTCACAAAGTTCAGCAGCTGTAAAAAAATTACTCTGCGATCTTCATCAATCCAACTCCAAGGTCCAGAAGGAATTAAGCTAAATGTTAAAGGTCAGCTTGATGCAACACGGAGGTACAAAATTGGAAAACCTCTTGAGACATTGGGTGGTATTTTATGAAAACGGGCGCGACTCAGTCATAAAGTGGGGCATAAAGCATTTAGCGCAATTGGCGCCAGTTTTCACAACCGGCACCATTTTATGACAATAGGATTTGTGGCGAGGTCAGCCTCTCACCAGAAATGGGCAAGAGGCAGGTTAATTTATTTAGATAAGCATTTCAATGTGATTAGCAAGCCCGGCGCTCAATCATCCGGGCTCGCCTGCCTTTATGGCCTTGTTGGGAGAGGTTCTTGCCGGCGAGGAATAAACATGCTCCCCATGAACGGGAAGCAGTTGACTTGGCCTCGTCGGTGGAACCAGAGGCCACTGAAGACCTCGGGGGAGGCTGAGGGCAAGGGGGTGCCCCTTGGGCAGTGCCAGACTGGCAGTGTCACCCTGGCACCTTGGCAATGCACCTGGGCAATGACCATTGGGCAGTGCCAATGGGGAGAGGGGGCCTGCAGCCATTCTGCAGCGATCTGTGGCGGGAGGGCAGCAGGACCATCAGTGGAGCGAGGGAGGGGGGAGGGAAAGGGGGCCCGCTGCCTTTCTGCAGCGATCGGTAGGGAGACCGCTGCCACACTGCAGTGATTGTGGGGGGAGGGTAGCAGTACCGCGATCAGTGGGAGAGGGTGGGGTCCGTGATCGGTCTGGGCAGCCGGGGTGGGGCCGGCGGGCTCTGCATCACGGGCCATGGGCCCCCACGATTGTAAGGGGGGGGGGGGGTGTGTGGAGCTGCTTCAGGCTAAGTGCAGTAGCAGGGGCCTGACAGCTCTCTCTTTGTCAGACTCCTGCTACTGCCAATGCGCATGTGCAGCATCAGAGGTCTGAAAATGTGCACTACCTCCTTCTGCAGGCTTTCGGCATGTTAAGCCCCCACCCACAGGCTCCTGCAGCAAGCAATAGACTTGCTCAACATTTTGCAGCCAGAGTCCATATGGTGGGGGGGCTGAAAACGCGGGGAAAAAATAGATCTGAAATTCCAAGTTCCACAGCCACCCGGCACTTAGAAAACAAAATGGTAAAATACTGCCCATTATGTTATTCAGAATCAGGAATGCCCTTCGTTGAGTAGGAAAGACTATGCAGATCTGAACCTAATCCTGAAAAGACAAGAGCCAAGGAATCAATTTAGAAAAATGTTTCCAAAACTTGAGGCTTGAGAAAATTGAAAATCGTGTACCACTTCACACTCAATACAGATGCAAATGTCATTCATCTATTTTCACCGGAGGATCTCACTCCCATTTCTCAAATGTGTCAGAAATGTAACTGAATGAAATTAGTACCAGTTTCAAAGCCAAATGGCTCTATCCGAATCTGCATTGACCTGACGAAACTGAACAAGGCTATGGAACAAGAAGTACATCCAATTACATCAGGTGACGAGAACCTAGCCAAACTTGAAGTACTATTTTTACCAAGCTCAACGCAAACCATGAACTTCTGGCTGTTACCACTGGATCAGGAGTCACAACTCCTCACCACCACCCTAGGGAACACAGTGATGTGGTGGTATTGTCACTGAACTAGCAATTCTAAAGACCCAGGGTAATGGTCCTGGGACCCAGGTTCGAATCCCACAAAGATAGATGGTGAAATTTGAATTTTAAAAATCTGGAATTAAAATTCTAATGATAACCAAGCATGGAACTACCCCAGAGAAACCTTTGGAGGAGAACCCTTCTGTGATACAGCTCTAACACAGCATTCACAGGGACAGCATTCTAATACAATTCTCAGCTTCTTGTCACAGATACAGGTTGCTTACACAGTTAATCAGTACACAAAGCATTGTTTTAAAATTTCAATTTTGCCAATGTAGGCTTATAATTAAACCTTCAACAACAGCTTCTAGCTAGAAAACAGTCTCTTTTTCTAAAAAGAGAACACTCAATGTAACTACTAGCTTTGACTGAGGAGAAGCAGTGGATGTGGTTTATTAAGGCTTTCAGCAAGGTCTCACATAGCAGACTACTATGTAAAGTTACAAGCACATGGGATCGCAGGTAATGTTTTGAGATTAATAGAAAACTGGCTGGCAGATAGGAAGCAAAAAGCTGCATAAATGGGTCTTTTTCTGATTGGCAGTCAGTGACTAGTGGGGTTCCGCAGGGATCTGTGCTGGGACCCCAACTGTTCCCATTATATATTAGTGGTTTGGAAGAGGGAACTGACAGTATTATCTCCAGATTTGCAGATGATACAAAGTTGGATGGGAGGATGAGCTGTGAGGAGGATGCGGAGATGCTTCAGCGTGATTTGGACAGGCTGTGTGTGTGGGCATCTGCATGACAGATGCAGTATAATGTGGCTAAATTTGAGGTTATCTGCTTTGGTTGCAATAATAGGCAGACAGGTTATTACTTGAATGGGTGTAAATTGAGAGAGGTGAATACTCAACGAGACCTTGGAGTCCTTGTGCATCAGTCACTGAAAGTAAGTGCGCAGGTACAGCAGGCAGTACGAAAGCAAATGGTACGCTGGCCTTCATAACGAAAGGATTTGAGAATAGGGTTAAGGATGTTTTGCTGCAATTGTATAGGATGTTGGTGAGGCCACATCTGGAATATTGTGTGCAGTTTTGGTGTCCCTGCTATAGAGGGAGTACAGCGAAGGTTTATCAGGCTGATTCCTGGAATGGCAGGTCAGTCATATGAGAAGAGATTAAGTCAGTTAGGATTGTATTCACTGAGGTTTAGAAGAGCGAGAGAGGATCTCATAGAAACGTATAAAATTCTAACAGGGTTAGACAGGTTAGATACAGAAAGAATGTGCCCAATGGTGGGGGAGTCCAGAACTAAAGAACAAAGGACAAAGAACAGTTCAGCACAGGAACAGGCCCTTCGGCCCTCCAAGCCTGCGCCGATCATGTTTACCTATCTAGACCAACCACTTATATCCCTCTATTCCCTGTTTGTTCATATGCCTATTGAGATAAGTCATAAATGTGGCTAACGTAACTGCCTCAACCACCTCAATTGGCAGTGCATTCCAGGCCCCCACCATCCTGTGTAAAATATTTCCCCACACATCTCCATTGAACCTTTCCCCCCCTTATCTCGAACTTGTGTCCCCTTGTAATTGTCATTTCAACCCTGGGAAAAAGCTTTCAACTGTTCACCCTATCTGTAGAACATTGAACGTTACAGCGCGGTACAATCCCTTCGGCCCTCGATGTTGCGCAGACCTGTGAAACCAATCTAAAGCCCATCTAACCTACACTATTCCAATATCATCCATATGTTTATCCAATGACCATTTAAATGCCCTTAATGTTGGCGAGTCCACTACTGTTGCAGGCAGGGCATTCCACGCCCTTACTACTCCGAGTAAAGAACCTACCTCTGACATCTGTCCTATATCTATCACCCCTCAATTTAAAGCTATGTCCCCTCATGCGAGCCATCACCATCCGAGGAAAAAGGCTCTCACTGTCCACCCTATCTAATCCTCTGATCATCTTATATGCCTCTATTAAGTCACCTCTTAACCTTCTTCTCTCTAACGAAAACAGCCTCAAGTCCCTCAGCCTTTCCTCCTTAAGACCTTCCCACCATACCAGGCAACATCCTGGTAAATCTCCTCTGCACCCTTTCCAATGCTTCCACATCCTTTCTATAATGCGGTGACCAGAACTGTACGCAATACTCCAAGTGCGGCCGCACCAGAGTTTTATACAGCTGCAACATGACCTCGTGGCTCCGAAACTCAATCCCTCTACCAGTAAATGCTAACACACCGGATGCCTTCTTAACAACCCTATCAACCTGGGTGCCAACTTTCAGGGATCTATGCACATGGACACCCAGATCTCTCTGCTCAGCCACACTACCAAGTATCTTACCATTAGCCTAGTACTCTGTATTCCTCTCCTTCCAAAGTGAATCACCTCACACTTTTCCGCATTAAACTCTATTTGCCACCTCACAGCCCAGCTCTGCAGCTCATCTATGTCCCTCTGTAACCTGCAACATCCTTCCGCACTGTCCACAACTCCACCGACTTTAGTGTCATCCGCAAATTTACTAACCCATCCTCCTACGCCCTCATCCAGGTCATTTATAAAAATGACAAACAGCAGTGGACCCAAAACAGATCCTTGCGGTACACCACTAGTAACTGAACTCCAGGATGAACATTTCCCATCAACCACCACCCTCTGTCTTCTTACAGCTAGCCAATTTCTGATCCAAACCGCTAAATCACCCTCAATCCCATGCCTCCGTATCTTCTGCAATAGCTTACCGTGGGGAACCTTATCAAACGCTTTACTGCGATCCATATACACCACATCAACTGCTTTACCCTTATCCCCTCTTTGGTCACCTTCTCAAAGAACTCAATAAGGTTTGTGAGGCACGGCCTACCCTTCACAAAACCGTGTTGACTATCCCTAATCAAATTATTCCTTTCTAGATGATTATAAATCCTATCCAAAACTTTGCCCACATCAGAAGTAAGGCTCACTGGTCTATAATTACCAGGGTTGTCTCTACTCCCCTTCTTGAACAAGGGGACAACATTTGCTATCCTCCAGTCTTCTGGCACTATTCCTGTAGACAATGGTGACATAAAGATCAAAGCCAAAGGCTCTGCAATCTCCTCCCCAACCTCCCAGAGAATCCTAGGATAAATCCCAGCTGGCCCAGGGGACTTATCTATTTTCACACTTTCCAGAATTGGTAACACCTCCTCCTTATGAACCTCAATCCCATCTAGTCTAATAGCCTGTATCTCAGTATTATCCTCGACAACATTGTCTTTTTCCTGTGTGAATACTGATGAAAAATATTCATTTAGCGCCTCTCCTATCTCTTCAGACTCCACGCACAACTTCCCATCTACCGCTCATAATTTTGTAAACTTCTATCAGGTCGACCCTCAGCCTCCGTCTTTTCAGGGAGAACAATCCCAGTTTATTCTGCAGACTTGCAGTGGACTGAGAAGATTGAGCATGTGGACATTAGGAAAGAGGAGGTGTTGGAGCTTTTGAAAAGCATCAAGTTAGATAAATCACCGGGACCGGATGGGATGTACCCCAGGTTACTGTGGGAGGCGAGGGAAGAGATTGCTGAGCCTCTGGTGATGCTGTTTGCGTCATCAATGGAGATGGGAGAGGTTCCGGGGAATTGCGGATGTGGTTCCGTTATTCAAGAAAGGGTGAAGAGATAGCCCGGGAAATTATAGACCAGTGAGTCTAACCTCAGTGGTTGGTAAGTTGATGAAGAAGATCCTGAGAGGCAGGATTTATGAACATCTGGAGAGGAATAGTATGATCAGAAATAGCCAGCATGGCTTTGTCCAAGGCAGATCATGCCTTACGAGCCTAATTTGAATTTTTTGAAGATGTAACCAGACACATAGACGAGGGAAGAGCGGTAGATTTAGTTTATATGGATTTCAGCAAGGCGTTTGATAAGGTGCTCCATGCAAGGCTCATTGAGAAAGTGAAGGGGCATGGGATACAAGGGGACATTGCTTTGTGGATTCAGAACTGGCTTGCCCACAGAAGGCAAAGAGTGGTTGTAGATGGGTCTTTTTCAGCATGGAGGTCGGTCACCAGTGGAGTGCTCCAGGGATCTGTTCTGGGACCCTTGCTCTTTGTGATTTTTATAAATTACCTGGATGAGGAAGTGGAAGGATGGGTTGGCAAGTTTGCCGATGACACAAAAGCTGGTGGGCTTGTGGATAGTGTAGAGGGATGTCAGCAGTTGCAACGAGACATAGATAAGATGCAAGACTGGGCGGAGAAGTGGCAGATGGACTTCAACCCAGATAAGTGTGTGGTGGTTCATTTTGGCAGGTCAAATAGGATGAAAGAATATAATATTAAGGGTAAGACGCTTCGCAGTATGGAAGATCAGAAGGATCTTGGGGTCTGGGTTCATAGGACGCTCAAAGCAGCGTCACAGGTGAAGGCTGTGGTTAAGAAGGCATATGGAATACTGGCCTTCATCAATAGAGGAATTGAGTTTAGAAATTGGGAGATAATGCTGCAGCTGTATAGGACCTTGGTCAGACCCCACCTGGAGTACTGTGCCCAGTTCTGGTCACCTCATTACAGAAAGGATGTGGAAGCCATAGAAAGGGTGCAGAGGAGATTTACAAGGATGTTGCCTGGATTAGGTGGCATGCCTTATGAGGATAGGTTGAGAGAGCTCGGTCTTTTCTCTTTGAAGAGGCAAAGGATGAGAGGTGACCTGATAGAAGTGTATAAGATGTTGAGATGTATTGATAGAGTGGATTCTCAGAGGTTTTTACCCAGGGCTGAAATGGTTGCCACAAGAGGTCACAGGTTTAGGGTGCTGGGGAGTAGGTACAGAGGAGATGTTAGAGGTAGGTTTTTCACTCAGAGGGTGGTGGGTGCATGGAATCGGCTGCCGGTAGTGGTGGTGGAGGCAGATTCGATAGGGTCTTTAAAGAGACTTTTGGATAAGTTCATGGAAGTTAGTAAGATAGAGGGTTATAGGTAAGCCTAGTAGGTAGGGATATGTTTGGCGTAACTTGTGGGCCGAAGGGCCTGTTTGTGCTGTAGCGTTTCTATGTTCTATTCAATCTCTCCTCATAGCTAACACCCTCCATACCAGGCAACATCCTAGTCAACCTTTTCTGCGCTCTCTCCAAAGCCTCCACATCCTTCTGGTAGTGCATTGATCAGAATTGGACACAATATTCCAAATGTGGCCTAACCAACGTTTTATTCACTTGTAACATAATTTGCCAACTTTTATACTCGATGCCCCATCCAATGAAGGCAAGCATGCGATATGCTTTCTTCACCACCTGTGCTGCCACTTTTAAGGATCTGTGGGCCTGTACTCCCAGATCTCTCTGTGTGTCTATGCTCCTGATTGTTCTGCCATTTATTTTATAGCTCCCATCTGAACTGGATCTACCAAAATGCATCACCTCGCATTTGTCTGGATTAAATTCCAAAGACTTCTTACTCTGCTTACCCCAGTCCAATGCCGACATCTCCACATCATTAAATTCCATCTGTCATTTCTCCATCCAATTTTCCAGTCTATCTATATCCTACTGTATTCTCTGACAATCTTCATCACTATCCACAATTCTGCCAATCTTAGTATCATCCGCAAACTTGCTAATCAGACCAGCTACGTTTCTTCAAAATCATTTATATATATTACAAACAGCAGAGATCCCAGTACTGATCCCTGCGGAACACCACTAGTTACAGGCCTCCATTCAGAAAATTAGGGGTCATAGTTTGAGGCTAAGGGGTAAACCTTTTAGAACTTTGCTTCCCTTTTCCTCAATTTTACCTCCCATCCATCACCCCCTCCCCCACATCTTCATCTGTCACAGCTTACCCTCTGATTTCAGCTTCCCTGCCGTTTGGCCACTCACACCTTCTGTTCTCTCTAAGGACTGCCATTAGCACCTCTTAGCCACAAAAACAAGGGACAGGCTATGACTCATCTTTCATTCCCTCACTCTACAATGTAAATATCTCCCACTTTCTATGGCTTTTAGCTGTGACAAAGGGTCACTTGGACTCAAAACTTCAGCTCTGTTCTCTCTTTACAGATGCTGCTAGACTTACTGAGATTTTCCAGTGTTTTCTGTTAAGAAACAAGAGTGCTTTGATTTCAACAAACAGGAAACTTTGCAGGATGAGCTGCTTACCCTGATCCATAGGAGAACATTGCACCCACAGAACCACTAATGAGGGAAACATGGAGTGAAAACCCTCAGGAAATTAATTCAGAATGAACATTTCCAAAATAACCTAGAAAGGAACTCCATACTTGATCAGGGAGAGAAGACTATCCCTTTTTTTAAAAACTGAGGGTGTAGTGTCGGAAAATGAATATATAACGTAGGAATTAAGACTTGAGGGTGGGGCGGAGAAGAGATAAAGGGTTAACTCTTAACACTACCCTAATAATAACGACCGAGCATTTGCACAAGGAGCTATGTCATAATGATATCACTCACAGAGAGATGAGTGAGAAACGCTTAAGAAGGGAGCTGGAGCTGTGCCTTGTTTTTATATTACCTTGTAAGTAGTCAGTTATGCAAATAAAAGTATTTTGAATGAAAGGTCTTTGCCACCAGCTGGAATATCACTCAGAACAACTCAACGATAAAAGAATAAATGCCATGTTGGAATACCTCAAGGTAATCCCAAAAATGTGTAACTCAAAGTATAAAATATTTGCACCTGATCAATTGCACATTCAAATGGGATACATACTGAGTAGCTGAGTCAGACTGAAAAGGCACAGTTTCAAAAGAAGTATTGTTTTTTTATATAACCAACCATTGTTATATAACCAATACTATTTCCATTCTCATGCAATGGCAATAAACTTTCATGACTGTGTTCTATAATTAAAACCTGTTATTCCTGAAAACTTGATCCTGGCTCAAAAATTGTTAACACAGCTTTTAACAGGACTTTATTTAATGACAACAGCAACAGCTGTTAAATCAATTATCATCACATTTCAACTACAAGTTCAGCCCAAATCCAGTTTCCTTTGAATCCACGTATGAACACAAGATGAATTAATGATTACGGAAAATAAAATTCTCTATTTAGATGCCAAAATCACCAGTATTCAGTATTATACCAAGGCAAGATAGCCTTGGAGACTGATTTTCATTATGTTGAATTAAGGGACAGACTGTATTGTAGCCAAATTTGCTGATAGTAGGTGGAAAATCAAGCTGTAAGGAGGACACACAAAGCCTGCAAAGGGATATAGATAGTTTAATTGAGTGGGCAAACATTTGGCAGATGGAGTATAATGTGGGAAAATATGAAGTGGCCCATTTAAGTAGGAAGAATAGAAAAGCAGAATATCATTTAAATGGATAGAGCACCGCAGTCCAGAGTACAGCATGTCCTTGAACACGAATAGAAAAATTAGTATGCAAATACAGCAAGTAATTAGGAGGACTAATGGAATGTTGGCCTATATTGCCAGGAGGTGAAGCATAAAAGTTGGGAAGTCTTGCTGCAGCTGGACAGGGCATTGATGAGACTGTGGAGTGGTGTATAATTCTGGTCTCCTTACTTAAGGAGAGATATAATTGCATTGGAAGCAGTTCAGGTAAGGTTCTCTGGGCAGATTCCTGGGATGAAGAGATTGTCTTATGAGGAAATGATGAGCAGGTTGGGTCTCGACTTATTAGAGTTTAGAAGAATAATGGGTGATTTTATTGAACATAGAAAATTCTGCAGGAGCTTGACAAGGTAGATGCAGGAAGGATATTTCCTCTCATAGGGTAATCCAGAACTAAGGGGCACAGTTTAAAAATAAAGGATCACCCATTTAAGATGGAGGTGGAGAGAAATGTTGTTTCTCAGAGGGTTGTTAATTTTTGGAATTCTCTTCCACAGGGACCAGTAGTGACTGAGTTAATGAATATATTCAAGGCTAAGTTATATTTTATCATCAAGAAGGTTAGGGGTGATGGGGGACAGGCAGGAAAGTGGAGTTAAGGCCACAATCTGATCAGCGATGATCTTATCAAATCATGAAGCAGGCATGATGGACCAAATGGCTTAAACCTTCTCCTATTTCTTCTCACAACCATAAAATCTACAAGGTAGCCTGCATGATATATATAATTGTAACATTAACCTCATGAAAAATGCTGGTGAACAAAGCAATCAACGTTATAACATGCGCATATATTTAGTGTAAAATGTGTTGATAAAAGAACATCTCAACTTTCACAAAGACAGTCACTAGCATTTTTCTGCAGAATAAAACATAATCATAACATTACCCTGCCTGATCTTCTATTGCTGCCCTATTTAATCAAATCTACACTAGTTACTTAAAAAGCAAACAATGTTGTGACTAAACATTATTTTCAAGATACAAAGTAACCTTAAAGTAGTTATTACATTTGGAGACTAAATACCTTTTTAAATTATAGCTTTCTTTGCAGGAATTAAATCAAGCCTTTATTTTGAGGGAACTGTAAAACAGTTAATAAGGTTTAGTAGTTTTCAGTCAAAATGTATTTAAACGAACTTGAGTATTGCTGAGAAAAGAGAAATTTTGTTGAAGTTTTTCATCTTGCACTCATCAGAACAATTAAGAATACCTATGCAAGGGAAAACAAATTTATACTCTGAGTAAAGAGTGCTGATTGGTTGACAAATGGACTCTGATTTGTAGAGGCGTTGCCATGAAGAATACACCAATTGATGGTGACTGACAGTTAACTGTCAAACATTGTTCAAAATTTAAACCAGACAACCTGAATCCAATTGGTCAACACGTTGCTCTGAGGAATGGCTGTCACTCATTTTGTTTAGCTGAAACAGGCACGTGCACATGTTCTTTCTATCTACCAAGAATAGGATCTTGTGTATTAATACACGTAGCTTCTCGTATGCACAAATGTGCCAGATGAAAAGTTTGACTGACGATCTTAAATTGATCATCAGCATAATTCTTAGCGCGCTGATGATTATTTACCAAATGCAGAATCACATCTGGACACTGTGCTTTGAGTTTTGCAAGCACAGGGCTGTTTGGTACCTTGCCCGTTGCAAATAGTGGAAGAGACATGCTGTTTGATATGATCCACCAGTCTTTGGGACATATGGTCTACAAACCTAGCATCATACTGAAATTCATATACAACAGCATTCATTTATGTGACTGGAAGAACATCTTTTTGACTTGACGGCAATGATCTGCCTATCATGGGGAAAGAAACCCAAACCAGAAAAGGGACAGACAGAGACACGGAGGGAAAACAAAACAGGGTTAAGTGTTTTTGTGTTAACAGTTAAGTAGAATGCAAGATCCTGTTCAAAAGGAGGAGGATAGGACTGACCCTAAAAAACATACAAATTAGGAGTATATCATTTGACCCCTTGAATCTGCTCCACCATTCAATAAGGTCATGGCAGATCCTATTGTGGCCTCAAATCCACTTTTCTGTCTAAACCAGACACCCTCATTATTCAAGAATGTGGAAGGGGAAGGCAAGTCTGCTCGAAGGTTGGGAGTAACTTGGGATTTGATCTTTAACGCTCTATATAAAAATATATATATACACACACACACACTTCAGATTTAATCAACCGTGAAGGGAAACAAAACCAAAGTTACTGTTTGCTGTGAAATAGCTTGGACCTGTCAGTCCAAAAGCTAGATAAGGTACTGAAGCATGAAACTGAATGTAAACAAGACATTTTGGATTCTCAGCAGGGCCAGAGACTTGAAAGGAAACTGCAGTGTTAAAAAAATGGGGCCAGACTGAACAGATGGAGCAAAAAGAGGAAGTACTTCAGGGGTAATAAGATGTGAAATGATTGTATGAACAACCCATGTTTTGAACCCCCCTGGAGCTGTCAGCCAAAAGGTTTTTAGCAGCTAAATGCACCATCTGTTCCATATGTAAGCAAACCCAGCTAATCCCCTCTTTGATGTGCTTTGGGTTGTCAGTCAAATAACCTTCTATAACTCAATGGAATGGAAGGTGAGTACATAAACAAACCCTAATAGACTAAATGAAACTGACAGCCTCCTGTCAATCAAAGCAGTTCAAAGAGCCCAGGCAGAAGCAGTAGCTCATTCAAGCTTGAAAGGAGGACTGATTACATCTGTCAATGAAAGCAGTTCAAAGAGGTTCCAGAGTAGCTGGGGTTTATGAGAGAAAGAAAGGGAAATCCCCCGAGTGAAACCAAAAGGTTCTTTCAATCAGGGTACTTGAAAGAGATCTGGTCACACCTGGGATTTCTTTGAAGGCTTCCAGGTGGCATGGATATTAATATGACCAGGCCAATTCAAAGATTTTACAAAACACAAACAAAAATAAAGATGTTTAACAGAAAGTTACCTGAAATCAACATGTTAAGTGTGATCTCCACATTTCCCAGGGCAAGATGGGGGAATCTAGCAACAAGACCCTCATCCCAGGGTAGAGGTCTCCACCCTAGCCCAAGCCCACCCAGGTCACTTGGGGAACCCTCCCTCTGCAGCCTGACAGTGTCAGAAAGGCATGGATTTACTTCCCTGCCCACAGTGGGCGGGAATAGGAGTATACCGTGACGCCAGGGCATCTGGCCACAAACACGGCAATTAGACGTGAATGATTATTTATTAGTCTATATGAGATGAACCTGATCAGGGCTGGTGGAGTGAGCTAGGAGACTCACGTTAGGTTTGATGCCTGGCAAGAATCCCTTTATGCCGCTCACGCCTGATTCAATGGGCCATCAGAAATCCCATCTGCAGTGAGCAACCCCAGAGAATCACCCCTCTCACCTTTTAATCGCTGGGAAATTAAATTTATTTCTAAAAATTATCAGTCTTTACAGGAATCATAACAAACTGAAGAAAACGGCAGATATTTAACACTGAAACAGTAACAAAAGGGCAGCCCAGTGGTTAGCAGTGCTGCCCCACAGTGCCAGGGACCCAGGTTCAATTCCAGCCTCGGGTGACTGTGCGGAGTTTGCACATTCTCCCCGTGTCTGTATGGTTTACTCCGGATACTCCAGTTTCCTCACACAGACCAAAGATGAGCAGTTTAGGTTAATTGGCCATGCTAAATTGTCTCTTAGTGTCCAAAGATGTGTAGGTTAGCAGGGTAAATACATGCAGTTGCGGGTTGGGGCCTGGGTGGGTTTATTCTCAGTGCAGGCTCGATGAGCCAAATAGCCTCCTTCTGTACTGTAGGGATTCTATGAAAAAAGGTCAATGTACTTCACGTAAATATTAATGATGAAAGATCAGAAAACTATAGTTTGGCATTGCACAATCCATATTTATTTGCACCTTTATTATGTTTGACATATTACCTCAAGGAAAATTCACATCGCTTGTAAAAATAACAACATTGCTCCTCCTCATTCTGTCCAATTCACCCCTTGGAAATTTCATTATTATCAATGATGACTGAACAGTTTAGCTCCTCAATTGTTAAATTTCAAATTATTAACTTGGCAGATTGAAGAAGACACAAATGAAAATTAAGATCTATGCTTAAAGACTATAAAGTAAAACAGGCTGTGCAGCAGTTTGTAAAATACTTTCCAAGGCAGATATTTTCAATCATTTGGAGCTGGAGGCTGGATAAATACATTTAAATTAGTGAATGACTGAATATACCAATGAAACATTCCAAGCACACATACACAAAACATCCTCCCATTTGCAAACAGTTGTACCCTGCAAACATTTTCACATGTGCATGCACACAACACATGTACATGGTAGTTGGAAAACCTTTGTGATTTGTTATGAATAGAATGATGTGGCATAATTCCTTTTTTTTCACCTCTTGGCTAATCACAACAAGGTGCACTTTAGAGGGTTTAACCCCTTGAGTGCTGTAACTTTTCAGAACATACACCAAAACAAGCTGTCTAAATCAAAAGAAAGAATAAACATCTGTTTTTCACAACACCCGAAACGTAACTGCAATATACACCATTCCTCATTTCACACCAGATACACACACGTAATTTCTAAAGGTGTAGCATGCACTTAGATATCTTAAAGTGTCAAAATGTCACTTCTAATCAGTCCTCAAAATGGTAGTTGAAACACTTCTTGATTCACTGAAGAAAAGTGAAGTCTGGCGAGTTTTAGTGATGATATCACTTTGTTTCACCCCAACCAACAGCAAGCTTCTGGTTTTCCAGTTGAATTTGGTCAAGACCCGGCAGTGAAAAATTGTGCTGGTAAAATTAATAAGTTCCACTTCTCTGCCCAAGGTGACTTTTGTGGCAGGGTCCTCCCTTGTACTGGGCAAGAGGTGGCTCCCTCAAATCTTTGTTTCCCAGCCTGACTTGTCCTATCTTTGTGGATGAATGAAGTACTTTCAGGTCTGTCTGATCACAAGCCAGGCTCTATCATGTGACAGCAGTATCACTTGTTTTCCACTTCCACACAATAGGTTGATGGCCAAGCAATTTGCCAAATTGGGTTTTTGGTAACCCATCAACATTCTGGCCATGAATAGCCTCAGAAATATTTTTATCTGTAATTCTGCCTTCATGGGGCCAGCAAGTCAAACAGTTATTGTTACTTTAAGTTTCTTCAATGGAAAGTCTTCACAGTCATTCACATTTTAATGTCTTTCCAGAGGCATTTCCAGACATGAGGTTAGTCCCTGCTTTACACCTGAAGTCATCTGACCCTCTTGAGGCCCATTTTGCAAAACCAATTGTCCATATGTCAAGCTTTCTTTTAAAAGTAAAATGTCAGACTTCCTCACAGGTTTTAGAGTGATATGACACAACCATGACAAGTATCCTTTGATTTAGTTACAATAGTGTTGCAATCTTATTCTTATTTTTTCAAGAGCATGTCAAATGCCAGATATATTTGATCTGTGTTCACTTAAATACCAAAAAGATAATTAAATATGCTGTACTGAAGGGATAGTTCAGCAACCACTTGACTATCATCTCATCCATCACCAGTGCACAATCCCATATAAACAAGATGCACTCCAGAGATTTGCTAAGGGTTCTTTGACAGCATCTTCCAAACTTGCAATCTCTACCACTTGGAATACAGCAACGTTTCTTTTAAAATGAACAGATAAAGATGGCCTGTGTCATTCTGAAACAGAGGTAAACTTTCAGTTTGCAGACTGAACATTTGCTTTTTGATTTGAAAAATGCTAGAACTTCATCCGCTTCATGACAGCATGGCCTTGCTATTTAAAACCACATAATAGTCACTTCCTCTCTTGGAGATTATAAAGCAGTAACCTGAAGCAGTCAGGAACAGCCATTCAAATTGAATAGTCATACCCCACTTTGGCGATTTTCAGTGTATTCAATGATTTTACTTCCACAGAAAATGTTATAAAACTACTTGGAATATTCTAACGTTACTTCATGTGTAGCATTAGATGAGCTCCAAAAAATGTTTTAAAGCTTATCCTTCCATTCAAGGAACTTCACATTCTGCATTAAAGGCTTCAATTAAAATAATTTAAAATTAAATCTAAATACAAAATATTTTCATGTACTGTTTTCTCAGAAAAATAATGTTGGCATCAATACAGTTCTGCCACACTGCAGATAAAAGCTTTGATTAGCCTAGCAATTCAGACTTTTTCCAGAACTTTTTATGACAAAATTAAAGGTACACCACATTCATGCAAATGTTTCAAATTTCTACTGTATAACACTGATAGCAAACAATCAATAGTTTATAAAGCAATCAATGCACCATTATTTTGTGAGTTTAGTCAACAATTGAGACGCTATAGCAATTCTGTTTACAGATTAAACCTTGGTGAAAGGTAATTCAAATTCAATGTTTGAAAAATAAGTCAAAAGTCCGAGTAATGTAAAATCGGCAGTTTCAGGCACTTCTCAATGCACCATTGATCCCACTGATTTCACACATGTAAAACAGTCAAAACTTGCATCCAAAGCTTAACCCGATGTTAACCTTGTCAATTATGCTAAATGTGAATGGATTAGAATTTGTTTAAATTCAGAAAGTACTTCCGAGTTTTCCCATTCACTAGCTGAAACGAATCACAAAAGTAAACATTTACTTTTGGAAGTTATTACACAAAAATCCAATTTGAAACCGTTTTGATTTCACTTTGACTACTGATTACAAAACAACGTCAATGAAATCTCGTGTCAAACGTTAATGGTGTCAATAACACAAAGAGGCGATTGATGCCCATATTAACGGGAAGTCCCCGGGGGGGGGACAGTAACCTGCTCCAGTTCTGCTCTCTCCTCAAAAAAAAAACAGCGCAATGCGCGAACGCGTTTGGTAAGTCAACATTTTTGTGTCGGATCATTAGGGTGAAAATGTCATCTTGGAGGTGGGGGAAGAGTTTAAACTGGGGAAATGTCGAGTGTTAGAAATCAATCACACCAATGCGTGGGGCTACGTTAGTGCGTGTGTGGGAGCAGGCGGTGTTGCTCAGTGATGTTTGTCTCAATGCAGCTTTCCCCCCCTCCCTCGCTCACTCACTTTGGTCAGCTGCGCGATCTTCTTGCTCATTTTCAGGTGCAGCTCCTGGTTGTACTCGGCAGCTGCCCCGGGGTGAGCCGCCCCGGCCGCCGAAGCGCCGCTCTGATGTTGCTGCCAGCTGACTCCAGTCGCCATCTTCCCGCTCTTCACCCTCCTCCCGGTTACCGATCGAGCAGGAGCGGATGGGGCCGCCCGCCGACACTGGGGACGCGGATAGCGGCGGGCCGGGGGGCTGGAGCCGTCTCTTCACCGGCCAAAGGCAGCAAGCACTAACCGGGCAACGGAAGCTGGGCGGCCCGGTGCAGCTGCTGAGTCGGAGCCGGAGCTCCCGGGGACGTCATCCAGCGGCGGCCGGCCATAGTTTAGAACCGGCAGAGGCTGCGGATCCTCGCCATGGCCGCCCGGAGTCGGAGCCGCTGTTGTTGTTGTTTCTCTCACACTCACACACGCTCGCGCCGTTACCATGGAGCGCAGCGACCGTTTACACTCCCGTCACTTCCGACTCCTGCTCTGCTCCGCCCCGCGAGCGCCCACCCCCCCCCCCCCCCCCGCAAAAGGGGAGCTGCTTGGGGAGGAGGGATTGGTGCATGAGGGGCGGGGGTTAATATTGGGGGGGGGGGGGAGGGATTGATGCATGGAGGGGTTGATACATGGGAGAAGAAGGATTTATGCATGGGAGAAGTGGGATTGCTACATTTGGGGAGGGATTGATGTATTTGGGGAGGGATTGATGCTTGGGAGAAGAGGGATTGCTGAATGGGGAAGAGGAGTTGATGCACTGGCTGGGTTTAAGCATTAGGGGGTCGAGGGGTTTCTTGCACCTCAGGGGAGGAGGTTGATGCAATTGAGGAGGGTGTATTGATGAATCAGGAGAAGGGAGTGGGAAATGTGTTGATGTCTCTGGAGGGGAGATGGGAGGAGGTTGTAATGAGCAGGATGGATATGGGGAAAACCAGTAGATGTAGAGTGTTTGGATTTCCAACGGCATTCATAAGATGCTACTTAAAATGTTGCTGCACAAGAACCCATGATGTTGGAGGTTAAAATATTAACATGGATGGACAGTAGCTATCATCAGATTTAATACTTGGAAATACACTTGTAAAATAACAGGTCTTTCATCTTCTCATTTTGTTTCTGACATCTTACGACTGCTGCATTTGTCTACAAATCAAAAGTAATTAATTGATGGAACACTGTCCACTTTCCTAGTTGAATGCAGGTTCCAACAACATTCAAAAAGCTTGACACCATCCAGGATAAAATAGTTAGATTTGAATGGCATCTCATCCACAAATACATTCAATCCCTCCACCACCGATGCACAGTGGCAGCAGTGTGTACCATCTACAAGATATACTGCAGGAACTTACAAAGGTTCCTTAAGCAGCATCTTCAAAAGCCATGAGCACGACCATTTAGAAAAACAAGGCAACAAACAAATGGAAGCAGCACTACCTAGAATTTCCCCTCCGAGCCACTCGCCATCTTGACTTGGAAATATATGGGTCTTCCTTCACTGATGTGTGGTCAAAATCCTGGAACTAACAGCACTTTGGGTATACCTACACCATATGTGCTTTGATTTGATTTATCATCACATGTACTAGTATACAGTGAAAAGTATTGTTTCTTGTGCGCTATACAGACAAAGCATACTGTTCATAGAGAAGGAAATGAGTGAGTGCAGAATATAGTGTTACAGTCATAGCTAGGGAGTAGAGAAAGATCAATTTAATGCAAGGTAAGTCTGATGGCACCAGGGAAGAAACTGTTCTTGAGTCGACTGGTACATGACCTCAGAATTTTGTACTGCAGCAGTTCAAGAAGACAGCTTACCACCACCTTCTCCAGAGTAATTCGGGATGGGAAATAAATGCTGGTCTAGCCAGTGACACCCACATCCTACGAATGAATATTTTTGAAAATGGCAAAATGGTTTGGAAGTTATTTCCTTTCACTTCCTTCAGGATTCACATAAGAGTATAACATAAAACAAAAAACAATTTCCCTTTGAAGCCTCAATAAACGTGAGCTTAAAATACCCAGAAAAACCATGAGCTGGATTTTGTCAGAAAGGCAGTGGCTCCAAAAACCAACAATAAAGCTGGGAGCAACTATCTCTGTCTATGAAGGTATATTTTAAGGGATGCATTTCCAACTTCTGCTCCTGTTAGGGAGCTTTATTTGCATGGAGTACATATTGAATTTTGGAGCATGCTGCATATAGTTTTCAGACAACGGATGAGCATAAAATTGTGTGTATTGCACATTGGAATTTTGTATAGAAGTTATTAGCAGATGCTAATCTTGACTGAGTGCGAAGTCAGAAAATTACCCCTTCAATTTAATTTCTACCTAAATATTTTGCAGCTCGTTTTTGAAGGATTTGGGTTGCACAGAATTAAAAGGTTTTGCTGGGATCCTTTGTCACATGTCCATGAATCTGTGACGAGAAAAGGTTTCTCATCTCTAACCTTGTGTGTTAATTTTGTACTCCTGCCCTTTGGTTCAGCATTCACAAATCAAGTTGAACAGCTTGCTTTTATCTCCATCACCATGCCTCAGCATTTTAAAGTCTTGGCTATGATTTTTTAAATGTCTGAGATGTGCAATGGAGGCAGAAGATAAAACTCTTCCCAATTTCTCAGTGGAACACTATTATGAAACTGGCTGAAGGTCAATCAGCAATTGAGATTCATTTTAAAAATGAGAGATATGAATTGACAATAAAGTGGTCATGAAGGGGGAAAATATGAGAAAATTCCTATTGTGAAACCTATGAAGCAGTAGGATGTGGATTTCTCTCATATCTTCGGAACCCAAAAGCAGCAACTCTAATTAAAGTTGATCAATCTCAGATTTGTTTCTTTGATCAGATTCAGAATTGTATCAGCCAGTAGCTATATCTAAGCAATTTGGATGACCATTACTTGATAACCATGGTTCCATGAAATGGTACTGATGATATATTAATCCGCAACTCTACACTGACTATCTAATTTTAAACCACTACCTTAATGTTCCACTGTGTACACTTATTTTATTAGATGTTTGAAGTAATTTCTTGCTGACAACACCCTTGTTTTACTTCATTTCGCATGTTTCTATCATTTACTTAATTTATATAATTAGTATATGCTGTTTAATCATGCTGATAATTTTGAAAGAACTATTCTGTAAATACAAGGTTGCTGTAGAAATATTATTGCAATGAAGTATTCTTTGAATGGATTAAGAGAATTTATTTATAGTCATGAGTGGGAGAGGAATTTATGTTGTTCTAGTTAATCAATTAACAAAACAAAGAACAGTGCGTCACCGGAACAGGCCCTTTGGCCCTCCAAGCCTGCACTGATCTCGTCTACCACGTCAACCAACCGCTTATATCCCTCTATTCCCCACTTGTTCATATGTCTATCAAGAAAAGTCTTAAATGTGGCTAACGTAACTGCCTCAACCACCTCACTTGGTCGTGCATTCCAGGCCCCCACCACCCTCTGTGCAAAAAAAAACTTCCCGCACATCTCCACTGAACCTTTCCCCCCTTATCTTGAACTTGTGCCCCCTTGTAATTGTCATTTCTGCCCTGGGGGAAAAAAGCTTCCAACTGTTCACCTTATCCATACCTCTCAAAATTTTATAATTAGTTCTCACTAGTTTCTTACCATTTTCTGCTATTGCCTCGGAGGATAATCCAGACTGTTATTCTGTATGACAGATGAATGGAATAGTTCTTATCCTTATGGTTTTCCATATTGTTTTACCACTGTCAACTGGATCAGAGAACATAACCACAGTTATAGGGTAATATTTTTCATGGATGGAAGATTGGTTGGCTAACAGGAAAGAGAGTAGGCATAAATGGGGTTTTTTTCAGGTTGGCAAAATGTAACAAATGATGTACCACAGAATCAGTGCTGGGACCTCAACTCCTTACAATTCCTATAAGTTACTTGGATGAAGGGATTGAATGTATAGTTGCTAAATTTGACGATGATACAAAGATAGGTAGGAAAGTAAGTTGTGAAGAGGACAGGAGACCACTAAAAATATAGATAAGTTAAGTAATTGGGCAAAGATCTGGCAAATGGAGTGTAATGTGGGAAAACATGAAATTATCCATTTTGACAGGGAAAAAAACTTATTACCTAAGTGATGAGAGATTGCAGAGCTCTGATGTGCAGAGGGATTTGGATGTCCTAGTGCATGGATCACCCAAGGCTAGCTAGTTAGGAAAGCTAATAAATTTTCTCATTTATTCAAGGTAATCCTTCAGTTCTACAGGGCACTAGTGAGACTACATTTGGAGTACTGTGTACAATATTGGTCACTGTTACGTACCCCATTGATGTTCAATACAAGAGTATCCCAAATCCCAGAAGGGAAACTTGGAACACCAGTTCTTAACAGTCACCTTATTAAAGGAAAAATGTAAGTGTGGCGGAAGCAGTTTAGAGAAGGTTCACCGAAATGGGAGCGTTATCTTATGAGGAAAGGTTAAATGAGTGATGTTTACGTTTGCTTAGAGTCAGAGGTGACTTGATTGAAACACAAGTTCCTGAGGGGTCTTGACAGGGTGAATGTGGAGAGAATATTTCCCCTTGTGGGAGAATCTAAAAACCAGGGGTCACTGTTTAAAAATAAGGGATCGTTCATTTAAAACAGATGAGATTAAACATTTTCTTTCAAAAGGTCATAAGTTCTTGAAACTCTCAGAAAAGATAGTGAGAGCAGAGTCTTTAAATATTTTAAGGCAGAGGTGGATATCAGGAGTAGGCAGAGTGCAAATTTAAATTTGCAATCGGGTCAGTCACAATCTTATTAAATGGCAGAACAGACACAAGAGGCTGAGTGGTCTACTCTTGCTCCTTGTTGCATGTTCATAGAGAAAACCAGGAATGTGTATGCTTTCCGGTTCCAGGAGGGCAGCTAGCAGGTGAACCGATGCTGCCTACACTGGTTTCCTAGGTTTTGGATGTTCCTGCTTTAAATAGCTTGAGAATATGATATGCTACAATGACAACATTTTGGAATTACAGCACAGAAACAGGCTATTTAGCCCAACATCAGTTCTGCTTGGGCCGCAGCATTAGGGAGAGATGGAGCAGAGGCAGCAAATAAGTCAAGCTGCTCGCAGAAGGAGGTGGATGAGAGCTCTCAGAAGGAGGCTTTATCCACCAGGTCTTCTGGAAGCACTTCTACTTGTGCCTAAGTCAGAAGCGTGTTTGGCTGCTGCACTTCACCAAGGGCGTGCTTATAGAACTCTATCATTTCTTGTAATTAGACCTGCAGCCTCAAAGCAGGGCGAGGGTGCCTCTGCCACCAGTTGCTGTTAAAGTGACCATGATCTTGAATTCACTCATCAATGGATCCTTCCAGGCTGGAACAGGTGACATTGCACAGTTCACTGTCCATCACTACATCTGAATGTCACAAAAGATCTTTACACCAGGGGAGGGGGATTCATTGCCTCCTTTATGAACAGTGGCTAGCACTGCTGCCTCACAGCGCCAGGGACCCAGATTCAATTCCTGGTTTGGATCACTGTCCATGTGGAGACTGCACCTTCTTCCCGTGTCTGCACGAGTTTCCTGCGGGTGCTCCGGTTTCCTCCCACAGTCCAAAAGACAAGCTGGTTAAGTGCATTAACCATGCTAAGTTGCCCCTTAGTGTAGCCAAATAGGCACTGGAGTGTGGTAACCAGGGGATTTTCACAGTAGCTTCACTGAGGTGTTAATGTAAGCCTACTTGTGACACTAATGAATAAACATTAACTTTAAACTTTAAAAAAAAAAGCCACGATGAGGAATGTCATTAAGCATGTGCTGAAGCAATGGTTCAGCTGTCTAGATCGGTCATGGGGAGCCCCTCAGTACTCCGTAGAGTGTGTGGCCTAATTCATTCTGGTGTGTTGTATCCTCCACAACCTGACCATCATGAATGTGCTGCCCTTGCCCACCAAGTATTAAGTGATCAACCGAAGAAGAGGAATGAAGATGGCAGCAGGCATATCCATTGCTTGACAGTGCATCATTAGATTGTTGTTCCCCTAAATGAAGCACCAGATAATCAGTGTTCAACAGTCCCCTAGATTTCCTGCCCTCTGCAACCTTTTGGCAACAATCTTAAAATAAAAGTCACAACAAACGAATGATTTCAGATCAACTTTATCCAGGAACACATTCATATTGAATACAATGCTCACCTAATCACCCATACACAGTCCCTTGGTGCCTGTCTGAATCTAGTTCTGGGAAATAGAGTGGAGTAGGTTTCAGTTGTGGAAAAGGACTAAGCAAGTAACTGGGTATATCTGGTACAGTGGTAGCATCACTGGACTAGTAATCCAAAGGCCCAGACTAATGATATGGGGGCAGTAGTTAAAACCCCAGCATGGAAAATGGTCATAGAGTCATAGAGGTTTACAGCATGGAAACAGGCCCTTTCACCCAACTTGTCCGTGCTGCCCTTTTTTTAAACCCCTAAGCTAATCCCAATTGCCCACATTTGGCCCATATCCCTCTATACCCATCGTACCCATGTAACTTTCGAAATGCTTTTTAAAAGATAAAATTGTACCTGCCTCTACTACTACCTCTGGCAGCTTGTTCTAGACACTCACCACTCTCTGTGAAAAAAATTGCCCTTCTGGACACTTTTTTATCTCTCCCCTCTCACCTTAAACCTATGCCCTCTAGTTTTAGACTCCTCTACCTTTGGGAAAAGATAGAGTATCTACCTTATCTATGCCCCTCATTATTTTACAGACCTCGAAGGTCACTCCTCAACCTCCTACGCTCCAGAGAAAAAAGTCCCAGTCTATCCAGCCTCTCCTTATAACTCAAATCATCAAGTCCCGGTGGCATCCTAGTAAGTCTTTTCTGCACTCTTTCTAGTTTAATAATATCCTTTCTTTAATAGGTGGAATTTAAATTCAATTAATGAAATCTGGATATGAAAGCTAGTTTCGGTGATGGTAGCCCCAAAACCATCATTGATTGTCGTTACAAAAAACTTATCTGGTTCACTAAGGCTCTTTAGGGAATATAATCTGCTGCCTTTACCCAGTCTGGTCTGCATGTGACTGCAGAGCCACATCAATTTGGTTGACGCTGAACTGTCCTCTGAAATGGCCGAGCAAGCCAGTTCAAAGGCAACTAGGAATGGGCAACAAATGCTGGCTTTGCAAGCAACACACACATACCAAGAAAGAATAAAAATGTTTAATAGGAGGAAGGGTAATTTAATTACATTATAAAGGCACTAAAATGAGAGAAAAGGAAGGCTATGGCAATTGCAATGTTCATGATACAGTAGAGAATCAAGCTGAAAGTGAAGAGTGCTAAGGAGATCTCAAAAAGAAATGAGAAGCAAAATGAAAGTATGCAAACAGAGTAGCAGCGATCATAAAAATCTTTGATAATCATATGAATAGCAAAAGGAAGCTCAAATGAAGGGTGCAGCTGATTAGGGACAAAGGAGATGATCTTATGGACGAGGAGGATATAGCTGTAGGTAAAAAATTAATAGTATGCAGCAAGTATCATGAGAAAAAACAATGCTGCCAACTTAACAGTAAGTGAAGAGGTAGTAACAATGTTAAGCATCATCATCAGTGTGATCTGCCTGAAGGCAGGTTTTTGGATCACAGTAGTCTGTCTCTCTCTCTCTCCTTCGCCAATAATCTCCTTCAATTTTCAAGATTTTCTGTTTTCAGTTTAAACTAAATGGTACAATTTTAAAAGGAGTCCAAGTATTTGGAGACTTGGGGTTGAATGTGCAAAAATCTTTGAGGATGGCAGGTCAATTCTAAAAGGTTGCTAAAAAGGCATATGGGATTATTATTATGGGCTTTATCAATAGAGGCATAGAGGACAAATCAAGAAGATTTTGCTAAACCATTAGAAAACACTGCTTAGGCCCCACGCAGTTTAAGTGTTGTGTCCAATTCTGGTCACCACCCTTTAGGAAGGATGTTAAGGCATTGGAGAGGATGCAGTAGAATGGTACCAGGACTTTAGTTATGTGGAAGGACTGGAAAACTTGGGATTGTTGTCCTCAGAGTAGAGATGGTTAAAGATAAATTTGATAGAGGTGTTCAAAATCACGGAAGGTTTTAATAGAGTAAGTAAGGAGAAACTGTGTCTACTGACAGAAGGATCAGTAACCAGAAGGATCAATAATTTAATATAATTGGAAAGAGAAGCAGAAGTGACATGAGTAAAATCAGTAGCCAAAGAAAACATCAAAGAAAAAACGTTTACACACTGATCTGGAATGCACTAGCTGAAATAATTTTCAAAAGAGAATTTGACAAATACCAAAAGGAGAATAATTTGTAGCATTGTTAAGAAGAAACAGGAGAATGAGACTAATTGGATAGTTCTTTCAAAGAATTGGCACAAGCGCAATAGGTCAAATGTCCGTCTGCTCTGTAAGATTCTATGAATTGTAGAACAAGATGGAGTAGATAAAATTGCCCAGAACTTTGCTCCCGTGGCAGATTCATAGAGTCAGGAAATTTCCTGCTTGATGCATCCACCTCGGGGGAAACAGCCCTGAATAATTGGAACTTCATTCTCAGGGTGGGGGAGGTGGGTCCTTGCTGGAGTCAGGCCCGTCATCCCTGGAAATGGTTCAGAGGCTGCCATAGGGTTAGTTTAAATGGCCTGCCTTGAGTACTTTGAGACTTCATCCCAGTTGTAATAAAGCAATAGGCCTTCTATCCTTCGCCCCTCTACCCTCCACTTCCAAAAAAAAACAAGGGGTCCTGCACAAAGATAGGTGAGATGCCAGGAGGTTTTTCTTGATGCAGATCTTGAAATAAGTAATTGAAAGTCATTATGTTTAGTTGCATGATAACTGTTCGGATCATTGTACTTTTCTGTCTGTCTTCCTGTCTGCTCAGAATTGTATTTTTGAAGGAGTTATGAATGGAGTTGAATACCGGAGAACTGTCAGTGAATGGCTTTGCTTCTGACCTGTGATAGAAGGAAAGTCATTGGCATTTGATTCACTGAGTCATTATGATCTGGAATGCACTACCTGAAAAGGTAATTCTGCAGCAGTCCTCTGTAAGAAGTTTAACAACACCAGGTTAAAGTCCAACAGGTTTATTTGGTAGCAAAAGCCACACAAGCTTTCGAGGCTCTGAGCCCCTTCTTCAGGTGAGTGGGAATTCTGTTCACAAACAGAACTTATAAGACACAGACTCAATTTACATGAATAATGGTTGGAATGCGAATACTTACAACTAATCCAGTCTTTAAGAAACAAAACAATGGGAGTGGAGAGAGCATCAAGACAGGCTAAAAAGATGTGTATTGTCTCCAGACAAGACAGCCAGTGAAACTCTGCAGGTCCACGCAACTGTGGGAGTTACAAATAGTGTGACATAAATTCTGATTCTAGGATCGCATGATAAAGACTCAGGAGGAAAAAAGCAGAAATATTTATGTGAAATAGTGTGACATAAACCCAATATCCCGGTTGAGGCCGTCCTTGTGTGTGCGGAACCTGGCTATCAGTTTCTGCTCCGCGACTCTGCGCTGTCGTGTGTCGCGAAGGCCGCCTTGGAGAACGCTTACCCGAATATCAGAGGCCGAATGCCTGTGACCGCTGTACCAGATTAATTTCAACCACCATAGCAAACCAAAGAAAGGCTCCTGGGCAACAAGGGCTCAGGCTAACAACATAACTCATGAATCGGTTTCGCAACCATTCATACATATGCAGCAGGCAAAAACAAGGGTCATGGTGCCACAAGAAATATGATAAAGCAAGCTATTGGTGTGCTGAAGCAATGATTTCTGCTGCCTGGACTATAAATAGAGAGGAATCCAACCACACTCAGCTGAACGATGTCAGTCTGGCTATGATGCGGGAATAGACTTTGCCACCACCTGTCAGCTGAGCAGTTAAGGAGGAGCAGCAAAACAATAAGAAAGAGGAAGAGAAAGGGAGGCTGCAATATACACAGCCTTTTTCTGCTTGGGCTATACATGAAGAACTAATTTAAGTGCACTAGCCGTAGCCACAACTCCAATTATGCAGTCACCAACAGTTCCACAACTTCTTTCTCTGTCATTCACCATCACATCATCCTTTTGGACACAACACAAAAATAGAGCCAACACAAAAAGTGCACTCCAATCCCAAAGGGCAGAATTTTACCGTCGCTTTACACCCATTTTGCGGCGGGAAAATATCGTAAAATCGGGTGTAAAGTGGCGAGCGTGAATGGCATGATTTTACGACGCCCGGATTACTAGCACAGTCAGCCTCTCGCTGGAAACGGGTGAGAGGCTGGTTAATTTATTGAAATTTATGTAGGTGTTAATTTCAGTGTGTTTAGTGAGCCTGACGCTCAATCGTCCTGGTTCGCTTGCCTTTATGGCCTCACCAGGAGAGGTTCTCTCCGGTGAGGAAAACAACTGCTCCCCATGACCAGGGAACAGTCATGTTGGCTTCGCCGGTGGAACCGGAGGCCATTGAGGCCCCCTGGGGGGGGGACAAGTGTAAGGCAGGGATGTCCCTTGGGCAGTGTCAGACTGGCACCTGGGCAATGCCCACTGGGCAGTGTCGGAGGTAGGGCCTGTGGGGGCAGGGTCTATGGGAGGGCTTGTGGGGGAGGCTCCTAGTAGGGAGGGCTTGTGGGGGAGGGGCCCTAGTAGGAGCTGCTACTTGAGTCTGCCTGTAGTAGCAGGGGCTTGACAGCTCTCTTTGTCTGTCAACCCCTGCTCCAGTTAATGCGCATGTGCAGCATCAGAGGTCTGCACATGAGCAATATCTCCCTCTACAGGCTGTCTGGTGAGTTAAGCCCCGCCCACATCCTCTCTGGCCAGAAACTGATGAGTTCAAAATTTCAGAGACAAAGTGCATAAGATTGGGCCTGAAAACTTGCCAAAAAAAACGGATCTGGAACTCTCCCATTTTCAGACTAGCTGGACACTTAGGCACTTAGGACAGAATTTCATGAAATTTCGTCCTAAGTGAAAGTATGTCATATGTCATAAAAAATAAAACTACTCACTACTCATGTATTCAGTTAGTACCTGTCATCCAAAGGCTGATGCCGCCTTCAGTAGTAGCTACAGAATTGTTAATTTACTCAATGTTAAATGGGGTTTGTATTTGTGAGTTATAGTGAGCCTCAGGACATATAAGCATGTTGAATATAAATGGCAAATCATTAATAATGGTCTTAAGATGTCAGCAAGTTGTCAAAGTGACTTCCTTAAAACACACTAATGAATGTACAGTACTGGTTGGTTCAGGATTTTCTATGGAAGTTGAGGATCACATGACATGCATATTATCTTATGAAGCAAAATTACAGTTACAAGGTTTTAAAGAAACCAAATAGTGATTTCGCCATCCTCTCCCAACACAAACTTCTTTAGGGTGATAAAACTCTCATTTAGATTTGTCTTACACCAGGCTGTATCTTCTCCAGGGACATTGACAATAATCTCTGAAGTGAGATGATGCACATTACATTCAATAAATTACCCTTTTGCTCAATAGAACACTTCAAGTGCAATAATAATTGAAAATCTTGATGGAGAATCAAGGGGGTTACCCACCCTGCAAGAGTATTTGCTAAATGTTTTCAGGCCCAAGGAATTTTCATTGAATGATGCCTGACCTGAAATTGCTCTGTTAGTTTAGCTGGTGGCAATGAAGGGAGATGAACATCTCTTTATCTGTTAATATTGACACTTCTGGAAACTCTTTCACTTACATTCGGGAACTAGTATGAATATTTTATGGTCATGTCCAGATAAGATATATAGAAATAATTCTGGGACTATACAGCAGTATTTTTACAGCTGCTATCAGTCGAAATTGGATTAGTGGAAGCTTGAATAATTGGCCAATAATCCTAGAACTTCTTTTTTACTCATGTTAATCTATTTTACCAACTCATTTCCACATCTCAATTCAAAAGGTACAGTTCCTGACACTAAAATACTTTGAAGTTAATTTGCCAAATCTAATAATCATTCTCAAACATGGCAACTTGGTCATCTAAATCATAGAATCCCTACAGTGCAGAAGAGGCCATTCAGCCCATCGAGTCTGCACCAACTCTGTGACAGAGTATCTTATGATGTGGGAGATGCTGGCGTTGGACTGGGGTAAACACAGTAAGGAGTCCAACAACACCAGGTTAAAGTCCAACAGGTTTATTTGGTAGCAAATGCCACTAGCTTTCGGAGCGCTGCTCCTTCGTCAGGTGAGTGTGAGATCTGCTCATAAACAGCAAACAGGGTATATAAAGACACAAACTCAATTTACAGAATAATGAATAATGATTGGAATGTGAGTCTTTACAGCTAATCAAGTCTTAAAGGTACAGACAATGTGAGTGGAGAGAGCATTAGCACAGGTTAAAGAGATGTGTATTGTCTCCAGACAGGAAGCTTGAGAAACTCGGCATCTCCACCAGCAGCAACCAAGCCTCCCCCGGTACCACAGTAGAAAACAGTACCACTGCAGGGAAGTCCACTGTCAACTTGTCGGACTACACACTTCAACCAGATGAAATCGAAGTTCTCAGCCGAGGGCTCAATTTCTGCCCCATCACCAAAATAGACCCCATCAGTCTCGCAGCAGACACAGAGGAATTCATCAGGCGAATGAGGCTGCTGGAGTTCTTCCACAAACCCCAAGAGGCCAACAGCGAACACAATGAGACAGCCAATGAACCGGAACAGCCGACAGAGAGATCCACAGTGCATCCGAAGAGGAAAGAGTCAATTTGGACCCCTCCGGAAGGCTGCTGCCCTCCACTTGGCATGTATGCCCAAGCCATCAGGAGATGCATCAACACCAAATTCATCAGCCGCACTCTCAAGACAGCCCCGAACATCACGCAAGCACAACGCAACGCCATCCACGCTCTCAAGACCAACCGCAACATTGTCATCAAACCAGCAGACAAAGGAGGGGCCATCGTCATACTGAACAGAACGGATTAACATAAAAGTGTACCGACAACTGAACAACGAGGAACACTACAGACAGTTACTCGCAGATCCGACCAAAGAACACCCCCGTAAACTCAACACTCTGATCAAGACCTTTGATCCGGACCTTCAGAACACCCTCCGTGCTCTCATCCCACGTACTCCCCGCGTTGGAGATCTCTACTGCCTCCCGAAGATACACAAGGCAAACACACCCGACCGTCCCATCGTATCGGGCAATGGGACCCTGTGCGAGAACCTCTCCGGCTATGTCGAGGGCATCCTGAAACCCATTGTACAAAGAAACCCCAGCTTTTGTCGCGACGCTACGGACTTCCTACAGAAACTCAGCACACATGGAGCAGTTGAATCAGGAGCACTCCTCGTCACAATGGATGTCTCGGCACTCTACACCAGCATTCCCCACGATGATGGCATTGCTGCAACTGCCTCAGTACTCAACAACCGACAACTGCCAGTTTCCAGATGCAATTTTACAACTCATCCGCTTCATCCTGGACCACAATGTCTTCACTTCAACAACCAGTTCTTCATCCAGACACATGGAACAGCCATGGGGACCAAATTCGCACCTCAATATATCACCATCTTCATGCACAGGTTCGAACAAGACTTCTTCACTGCACAGGACCTTCAACTGATGCTATACACTAGATACATCGATGACATTTTCTTCCTTTGGACTCATGGTGAACGGTCACTGAAACAACTCTATGATGACATCAACAAGTTCCATCCCACCATCAGACTCACCGTAGACTACTCTCTGGAATCGGTTGCATTCTTGGACACACGCATCTCCATTAAGGACGGTCACCTCAGCACCTCACTGTACCACAAGCCCACGGATAACCTCATGATGCTCCACTTCTCCAGCTTCCACCCGAAACACGTTAAAGAAGCCATCCCCTATGGACAAGCCCTCCGTATACAGGATCTGCTCGGATGAGGAGGATCGCAACAGACACCTCCTGACGCTGAAAGATGCCCTCATAAGAACAGGATATGACGCTCGACTCATCGATCGACAGTTCCGACGCACCACAGCCAAAAACCGCACTGATCTCCTCAGAAGACGGACAGAGTACCCTTCGTCGTCCAGTACTTCCCTGGAGCGGAGAAGCTACGACATCTCCTCCGGAGCCTTCAACATGTCATTGATGAAGATGAACATCTCGCCAAGGCCATCCCCACACCCCCACTTCTTGCCTTCAAACAACCGCGCAACCTCAAACAGACCATTGTCTGCAGCAAACTACCCAACCTTCAGGAGAACAGTGACCACGACACCACACAACCCTACCACAGCAACCTCTGCAAGATGTGCCGGATCATCGACACGGATGCTATCATCTCACACGTGAACACCATCCACCAGGTACACGGTACCTACTCTTGCAACTCGGCCAACATTATCTACCTGATACGCTGCAGGAAAGGATGTCCCGAGACATGGTACATTGGGGAAACCATGCAGACGCTATGACAACGGATGAATGAACACCACTCGACAAACACCAGGCAAGACTGTTCTCTTCCTGTTGGGGAACACTTCAGCGGTCATGGGTATTCAGCCTCTGATATTTGGGTAAGCGTTCTCCAAGGCGGCCTTCACGACACACGACAACGCAGAGTCGCTGAGCAGAGACTAATAGCCAGGTTCCGCACACATGAAGACGGCCTCAACCGGGATCTTGGGTTCATATCACACTATCTGTAAACCCCACAACTTGCCTGGACTTGCAAAGTCTCACTGGCTGTCCTGTCTGGAGACAATACACATCTCTTTAACCTGTGTTAATGCTCTCTCCACTCACATTGTCTGTACCTTTTAAGACTTGATTAGCTGTAAAGACTCGCATTCCAACCATTATTCATTATTCTGTAAATTGAGTTTGTGTCTTTATATGCCCTGTTTGCTGTTTATGAGCAGATCTCCCACTCACCTGATGAAGGAGCAGCGCTCCGAAAGCTAGTGGCGTTTGCTACCAAATAAACCTGTTGGACTTTAACTTGATGTTGTTAGACTCCTTAGAGTATCTTAACCAGGCCCTCGCCCCTGCCCTATCCCTATAACCCCACAAATTTACCATGGCTAATCCATTTAACCTATCCATTTTTGGAGTGTGGGAGGAAACCGAAGCACTCGGAGGAAACCCATGCAGATACAGGGAGAACGTGCAAACTCCACACAGTCACCCAAGGCCGGAATTGAACCCGGGTCCCTGGCTCTGTGAGGCAGCAGTGCTAACCACTGTGCTACCATGCTGCCACTGATGGAAAATAGGCATATTCCAATGGTTCACTAGTTGGGAGAACTTGCAGATAATTGAAGGCAGTTGGGAAGTTCTAGAGGTTCCAAAAATAAATCATTGAACTCGAAAGGTTGGTTGGAATTTTCCGGCCAGTCCCACTGACGGCGCAGTGCCACCATAGGTTTCCCAACAGTGAGGAGAGCATTCAACAGGAAAACCCATTGCCAACAGTGGGACTGCCACTGGCCGCCTCTGCTGCGGTGAAACACGTGGCAGGTTGCATGGAAAATCCCATCTGTTAACTGTTTCTTTCTACACAGATGGTGCCAGTCCTGCTGAGGTTTTCCAGTACTTTCTGCTTTTATTTCAAATCTCCAGCATCCACAGTATTTTGCTTTTATTTCAGGTTCAAAGATGTTTGCAAAAGGAACTTGAAAACTTTCAACATCAATGCACAAATTGGAAAAGTATGATTAATGACAGGCCACACTGGATAGCTTTACTGCATCAAAGAACCAGAGGCTGAATCGTGGTTGATGGCAAAGAGAGAGAGAGAACAAAGGGCAAAGCAGATTAGATTTCAATAGTCAATAGAGTATGGGCTCCCTCAAGTGACTTATGTCCGCACCACAAAATAGCTTAAAACTCTTCAGCCATTCACATTGCAGCCTGACAAAGTAACTAAACTGCTCTCATGCAAACGCTATTATCTTTCAATCCACAAGGCTATCACCAATAATGTTGTCTTAATGGATGGAAATACAAAAATAAAACTTTAAATGCAGTGGCTACTGTTACACAAAATGCCAAATAACCTACTTTTCCTTATTCTGCTTAACCTGTGACTTTTAAAACCCAAACTTGCCATCATTTAATTGTTTATTTTGTCCTTTGTTACATCTAGGCTAAATTATTCGATACATTCTTGGCCAGCCTGCCATCTTTCTTCACCTCTAAACATAAGTTCATTCAAAGCTCTGCTGCCCATATCCTAACACACACCAAGTCCCATTCACCCATCAACCCTGTTCTCACTGTCCTCCTAATAAAGCAACACTTTCATTTTAAACTTCCCATCCTGTTTCCATCACTCCATGGCCTTGCCCCTCTCCATGTAATATCCTCTAGTCCTGCAACCCTCTGAGATACCGATGCTTCTCCAATACTGGCTGCTTGAACTGATTTTAATTAGCTTTCGATGTCCTAAGCTCTGGAATTCCTTACCTATGCCTCTCCATCTCTCTGCCTTTCAGACAGTTTTTAAAACCTACCTCCTTGACCAAGCTTTTGGTCATCACCTTATGAGGCTTGGTGTCAATTTTTATTTTATAATATTCCTGAAGATGCAAGATGTTTTTCTATGTTAATAAAGATGTGGAGATGCCGGCATTGGACTGGGGTAGGCACAGTAAGAAGTCTCAACACCAGGTTAAAGTCCAACAGATTTATTTGGTAACACGAGCTTTCGGAACGCTGCCCAGCACTCACCAGATGAAGGAGCAGCGCTCCAAAAGCTCGTGCTACCAAATAAACCTGTTGGACATTAACCTGGTGTTGTGAGACTTCTTACTATGTTAATAAAGGTGCTAAGATGCTGTTTAATTTACTGCAATGTAATGGCATCCTTCAATATTGGCCTTAGCACTTTGTTTTCTTGTTATAGTCCCTCAAAAATACAGAAAATATTTTAAAAATTGGTATATGTGCGTAGAAATTTGGAAGCGCCCATTTTAGGGTCATGTCATTTGCGCAACAGAGAGGTTTAAGGAGCTCCAGATATTGGACCTCAGACCTCATTCTCATACAGAATGTAGTAATGGGATGACACTCAAGCAAATAAATATAGGAAGTTGAGGCCGATGCTGGTACACAGATAAATGATAGACTCGGGTAGGGTGTCAGAGAAAGAGGTTTGTGAGTTTTGGGAAGAAGGGGAATTCAGAGCTTGAAGCCAAGGCCTGGAGACTCTCAGACCAAGGCCAAGGGCTCTCAGACCACGAAATGCACTGGTCAGGAGTGGTACAGGAATCTGTACCTATTACCTATAGATACATACCTATTTTCTCCAAGCAATCTGTAGGATTGGTTTCTCTGAGTGTTGCCAGTGATGGCATGGATTGCCTCAGGATGAGTGGACTGTGATTTGATTTATTATTGTCACATGAATTAGTATACAGTAAAAAGTATTGTTTCTTGGGTGCTATACAGACAAAGCATACCATTCATAGAGAAGGAAAGGAGAGAGTGCAGAATATAGTGTTACAGTCATAGCTAGGGTGTAGAGAAAGAGCAACTTAATGCAAGGTAGGTCCATTCAAAAGTCTGATGGTTGCAGGGAAGAAGCTGTTCTTGAGTCGGTTGGTACGTGTCCTCAGACTTTTGTATCTTTTTCCTGATGGAAGAGAGAATGTCTGGAGTGTGTGGGGTCCTTAATTATGCTGGCTGCTTTTCCTAGGCAGCGGGGTGTGTAGACGGAGTCAATGGGTGGGAGGCTGGTTTGAGTGATGGACTGGGCTTCGTTCACGATCCTTTGTAGTCTTGGGCAGAGCAGGAGCCATACCAAGCTGTGATGCAACCATAAAGAATTCTTTCTATGTAGCATCTGCAAAAGTTGGTGAGAGTCATAGTGGACATGCCAAATTTCCTTAGTCTTCTGAGAATGTAAAGGCATTGGTGGGCTTTCTCAACTACAGCATTGATATGGGGGGACCAGGACAGGTTTTTGGTGATCTGGACACCTAAAAACCTGAAGCTCTCGACTATTTCTATTTCATCCCCATTGATATAGACAGGGACATGTCCTCCTCTATGCGTCCTGAAGTTGATGACTATCTCCTTTGTTTTGTTGACATTGAGGGAAAGATTATTGTCCTTGTATTAGTTCACTAGATTCTCTGTCTCCTTCCTGTACTGTGTCTCATCATTGTTTGAGATCTGACCCTGGAATAACTCCACGGAGGCAAAAGTCCCGTCACCAAGTTACTAGATTTACACTATATATCTGTACACAGCCAGCTTTCCAGTTGCTCCCTGCGGAATGTAGGCTGGGAGTCTGACACACCAGCTTTAAATAGGGTGCACGAGGCTCCCTGATTTAACCATCAATTAGGATTCATCAGGCAGTTCATGCTCTAGCAAGCCAACCTCATTAGCCTGGCTGAAGTCATCACAGAACCACTGCAGTGGTGACATCAGCAAACTTGAAAATCGAGTTGGATGAGAATTTGGCCACATAGTCATAGGTGTATAAGGAGTATAGTTGGGAGCTGAGGACACAGCCTTGTGGGGCACCGGTGTTGAGGATGATCGTGGAAGAGGTGTTGTTGCCTCTTCTTACTGATTGCGTGCGATCTGTGGGTTAGGAAGTTCAGGATCCAGTCGCAGAGAGGGGAATTGAGCCTCAGGCCACAGAGTTTGGAGATGAGTTTCGTAGGAATAATATTGTTGAAGGCTGAGCTGTAGTCTGTAAATAGGAATCTAACACCGGTGTCTTTGTTATCTAGGTGTTCTGGGGTTGAGTGCAGGGCCAGGGAGATGGCATCTGCTGTGGCCCTGTTGCGGCGGTAGGTGAACTGTAGTGGATTCAGGCAATCTCCTCAAGTAAGTATTAGGCCCCTAACCTACCTCCTGAAGGAGAACTTAAACTATGATTTAAGCTATATGAAATGCAATCCCAGTGCAGTGCAACATAGGAATCAAGAAGAGTTTGGAGCTGCAGATTTCCTGGGCACTTTATAAACCGAATGCTGAGTCTTTCAAACATCACCTGCATTCTCATATCTGAAACAAAATGGAATGGGTTCATACCCCCACTGAGCACATAAACTCACATTTCATGGTGGTATCGAGGAAGCATGGCATTGGTAGAGATATTGACTTTCAGATGAAATATTACACTGGACCAGTCTGCCTGTTCAGATCATGGCATTACTTGAAGAGCCGGATATCTTATTTATTCCTCAGCCAGCACAATCAATAAACTAGATCATAAATTCATTGGTGTTTGTGAATCCTCCTTGTGCACAAATTGGCAGTTGTAATTACCTATCCGACAATGTCTATACTTCAAAAGTAATTTATTGATTGTGTAGAGTTTTAAGGCATCAGGAAGATGTGGAAATGCTATATAATTGCAAATTTCTTTATGTTCTGCTCTCATTTTTCATTGTCAAATTTTCAAAATGTTATGCCACTTGAAGCTATTGATGGATAGAGTTTCCTCCTGATGTACTGACAGCAATTCACAAATAGACATAACTTACATTCTACTATTCAGAACTTCTTCAAACATTTTTCTGTCTCGTCAGCGTTTTAGTATTTTTGAATGCTAATATAATTCTAAACAATAACTATTAACAGGCAAGCCATACACAGGCCCACTGTCACAGCTACATGTTCAAGAACTTTACCAATTGCATTGCAATTTACTTACCAGACCATCCTGACACTTAAACTAGTAGCTCCTTTATTCATTCCAGGATATTTGCATTACGATAGGTCTTGGGCATAAAGACTTTCTGTGTGGCAACTGAATAACCATCATAGCCTCTTGAACAAAAATATATCCGGTGGGGTAATTCCTCCTGGCTTCCTCAGCCTTGGTGTGCTTCTTTCCCATTCTAACTGCTTTCAGGCAGTCTGGTCTTCTCTGTGATTCAGATACTCCTGCCTCAGGAACCCTTCACTTTCCAGCCATATGGTGTTCTATTTACATTGCCTTTCTTACCCATCTGCCTCTCGTTTAGTTCTTGATTCATTTTTTAATTTCCCCCATTTTTTAAAATCCCACTCTCCATCTTTTTTCTGTTTCCACTCCCTCCATCCCATCTCACCAGGGATGGGGTGGAGGGAGTGTTACATATCTCAGGTTGTCCTTTGACACTCTACTTACCCTTGTTCTGCCATTCACACATTCTGATCTCTTAATGTGCCACTATCAGGACCCTTCCTCGCCATGATCACCAGCATTTCCATTCGCTTTGTCTTTTTGTCCATGATGTTTTAGTCAATCTCTCCCTTGTCACTATGATGCTGGCATTGGACTGGGGTGGGCACAGCAAGAAGTCTCACAACAACAACAGGTTTATTTGGAATCACGAGCTTTCGGAGCGCTGCCCATTCAACAGGTGAGTGATGAAGGAGCAGCAGTGACTATTTATCACTGGTTCTCTATCCAGACCCTCCAGCTGGCTGGAGCAGTGGCACCACCTCAATCATCTAACAAGAAATGTCCTCCTGTCAGGAGAGCTTGCAAGGTTAAGATCATAAGCATTTGTGAATCTACAGTTAGTGTGATCTCATTTCCACCCAGCCTCGATACTTTAAGAGCCGGTCTTCGAGGGAGGTCCCCAAATTGATACCTCCTGTCCCCTCTGTGGGGACTTTGTCAATATGGGCCCCGATTTGTCCTGATTCTGCACAGGATACTACCAAATTGTTATGTTCTCCGTTGAAGAGGGATGAACTGGCTCCCCGTCTTTATTGAACCCCCTCAACTGGTCACAACAAGGCTGATTTTAAAAAGGATCCCTTCCCTCATGGATACCTTTCCCAAGTCCAAATGTATTTACGTTTTAAAAGAAACCAATTTAACCAGGCTTTCTTGAATTAAAAGAGTATGTTTATTAATTAGTAAAATGTGAGAGGAAAGTTACAATGCAACATAAATACACATAGATTAGAAATGAAAAGTGAGTCCAAAAATAAAGTTAAAAAGATGTACAAATCAGTCTTTGATTTGTCTGTGAGGGGTAGATGGTGAAACATTGCATTAAGATTAAGATAAACATTAAGATTCTGGTGGTGCTGACTTCTGCAGTTGAGCAGTTGGTTTGCAGATTCTAGATTGTGCAGTTTAACTGAACAAGACTTTAACAGTCTTGCTTCCTTTTCAACTGTGGCTTTGCTGACTTGACTTGCTTCCAGCAATCAGAGTGGGACTTTACCAACAAGCAGTGAAGGCTTCCAGCTGATGTTCTGCAGCTGTGATCCTCATAGCACATGCTGGCACAGTGGAACCAAAACACCACTAGCACACACACAATTACTTTTGATCTGGAGATTCTGAATTCTACAGGGTGGCTGGAAAGCTGTCAGATTTCCTTCAGTTTGAGAGAGAGAGATTTCATTTCCTGCAAGCTGTCTTTATAAGGGTAGCTTACAGCTGTATTTTCTTCTTTGTGTGTGTCACACTCTGATGCCCCAGCACCAGTACACCTGATCAAGTCTGCAGCTGACTCCTTATCCCAGTTTCTTGTTCAATCCTGGAAGAGGAAAACCACAAACATGTCTGGGATATAACTCTCAGAATAGCAGTTTCTGCTGAGATTGTAATCAGCTTCTATTATCTACATGGGAGATTACAGTTCAAGTTCTGCATTGCCTCTTCCATTGAAGTGGCTGTGTCTGAAAAAGCATGCGACATTGCATTGTCTATTTCTCTCAGGATTGAGTGTAATCCACACAGGAATTTTTCAGACAATTCCATGAATCAATTCGCAGTATTTGTATTCTTAATCATCTGTGACTTGTTTGGCCCTTTTTAAAACACATGAGCTATTTAAAAGTTTGATCTGTTCATATGTCATTTCGGGCTATTATCCATTGCCATGACAATAGCAGGGATTGCCAATAAATAGATAGAGACGGCGACAGCAAATGCTAAGGCCATGAGGGATTTGAGAACAAAGATGGGAATTTTAAAATGGAACATTGCATAACTGACAGCTACTGTAGGTCAGTGAGTAGTGAATGATGGTCAAATAAGATTTGATGTGAGTTCATAGAATCATAGAAATCTATAGCACAGAAGGCGGCCATTCAGCCATCATGTTTGTGCCAGCAGAAGAATAGTTATTTAGTTAATCAGAGTATACACCAAGAAATAACGGGGGTGGGGGGTGGAATTACAAGAAAGGTTCTGCAGTAATTGTGGATGATTTTAATCTTCACATCAATTGAAGAAACCAAGTTGGCAAAGATAGCCTGGAGGATGAGGTCATAGAGTATATTTGGGATATTTTCTTAGAACAACATATTCTGGAATCTACGGGGAACCTGGATATTTTGGACTTTGTAATGTGTAATGAGACAAGATTAATTAAGGATCTCATGGTAAAAGATCCTTTAAGCAAGAGTAATCATATTATAGGATTTCATATTCAGTTTGAGTGCGAAAAATATAGGTCTAAAGAGTATCTTAAACTTAAATAATGGCAATTACAAGGTTATGAAGACAGAGTTGGCTAAAGTGGACTAAGAACTTAAGACAATCATAATCACTAAAGAAAGTACTAAGAAAACATTTCTAATTCATATTGATCAGTTCATGGGGAGGTGGAGTTGAAAAAGATTACTGAAGATGAAGCTAGTTGAACATGATTTGAAGCAGTGTGAAAAGACTAAACTAACGGAGAAAATGTCAGGATCAGTCAGGAATCAACATGAAAAGAAACAAAAATAGCAGAGAATAACAGACCAAAGGCATAGAGAAAAGGGCTTTGATAATTTCTGCAAGTAAATATATCAAAGTATTTTTTTCTTAAAATTACTGAAAACTGAAATTTCAATCCACAGGGCAAATAGCAAAGAAAATCACACAGAAAGACATAAAATAATGGAGAGAAAATCAGAGATACTGCTACCAACTGAATGAAAACACAGAGCTGAGATCAATGAAGCAAATACAACTGAATGCTTCTGCCCTTGATACAAGACTGTAGGAACAAAAATATACCAAACAGACCATGAAAATATATAATATGGCTTTACTGTAAATCATAGCATTTTTCCTCAGGGAAATGTATTCTCAGGAACCCCTTTACAATGATAACCCATTCTTCCAGTATTTAGATACCACAGTTCAGAGTGAGGAGCCACACAGCAGCTCTTGCAAAGAGCCGAGAAATCTCGTCAGCCTTTATCATCTTTGCCCGAGAGTAGGCAGGATAAAAGAGGATAAAAAATATCCTGTAGTAATGAAGAAAAATCCCCCCAGAAAGTTAAAGCATATTGAAGATTAAATCTGTTACAATTACAGGCCGATATATTGTTGAATATATTCACTACTTTATATTCTTTAAATCTGATTGGGAACCTTTGCCTGATATGTTGTTCTTCAGCACTGACTTTGTATCTTATTTGACCCCTACAGCTGAGTTTCAAACAACAGATTTGCTCCAGCAAATTGTTTGCCTATTGCCACCTCCATAGAATTGATTGTTTCTGCCCCAACCTCAGTTTATCCGCTGCAGAAACCTTCATCCATGTCTTAGTCACCTACAGACAGAGCAATTCTTAGCCAGCCTTCCATCCTCGATTATCTTCCATTTATTTAAAACTCTGCAGCCCATAACCAATCCGCACCAATTCTACCTCATCCATCATTCCTGTGATTGCTGATCTAAACTGGATCCTGGTCCCACAGTACTTCATGTTTAAAATTCTCATTTTTTTTTTCAAATTACTTCATTGCCTTGTCCTTCCCTACTTTTATAACTCCTTTAAGAATACAACTCTCCTAGAACTTTGCTTTCCTCTCCTCCATTTCTGCCCTCTAGTACATCCGTAAATCTTTTTCATCCCACCGTTTAAGTTTATTTATTGGTGTCACAAGTAGGCTTACAATCACACTGCAATGAAGTTACTGTGAAAATCCCCGAGTCACCACACTCCGGCACCTGTTTGGGAGGGAGAATTTAGCATGGCCAATCCACCTAACCAGCACATCTTTCGGACTGTGGGAGGAAACCAGAGCACCTGGAGGAAACCCACGCAGACATGGGGAGAATGTGCAAACTCCGTACAGACAGTGACCCAAGCAGGGAATCGAACCCAGGTCTCTGGCACAGTGCTAACCACTGTGTGCCACCATGCCACCCACCATTTGCAGCAGTGCCGCCTACCATTTGCAGCAGTGCTTTCAGCTTTTGTGGTCCTACACTCTACAATTAAACTGACTTAAATTTCTGCACACCACTTTCTTCCTTTAATATTAAAACTCACCTCTTTAACCAAGTTCCTTGTCACCTTTCCCCTACTGTCCATCTATGTATCCTTACACTTCTGTGAAATATTGGAGATATTTTTCTCCCTTGCAGATGTTACGTAAATGCAGGCTTTTCTTGTGACCCTTGAAATGAAAGGGAAAGCAAAATGCAACCTACATTTTAATATCATTTAGGATTAAGCAATCTTACAGTTTACAACATTATTGCAAATCAATATCTTTTTAATCAGGTTTCCAAAAAATTCTACCCATTAAACCTAAATAATTTGTCCATGTTTAGTTAAGACAATACTTAGCTCAGTTGTGTGTGGAACCAATGACTGAAATCTATATTTCAGGATAAAGACTATCAGAAAGTTATTTCTGGCATTGATATCTCTAAATTGATTCTGGTCCCACTTTCTGTTCAAAGTGATTTAAAATAATTTCAGGAGCAATTGCAGGACAAAGTGGATAGTACTGCATCCCTTTACGTGGTTCAAATTTCTCCTCAAACGATAGGATGAAAGAGTCCTTTGTAAAATGAGTTTGACTTATTAACTGGGATCGACCCTTCTGATAAAGATTTGGTTTTGATTTTCTTAACTTTTCAGAAACATTGGTTCCAAAGTAGATTTGCACTTCAAAAGTAATTAATTATGTGTAAGCCAAGAGACACTTGTCAGAGTTAGTAGATAGGTAGATAAAGATACTCACCTTTGTAGAGAGGTGGTTTATCTGTAATTACTTTTCCCTGAGCCTCTGAATTGCCATTTGGTAGTTTGAATATATAAAATTGTGAAAAAGGAATGGGGAAAAAATATGCAATGTCCCATTTCCCCCACTATCAAATTTATTTAGAAATGTCCAACACTTTTACCACTTCAGTTTATGTGGTTACAACATTTTTAATTGACAAGGGATAGAAGACTCAATTTAATGCCTCCTCAGAAGGATATCACCTCTGACACAGTTCAGCACTCCCTCAATTCTGTACTCAAGTATGTGCCTATATTATGCCTTCAAGTCTCTGAGACGGCTTGAATCTGCAATATTCTGATGAAAGAAAGAGAAAGCGAGCACAACCATTGGTTCAAGGCTGATACATTTTCACAAACCGACCTTGTAAGAGATTGAGTGAGCAGATGTCTTCGAGTTCACTGCCTCGAGCATCTACACAGCTCATGATTTCTGCTCTTCTTTCTCTCCCTCCATCTTCTTTAAACTGCGCAAAAAACTTTTCTGAGTCCTTTCCTTTTGCCACCTGCAACTAGGGCCTTTTCCTATGTTGTTGTGTGCTGATCTTATTAGCTTTCTGTTAATTCACATTAACTGTCAATTGTGATCACAATCCATCGTCAGGAGCCCTGAGCCATTGCCATGACCCAAACATAAACAATCAATTCAGACACATGGTTTTAACTCAAACCATGTAGGTAGTACTCAGACATCTACAATTCACCCTTCATCTACCAGGAACTGATACAAAATACAAATGCAAAAAGGAATTCCTAATCCAAAGCATAAAAAGATTCACATTCCGACATGCATAACTACTTGGCACTCCTAAATAAAGCACCCAAAACCATAGAGCAGGTTTCAATTTTCATGCCTCCCACTTAAAAATGAACAACTAACTGAGGAAAGATTTCTAAAAATTAGACCAATAGATCTATTCTGTGCTTAATTGTTGACCAATCATTCTGTTCTATCTAAACCATTAATTATTGCAGACTCTACGATTAATTATTACTGATCATGTGCTTGTAGTTTACTGTTAGGGGATGGATCAGTTTCAATTATGGATACTTTTACACTACAGGTCCTGGAAGAACAAACTAGCTGACTGGTTCTCCAATATTTTCTAATCTTCCTGTAAACCAACTGAGACTTCAGACCAGCATTCTTTGATACATTTGGCATTTGAAACAGCGATACATGATTTCATAATGTCACAACTGAAAGATAAAAAGATTACACTTGACACATCACAATATTATCACTAAAACACACGATTGCAGCACATTTACGACCCCCAATAAGCCTAGCAACAACCAGGAAGATCCATTGCAAAATGTCTTCCTTGGTGTTGGACGAACAGGTAAATGGCACAATAATTAACCTGCCAAATGTCAATTAGTTGACCATGCCCTTCCCCTCATTTGTTCGTTTAGGTGTAGTTCATTTTAACTAAGCTTAATGGTGAAGCGACACTTATGTTCTTCATTTTGAGGATCACTTAAATACATCTTTTCCAACCCGGATGAGAAACAGAGATAGCTACATTACTTCTGATTCTGGCTGAAGATTTTCAAATGTCATACTCTCAACAGCTTTATTCCCTCCATCGTATTTGGTTAATGTACAGTTGGTGTAGAATTGAGCATAGTGATTGATTACCCTTTTGCGTCTATCACCCATTTGTGCTGGATCAGCTGGTTTTAGTTAGACAAGAAGCGGAACACTTCTACAATGGACACACTGTAGTCCAAGTTACCTTTACTTCTCATTTCTGATGTTGTTCCCTTCACTTTCTCATCTGTAGAACTGAAGATTATGTACATGATATAATAAATGCCTTGAGACATCTTTCCCAATTCCTGGAAGATGGCGTCATCTTAATTGGAATAATTTCAGAATATTTTCACTCTCAAGGCAGGACTTTTTTAAAATTACGTTCACAATTGTTATGTTGGTTATTAGATTCTAATGTTTTTGGTAGAAGTCACATAATACCAAAGCGGAGTTGATTAATCAAATAACCTTTCCCTGCGTTGTAATATTTAAATTTTTGTTTATCCAAAAGTACGTCTTTGCTTCTCTGTGTAAAAGGTTTTCTCAGGCTGCAGAAATCTTCACTGTTGAATCAAATTCAACCATGAGCCACCATTGACACAGATGCACTTTCCATTAGGTAATACAACAAGGCAGTTTCAGAAAGCTTGGTTGATATCCCTGTTCAGAGGCACAGAGGTTAATTACAGGCTCCAATGCTGCCAGCGAAACTAGAAATTAAATTTGGAACTTGCTGATCTGTAAGGCTGAAGTGCTCTGAGCATCAAGTAAACAAATGGTTAAAGCAAAATACAGTTGATGCTGGAATCTGAAACAAAAACAGAAAATGCTGGAAAATCTCAGCAGGTCTGACAGCATCTGTGGCGAGAGAATAGAGTCAATGTTGAGTAAGGATAACCCTTTGTCAGACCTGTAATATATGGTGGCCTGTATTAGAAGGCAATATTGTTCAATCAGTAGTGCGGATCAAGGAAATTATCGGACTGAACATGGGTCTGGATTCCAACTATTTATCCCAAGCTATCCTTTCTCCCTGCAGAGTACAGAGACTCATTCCAATGATGTGGAAACAGAAATGATCTCTGATGACAACATGATTCCCATTTGGAGAAAGTGCTAAATGCTTTTCAAATAGATCAAGAGAAATACCTTGATCTTCTCACCTTACCCTGCTGTCTGTATCATTTATTACCGTAGCATGATAAATATTAAAAGCAATGCACACATTTGATTGCTATCACATGGCTATCAAAACCTTATGAAATATATGGAGCTGCAAAGGCAAAAATGGTTCCTAGTTTGCTAATGATTAGGCATTTTAGTCAAATATGCTGAACTATAATTCAAAGCTACTTTCAGAGGAGAGAGAAATAATTCACCAACAGCACGAAAAGTAAAAGTCCAATGGAGCAATAGATAAATAAGGGCTGAAAATCTGCCGCTTTCTGACAGAGCAACTAACGTTTGACCATTATTGAGAGGGGGGGACTGGAACATCTTATGTTAAGAGTTCGAGACCTTCTGAGACCCCCAGTATATGGTTGACAGACATATGTTTAGCCATTCAGGGTGTGTCTTACCAACAACTAGTAATGAAGCTCACATGGATGTCCAAATTGGGATTGAACCTTGGCTCTGGAAATAAATAATGTTGTTCCCTTTTAAAGGGGTTGATGGTGGTTTCAGCAATTGGTTTTAAGGAGGGCCTGGAAGACACTAACTCCCAATCCACTGGGATTCCCAAGCACTCTGTGGATACCATTTCAAATGTCTTCAGAACCCAATTTACTTGGCTCAACTTTCATTTGGTGTGTTTTTCACTGCAAATTTAAATTACATTGGAAAATATCATATCTGACTGGTCCCAATGTCTGAAAAAATAACATCTTGTCAGGACTTCCATCAAATTTTCCACTCAGTACTGTCTTGAAGTTGCTGATAGTCATTCCCCCACTGTTCATTCAATACAATCAGCATTGACTAGTTTTTCATTCTCTCTCTTCTAAGTTTAATGCAATGTTCCCAAGGGGGTTTAATATGTGTTAAACATATTGATATTTTACTTGTCCAAAACCTTTTACCACCTCGCATATTTCTATAAGATCCAGTATAAAGATCCAGTATAAACATCCCCAGTTTCGAGAGCCTTCTTACAACTCTGGTACCTAATAAATTTAGTTCCTCTTCAATGTTTGGAAGTCTTTTTCATAATATGGTGACCAAAATTGTACACCCGACTTCAAGGAGGGTTGGACCAATGTTTTGTTGACACTCAAGATCACTTAAGATGTAAGCTCTACTTCTTTTTCCGTACAGGTGCTATTTGCCCTCTTTATAAATGTCACTCATGATGTTGACAGCTTCACTGATGTTGTCAACAGTACCTCCAGATCCTCCTATTATGTCCTGCAAATTCATACCATTTAGTTTAGTCGATTAACTTTTCCCAATTTCATGACTTGAGAATTGTGCAGTAAACGATCACTCAACTTCCCAAATCTTTCTGTATTTGATCAGTCTGATCTCAGCTTTGATCAACCTGCAAATTTACAATATGTTGTCTTGTCCTTACTTCAAGGTCATTTATTGAAAGTAAATATCAATACCCCCAGCTGAGATACCTGAAGGATATTTGATAGAGTCATAGTCAGAGGTTTACAGCATGGAAACAGGCCCTGCGACCCAACTTGCCCATGCTGCCCTTTTTTTAACCACTAAGCTAGTGCCAATTGCCCGTGTTGGCCCACATCCCTTTATACCCATCTTACCCATGTAATTGCCTAAATGCTTTTTAAAAGACAAAATTATACCCACCTTTACTACTACCTCTGGCAGCTTGTTCCAGACACTCACCACCCTGTGTGTGGAAAAAATTGCCACTCTGGACCCTTTTGTATCTCTCCCCTCTCACCTTAAACCTATGCCCTCTAGTTTTAGACTCCCCTACCTTTGGGAAAAGATGTTGACTATCTATCTGGTCTATGCCCCCTCATTATTTTACAGATCTCTATAAGATCACCGCTAAGACTCCTATGCTCCAGGGAAAAACAGTCCCAATCTATCCAGCCTCACCTTATAATTCAAACCATCAAGTCCCGATAGCATCCTAGTAAATCTTTTCTGCACTCTTTCTCGTTTAATAATACCCTTTTGATAATAGGGTGACTGGAACTGTATACAATATTCCAAATGTGGCCTTACCAATGTCTTGTCCAACTTCAACAAGACGTCCCAACTCCTCTATTCAATGTTCTGACCAATGAAACCAAGCATGCCAAATGCCTTCTTCACCATTCTGTCCACCTGTGACTCCACTTTCAATGAGCTATGAACATGTACCCCTAGATCTCTTTGTTCTACAACTGTCCCCAACACCCTACCATTGTGGAGGCCGAGACGTTGAGCGTCTTCAAGACAGAAATTGATAAATTCTTGATTTCTCGAGGAATTAAGGGCTATGGGGAGAGAGCGGGTAAATGGAGTTGAAATCAACCATGATTGAATGGTGGAGTGGACTCGATGGGCCGAATGGCCTTACTTCCGCTCCTATGTCTTATGGTCTTATAAACGGAGTAAGTCCTGCCCTGGTTCAATCTGCCAAAATGCATTACCTCGCATTTATCTAACTTAAACTCCATCTGCCATTCATCAGCCCACAGGTCCAATTGATCAAGATCCCATTGCAATCCTAGATAACCTTCTTCACTATGCCACCAACCTTACTAACCATGCCTCCTAAATTCTCATCCAAATCATTAATATAAATGACAAATAACAGTGGACCCAGCACCCATCCCTGAGGCACACCGCTGGTCACAGGTCTCCAGTTTGAAAAACAACCCTCTACAACCACCCTCTGGCTTCTGTCATCAAGCCAATTTTGTATCCATTTGGCTTTCTCGCCCTGGATCCTGAGAGATTTAACCTTATGCAACAACCTACCATGCGGTACCTTGTCAAAAGCCTTGCCTTTGCCTACTTCCATGCCGTTGCAGCTTTGTGGCAAAGCAGTTCAGGAAGGAACATTGGCCTGAGCATAAGAACTCGCTGCTCCTCTTCAAATGGCACCATGGAACCTTAAACATCTAATTGAACAGGCTTAATGTTTCATCCATGGCTGAGGCTCAATGCAAGATATTTGAAAATTGAATTGGATCTTTTAGTACCGCTTTTATCATCCAATGTTTTTCCATCTAGAAATAAAACAATTTGAAACCTAGAACTGAAGCGCAAAATTGGATAGGGTGCTTCAAAGACTTCACAAAAGCAAAGAAGCAAGTGAAACATTAATGTCGACCAATCAAAATATTTACCCTTCTGTGGTGGACCTCAGTTGTGCCTTTGTCCTATATGGACCACCGTTGTGTGTGTTTGGCATACCTGGACACATCCCCTTCCAGTTTGGTTCCTCACCTCGGCACCTAGTATAAAGGTGGCTGTCTCCTCCCCCTTGTTCAGTCCAGGTCGGTTATTTGTTGGGATGTGCTCCTGATTCTGTTGTGAATAAAAGCCTACACTTGTATTGGCACACCGGTAGTCTTTCGCCTTATTGATAGCGCATCACTTTCTATCACTTATATCAGCATAATGTCAGAACAGGCTGATAAAGCCATCCCTATTATGTATGTCAGGCATTTATTAATGACTAGATTCGAAATTTGCAAAGGACGATGACACCTTGTGGACAAAAATAAATACTGCAGAAACTTCCAGCATTAAAATAACCTGAGATTCTCTGATACGACCGTTACCTGTCTGACACTGAAAGCTGCAGTTTGAGTTCCAGCCAGCCGAACTCCTATTTGTTTAGCTCCTACTTGGTTGGATCTTTGAACTGTCATGTTAAGGTAGAGTCCTGTTCATGTCTGGTTACAGGAAGAAGTTTAACAACACCAGGTTAAAGTCCAACAGGTTTATTTGGTAGCAAAAGCCACACCATTACACACATAAATGGGGATGAAGTAGAAATGGTGGAAAGCTTCAAGTTTTTAGGTGTCCAGATCAACAACAACCTGTCCTGGTCCCCCCATGCCGACACTATAGTTAAGAAAGCCCACCAACGCCTCTACTTTCTCAGAAGACCAAGGAAATTTGGCATGTCAGCTATGACTCTCACCAACTTTTGTGTGGCTTTTGCTACCAAATAAACCTGTTGGACTTCTTACTGTGTTTACCCCAGTCCAACGCCGGCATCTCCACATCATGGTTACAGGAATGCATAGAACCATTTTTCAAGTGCTGGAGAGAGTAAGGAGGAGGGAGCCAAGTGAGGCCCTTGAGTGGTCATTCAGGCTTTCATTCAGCTGCTGTTGGGTTTGGGCCAACGGTAGGAGGGGCCTGTGCCAAGTGCCCAGACTACTACCTTTCACTGCACAGACTGGAGGCAGGCCTGGGGTGAGCCCAGAAGGGGAAAAAAAAACAGTAAAACAGGGAAATGGGAAAACTAGACATGAATATACCTTAAAATGGAACAGCAGCAAAACTGGGAAATAAGAACACTGATTCTTTCTGGGAGGCCACTCCCCCACCCTCCTCCTCCCCAGTCCCCAAAGCCTTCCCTGCCTCCATAGTTCCCCTCCGCCAGTGGTCTGTCTACCCTCTTGCTGGGGCATACTAACCTGGCCTCAGTGATATTCGCCCCTACTCTCCCCACCTACCTGTAACTCCAGCTCAAGGTTCTGCACTGCTGGAAACTCACTATAATTCCAGCAATGGCCACTGCTCCCAGTGGCACTGCTGGGAACAGAGAGTTGCTGGTGATTTGATTGGGAGGTAGTTCTCAGATGTGGGACTTCCTGCCCAGATCAGGGCAGAAGTTGGGTCTTAAACCAACTAATGGTCTTTTGGCCATTAAATGCCTGTGGGGAAACCCACTGGATCAGAGCCAGCCTCGTGATTACCTTTTTTCTCAATGGGTGGGGGACCTTGGCATCCCATTCAATCCAGAAAAGGATACAGAAGAGATTTAGCAGAATGTTAACAAGCATTATGGATTTCAATTACGAGGAGAATTTTTGAAACATTAAGACTGTTTTTTCTCTTGGAACATGCCCCTGTCCACATAAATGGGGATGAAGTAGAAATGGTGGAAAGCTTCAAGTTTTTAGGTGTCCAGATCAACAACAACCTGTCCTGGTCCCCCCATGTCGACACTATAGTTAAGAAAGCCCACCAACGCCTCTACTTTCTCAGAAGACCAAGGAAATTTGGCATGTCAGCTATGACTCTCACCAACTTTTACAGATGCACCATAGAAAGCATTCTTTCTGGTTGTATCACAGGTTGGTATGGCTCCTGCTCTTCCCAAGACCGATGTGGAGATGCCGGCGTTGGACTGGGGTAAACACGGTAAGAAGTTTAACAACACCAGGTTGAAGTCCAACAGGTTTATTTGGTAGCACAAGCCACAAGCTATTCCCACTCACATGAAGAAGGAGCTTAAGGTTCCGAAAGCTTGTGGCTTTTGCTACCAAATAAACCTGTTGGACTTTAACCTGGTGTTGTTAAACTTCTTACTGTGTCTTCCCAAGACCGCCAGGAACTACAAAAGATCATGAATGTAGCCCAATCTATCATGCAAACTAGCGTCCCATCCATTGATTCTGTCTACACTTCCCACTGCCTCGGCAAAGCAGCCAGCATAATTAAGGATCACACGCGCCTCGGACATTCTCTCTTCCACCATCTTCCATCGGGAAAAAAGTCTGAGGTCACTTACCAGCCGACTCAAGAACAGCTTCTTCCCTGCTGCCATCAGACTATTGAATGGGCTTACCTTATATTAAGTTGATCTTTCTCTACACCCTAGCTATGGCTGTAACACTACATTCTGCACTCTCTCTTTTCTTTCTCTATGAATGGTATGCCTTGTCTGTATAGCACGCAAGAAACAATACTTTTCACTGTATGCTAATACATGTGACAATAATAAATCAAATCAGTAAGTTGGAGTGATCTGATAGAGACTTTCAAGATGATGCAAGGTTTCCATAGTGTACATAGAGAAAAAATAATGCCTCTGGCGTATAGGTCAGTTCCTAGAGGTCCCGGATTCAAAATCATTGGCACAAGATCAAGAGGGAAGATGAGGAGAAATTTTTCATTCAGAGTATGCAGGATTTGGAACGTTTGACCCGATAAGAGAGTTGGTCAGGTACTTGAGAATGAGGAACTAGGGTTATAGGCAAAAATAGCGATATGGGACTGCGACTAAACACAACTATTCTTTTGGAAGGCATATTGGACGGTACAGCCTTCCTCTGTCCTGTAAATTTCAATGACAGGAATAATAATCGAGCAAACCACCCCCACCCCTGTAGGATAGTGGTCACACTCAGCCAGACAATATGCTGTTTTATGATGAAAGAGATGTTTATCTAGTAATGCATAATGTATTACATAGAATGAAGCAGAGCAAAAAAAAATCAGAAAGCACTCAGCACAATTTGACAAATAGGCAGACAGATTTCTTTTGTCCCAAGATTCCTGCTGCTACTTTCTTTGAAATGTTCTCTCAGCAAGCCTAATTAATGTGCCTCTATTATCATTTAAACTTTGTGCCAGACCCCATTTAATATACTGATTTATGTTATTCAATCGAAAAGTTCCAGATTCGTGTTTTTAACATGCTTTTTGTGCAAACATCGAATCATAAATTAAAGGTGAAACTTCTTTACCAGTAGGTATACAATAGTAGTTCTCAGCTCTGCTGGCAGTGTAACTCATATATATATATATATATATATAATATATATATATATGCTTTAGATGAAAGAAACATGGCTGACTGCTTAATATTTACTGTAAATTAAGTGAACATAGCCTTGCATTTATTAATTACAATCGTGGACACTTGCTTTGTATTATATACGTGGTAAAACTCTTGTTTCCATTTATGCTGTTGAGAGATTCAAGAAATTTGCACTAACGCTTCTAGCTTTGCATGCCTCAAATGCCATTTTATAAAACAGGTTCTTTACTATTGTTTTGAGAGATGCGCTGTACTGTCTCTCTGTGGTTCCTACTCTCTTCCAGCATAAAAAGTAGTTATTTGGCCTCTTATGCCCGAACTCCTTAATTACATTCAAAACATTAGAAATATAAATACGTTTGAATTATCAGACTATCACAATTTAGTCAGACAGATTTCTCCAGTGAAGTGCAAGAATACTGCAGTTGCTACAAATACGGAATAAAACAAAGTGCAGGAAAACCTCAGCAGGTCTGGAAGCATCTGTGTACAGAGAGAAACAAAGTTAATACTTCTTGTTCCACTCACCCCTTGCTCAAAACCTATTCTACCTCTTAACATTTCCCGTTTTGATGAAAGGTCACGGACCTGAAAGGTTAACTGTTTCTCACCCGATGCTGCCTAACCAGTTGCATTTTATTCCCCCCAACATTTACAATTTCTCCCATTGCATTGGTAGTTGTTAACATAGACAAACTGGGAGAGACTGTCAAGAATGCAACGCTGAGAGGATGGAATGGAGTTGGGCAGGCCATAAGACAAAACGTGGACACAATGGAGGAGGTTTGGAGATAGAGTACTCGAGGCAAGAGCAGTTCGGCTGGGAATCAACTTAGGCATGCTGGTCAAAGAAAGCCGTGCCAAAATTAACTATGGTTATTTAAATGAGAGAATACCATATTCAATTCCACTGGTGGGGCAGCTCTTTATTCAAGGATGCTAATGTGACACATGTTAATACTGGAGGGAAGATCCAATGGAAGAAGTCCAAACTCCAGGAAAGAAGCAAAATTCAGACATCAGTTCCATGAGGGATGATAGGGCTGAAACTCGATACTTATTGAATTTGCCAATTTTATGGTCATTTTTTAATGTAAATTATTTGAGTTTTTTCCGTTTTATATATATATTTTTAAATACTTGACTGTGGGACTGACATGGCATCTTCAGTTGTTCAGTCATTTACACAAATTCTTAATTCTCGATTGATAATTTAAAAATATATCACTTGCATAGGTTAACACTTTTACATTTTGACTATCCCTTTTTGCCCTGAAAAGATGGTGGAAGTCATTATTGGACCACCACGTGTAGATACTTTGTACAATTGAGTGGCTTGTGAGGCCATTTCAGACAGCAGTTAAGAATCAACTGTACTGGTGTGGGATTGGAGTCACACACAGGCCAGGATGGGGAAGAATGACCGGCTTCCTTTCTGTGGGTTTCCTCCGGGTGCTCCAGTTTCCTCCCACAGTCCAAAGATGTGCGGGTTAGGTTGATTGGCCATGCTAAAAATTGCCCTTAGTGTCCTGAGATGCGTAGGTTAGAGGGATTAGTGGGTAAATATGTAGGGATATGGGGTGTAGCGGGATCCCCTTTTTAACTCCACTCGTGGGCTTATCTCAGGTTAAGTTCTCCGTTACCCAAACCCCACCAATGCCCGAGTGATTCTCTCTCTCGCCGATGGAACAACGGCCACCTTGCGCCTACTTCACTAGAGTAGCGCTCCCAAGAGAGAGAAAAGGAAACTGCTGCCTATCCACTACCTGGCAGCCTTTCCTGAGTGGGCGGTTTCGAAGCGCCCAGAGTACCCTCAGTTCTAGACTCCGGAATTATGGTAAGGGATATTTAATATTGTGACTTGGTCAGAGATCGTTGGTGAGAAATTGAAAAGATCAAAACGGACACCAATGGAAGTCAAAGATATATATATATTTGTTAAAACATCAAGGTCAAGATCACCAAACACCAGGAAAACAACACACGATGCCTTATGCTGTATAAGACTATAACTATGGAAGGAATACTAAAACGGGCACCTCGGGAATGCTTATTTTACACAAGTTTACCAGTGTCTTAAACTATGAAAGGTGCATGCAAAAGCCCCGCCCCCTTTCCCCAAAGCCTCATCCACTATGATGATCTCGGGAACTTTGCGAATTACCAGAGGATACTCACAATCCTAGTTTAAATTGCTCAGTGGGCTTCGGGCTGCGTGCTGGAGATGAACGAGAGGCAGGCAGGAACAGGGGAAGAGAGAGGAGAAAGTCCAGAGCTTGCTTGTCCCTTTTTAAAACCTGAACCAGTGATTCTCTCACACAAAACAGTTTCTGATCATTGGTAGTTTTGATTGACTGGAACAAAAGGGCCAGAACTGTCGGGACCGCCCTTGATATTTTAATGTCTTTTAAATGTTCTCTGAGTCAGCCTGATTGGAATCCCATCAGCGAGCTGAGTCTTGATATTGTCCGTGGATGGAATGATCTCTGTTCTCATTGTCTTGCTGCTGGGCTATTTACTCCTCGTCTGCTGGCCATGATTTCTCCTTTGTTTCCTGTTGATTAGATCATCCCTGTCTCGATCTTCTCGTTATTCCCAGCCTCTTGCATATTCATGTGGCCTGACAGCCAGTCGGCCATTTTCCTTATCCCTGGGTTCTTTAATCATAGAGGATTTGCCCTAAAACTTACAGGGGCTAGGGCCTGGATGGGATTGTGGTCAGTGCAGACTCGATGGACCGAATGGCCTCTTTCTGTACTGTAGGGATTCTATGGTTTAAATGGTTTTAGGCAATTGTTTGATCTTCCAACGAAAATAAACAGCTTCATGGTCACTTTCATTCTCCCTGATGTCAACTATTTTTAAAAAACTGTTATCAAGTTCTCTAACTATCAAGGCATGTGAATCATGATTGATGGCTTTTGCGACTGGTCCAATAGCTTGTGAGCAGGCAAAGAATGGGGGCGATTCTCCCCCAAAATAATTCTAAATGTCGAATTTGCGTGTTTTCAGTGGGAGTTTCAAAATGAATCTCCCACACTGAGTACTGCAGAGTGCACAAGCATAAATCACGTGGAAATTCAGGGGTGGGACCTATTCCCGCTGGAGAGGCTGTCAGCATAGCGCAGCGCGCGCCACTGCGCATGCACCGATCTGTCAGCGCCAAGATCGACGTCCTGATCACTGGCCAGCCCCGCGACCCTTCATTGCTGGCCATGAGATTCCCCCCACAGCCCAATCACTGCCCCCCCCCTCCCCCCCCAGAACATGTCTGATCAGCCTTAACCCCTCCCCCCACACCACCAGCCCCGATGTTCCCCACAGTCCCAGCACCCCCAGGCGACTGCCACCCCCCACCCCAATGCCCTGCCCCGATTGCTAGCCTCCCTCTATCACTCAGCCCGACTGCAGAGTGGTAGCAGGACCCCCCCACTGATCCCCCCCCTGCCCCTCCTTCAAGCCCCAACCCCTTGGCACTACCGAGGCTGGCAATGCAAAGGTGGCAATCCCAAGGGGGCACCCCCCCACCCGACCCTTTGGTGGGCCGCCAGCTCCCCGCGAGTGGGGAGCTGTACTAAACCCCGCTGGAGTGAACCACTCCTGGCTAGGGGAACAAAGAACATTACAGCACAGGAACAGGTCCTTCGGCCCTCCAAGCCTGCACCGACCATGCTGCCCGACTTAACTAAAACCCACTACCTTCCGGGGACCATATCCCTCTATTCCCATCCTATTCATGTATTTGTCAAGATGCCCCCAAAAAGTCACTGCCGTATCCGCTTCCACTACCTTCCCCGGCAACGAGTTCCTCTATGTAAAAAATCTGCCTCTACATCTCCTTTAAACCTTGCCCCTCGCACCTTAAACCTGTGCCCCCTAGCAATTGACTCCTCCACCCTGGGAAAAAGCTTCTGACTATCCACTTTGTCCATGTCTCTCATAATCTTGTAGACTTCTATCAGGTCACCCCTCAACCTCTGTCGCTCCAGTGAGAACAAACCAAGTTTCTTCAACCTCTCCTCATAGCTAATGCCCTCCATACCAGGCAACATCCTGGTAAATCTTTTCTGTACCCTCTCCAAAGCCTCCATATCCTTCTGGTAGTGTGGCGAACAGAATTGAACACTATATTCCAAGTGCGGCCTAACTAAAGTTCTATAAAGTTGCAACATGTCTTGCCAATTTTTAAACTCAATGCCCCAGCCGATGAAGGCAAGCATGCCGTATGCCTTCTTGACTACCTCCTCCACCTGCATTGCCGCTTTCAGTGACTTGTGTACTTGTACACCCAGATCCCTTTGCCTATCAATACTCTTCAGGGTTCTGCCATTTACTATATATTTCCTATGTGTATTAGACCTTCCAAAATGCATTACCTCACATTTGTCCGGATTAAACTCCATCTGCCACCTCTCCGCCCAAGTCTCCAACTGATCTATATCCTGCTGTATCCTCTGATGTTCCTCATCGCTATCCGCAAATCCACTAACCTTTGTGTCGTCCGCAAACTTACTAATCAAACCAGTTACATTTTCCTCCAAATCATTTATATATATATTACAAACAGCAAAGGTCCCAGCACTGATCCCCGAGGAACACTTGTCACAGCCCTCCATTCAGAAACATACCCTCTGTCTTCTTTGACCAAGCCAGTTTTGTATCCACCTTGCCAGCTCACCTCTGATCCCATGCGACTTCACCTTCTGCACCAGTCTGCCATGAGGGACTTTGTCAAAGGCCTTACTAAGTCCATGTAGACAACATCTACTGCCCTACCCTCATCAATCATCTTTGTCACTTCCTCGAAAAACTCGATCAAGTTCGTGAGACACGCCCTCCCCTTCACAAAACCATGTTGCCTCTCACTGATATGTCCACTTATTTCCAAGTGGGAATAAACCCTGTCTCGAAGAATCCTCTCCAATAATTTCCCTACCAGTGATGTAAGGCTCACCGGCCTGTAAGTACCTGGATTATTCTTGCTACCTTCCTTAAACAAAGGAACACAATTGGCTATTCTCCAATCCCCTGGGACCTCCCCTGTAGCCAGTGGGGGAGGGGAGGAGATGCTAGTGGGCCTGGAGATTTCAGTCCCGGGCCCACTAATAATAGTTAAATTGCATGGAAATTAGAATTTACATAAATTCTGCAGCTTCGCGCCAATTTCTGGCACAGAGCTGATGGCGCCTGAAATGGCGGCTGCCAGAGAGTCCGTGGCACCCAGCGGAAAGCCCGCAAATTGGCCTCCGCTGGAGTCTCCCAGCCCACCGCGTGACAAAAGCAGTGCAGCAGGCTGGGAGAATCACTCCCAGTATGTTTCTTTTACACAAGTACAAAATGAGCACTTTGTGTAGTGCAAAGCCCATTATATTTGATGAATGTGTGCACCCTGGGGATCATTAGTTTGAATTTATTCACTGTGTAGATTTCTATGGAATCTTGGCTGTTTGCTAGAAACCTCAGTTGTATTTTAGATTCTTATCTGGAAGGCACACATGCACTGTGGACAATGCTACAATTGGACACCTTCCCAGCTTGACTGAACACTCACTAACATTTACTATTCAGATTCATACATAAGAATGGGTAGTTGGCATTCCATCTGTCCACAGGATAATTACAGATAAATGTTTACCAATTTTGCTGGTAGCTCCATAGCAACGTTTGCATAATTGGGATGGGATTCAATAGCATCACGGGTTAATGAGCACTTAAATCCCATCTTTGATGCCTGGACTTGATTTGAACCCATACAGCAAAAGGTGAACCAATGCAAACTTTATAGTCTCGCTTCTGCCTTGTTTCTCCACCCTGGCCACTGTCTCAAGCTGAACCAGACTATATGTCGCCTCGGAGTGCAAACCCTGAGTTGACATTCCAGCTCTAAATTGCCATAATCACAAAAGACTGTCTATTTCCATCTCTGCAATATTGTTTGCATTTACCCTTTACAGTCGGTCTGCTGCTGAAACACTCATTCCTGGTTTTATTACCTCTGGAATTAGACATTCCCAATGGTCTTCTGGGCAGTCTCCCATTTTCCCTTTCATAAACCTCACTGCCCAGAGCCTATCATGCATCAAGTTCCATTTGTCTGTCTTTGTTCCGCCACTTCTGCTCCCAAATCACAAACCAAGCATTAACCTCTCCCTTTGTAATCAGCTCTAGCTGATTAAATGCCATACATTCCTCTGATTGTAGCTCTTGTGCAACTCATTCACCCTTTGCCCACTATTGGCAGCCATGCCATTAAATGCTTAGTCACCACAATCTAAAATTAAAAACAGAAAATGCTGGATAAAATCAACAGGTCTGGCAGCGTCTGTGGAGAGAAACAGAGTTAACATTTTGGATCTAAATGATCCTTCGACAGAATAATCTGGAATTTCCTTTCTAACCTTCTCTTTGATTACCCTCCTTAAAACCCACCTCTTCGACCAAGCTTTTGGTCATCCCTCTTTAATTCTTCCTTTTGTTTAGAATCCATTTTTTCTCTTCTTATGTAGAACCTCGGAATGCTTTATGATGTTAAAAGCTTGATCTAAATACAGCTGTTACTGCAATTATGCTTAATACAGAGCAACAAACTCCCTGCAGTTCTTTACCAGTCTTATATCCTGTTACAATACACAAGCACAACACAAATGTCTTTTCTTCAATTTTATTTTTTATAGAATGTGTCCAGGAAGGAATGTACAAACCATCTTTGAGAATTGTGACCACAGAGTATGTATAAACTGATATCAAAGATTCCCAAACCACACACACACACAACGCCAACAGCAACTGCCAAAGAATTTCAACTGAGTTTCTAGTCACACTTGAGATGATTAATGATCTTGGATCCCTGTCAACCAACCATATTTTCACTGGTGAGATTTTATCTGCACAGCAAATGTCAGAAGAAAAAAGTAAACATTTTAAGCATCCTGCCCACAATGGTTGAAAATTGTACAGTAATTAAAATACCAATTCTTTAGATAATGCATCTATTCCCACACATTTTATATTCATCACTTTAGAAAACGTACATAAAAATATTTTATTTTTGTTGAAGTCGACACAAACAATTTACAACATTAGAGACCTATATGTACTTTGTATAAAGGGAATGTTTTAATTTGCAGAAGTACGCAAAATAAATCAAGTGTAGAAAATAAATCATAAAATACAGAAGAGTTGAAATTGATTCACATATTCAATACCTGACTTATTTCAGAAGATCTATGTCAAGTGCAATATTTGTCTTTTGGGTCTATTCCGTGCCTTCAGCAATACATTACTACCATCTCTTACAGCATTTTTGATTTCCTCATCTTCAGATCTTAAACAAGTTACTAGAAATAAAAAATGTCGATGTTTTATCGATCTAGCGCATTGACATTCATCAGCGCCATATAAAATATAAAACAAATGTAATATAGCATTTATGCTAAGCTCTCAATTTATAGAATTCAATGAAACCAGAATAGAAATGATCCCGCATAGAAAGTCTCTTGTTTTTATATAAATGCGTGGCTTAACAACAAACAAAAGGAAAAAAAAAGTTCCTTGGAAATAAATCTCTGGATATTCAATTAATTATGGCTTTTTTGCAACATGGCAAAAATCGCAGCTCAAAGCAGACATCTCCTCACAGAGGTGGTTAAGATTGTTGCAGTCCATTTCCTGCAGCCTCATATTAATTTTATGGCAGCATGCATGTTGCATATTACAAGTTATTTTGCTTTGTTTTACAGCACGCACATTTGGATTAAAATAATATTTACTATTCAATGGATACTATTCAAAAGGTCCAAAACATTTGCGCTACTCTGATTTTTTCTCAACAGGTTGGCGATCTTTGCGAATAATTGGCAATGGATGCGCTTCGCTGTTGAAGATCCAGTGGTCCAGTGGAAGGAGGTCATCATCAGAGAACATCAAATAAAGATACCTGGAGGCAAGCAACAAGAGTTCATACTAAAACAGATGAGAAAGGTAACATATGAACCCACTGATTTTAATGTTGTTGTTACAAGTTCAAGGTTTATAAGATGGTTAAATTTTAGGACTATGTCTTCAACTGAAAGTAAAATGAAGGGGACCACGTGACCTGTTCTGAATTCTGCCTGTGAGCAAGCCTGGGTGATTTATTTTAGAGATTAAGGGGGAGCCCGGATTGTTTTACTGGGAAGGAGGTGCAAGGTGTTTAGATTTGGAGACAGTGGCAGCTGCCTGTGTGCCAACAGTTGATAGACTGTGAATCTCCAAAGACCCAGGAAAGTGTTGAGAATGTTGGGGTGTACACAGTTGTGCCTCAAGCTGTCCATTTACTTCCAAGATAAGAGAGTCAGGGTCTTAAGGATATTTAAGCTGCATTTCAACCTGGATACAAGGCCCATGATTCATGTAGCAATGGAGATGGTCTTGAGAGAGGAAGGGTGCAAGATATCCTGAAAACTCTCAGACAAGATTAGCCTGCCAGAATTCTGGAGGGGGAGAGCACAGCACCTATAGGCAACAAGATGCTGTAGTTCACTAATCAGCAATGAGGGTAGGATTTCATGTTCAGATTGAAAAGATTAAATTCATGAGGAGTTAAAATGAAGCTGCAAGATTCACCTAACTTATGCTGGAACAACTATCTCCAGTGGCCAAAAGCTCAGTGTGAAAAACAGTTCTGAGATTTAAGGTTACCAGGCTGGGAAAGGAAATGAACAGAAGTAAAACATCAGGCGCTAAGAATTGGTCTCTAAGGAGATTGCAGCAATACGTAGAACTTTAGATTCCTCCAAAATTCTGAACAATGCTGTTCCATGCAAGTCCAACATGGATCTAGATTTGCCACTAATTTTTCAAAAATGAAATTTGTGATAGCAAGCTTTTGAATCAAATGCTCATAGTTCTACCTTTAGCAAATATTAGTTAATTTTCTTTTTCATCAGTTTTAACATATTCACATCAAAATGGCAGCTGCACACAATCCTGTAGCAGATGATTTTGAGAGATACAAACCTTTTTTTGGCAAAAGACGACAAATCAAAGCATACCTTCATCAAGTATGTAGACTGGCACAAATTCTATTGTTGACATTCAGGTGAATCACTTGGAAACTTGTTGACATGTACCCAACCCTATTAATGGGAACTTAATGCTGAACGGCTTGAATCTCATTTTACAGAAAAACACTACTGAGTTCAGATATTTAAGTGTTTATTCCAATGTGCTTTAAAAAACTGCATTCTTGTCTACGACAAAGAAATAAAATCATTTCTTCATAACCAAAACTTAGCACTTTTGTTCATGGACTTTTTTTGTGTTTATTCCCTGCTCCTTATTTGGTTTGGCTTGAATTTCTCATGAATGAACCAATCAATTTAGGAAATGACTTCAAAAGAATTTAATTGGATGCAAAGCAATTTGGGGCATCCTGAAATCATTGAAGTTTTTCTTCCATCCATGAGATCAGGATTTAAAGTCGCAATAAAATGGATGTACTGAGATGTAAATGGATTACCCTCTTGTTTACTAATATTTCAGTTAAACTCCATTCAAACAAGTGTCCAAAATGGTGTTTTGGGAGGGGGGGGGGGGGGGGGGGGGGTGGCGGTGGCGGCGGGGGCGGAAAAAGAAATTAAGCAGGGCAAGTTCAATCTTCCACTTGCTTGTAGACAAAGGAAATCTTTACTGACAGACATTATTTCAAAACCTTCTGCAAACATCTGCTCCACTCCAGCTTTGAAATCTACGACTACTGGACAGTGGGACAGAGATTCTGGCAGCTTAGATTGAAGGGAACTGCAAAGGAAGTATGGTACAACCACTCTTGGACCATTTCAGAACAAAAATCTCAAATTTAAATCTTTGCACTAGTCTTTTTCTACACACATGGTATTCCCAAATCCTGGATCCGAAAGAACTAGCAGGTTATACACCTTGTTATTCACTGCTTTGAATTATGTAATTCAAATTAATGTTCATGAGTTTGTTTTTCTTTGTGTTGTCAATATTTTATTGAAGGGCCACACACAAATACAGACCAGTAAATGTTCACGTTATTGAAGATGCTATGCACAAATGGTATGATGGCAATTGTAACTTTTTTTGCTCTCATTCTTCGGTGCTTTGTTGAAAGAATAGCTCTGAATACTATATTTGATGTATCCTTTGGTAATTCCTTTGTGTTTTTTCATTTTCCCAACTCTATTCCTATCCTCCACTAATACATTTCCGTTGTATTTAAATTAAAAAATATAGAAAATTCAGTCTATCTTTGTTTCCTAATTATTATTTTCACTGCACAACGTGGCATGGAAGTATATACGCTCAGAAGTTTCTAGGTGTGACCCAGTGTATGTGAAAATGAAAATCTTCTATGATAATTGCACTGTTTTTGTTACATATGTCCCTGATCTCCATACTTGCACATTCCATGAGATTTATATTATCAAGAGATCTGCAGGCCTTTCCTGTCAGGCTTGGGTTCCTTGCTATGTGTTAATTCCACTCATATTATTTTGTACTCACCAACTTCATTCTAGATTTTCTGTCATGCAAATATAATTGTTGGATGAAATATATGTGTATCATGCTTCTTGTAAGGGTTATGTTTAGAATTCAGATGTTTTGCTCTACAGAATCAGGCTAGAATAGTTATGACATTTTAGAAGTGAAATTATACGACCTCTACCAAAGGTCATTCTTTTCACATTTTGACTTCCAAATGGAAGTCCTTGGCGAGGACTGGAGGTTTGTTCTTGGCCCAAAATCATTTATTTCAAAGATTATCTACACTCTTTCTAGATCTTACTCATATGAAGCTATGTTCACACACATTTTTATTAAAATACATCATCCATATATGTGCGCCAGTGCTACAAATGGTACTTAAGGACACTTTAGACAAGTGGCACAAAATCAATATGTTTTCTTCTACTTTGGTACTTACTTCAGAGTTTCTGCCAGAAAGAAGCTCTGTTGCACATCATCATGAGTTGGTTGGTTGGAATAAACATCTCTAATCCCAGAATATCCAGCAGCTACTCTGCAGGTCTTTTCCAGTGCCTAGTTTACAAAGAATATTATATAATTGATGACTCCTTGGCCAATACATTGCTGCATCAGATCGACAACAAACAATACATCATCAGATTCAACGTTCTCACAAATGTGTCTCACGACTTGATCGAGTTTTCCGAGAAAGTGACGAAGATGATTGATGAGGGTAGGGCAGTGGATGTTGTCTACACGGATTTCAGTAACGCCTTTGACAAGGTCCCTCATGGCAGACTGGTGCAGAAGGTGAAGTCGCATGGGATCAGAGGTGAGCTGGCAAGGTGGATACAAAACTGGCTCGGTCAAAGAAGACAGAGGGTAGCAGTGGAAGGGTGCGTTTCTGAATGGAGGGCTGTGACAAGTGGTGTTCCTCAGGGATCAGTGCTGGGACCTTTGCTGTTTGTAATATATATATAAATGATTTGGAGGAAAATGTAACTGGATTGATTAGTAAGTTTGTGGACGACACAAAGATTGGTGGATTTGCGGATAGCGATGAGGACCATCAGAGGATACAGATCAGTTGGAGACTTGGGCAGAGAGATGGCAGATGGAGTTTAATCCGGACAAATGTGAGGTAATGCATTTTGGAAGGTCTAATACAGATAGGAAATATACAGTAAATGGCAGAACCCTGAAGAGTATTGATAGGCAAAGGGATCTGGGTGCACAGGTAAACAGGTCACTGAAAGTGGCAATGCAGGTGGAGGAGGTAGTCAAGAAGGCATATGGCATGCTTGCCTTCATCGGCCGGGGTATTGAGTTTAAAAATTGGCAAGTCATGTTGCAGCTTTATAGAACCTTAGTTAGGCCGCACTTGGAATATAGTGTTCAATTCTGGTCGCCACACTACCAGAAGGATGAGGAGGCTTTGGAGAGGGTATAGAAAAGATTTACCAAGATGTTGCGTGGTATGGAGGGCATTAGCTATGCGGAGAGGTTGGAGAAACTTGGTTTGTTCTCACTGGAGTGATGGAGGTTGAGGGGAGACCTGATAGAAGTCTACAAGATTATGAGGGGCATGGACAAAGTGGATAGTCAGAAGCTTTTTCCCAGGGTGGAAGAGTCAATTACTAGGGGGCATAGGTTTAAGGTGCGAGGGGCAAGGTTTAAAGGAGATGTACGAGGCAGATATTTTACACAGAGAGTCGTGGGTGCCTGGAACTCGTTGCCGGGGGAAGTAGTGGAAGCGGATGCAGTAGTGACTTTTAAGGGGTGCCTTGACATGTACGTGAATAGGATGGGAATAGAGGGATATGGTCCCTGGAAGGGTAGGGGGTTTTAGTTAAATCAGGCAGTATGGTCAGCTTGGAGGGCCAAAGGGTCTGTTCCTGTGCTGTAATTTTCTTTGTTCTTTTTAATATCAGGACTCTCTAACATGCTGAAAACTCACAAACACCCAAGTTAACCATGTTAATGTGCTACTTGCAGCAAAATAGATTTTCTCTATGTAAAACCATATCAATTTATTGCATTATAACTAAATTGATCAAAACATGAGGAAAATAGCACTAATATATTTAAAGGGAATCTAGATAAAAGATACGAAGAGAAAGATATGTTGATGGAGTTAGATAAAGAATGGTGGGGAGGAGGTGTGTGTGAAACATAAAAACTGCTGTGCCACATAGCCTGTTTTCTACGTTCTGAATACTTTGTAACACTTCATTTTGATTCATGCAATACTTATTTTAAAACTGAATTCATGCAGGACTACTTGGCTATTGTTCTATCAAAAATTAGTACCTTCATACTTGCTGAACATATGGATAAAATTCACTTGCTTAAGCCAAAACTAAACTGATTATTGGAGGGGAATGAATAAAAATGTGCGCTAAAATATGGTTATTTTCCAGGTATTGAACGCATCCAAGATTGTCGGATGAAGGGTGTCTCTCTACCTGACATGAGCCCAAATTCAGCCCTAGTGCTAAAGGACCATGGCACAAGGCTACGCATGATTCTGGGCTGACTTGTCAATCTAAGTGAAGTGGATTCCAATGGTTGTAAGTGTAGGAAATTAAAACAATTAGTCATAGAGGTTTACAGCATGGAAACAGGCCTTCGGCCCAACTTGTCCATGCTGCCCTTTTTTTTTTAAAAAAACCCTAAACTAATCCCAATTGCCCGCATTTGGCCCATATCCCTCTATATACACGTCGTACCCATGTAACTATCTAAATGCTTTTTAAAAGATAAAATTGTACCCGCCTCTACTACTACCTCTGGCAGCTTGTTCCAGACACTCACCACCCTCTGTGTGAAAAAATTGCCCCTCCAGACACTTTTGTATCTCTCCCCTCTCACCTTAAACCTATGCCCTCTAGTTTTAGACTCCCCTACCTTTGGGAAAAGATATTGACTATCTACCTTGTCTATGCCCCTCATTATTTTATAGACCTCTATAAGGTCACCCCTCAGCCTCCTACGCTCCAGAGAAAAAAGTCCCAGTCTATTCAGCCTCTCCTTATAACTCAATCCATCAAGTCCCGGTAGCATCCTAGTAAATCTTTCATGCACTCTTTCTAGTTTAATAATATCCTTTCTATAATAGGGTGACCAGAATTGCACACAGTATTCCAAGTGTGGCCTCACCAATGTCTTGTACAACTTCAACAAGACGTCCCAACTCCTGTATTCAATGTTCTGACCGATGAAACCAAGCATGCCGAATGCCGCCTTCACCACTCTATCCACCTGTGACTCCACTTTCAAGGAGCTATGAACATGTGCCCTTAGATCTCTTTGTTCTGTAACTCTCCCCAGTGCCCGACCATTAACTGAGTAAGTCCTGCCCTGGTTCAATCTACCAAAATGCATTTGTCTAAATTAAACTCCATCTGCCATTCGTCAGCCCACTGGCCCAATTGATCAAGATCCCACTGCAATTGGAGATAACCTTCCTCACTGTCCGCCATGCCACCAATCTTGGTGTCATCTGCAAACTTACTAACCATGCCCCCTATACTCTCATCCAAATCATTAATATAAATGACAAATAACAGTGGGCCCAGCACTGATTCCTGAGGCACACCGCTGCTCACAGGCCTCCAGTTTGAAAAACAACTCTCTGCAACCACCCTCTGGCTTCTGTCGAGAAGCCAATTTTGTATCCATTTAGATACCTTACCCTGGATCCCATGAAATTTAACTTTATGCAACAACCTATCATGCGGTACCTTGTCAAAGGCCTTGCTAAAGTCCAGTAGACAACATCAACTGCACTGCCCTCATCTACCTTCTTGGTTACCCCTTCAAAAAACTCAATCAAATTTGTGAGACATGATTTTCCACTCACAAAGCCACGCTGACTGTCCCTAATCAGTCCTTGCATCTCTAAATGCCTATAGGTCCTGTCTCTCAAAATACCTTCCAACAATTTACCCACCACAGATGTGAGGCTCACTGGCCTGTAGTTCCCAGGCTTTTTCCTGCAGCCCTTTTTAAACAAAGGCACAACATTTGCCACTCTCCAATCTTCAGGCACCCCACCCGTGACTATCGATGGCTCAAATATCTCGGCTAGGGGACCCGCAATTTCCTCCCTAGCCTCCCACAACGTCCTGGGATATACCTCATCAGGTCTCCAGATTTATCTAACTTGATGCGCTTTAAGACTTCCAGCACCACCTCCTCTGTAATATGTACACTCTTCAAGACATCAATATTTATTTCCCCAAGTTCCCTAACATCCATGCTTTTCTCAACAGTAAATACTGATGAGAAATATTCATTTAGGATCTCACCCATCTCTTGTGGATCCGCACATAGATGATCTTGTTGATCCTTAAGAGGCCCTACTCTCTCCCGTGTTACTCTTTTGCCCTTTATATATTTGTAGAAGCTCTTTGGATTCTCCCTTGCCTTATCTGCCAAAACAATTTCGTGTCCCCTTTTTGCCCTCCTGATTTCTCTCTTAACTCTACTCCTACACCCCCTATACTCTTCAAGGGATTCACTTGATCCCAGCTGCCTATGCACGTCATGTGCCTCTTTCTTCTTCTTGACCAGGGCCTCAATATCCCGAGTCATCCAGGGTTCCCGGAGGGTCCCCTATTAGTCTGGTATAATAGGTGCTATTCTATATTCGAGGTATATCATTGGAGCAGTGAGTTTTACTCAGCATCCCACCTGTAAGTAGTTTATATCAGCACTGGAATCTAAAAGCAGAAATGTCTTCCAGATAAAGCACCACTATCTTTTGCTTAATAAGCTAAAAAAAGCTTGCAGCTGGCCTAAGGAGATTGGTTAATTTGATGTGCAAATATATCCACAGGAAGAATTGAGAGCCAATTTTACAAATGTATGCTCCTGGCAGGGAACATCACCTGCTAAGAATGCATATTAGAAAATTAAGGGCCACTCCCCAAAATTGAATTAAAATAAAAGGACAGAAAATACTGCATTTATAATTTCCCAATATGAGTACCCAGCAGGGTGAACACTCTGATCTTTAATCCTATTACTATTTTCAATCGTTAATTGTTCCTGTTTCAACATATCTTATCCTCCTTAGTATAACAGAAATTTATACATTAAGTTTTATCAGTTAAATGAATAACTTTACAGAGAAAATTTTGCTATGTGTGCAGTGATCTTTGGTCAGCACTTTTCATTTTTATGCTATGTAAATTGTACTACAACGTTTAAGGGAACTAACCTGCAGATACTAGAAATGCTGAGTTTAAGGCAAAGAGTGCTTCCTGTGTAGCCAAAACATTCACCCAGTGCAGATTCAGCTTTCACAATGTAACCTCAGCAATCTACACAGCTTATTCACTGCACTTGAATTTTTGTTTGTAAACATTATACAATTCTGTACATACACGACTGAACAGGTTACGGGTTAATCATGGGAGAATTTAACATTGCTGACATGACAGTGGAGAAGGGAAGGATGAAAGTAAAGAAATTGCATGAGTAATACGTTTCTCAGCACAATATGGCAAGCAGAGTAGCAGGGCACGTGTTCTGTCCTTGGACAGCCACTTGCTTCCAGACTAACATATGTGTTTCTAGTGAAATAAGGCTCATCCTTCAGCATAGAGTGGAACTTTCACAGGTACTTGATAAAACTTTATGAAACTTTGGTTAGGCTGCACTTAGTGTATTGCGTTCAATTCTGGTCGCCACATTACAGGAAGGACGTGGAGACTTTGGAGAGGGTGCAAAAGAGGTTTGCCAGGGTCCTGCCTAGATTAGAGGGTATGAGCTACAAGGAAAGGTTGGACAAACTAGGGATGTTTTCTCTGGAGCGGCTGAGGCTGAGGCAAGACCTGAAAGAAGTCTATAAAATTATGAGAGGCATAGATAGGGTTGACAATCAGACTCTTTTCCCCAGAGTTGAAATGTCTAATACTAGGGGGCATGCACTTAAGGTGAGAGGGGGAAAGTTCAAAGGAGATGTGAGGGTCAAGTTTTTTAACCAGAGAGTGGGAGGTATCTGGAACGTGCTGCCAGCAATGGTGGTGCAGGCAGATACGACAGGGTGTTTAAGGGGCTTTTAATTAGCACATAAATATGTAAAGAATAGAGGGATATGGACCAAGGGCAGGCAGAAGAGATTAGTTTAATTAGGCGTCATGTTCAGCACAATATCGTGGGCCGAAGGGCCTGATCCTGTGCTGTATTGTTTTATGTTCTATGTACTATTGAGCAGTTGGCTGCTTGGCTGGCACACGCCCTTAGCCAATCATCCATTAGCAAATTGGCCACGGTGGATTTGGAAAACACAGTGAAATGGTATGACGGTGCATAGGCAATGGATAGTCTTTCAAGAATTATTACAAAATTTACAGAAACTGTGCATTCCTTCAAGGTGCAAAAACCCAAAAAGTCAGTCAGTCAGCTGTGGCAAACTAAGGAGGTTAAGACTTGTATAAGATTAAAAGAAAAGATCTATAAAGTTGCCGGAAATAATAGTCAACCTGAGGATTGGGAGCAGTTTAGAATATATTGAAGAAGGACCAAGAAAATGATAAAGAAAGAGAACTGAAAATAGCTGTAAAGTAGCATAAAGCTTAAAAAACTTCTATAGGCACATAAAAAGGAATTGTTTGGCTAAGACAAATGTGGGTCCATTACAGGCAGAGTCATGAGAATTTATAATCAGGAATAGACAAATGGCAGAGAAGTTCTTTTTTTGTTTATGAGATATGGACATCGCTGCTCATCCTTGAGGGCATTAATGAGTGAACCACATTGTTGTAGATCTGGAGTCACAAATAGGCCAGAGGAAGTAAGGACAACAGATTTCCTGCCCTAAAGGGCATTAATGAACCAGATGGGTTTTTACAATAATTGACAATGGTTTCCTGTTCGCCATTAGACTTCTAGATTTCTATTGAATTCAAATTTCATCATCTTCCATGATGATCTATACTTGTGGTTGTCTTCACGGAGGAAGATACAAGAAATTTTCCCGAATTAAAGATCCAAAGGACTGAGAATGAGGAATTGAAGGAAATTAGTATAAGTAAAAATGTTGTATTGGAGGTTGATAAATGTCCAGGACCTGATATTCTACAACACTGTGTTGAGAAAGGAAGCTGTGGAGATAGAGTCACAGAGTCACACAGCACAAAAAAGGTCCTTCAGCCCATTGAGTCTGCACCGAGAAAGTGGATGGAATTTTCAAGCTTCTATCACCGGCAGGATTTTCCAGTCCTGCTGAAGTCAATGGAGTTTTGAACAGTTCACTACATTTTCAGGCCACATCCCCCGCCACAACGGGGCCATAAAACTCCACCTAATGGTGCTTTGGTGATCATCTTCCAAAATTCTGGAATGGTTCCTGCAGATCGGATGGTAGCAAATGTCACCCACTATTAAAGATGGGAGGGAGAGAGAAGACAGGGAACTACAGAATTTTTATCCTCACTCAGTATGAAGGAAAAGGCTGGAATCTATTCTAAAGGACATGATAAATTGGACACTTGGATAACAATGATCTGACTGGGCACAGTCAACATGGATTTATGAATGAGAAATAATGCGATGAACCTGTTGGGAGTTTTTTGAGGCTGTTGCTCACAGAATTGATAAAAAGGGAATTGGTGAACATAGTATTCTTGGATTTTCACTTTTGATAAAGTCCCCCACAGGAAGCTGGTTAACAAAATTAAAGCAAATGGGATAGGAGGTAATATACTGACATAGATGAAGGATTGCTTAACAGGCAGAAAACAGAGAGTAGGAATAAATGGGTCATTCTCGGATTGGCAGGCTGTGGCTCGTGTGATACCACAAGGATCAGTACTTGGGCCCCAGCTGTTCTCAATATACATCAATGATTTGGATGTGGGTCCAAATGTAATATTTCTAAACTTGCAGATGACACAAAGCTAAGTGGAAATGTGTGTTGTAAGGAAGCTGCAAAGTGGCTTCAAGGGATTTAGACAGACTTGGTGAGTGGACAAGAATATGGAAATGGAACATAATGAGGAAAAACGTGAGGTTATTCACTTTGTTAGGAGGAAGAGATATGCAGAGTATTTTTTTAAATGGTGAGATATTAGAAAATATAGGTGTGTGTGGAGTTTGCGTGCTCCCCCATGTCTGTGTGGGTTTCCTCCAGGTGCTCCCGTTTCCTGTCAAAGATGTGTGGGTTAGGTTGATTGGTCATGATAAATTGCCCCTTAGCGCCAGCAGAATTAGCAGGAATACGTGAGATTACGGGGATAGGGCCTGGGTGGGATTGTTATTGGTGCAGGCTTGATGGGCCAAATGCCTCCTTCTGCACTGTAGAGATTCTATGATTCTAATATTGTACAGGAGTCGCAAAAATTTGCTTCAATGGGGACCTTGGTTAACCGCATCTGGAGTACTACGTGCAGTTTTGGTCCCCTTATCTTAGGAAGGAATATTATTGTCATAAAGGGAGTATAACAAAGGCTCAGCAGACTAGATCCCAGGATGGCCTGTCTGTCCTATGAAGATAGATTGGGGAAACTGGGCCTGTATTCTCAAGAGTTTTGAAGAATGAGAGGTGATCTCATTGAAGCCACAAAATACTTAAAGGGATAGACTGGGGAGATGCAGGCAAGATACTTTCCCTGGCTGGGGTGTAACCTGGTGTTGTTAAAACTCTTACTGGGGTGTCTAGAACCAGGGGACACAATTTCAAGGGGAAAGCCACTTCAGACCGAGATGAGGAGAATTTTCATTTAATCAGACAGAGGGTTGTGAATCTTTGGAATTTTCTAACCCAGAGGGAAGTGATGTGTCAGTCATTGAATATGCTTAAAACAGAGATTGACAGATTTCTAAATTCTAATGAAATGAAGTGATACGGGGTTAATGCATGAAGAAGGCATTTAAGTGGATGATTAATATAACTGTACTGAATGGCAGAGCAGGCTCAATGGGTTGAATGGCCTACTTCTGCTCCTATGTTCCTATGTCTACTTACGTCTTAGGGATATAAAATGTACTGTAGTTCTAACAAAAACAACAAGCAAGACAAAGACTACAATAGTTCAAAACAATATTAGATCGGCAGTAGTTACATAATGTACAATAACCAACAGTCAGTTAGCAAACTCACTGGGGCTGATATGAGTCCAAATGGGAGTGTGAATTTGACATGATCAACCCAATCACCCACATGGATTTTGCATCTTGAACCTTTTAAAATATAGGGCGGAATTTTACCAAAATATTTCTAGGTGTCCGAAGAGTGAGAAAAATGTGGTGAACTGCATTGGCTTCTCAGGTGTGCTCCACATCACAATCTTTCAACACGTAGTCACTTTTTTGGAGAGTTGGGAGTTTTGCACTGGTACTGAGTGGGGTATACATGCTGGTGAGCTGGCTGCAGTTCGGGCAGTGTTAGTGCCAGGGTGTCTGGGTGGCATTGCCAGGTGGGTACTATCCAATGGGCACTGCCCGGCCATGCTGCCAACCACCTGGGGGGCTTCAATGGGCTTCAAGCACCCTGGTATGACCATCACGCCAGGTCTGTGCTGGTGGAGAGCAGTATTGATTCTCGCTGTTGTGGCATTGTGCCCAAAGGCCAGAAGATTCCATGTGTTGGGTTCCGAATGGGCTCTGCACATTTAAATATGCTAATCGGCTTTCTGGTCGTGAAGCGGTTCGCGCCATTGGAGGGGGACTGAAAACATAGCAAACCGTTGAGCACCGGACGCCAATCGCTTTTTTTGCACGCTCGGTTCCCGCGCTGTTTGCTGGGCGCGGTGAAGTGGTAAAATTGCACCCATAAAAAAAGGGCATGGGCTTCAGGTTCAGTGAAGGGAAAAATATTTCTGTACTTTTACACTACAGAACAATGGACAAAATCTTCATTTTGTCAGGCCTGATGCTCCCAATCTCCTTGTCTTAAGTTTCATCTGTCCTCATTCCAAGGGTTGGCCACACTATCAACAATCTTTCTCCACTAATATCTATTTTTTGCTGGCCTCTCTGCCTGTCCCATAGAGAGGACAGTCCATGTTCTGCTATTAGCCATCCATGTCATCTTGATTCTTCCTTGTGCACATTTTCCAGGTTTTTTTTCCTTGCATGACCTCTTTTCCCCAGCACTCCCCTCATGTTTGTATCACGTGTCCAAAACATGAGCGTTCCCTTGATATAATTGTCTCAAGCAAGTTCCACTGAATGTCAGCTTTCTCGCGCACTTGCTCCTTTCTCCAACTGGCCATCCACGAGGAAACACATAATATCCGCCTGAGTCCTTTCATTTCAAATGCCCTTATTTGAGCCTCGTCACTCTTGTTGATGATCCATTCATTATCACTGGCCATACAATGGCTTTCAGTAGATGAATTTTCTTTGGAATCAAGATGCTACAGTTACTCCATACTCCAAGTGGGTTCACAGCACCATGACCGTTGTACGGTCAAGCCCAAATTTCTTTGATAGCCTCTGCATCTTACGTGATGGGTGACTCAAGATAGTGGAAGGCATCAACCTGTTCAAACTGAACTGTCATTCAGAATCTTGCCCCAAACAACTTTTCTCTCAGCACGTACTAATTAACTGGAACAAATTAACCCTTTAAATTTTGGCAAGAGCCTGAAAGATAAAGAATATTCTACTTCTCTCTACTTCCCTACTCATGTAACACAGGATGAGGCTCACTTAACCAAGATAGGCTGAGAATTAAGGGTGGTAACAGTTTTGAGGTACGACAGGGAGACAGAAAGACGGGATCGGGTACAAAAGTGTTTTAACGAAAGAAAATAGGAGAACCATTTCTAGAATGGTTTACTGCAAATGCAACCCAAGTAGTGAGAAAAGTTAGAAAACATTATTTTGCATGTGCATATGTAATTTAAATCAAGCTTGAAGCAGAGACAGATAATCAACAATGACATTTGTGGTGAATGGAGGACTGATAATACACCAATGATAACATGACTGCAAGGTTAGCATAAAGCTGACAACTGATGGTTTATCATCGATTAAACAACAAGAGCCCAGAATTGGGCTCAAAAATGAATGTCAAACAAATGAAAACAACGGTCATCATCAAACAACAATGTGTTGCATAGCATGTACAAAACAGGAAGTGCGAATGCATCACAGCTTAAACTGGGTTCAGTGCACAGTTGAGGAATTTGTGCCCAACTTGCAGGATGAGAAAAAAGGCCGCTGAAATCATAAGCCAAAGGAATATAAAGTTTATTTATTAATCACAAGTAAGGCTTACATTAACACTGCAATGAAGTTACTGTGAAAATCCCCTAATCGCCACATTCTGGCGCCTGTTCGGGGTACACTGAGGGAGAATTTAACATTGCCAATGCACCTGATCAGCACATCTTTCGGACTGTGGAGGAAACCGGAGCACCCGGGAGGAAACCCACGCAGACATGGGGAGAACGTGCAAACTCCGCACAGACGGTGACCCAAGCCAGGAATCGAATCCGGATCCCTGGCGCTGTGAGGCAGCAGTGCTAACCACTGTGCTACCGTGCTGCCCCAAAATATAAGATCCTCTGTTCATAACATCTGAGATTCATAGGGTAGGTTAATGTTTGAATTGATGATATGAGAAATGCAACAAAAAACAGCAAGAGGATGAAAAGAAAATACAGATGCATGTGACTTAAATTGCACAGCTGGCTTGACCAGTTTTGCCATTAAAGATGCCAAACTCTAAATCAGAGCCAGCATTGGACTGAAGAGGAAAGGATCACACAACACAACTGCCATCAACAGTACAGCCAGCCCAACCAGGAGGGGAGTTCAAAAGGCAGCCTTGTACATTGAATTCTGACAGTGCAGAAGGAGACCATTCGGCCTATTGAGTCTGCACCTACTCTTGGACAGAGCATCCCACCCAGGCCCTATCCCTGTAACCCCATGTATTTACCCTGCTAATCCCCCTAACCTACGAATCGTGGGACACTAAAGGCCAATTTAGCATGGCTAATTCACCAACTTGCACATGTCTGTAGTGTGGTAGGAAACGAGAGCACCCAGAGGAAACTCACGTGGACACTAGGAGAATGAGCAAACGCCACAGACAGTCCCTTAGTGTCTGCCTCCTGTGTGTTTTTCCCATCTTTGTGCTCTTACTCAGTGGCCATAGCATGGTTGGAGGAAGCCTGCTGGCTTTGAGAAGGCCTCGGAAAATTATCTCAAGCATTTCCGGCCTAGAAAGCCTAGCCGTGGACTGCACAATCTTGGCAGAGCAGTAGTAGTTTGAGCTGGCTGGCAAATGCAGAGTGGTAGATGGGGGTGGGAGAATGGGAGATGACAGCAGGTTCCCGTTCCATGAGTCACTGCCACTTCCCTGGGATGGTGTGTCAGCATTCATAGTCATTGGTTGGAGGACAAAAGATTGTGGAACCAGTGTTACACCCTTCAAGCCCCTGGCAGCAGTCTGAGCTCGAACGACAGGAGAGCCGACCTTACAATCTGAGTTTTCACTGCAGCATTCAGGGGTCGGCTACTGTTTGTGCTGCAATGGAAGCTGCAACATCAGCCATCAGATATTGCATTGGAGTTGGGCCCATACAGGTGCGAGTAGTGTTGGCCACCTTTCCATGTTGGACAGATTAAGCTCTAGGTTCTGCACAAAGCCCTGTGCCAAGTTGTTGCTGTACTCTGCATGGAATTGAACACAGGCTTTCTATCTAGCATGTTTCCCAATGAACTAAATGTTTCATTGCACAATTTCTCTGATCGATAGCCCCATCACTACTGAGACTGCTGCAGCAGAATCTGCTGTAACCACACCCTCAGCTGAAGCAGGTACCTGTCCTATACTTGCCCTGGCGTTCGGGTCCCGCTGCTTGATGTCTCACAATATGCAAAACCCATCTCTATACCATCCTCTAAATTACACACAGTGTTAGTATCAGGGTTGGTGGCTGCAAGTGTGAAATCAAATGTTGGTGTGTCTGCACCATCACTTGCTTTTGATGTTCCTTCACTGCCTGGCCAAATGGCACCTCTTGGAATTTATGAGGAAAAAGTCACAAACGTCATGGTATGGGGAGTTTGAAATAAGAGGTGCACACTTACACCATCAGCAGCTAGTAAATCAGAAGAGAGTGTAGGATGTGTATGAAGTGGGATGCAAGGAGAAAGATGAAGTGTGATGAAATCGTCACTTTCTATGTTTGAACCTTAACCATCTCAACAATGGTTATCTCCTCTATTGGACTTGGGGCACATCTGTGCCCTCCAGTTAGTTCCTGCTGCCACCAGATTGTGCAGATATTTTAGAGGTAATGTTTAGTTTTGGGAAGATTGAAGTTGTAAGGGTAAGATTTTGGGGCAGCACGTTGGCACAGTGGTTAGGTTAGCACTGCTGCCTCACAGCACCAGGAAATCGGGTTCAATTCCGGCCTTGAGTGATTGTGTGTGTGGAGTTTGCACATTCTCCCGTGTCTGTGTGGGTTTCCTCCACATGCTCCGGTTTCGTCTCACAATCCAAAGGTGTGTGGGTTAGGTTGATCGGCCATGCTAAATTGTCCTTGGTGTGCCAAGATGTGTTGGTTTGGGGGGATTAGCGGGGTAAATCCATGGAGTTACAGGGATAGGGTCTGGGTAAGATGCTCTGTTTGATGGTCTGTGCAGACTTGATGGATTAAATGGCCTCCTTCTGCACTGTAGGGATTCTATGAAAATGCTGAGAACTGCCCTGACTTTATTAGAATTTCTAATTATTCAGATGAGTTCCAGCATCAAAAGGTTTGATTTTTAAGCTAGTTAAGTTAATTAACCTAAAAATCTATCGGCCATCTCAACTAACCTCCGTTGCCAAAGAGTCTTGGTTGGAATTCTGAGAAGTTGTCTGTGGGATTTTTCCAGAAGGTCATTTTGGGGGTTGGAGCTAAAAACACCCAAACTGGTGTGTGTACGCCCTGGGTTCAGCAGGCAGAAAGAGAAAGTCTGCTAAGAACTGTAAAGCAGCTATATACTACAAGCGAAAGTGTTACAGAAATCAGAGGCATCTCTGAAATGGAGGTGCTAAGCAAAAACACAGTGACGCCCACACTTGAGCTGGAGTGTCCACAATCACGATAAGGACCAGTGAAGGGTCATTTAGTTAAAGGCTAGCTTAATGGCCCCATGAAATCTCATACCTTGGAGAATTGCAGGAACACGGAGAAGAATCAAAGTGATTTCCGGAGACCTATAGTTTGGTCCCAGGAAGTGAAGGAACCTTCAAGAACTAAGGCGGCATGGTGGCATAGTGGTTAGCACTGCTGCCTCACAGCGCCAGGGACCGGGTTTGGTTCCCGGCTTGGTTCACTGTCTGTGTGGAGTTTGCACGTTCTCCCAGTGTCTGCATGGATTTCCTCTGGGTGTTCCGGTTTCCTCCACAGTCTGAATGACATGCATTGGTTAGGTGCATTGACCCGAACAGGTGCCGGAGTGTAGCGACGAGGGGATTTTCACAGTAACTTCACTGCAGTGTTAATGTAAGCCTTACTTGTGACTAATAAATAAACTTTACATTTTAGTTGTCAAGAACTAGAGAAAAGGGGGAGGTGCAGTTGAGAATTTTAGTCTAAAGTGCATCCGATTGTGTCTTATTCTGCTTTTCAATGTAATGTACAGGTATTTACCCAAAACAGTATCTAATTAGGAGTGTTTGCTTCTCTTGTTTCTTGGACAGTAAAATTCATTGGTTTAAGGCATTGAATCTTGTGACATACTTTCTTTCAGTTGATCACTGCCACTGAATATTTGTAAGGATAGAGAGCTTCTCAAGCATTATGAAAATGGTAACAAAGGCCCTAATCAGAAGTTATGCTCTCAAACATGGCAGTTATCATTTTCGAGGAGGGGGGGAGGGAGGGATAGGTTCTAAGTCACACAGCCTTAGTTCATGGAGACAACCACACCCTTGGGCCGATCTGATTTTTTGTCACTATGATGTCCAAAACACATGTGTACTTCAGACCTGGTAGGAGAAGGTCTAAAGCTGCTGGGAGTTCTTTGGAGAGATGGAGTACCCTTTCGGAGAGGTAAGACACTCTTTTGGATATGGTCAACAGTGTGTGCAACCTGTGAAACGTAGATGAGAGGCTTGCAACAGTGCTGGGTGTGTAATAGTAGATGTGAAGCAAATGAATGTTTCGTATGATTCACAATTGATAAAGATTGTTCAGAGATGAGTGACAGGGGTGTGGTGATCTAAGATGTGGCTGAGGCTGCTGGGTAGCTTCAGGTAGGATGTATTGTTCAAGTTTGATTCACTGAACTTGACCATGTCTGTGAGGTTATTGAACTTTTTCTGACAATGCATTCAGATCCTTAGGCTCGACTCCTGGCATTGACTTCTAATATTACCTGTTCCCACTGCTTTTGACTATCACTCTGGCAGGTCTCCTAGCCCCTTGTAGATAAAGGGTATCTTCTCTCCGTTCTAACTTGGTGGCATAGTGGTTAGCACTGCTGCCTCACAGCGCCAGGGACCCGGGTTCGAATTCTGGCTTGGGTCGCTGTCTGTGCAGAGTCTGCACATTCTCCCCGTGTCTGCGTGGTTTTCCTCCGGGTGCTCCGATTTCTTCCCACAGTCCAAAAGACGTGCAGGTTAGGTGTATTGGCCATGCTAAATTCTCCCTCAGCGTACCCGAACACGTGCCGGAGTGTGATAACTAGGGCATTTGCGCAGTAACTTCAATGCGGTGTTAATATAAGCCTACTCGTGACACCAATAAATAAACTTAAACTCCTTCACCAAGACCTCCAGTGCAACATTTAAAAACATTGGAGCACTTTCTCGTCCCTGCTGTACCAGTGCTGACTCTTTTCAGGTCGGATCCTCTCAGCACTTATTTCAGATACAATGCACCCAACTTTAGAACATAAGAACATAAGAAATAGGAGCAGGAGTAGGCCATCTAGCCCCTCGAGCCTGCCCCGCCATTCAATAAGATCATGGCTGATCTGACGTGGATCAGTACCACTTACCCGCCTGATCCCCATAACCCTTAATTCCCTTACCGATCAGGAATCCATCTATCCGCGCTTTAAACATATTCAGCGAGGTAGCCTCCACCACCTCAGTGGGCAGAGAATTCCAGAGATTCACCACCCTCTGGGAGAAGAAGTTCCTCAACTCTGTCTTAAACCGACCCCCCTTTATTTTGAGGCTGTGTCCTCTAGTTTTAACTTCCTTACTAAGTGGAAAGAATCTCTCCGCCTCCACCCTATCCAGCCCCCGCATTATCTTATAAGTCTCCATAAGATCCCCCCTCATCCTTCTAAACTCCAACGAGTACAAACCCAATCTCCTCAGCCTCTCCTCATAATCCAAACCCCTCATCTCCGGTATCAACCTGGTGAACCTTCTCTGCACTCCCTCCAATGCCAATATATCCTTCCTCATATAAGGGGACCAATACTGCACACAGTATTCCAGCTGCGGCCTCACCAATGCCCTGTACAGGTGCATCAAGACATCCCTGCTTTTATATTCTATCCCCCTCGCAATATAGGCCAACATCCCATTTGCCTTCTTGATCACCTGTTGTACCTGCAGACTGGGCTTTTGCGTCTCATGCACAAGGACCCCCAGGTCCCTTTGCACGGTAGCATGTTTTAATTTGTTTCCATTGAGATAGTAATCCCATTTGTTATTATTTCCTCCAAAGTGTATAACCTCGCATTTCTCAACGTTATACTCCATTTGCCATATCCTCGCCCACTCACTCAGCCTGTCCAAATCTCTCTGCAGATCTTCTCCGTCCTCCACACGATTCACTTTTCCACTTATCTTTGTGTCGTCTGCAAACTTCGTTACCCTACACTCCGTCCCCTCCTCCAGATCATCTATATAAATGGTAAACAGTTGCGGCCCGAGTACCGATCCCTGCGGCACGCCACTAGTTACCTTCCTCCAACCGGAAAAACACCCATTTATTCCGACTCTTTGCTTCCTGTCGGATAGCCAGTCCCCAATCCACTTTAACACACTCCCCCCAACTCCGTGTGCCCTAATCTTCTTCAGCAGCCTTTTATGGGGCACCTTATCAAACGCCTTTTGGAAATCCAAAAACACCGCATCCACCGGTTCTCCTCCATCAACCGCCCTAGTCACATCTTCATAAAAATCCAACATGTTCGTCAAGCACGACTTTCCCCTCATGAATCCATGCTGCGTCTGATTGATCGAACCATTTCTATCCAGATGCCCTGCTATCTCCTCTTTAATAATGGATTCCAGCATTTTCCCTACTACAGACGTTAAGCTGACCGGCCTATAGTTACCCGCCTTTTGTCTCCTTCCTTTTTTAAACAGCGGCGTAACATTAGCCGTTTTCCAATCAACCGGCACTACCCCAGAATGCAACGAGTTTTGATAAATAATCACTAACGCATCCACTATTACCTCTGACATTTCTTTCAATACCCTGGGATGCATTCCATCCGGACCCGGGGACTTGTCCACCTTCAGTCCCATTAGTCTACCCAGCACTGCCTCTCTGGTAACATTAATTGTATTAAGTATTTCTCCTGCTGCCAACCCTCTATCGTTAATATTTGGCAAACTATTTGTGTCCTCCACCGTGAAGACCGACACAAAAAACTTATTTAAAGACTCAGCCATATCCTCATTTCCCACTATTAACTCCCCCTTCTCGTCCTCCAAGGGTCCAACATTCACTCTAGCCACTCTATTCCGTTTTATATATTTATAAAAACTTTTACTATCATTTTTTATATTAATTGCTAGCCTAGCTTCATAGTCTATCCTTCCTTTCTTTATCGCTTTCTTAGTCTCTCTTTGTTGTTTCTTAAATTTTTCCCAATCAAAGAGGTGTGGGGTAGCTTTAAGCAGCACAGGCTAGCCACTCAAGCTGAGTTGTCCAGGCAATGGGCAGCATAGTTAACACTGGCTGCATGCAGAGATTATTCAAATAAGCAGGCAACACAAAGTTGATCGAATGCCTTCAATGGATTGTGGTCTAATCACACCGCAATCCACGCGCCTATTTTTTTTGGAGTGATCCAGTTTAGCCCATATCAATTTCACCCCCTTATGGTATGATGGCCAGATCAGAGGGTCAAATAAAGCATGAAAAATAAACACATGTCGTAGCATTAGGTACGAGTCGGAATCGTGAACATATAACTTTTACAAAGAGGAGACATACATTCCTGTTAAATATATGCTATCCTACTAAGGTTAGGGAGAGATACACATACCTGTACAGCTTCCCAACCCCACTGCCTGTACTTCGGGTCGTGGGTTAGCCTCCACATGTACATGTGTGTCTCAATGACTTCAGGTCGCAGAATGTAATATTTTTCATTCTGTCTTGTTGCAATAGCTTCAACACCTCCATCAAATCTAAAGGCCTCGGGACCTAATTTTGTGGCTGGAAATTAAGCACAGGTAAAGAGAATTCAACTTTACATCAAATATGTATATTTCAGTTGAGTCACAAAATAAATTTGCCCCAAAAATTAGATTACAGAGTTTGAAATTGACTAACTTTCTCAAAATTGTCCTCCATCGATTCAGATATCACATCAAAAATAGCTCGAGCATAAATATAGGAAAATACACATTTCTGTGAATGGCTCCTGGCTGGCTCGGAGCAGAGAATCTTTGGGGTAGCACGGTAGCACAGTGGTTAGCACTGCTGCCTCTCAGCACCAGGAAACTGGTTTCGATTCCTGGCTTGAGTCACTGTCTGTGAAGAGTCTGCGCATTCTCCCCATGTCTGCATGGGTTTCCTCCGGGTGCTCTGGCTTCCTCCCACAGTCCAAAAGACGTGCTGGTTAGGTGCATTGGCCATGCTAAATTCTCCCTCAATGTACCCAAACAGGCACCAGAGTGTGGCGACTAGAGGATTTTCACAGTAATGTCACTGCAGTATTAATGTAAGCCTACTTATGACACTAATAAATTTTAAAAACTTACTAAATTACAAAGATATTAGGATCTTTAAGTACTGAAATTTGTTCCAAAAACAAAGTGGGGAAGAGTGAATAAAACAGAATGCTGAAATAATCAGTTGAAGGTTTGAGAATTTTTCTGGTCTTTATTTTCATATGCATTTTTCAAATTGCTGATAAGATAGGAGGAGTAAGTGGTGGGGTGCCAAAGGTAATGGCTTCTGTTTTCTTAAAGTTTGACTGGAAGAAATTGCAGCTCATCCAGGGCTGAATGTTAGACAAGCAGGCTGACACAAAGAGACGTCAAGGGATTGGCAGTCGTCGTGGAGAGATAGTGATAACCTGTCTCCCTGCATTCACGGTAAAACATCAGTAATAAATTAAACCCATTGATTAATGGTAATTAGCTTTAACTGCATAGCAGATTGTTTTATTGCATTCCATATTGCATTGAGAAGGGTTCCACACTCTTATTTACACCTCCAACTCAGACAAGTTCATGGAACCGTATAATTTCCTTGACATTAATTTCCTGTTCATATTATTTTGATGGCATTTTCTGGAGGCAATCTCTCCTCTGAATCCAGGATCAAATTATCTCCTAATGCTACGATTCTGTGAATCTAAGTTCTTGTAATGCACTCACTTTGATCTTTTTACATGTCTGAGGTTTTTATCTAGAGCACAGCAAAATGGCATAACCTGCTATACTCAACATAGCATCATAGAAACCCTACAGTGCAGAAGGAGGCCATCTGGTCCATCGAGTCTGCACCGACAACAATCCCAGCCAGGCCCTATCCCCGAAACCCCGCATATTTACCCTGCTAATCCCTCTAACATACACGACCCGGGACACTAAGGGGCAATTTAGCATGGCCAATCAACCTAAACCTGCACATCTTTGGACTGTGGGAGGAAACCGGAGCACCCGGAGGAAAACCATGCAGACATGGGGAGAATGTGCAAACTCCACACAGACAGTGACCCAAGCTGGGAATCGAACCCAGATCCCTGGAGCAGTGAGGCAGCAGTGCTAACCACTGTGCCGCTACCATTTGCTGGAGGATACCTATGACCAGATAATTACTGAGGAGATAGGCAGAAATAAAAGAGTGGAACAGCGTGCAGGTTTGCGACTACCAGTTTAAATGCCCTACAGTAGGAAGGGCAGAAAATAACAGGACTCCTTCTCTTCATTAGTACGCAACAAAAACGAAAAGCCAAATGGACTAGGCTGACCGGGTTGTTTCCATGTTGCATATTTTACATATTTTGATGATCAGCATTATAAGTGTGCCTGTGTAGGTAATAGGTGACAGTGGGATTAGATACAACTGTGATGCTTTCTGCACTTAAATTAGCTGCTGATATTCAATGCAAAGGATCAGATGTGAATAAGAGACAATTAGAAAAGTTGTTGATGGACAACTTCACACCCGTGAAATTATGCTCAGCAAAAACTCAACATCACATGGACAGGAGAAAACTGTTGAGAACAAAGTCATTAGCAAATAAGCCGTACCTGAACGGTCATAAGACTCGTGGCAAGTACGTGCGATCTCGGCAGCCAGTTCCATGTGATGGCCACTTCTTTCCTCAGGCGCACCATCTGCCCCTAGTGCGAACATTCCTCCAGCAAAACAGGTCAGATGTCCCATCTTGTGCTCAAGTAATCCACCTTTCCATTCAGCAATATATTTCAGGCCTCCATTAGATTTTCTAATCAAATGGGTCTCAATTGCCTAAGTGAATCATGAAACGTTGCTTAAAATGTTTGTTTAGTCAAATATTTTGCTGCATTGTAAACAATCACTCTGGTCATAAGCAAGCTTGTAGTAACTGTGTGGTTCTTGCACTGCACGGCTTACTTCTATTGGACAGTTCTATCAGAGTTATCAATCGTGTGCCCATTTCAATTTACAGCTCATTTTTCTGTTATTGAAACACCAGATGCAGTGATGCTGAGGTTATCAAATACAAACAAACAGTCAATGCTTCCCCAAAATCATTCAGCAAAACCTTCTAAATGGGAGCTAGATTCAGATAAGAACCATTCACCAGCCCCCTGTATTTCCAGTGCGGTTTCCAGGGCAGTTTGACACTATTGCAATTACATTTTCCTAACAGAGCGATTTGCAGCCATTTATGTGCTGTCAATTCTTCAAGGTTCAATTTTTAAAAAATAAAATAAATCAAACTCTAATGAGCCTAAGTATATGTTTTTTGAAAAGGAAACATTAGAAGTCATAAAATCCCATCCAGCAGCTGATTCAGACTCAGTAAAAAATAAATCAAAATGCTCCAAATTTGCCTGAATTTCTAAATCCATGAATACCATTGCTGTATGCCTCTGGATCAGCAAAAAGTAGACATGCTATTTTGTTTTAATAAAGTACTTGCATTTGCATAGCACTTCACACATCCCCAGAATATACCCAAGTGCCTTACAACCAATGAATATTTTTGAAAAGAAGTGACTGCTGTAATGCAGGAAAGATCTCACAAACAGCAAGAAGTTAATGGTCAGATAATCTGTTTTAGTATTGTTGATTGAGGGGTGAATATTGGCCAAATCATCAGAAAACTACTCTTCCTTGAATGTGATTTTCTTTATACCCAACTGAGAAAACAGTTGCCCCAGTTTAACATCACATCCAACAAATGGTACCTTGCACAGTTTGGCGGTGTCAGCTTGGATTGTCCATTAAAATTTATGACCTGGCATTTGAAACTACAATCTTCTAACGCAGCGGTGAGTGGCTACCATTGGGCCAAAAGCTGATTGCTTAAAAATACAATGAAATAAAGCGGACTTCCAATTTAAAAAAAAACAGAAACCAATGCGCCATTGACAACATGGATTTTATGCAGGGCTACCCAAACTGAGAGTCCGAGATTCTGGGGTCGCAAGCTCTGCAGCAGCAATGGCGGCCACTCTCACAGGTTCCTCCCATCCCCTGATCTCAGTTAGGGGGGCATGTGTCAGGTCTTAATACTTTGACACTCATCGGAACAATGCTCCAGGTTCCAGAATGAAAAACTTGATCTCAGAATTACATGCAGCTTTGGCAGAGATGCAATGTGACAATCCTATAGGTTCTACTATGACAACGTATTTCATTAAATTATCATGCTGTGGTTCTGCTCATCACACTGTGTATCCATATAATATCCTCCAGATCCAGACCATGGGACGTATGTGAATACAAACATTTATAAACTAAAAGCTCAAAGATTAAAAAATAATTTCATTCAAAAAAACTGATCATAGAAAATTTCCAAACAATAAGTATCGATAAAAAACTAGAATTAGCAATTCATCATGTTTCAGTATACATAAAATCTTCATTGTGTGACTTATTTTTCTTTCTGATTCATTTTATGGCTAACTTTTTATATTCTGTTGAGTGTCCATGTTTTGTGATTAGAGTGTTGTGCACAATATTATTTGATGTTATGCTGAAATAACATACGAGGCAGATTATTGTAACAAGCAAACAAAAACATATATACACCTGGTTTTTCTTAGTTCAGTATCAAACTTACAAAACCATCATCTAATTAATTTGTAAATGTAAGCACTAAATGGTTCACCCTTTCCGCATAAGATTTGTTCATGAAACGATATGTACACTGGTATTACCAAGAGACTAGATAAAAGATTAAAATGCCCTGTTTACCTGAACTGCATCATAATACATTTTCCGGGCTTCTTCATCAGTCTTGTCTGACATCAGCCAGGCCTTGAGCAAATATTCATAAAAGCTGTCTCCAAGCCCTCCAACAGATACGTGATCTGAAAGACCGGGTACATAAACCAGCAAGTTCCAAAAGATATCGCAACATGAAGCAAACAATGAGGTTATAAAATCATTCACTCGCATATAACACATTACTGACAGTTCATTTTTTAACGGTTATAGACTATACCAGAATATATGACACAAATACAAGCGCAGATCTTAAACCTTTGACTTTTGTTTACATAAAGCATGATTCTCTTATATTTAATTAAGCATTCCCACAAACAGTAAAACCCATTTTCCTCAGCACTTAAGAATGCTATTTGGGTAGGTTTAAAGAAGCTAACCTATCAATATTATCAATTAGGATGGAACAATTCATCTGTTTCACATTATGAACAAAAACAGTCTTGAAAAACAAAAACTAACCCACCATATTAAAACTGGCACCCAAACTGCAGATGCAGCTGTTACTCTCCTCTCACAGCTAAACATTTGTGATAATTCCAAAAAAAAACAACTGATAGTACAGAACAGTTGCAATTCTTTCATGTAATGTTCCTGTGTATACATGTTTTAAAGCAGTACTTTTGTACATTTTCTAGCTAAAGGCTGTAGCTATGCCGAGAAGGAAGTGCAGCTGGAAAACATTTGAGGTCCTTGTAAGCTTCAATCTCACCCAGTCTGCCAGGAAAGGTCTGTGCAGCACATCAGTAATTTTAATGTTTCCAAGTGCAGCCAGCAGGTCCTGCTTCTGCCAAATATTATAAAAGGCTCCACAATAATTTTTTGGAAGCAACTTGGAGACTGCTTAATCTCTGATTTTTATGACAGGAAATCATACTGCATTGACCTTATACTCCACACAGCATCAAGCCAAGCTAAACTTCAGTCAAGAGCTGTACAGCCACTTTCATATCAACGCTCAACAAAAAATGTTTTGCATCACTGCAAAAGTGGCAGTACTCTTAGAGTATATATAGACATGATACCACATTTGCCAAACACCATTTCCCTTTCCCAAATCCTTGTCGACTGCCCAATCATATGGTGATTTTCCAAGTGCCCAGTTATTACATCCCAAATAATAGATTATAACTGATATTATGCTAACTGGTCTAGAGTTACCTATTTTCTTTCTCCTTTTCTTGAATAGCAGCTCAGTGAACAATTGCCAATCCATTATTCTACTCTAAAGTATTCTGAAGTCTAGGTAATTCTGGAAAATCAAGACCAAGCATCTATTATCTCCATACCTACCTCTGGGTTATTAGGTTCAGGGCATTTCTGGGCCCTTAGTCTGATTAAGTTACCCTGTACTATTCTCAGACACTTAGTTCTCAGTTATTTCTGGAATATGTTTGCTGTCCTCTGACAGATAAAGTATTTACTTAATCGAAAATCACAGAATGGCTACAACGCAAGTGGAGGCCATTCAGCTTGCTGTGTGCTTGCAGGCTCTCTGTAAGAGCTACTCAGCTACTTTCACTACCCTGCCTTTACGCCGTAGCCTTGAAAAACATTCCCCTATAGATTATCCCATTCCTTTTTAAATGCTGCAATTGAATCAGTCTCCACTACACACTTATACAATGCATTTCAGATCCTAACCATGTCACCTCTGGTTCTTCAACCCATCGACTTAAATTAATGTCCTCTGGTTCTTGACTCTTCCACCGAAAGGAACAATTTTTCACTAGCTACTCTTCCCAGACCCCCCTCATGGTTTTGAATATCTTTATCATGAATCAACTCAGTCTCATTCCACAATATAAAATCTCAAATAGCCTCTTCCCAAGTTGGTTCTTCAATATAATAATCCATAAAACTATCTTCAACGTGTTTCACGAACTCAACCTCCACAAAATTACTGCAACGTTGATTTGTCCAGCCTAAGAGGTTACTGTATTACCCTTGTTACATACTCCTGTTTTGGTCTGTATTCTGCTCAACACTACAACCACTGTTAAAGAGCCTATAAATTATTGTCACCAGTGTTTTCTGCCCCGTAATTATTTCTCAGCTCCACTCAAAACTGATTCTATCTCTTCATTTTCAGAATTAATATCCTTTGTCGCCACGGCACCCCCCCACCACCGCCCAAAAACCAGGTTTGTCCATTGCATTTTCCATTTTGCCCATCTCTTCTAAAGGTTAAATATCCTGGAATATTTAATTTCTAACATTGTTGTCTCTGCAACCATGTCTTCATAATGACTATTCGATCAAAGCCATTTATTTTTATCTGTGCTACTTATTCACATATTCAAAAGCTTTATCTTTAACTTTTTTTGATTTGTTCTCCTGATGCACCTTAATCACCAATGCCCTATTACCTTTGTTGAGCCATATGTACCTTCCTGAGCCACTCTGCTTATAGAACCATAGAACCATAGAAAATTACAGCTCAGAAACAGGCCTTTTGGCCCTTCTTGTCTGTCCCACTGACCTGCACTTGGACCATATCCCTCCACACCCCTCTCATCCATGAACCCGTCCAAGCTTTTCTTAAATGTTAAAAGTGACCCCGCATTTACCACTTTATCCGGCAGCTCATTCCACACTCCCACCACTCTCTGCGTGAAGAAGGCCCCCCTAATATTCCCTTTAAACTTTTCTCCTTTCACCCTTAACCCATGCCCTCTGGTTTTTTTCTCCCCGAGCCTCAGTGGAAAAAGCCTGCTTGCATTCACTCTATCTATACCCATCAAAATCTTATACACCTCTATCAAATCTCCCCTCAATCTTCTACGCTCCAGGGAATAAAGTCCCAACCTATTCAATCTCTCTCTGTAACTCAGCTTCTCAAGTCCCGGCAACATCCTTGTGAACCTTCTCTGCACTCTTTCAATCTTATTTACATCCTTCCTGTAACTAGGTGACCAAAACTGTACACAATACTCCAAATTCGGCCTCACCAATGCCTTATATAACCTTACCATAACACTCCAACTTTTATACTCGATACTCCGATTTATAAAGGCCAATGTACCAAAGGCACTCTTTACGACCCTATCCACCTGTGACGTCACTTTTAGGGAATTCTGTACCTGTATTCCCAGATCCCTCTGTTCAACTGCACTCTTCAGAGTCCTACCATTTACCCTGTACGTTCTACTTTGATTTGTCCTTCCAAAGTGCAATATCTCACACTTGTCTGCGTTAAATTCCATTTGCCATTTTTCAGCCCATTTTTCTAGTTGGTCCAAATCCCTCTGCAAGCTTTGAAAACCTTCCTCACTGTCCACTACACCTCCAATCTTTGTATCATCAGCAAACTTGCTGATCCAATTGACCACATTATCATCCAGATCATTGATATAGATGACAAACAACAATGGACCCAACACCGATCCCTGCGGCACACCACTAGTCACAGGCCTCCACTCAGAGAAGCAATCCTCCACAACCACTCTCTGGCTTCTTCCATTGAGCCAGTGTCTTATCCACATTTACTACCTCCCCATGTATACCTAGCGACTTAACCTTCCTAACTAACCTCCCATGAGGGACCTTGTCAAAGGCCTTGCTGAAATCCAGGTAGACAACATCCACCGCCTTCCCTTCATCCACTTTCCTGGTAACCTCCTCGAAAAACTCTAATAGATTGGTCAAACATGACCTACCACGCACAAAGCCATGTTGACTCTCCCTAATAAGTTCCTGTCTATCCAAATATTTGTAGATCCTATTTTTTACCCAAAGTGCCACTCTGCTCTACAGTCTAGTTATTTTTCTTTCTGCTTTGGAATTTACCCTTCCATGAATCCTTCCACATCCTCTTCATGAATTTAAAGCCCTGTCTACTGCACTAGTTATTTTATTCACAAGGACACTTTTCTCAGTCTGATTTAATTGGAGCCCGGTCCCAAAGGAACAGCCCTTTCCCCGAAAATGGTACCACTGCCCCATGAATTGAAGCCTCTTCTCCCAGGTCACTCATGCAGCTTCATATTTGCACTTCTGATCTGTTTGTCCCTATGTCAATTTGCATGTAGGTCAGGTAACAATCCAAAGGTTATTACCCGTCAGGAGCTACATTTGAATTTTGACTGTAGCTCCCCAAACTCTCAAAGATTCTCATTTCTAATTCCACTGGTTTTGACATGGACCATGGCACGATCTACCCCTTCCATTTCAGGTCCTTCTACAACCATGTCCTTAACATCCTGGCACAAGGCAGACCACACACAACCTTCAGAGCTGCTAAACGCAATTGCAGAAGATAGTAGTTATCTCCCTAACTATACTTACCGCACCACTACCAGGTTCCTTTTCACTCCCTCCATTTGAATGGCTTCCTGCATCATGGCCTAGTTCCACTAGAATAAAGGCAAAGACCACCGTATCACATCTCACCCCCCCCCTCCCCCCCACTCCATGTGAAGCCAAAAGTTTAAAGTAAATAGAATTTTCATGACAAAACATGCTACTTTTCACAAGATAGTTCAAAATTAAAGGCTATTACTATGTTAGGGAATTCTTCAATTTAGATCAGAAATATTGCAAAATACTCAAGATACAAATGCAAAATCTTGAAGATCAGGAGATGCACAGCTACTAAATGTAGCACTTCATTACTGGTTGCAATTATCCCTAATTGCAGTGCACTTTAGTTATCATGATGGAAAATGTGGAAAGAAAATTGGCAGTAATGAACCATTACGCACAAACTTCGCTTACATCTTTGCAGATGCATAATATGCCTGGATCCTGGTTTTAGCCTTCATCTTCACCACGAAGACACAGCGAAAGGACAAATAGGGACAGATGGCTCCCTTGGATGCCAATGGTGATCTTCAGTTTGGCTAATAGGCAGAAGGATCTAAAAGGGCTAATTACATTTTACTACACACCTTTCCACCATCGTTCAACCGAGAACGGATAATCCCTCACGTTTCATGGAGACAGATGAGACAACATGCTGTCCCTCCAAAGATGCGACTGCTTAAGCCGTTCAACACACAGTTTTAACAAACAAAATCTGGAATTGATAAGAAGGAGCTGCAGCACTTCCCTGTGTTCCCAGAAGGACAGAAGGACAATTTAAGATCCAGTCATTAAGGGTCACCGTAATGCACTACCTACAGCTAGCCTTTGAGGAAAAGTTTGTGATCTCAAAAAGAATAACGACTATATTACAAATACAGGTTTATGAAGCCAGAGGAAATCAGAACCCTCTAAACTGCACCAATATGCATTGCAGAGTGAAACAAAGAGGCCTTGCACAACCGTACACAACATTCCCTTTGACATGCACAAGTGTAGCCACACAGCAATCTTACAGGGGCTGTGCAGTGCAACAGGTTGCACACAATAAAGAAAAATGAGAGGGTGCATTGATTGCAAAATCATTGAATGAGACATTTAAAATACTCAACATGTTTTCAGCTTCCAAGTATAGGTGGCAATCTTGAGACGTATATTCTAAAAGAAAACATAGTCTAGCAAATAAAGGCATAAAGGAAGCTAGATCCTTAGGTTTTCAAGATTACCATGGAAACCTTTGACATTTGCAATTGAAACAACTAACTGCACATTAATCTTCAAGGACACTCATCAATAATATCCTGTGTTATTATATGCATTATTGCAGCAGGCAAAATTCTACAGGCACATTTCTGCAGCAATTCACTGTCACTCTGCTGTCAGATTAGTCAGTTTAAATGAATTCACACAAAAACTGGCAACGTGCCAGAATTTCTTTACTAAATTAGAGTTCTTCAACAACGAGAGATAAAAACTGATATTCCAGGAAGAGGAGATTTCAAATGCATACTGATGTTTTGCAAGGCAAATGCTTCCAAAGCAGTAAATGTTAATCCTAACTATTTGTGGGGTAAGGGGTAAAGAGAAGGGAAAAGCATACTGATTTAGTGTATGAAATCCATAAGTGAAATATTGTTGTATGCTTTAAAATGGTTATGAAATTTGATAACAATATCGCCCTGTAATGTTAATCAGTTTCTTTTCCATGTAATCACAGATCAAATTAAATTAAAAATCACAAAGTTCTGAAACATGTACTTGTTGCAACCTGCCCATACAAGATAGCATTCAAAGATATACGTTCTAAGCAATATTGCAAATAAAACGTGCTTGGACTCGATTGCTGTTTGGACAGAGAGGCTCACACCACCGAATTTCACGAGGCAGACCACACAACCTTCAGAGCTGCTGGCTGCAATTGCTGTGCCCAGTGGGCTGACTGGGGAGTCTCATTTGCTTCAGAGTCAATTCAAACTCTGGACATACCCTCCAAAACGTTGGCATCAGAATGAAGCAAACTTGCTTTGCATAAAGCATATGGTTGCAGTGCAAATGGATCTATAAATGCTAATTTGCCTCCTTCCTCATGCTTGTCTTTAGGTTGCGGTTTCACTAACATGCTTTTCTTTTCATCCCAATTACCTTCCTGACTTTTCTTTCCAGTTAAAAGGCGTAGAAAATGTTTCCACTTGCAGGGGAATCCAAAGAGAAAGAGTATAAGAGTCAGTAATAAATCCAACTAAAAATTAAACAAATGCTTCATTTCAAGTGGTGAGAAAGTGCAGCTTGTTACCACAAGCAATAATTAAAAGCGATTGGCATGCTATGTAAGGGGCAACTAGATAAACAGGAGGAAGAAATGTATAAAATAATTTATTGGCAAGATAAAATGAAGTTAAATGAGAGGAAGCTCAAGTTTGTTTTATTCGCTCATGGGATTTGGGTGTCATTGGCGAAGCCAGCATATTTTGCTTGCACCTAGTTACCCTTGAGAAGCTGGTGATGAGCAGCTATCTTGAACTGGGCCATCTGCCTGGTGATACAATGCTGCTGAGAAGGAAGTTCCAGGTTTTTGATTCCAGGACAGTGAAGGAACACTGTGGCGTGGGAGGGATCTTGCAGACGGTGGGTCTTTCCACACATCTTCTATCCTTGTCCTGATAGGTGGTTGAGGTCATGAGTTTGGAAGCTACTGCTGAAGGAGCCTTGGCAAGTTTCTGCAATGAATCTTGCACATTGTACATGGTGTTACCATTGTCTGCCAGTGGTGGAGTGAGTGAATGTTGTGATGTGAGTGTACCTTTAAGAGATTTAAAAAAAAACAAACATGATTTCTGCAGCTCTGAGCTTCAGTGATGTCATTGTTGCCGGGCTAGCTGCAATGAGTCCTTTTATTGCTACTTTAGTAGTTTAAATGGGGTTGTTTGTGTTTACTCTGGGATTAGTTTTACGATCCTGCATTGTGAGGAGGACAGTCATGTGTTTTTGGACAGGTTATTTTTCATTTTCAGTTTGGAGCTGCAGGTTTGAGTTTCAGTTTTAGAAGGTACAGCAAGCTAAAATTAAGTGTTTTCCCTCTCTCCCAGTTTTATTTCGAAATTCTGCTGGTGATCTTAAAGCGAGGTTTTGCTTTCCTGAAGGAAAAAATCTGTTGTTGGGGGCTGGACCAGAGTCTCTCTGGTGTTTTGGGAAGTGTCTTGTCTTCAAACTATTGTGAGTCATTTGACTGCAGAATGTAACAGAATTCAATGACCTTGATTCCAGTATCACGTGAGCATTAATCTGTGCTGTGTTAAACCTGTGTAAGGGGTCTTTTGGCCATGGGATTAGTTTGACTGGAACATTGAACATGGAGTTTGCACATTCTCCTCGTGTCTGCGCGGGTTTCCTCCCAAAGTTCAAAGATATGTGAGTTAGGTTGATTGGCCATGCTAAAATTGCCCCTTAGTGTCCTGAGATGTGTAGGTTAGAGGGATTAGCGGGTAAATATGTAGGAGTATGAGGGTAGAGCCTGGGTGGGATTGTGGTCGGTGCAGATTCGATGGGCCAAATGGCCTCTTTCTGCACTGTAGGGTTTCTATGATTGTATATATCTTTGTTAAGGGTTATACATTATCATGATTGTTTCTTGTTTGTAATTGATAAAAGTTCTTGCTAATTTTCTTACTATACATTTAAACTATATTCTTAAATAAACTTTGTTTGATAAAAGCTCCCTTGAATCAGACCTGAAGTGAAACATCTCATGGTCATCCTAGCCAAATTCAAGATGCTTCTGATTCAGACAGGCTTCATAAAATACTTTGGAGTTTCTAACCTGAACCATAACAATGTTTAAGATCATGGATGGGGTGCCGATCTAGGTGGTTTTGTCCTGGAGGAAGGTGTCAATGTTATCGCGCATTATTAGAGCTGCACCCATCTAGACAAATGGAGAATATTCCATCACATTCCTGGCTTGTGCCTTGTAGGTGGTCAGGTTTTGGGAACTCGGGTGGTGAGTTAATCGCCGCAGGATTCTCAGTCTCTGACTTGCCCAGGATGTTTATAATGGGAGAATTCAGTTGTGGCATTAATTGTCAAGGAGAGATGGCAAGATTCTCTCTTGTTGGAGATGGTCATTGCCTGGCATTTGTGTGCAAATGTTGTACAGCATACAAAGAATCATAGTGAAGATATGACAAAGAACCAGGTCACTCAGCCCAACCATTCAATGCCCATGTTTAAGCTCCACTTGAGCTTCCCCCCATATTCCCTTCTCCTTCGTGTATGCTTGTCAAGTTTCCCCTTAAGGGGATTTATACTATTTGCTCCAATGGCTTCCTGTGCTAATGGGTTCACATTCTCATCACTCTTTGGGCAAATAGCTTCTTCTGAATTCCCTAATTAATTTCTGAATGACTATCTTATACTGATGGCCTTCACTTATACTGATGGCCTTCACTTATACTGTTCTTCCCCAAGAGAAAACATTCTCTCTGCCTCCACTTTATCACAATCTTTCATAATTTTAAAGAGCCACTTCGTCTTTTTTCATGAGAAAAGAGACCCAGTCTGTCAATCTTTTCTTGATATGTAAATCCACACATTTTTGGTGTCATCTTTGTAAATCTTCTCTGCACCCTCTTCAGTGCCATTGTTTCCTTTTTAGAATACAGCACTCTGAACTGCACACTAAAGTACTCTAAATTACAGTAACCATACCCTGAAGTACAGTAACTATATAACATCTATGTGCCACTTAGGCCCAAGTCTCAATGTTGTTCAGGTCTGATTACTTCAGTGTCACAGGAACTGTAAATGGTGCCGAACATCCTCGCGTCTGACCTTATGATGCAGGGAATGCCATTGACACATCAGCTGAAGATGGGTAGTCTTCAGACACCGCCCTGAAGAATTTCTGCAGTGATGTCTTGAGAATGGGATGATTGGCCTCCAACAACTGTAGCCATCTTCCTTTATGCTAGGTATGCCTCCAACCAAGTAAGAATTTTGTCCTCATTTCCAATGACTTCAATTTTGTCAAGGCGCCTTGATTCTAATCTCAGTCAAACACTACTTTGATGTCAAGGGCAGTCACTTTCACGTCTCCTCTCGAGTTCAACTCTTTTGTCCATGTTTGAACAAAGTCTGTGATTAGGTCAGGAGTCAAGTGACCCTGGAAGATTCCAAACTGAACATGAGTGAACAGATTATTTCTGTGTAAGGACTGCTTGATAATGTAGTCAATGATACCTTCTATCACTTTGTTGATGATTGAGAGAAGTCTGATGGGGCTGTAACTGACTGGATGGGAATTGTCCAATGTTTTGTGGACAGGAGACACATTAGCAATTTTCCACATTGTCAGGGAGATGCCACTTTTGTAGCTGCACTGGTACAGCTGCACTGGTATAGCGTGGCAACGGAGCACAAGTTGCCGAGTTGTTATTAGGGCCCATTGCCTTTGCAGTTTCCAGTATCTTCAGCCATTTCTTGATATCACATGGAGTGAATCAAATTGGCTGAAGACTGATACCTATAATGTTGGGGCCCTCAGGAAGAGGCCACAATGGATCATTCACTTGGTACTTCTGACTGAAGATTGTTGCAAATGCTTCAGACTTGTCTTTTGCTCTGATGTGCTGGGCACTCCCATCATTGAACATGGGGATATTTCTGGAACCTCCTCCTCCTGATAGTTGTTTAATTGTCTACCACCATTCACAACTGGATGTGGCAGAAGTGCAGAGTTTCGTTTGTTCCTTTGTTGTGGGATCCCTTAGCTCTGTCTATGTGAACCTGTTGGACTTATTTCTGTGCTTAAAATTCTACAGAAATATCTCTATTTTCATTGTGTTCACTAGCATTTAGAAAAAACTCAAAAGTGTGCTCGGAATGAGATTTCTGCCTTGGTCAGCTTCTTCCTTCTCAATAGTATCTTTATTTTCTCGTACAATGACCTTCTCCACCTCCGCATCTGTTAGATTTAGATAGTGGAGAAGGTTGCTGGGTCATTGCCCCAGGGAAAGCAAACAACCACAAAAGCACTGCAACAGTAACGGATGGAGCGACAAAGTGACAGGGCATCAGGAGACAAGTTCAAATATTGAAGGGAAATATAAAATGAAACTAAAATTATACTGGGTAAGAGTTGGACATGGTGTAAGTTTTCAGATAAGGGACACCTGCTTTCCATTATTGCACTCCCATCACTGCTGTGGAATTATTTTATTGATTTTAAATGTTATTCAATCTCAAAACAGACTAGAAATGACTGAGATATGCCAAAATCAATACTGACATTTCATTTTGCAATGCCTACAGAAAGGCAGGATTTCAAAGCAATTTTTCACTCAACATTCCTTTTGTGGGAACGGTGATACACAGACATGAGTGGTTTAGCTGCAAATCCTTTCAAAATTCAGCGATAGTCGAAATAAATTTCAAAACAAGTGGAGCAAAACTGTGTACAGAGTAACAGGCATTTACTAATCTGAATAATGGGCTTAGATAACCTCAGGACCCACAGTGATTTAGGGCTATTAGCTGAGGCTCTTGATGAGATCATTGCCTGCTAATAACTCCTGAGTATTATCATTCCTTATGTGATCACTGTAGTGTGTCGGGTACATTTCTTCATATTGTTGCAGGTGCAATCTTTTGAATGAGGTACTATCAGATGTACACAAAATATGCCAGGGAACTAGTCAGCAAACTGTATTGCACTGAGCAACATTCTCTGATCGTTAACACAACCAAAACATAAACCCAGTTCAGCTGCACATTCATCATATTCACTGCTTATGACACTCTGCTGTGTGCAAATTGACTGTCTTGATGTTTACCAAAGACTGTAACTGTGCTCCAAAAGTAATTAATTTGTTGTGAAGTTTTAAGATCCCGATAATGTATTAAGATGCAGTATAAATTAAACCAGAAATACTATCTTTTGCATAATGACAATGGTTCACTCTTTTTCGACCAATCAGAGGACACTACATCGTGTATTCATGGCACCATTTACACTAATCTATGTGACTCTCATATAGATGTCTATTAAGTGACAAAATGATCAGACAATGAGGAAAGTAAAGAAAATGATTTGAGAATACAGTGACTAATAAGCCATATAGAGGAAAATTTTTCCCTTCAGGACTGAAAGTGCACCCATCTTGTTTAACATTTCATCCCCATTCCAAACTCTGTTTTTTAAGTACTGACATTGAAGCCTCTTTTTCTGGGATTATGCCAGTCTGTTTGCAATGCTGATGTCATATTTGACTCAAAGATGAGCTTCTGGCCTCACATTCACACCACCACCAAGACTGCCTAGTTCCACCTCTGTACTGTTACCCAATTTTGCCCCATCTCAGCCCAGCTGTTGCTGTTCCTCTCATTCATATCGTTGTCATCTCTAGATTTGACTATTCTGGCACACAACTGGCTTGACTCACACAGTCTACCCCCTGTACACTTGAGGTGATCCAAAAGCCTGAAGCTCATGTCTTCACTTGCACCAAATCTCGGTCACCCATCATCCTTGGCCGTTAATGACTGTTAATGGCTCCTCGTCAAGCAACATCTTGATTTTAAACTTCTCATCCTTGTTTTCAAATTCCCCTATGGCTTTGTCCCTCCCTGTCAATGTAATCTCCTTAAACCCCAAAATCTTCTGAGATATCTGGACTCTTGTGCGGTTTCTTGTGTATTCCCAATTATAATTGCTCCATTATTGGTGGCCACCTTCAGTTGCCAAACCTCCCTACATTTTTCTGCCTCTCCAACCTGTTTTCCTCTTTTAAAACAGTCCTTAATATTTACCCGTTTGACCAAACTAGTGTTAGGGCCTGGGATTGTTGTCAGTGCAGGTTTGATGGGCCGATTCTTTTTCAACATTTATATTTAAATTCATTCTACCAAAGTAGAACATTTACATCCATGGCTTAACACCCTGACTACTTTATGAGGAATGACTATCTCCCCAAAAACCTCCTTCCTAATATTTTACTATCCTAAAGGCACAATGCAAAAGTTAGCATGCATTCGTTATCACTGGATGGATGCCTTTAAGAACTAGTGTTACCATGAGCAAAGAACTGGGATATCTTCAGAGATGAGGTTGCTTCTTGATCTAATTGGGCACTACGCTGGCTTTCACTTGGGCGAGGCAATAATCCAAGAGCCTTAATAACATACTGAAATAATTATCAATGCTCTTTAGAAGGAAGAATGCCCTGATACTAATATTCTAATGAACTGATTGGTACAATTTGGGTTGCAGTGATAGATTGTATGAGGATTTGAAGATAAAAGGTGTGAGGTAAAAGGTAACAAGTAGCTCAAGAACATTACTGTCCGAAACAACATCACCTGAGTGAAACAAAACAAACAAAAATGTTGGAAAAACTCAGCAGGTCTGGCAGCGTCTGTGGAGAGAGAAACAGAGTTAAAGTTTGAGTCCAACATGACTCTTCTTCAGAACTAATGAAAGACAGAGGTGTGATGGGTTTACGCTGTTGGGGGCGGGGGGCTGCCCTTTAACTTATCCCTGACCGTTCCATTTTGTTCCACCTGACCCTCCTCTCCTTTTTCAATAGCATTAACCCATCACAATCACATATTGGACAGCATCTCTCTCCACAGATGTTGCCAGACCTACTGAGTTTTACCAGCACTTTGTGTTTTTTTCCAAATCTCCAATATCTGCAGTATTTTACTTTCCTTCTATCAGAATGGAGTAGCAGCTGACCAACACATACTGATAGATAGCAACATGTAGGAAATACAATCAATTTTGTGATTGGAAATTTCAGAAACATATTTGGCAACCAAAAGAACATAGAAGAATGTATTTAAATGGTGAAAAATAACTTTTCTCAGATTCCTCAGTTGAATAAAATGCAGCACATGAGAAAAAAAGTATTCTTACTGAATACTTATTTGTGAAGAGTTAGGTGAGGCCCACACACTTGCATGTTTTTGAACGAAAGAAATTCTAATGGATTTACTTACGTTGGCCCCATTGACCGCTGTTGGGGTTCAAGTAATTTGGATACAGTCCTTGTGGTTTATCCAAACGATTCAAAACTTTTCGAATGTTCATCATCTGTCAAAACAGCCCGAATTACTGCATTTTGAATTTCTAAATTGATAGTAATGGCTACTAACAACAAAAACAGATTCAACTTTAAAACTAAATCAAAAGAAAAATCACAGTTTCTGCTCCAAAATCTAATTTATATTTCATTAGGTTTCAAATATTCTCTCTGCTCCAATTACAGCTCAATATGTCTTTTCGTTCCCTCAAGCACAGTAGAAATTAAATAAATATTTTAGCTTTACATCAAGTCAGAAAATTCTCACTTTGTGAAACAAAAATATCCGAGGTGAAAAAAAAATTGCTGTGTGAGATTCAAGGATATTGGATTTTGGAGGGCCGAAGGGCCTATTTCCTGTGCTGTACTGTTCTTTGATAGCCTTCAGTAAAAGCATAAGCAATTGCTGTGGTTCAATTCACTGTACACATTTCTCCCATTTCCAACCTTGGTTGTGCTACAATGATCGTATAGGGAGTAAAGCACTAGGCTCTTTCACAATGGAGCACAGAGGTGGAAAAACAGAGGGAAATTCACCCTAGATTGCCATAATTACATCGTGCCATAATTACATACATACATCAGGGGGCTGAGCTGCATGGTTATTCGATCAGGAGAAGGTGTTTAGGAGACATCATTTGTCATGCTTGGTGTGGAAATTAGTACATAATAATCTTCCCGTATGCTATGTTAGGAAGAGCTGTTTGAAAGGATTCAACATTTAGAGGGGTTCCGTACTACTTGCATACTAATTATTGAGCATATTATCCAATATTTTGGAAACAAATGAAAAAAATGCTACAATGTGGTAACTGACCTTTTCTGCAAACACTGGATTTCCAGACAGTTGACTTAAATGCATGAACTCGAGATGCAAGGTGCCAAATTCAGCCAAGATACTGCTACCTCCTGAGGCCCAAGGCCAGTTTCGACCAATTCCACTGTAAAAGCATTCAATGTAGAATGTGGTAAAGCTGTATTAAACATACAAATTATTTTCTGTCCCACACCAAAATATTTGGAACAGGTGAGCCAAATACTTAAAATTGAAGGGAACAGATGCCTAGATCTCAGTGTGATCAGCAAAACTGAACTCATCAGCATGAGTGTTAAAAGTTAGACTTGCATTCACCTACTTTTCATAAACAAACGTCCAGTCTGCAAATTTCACCGAATAAAAACATGTTATTTATGATTAAGTACATCAGAATTATGAAATTTAAAAGCTGAGGTAACCCTTGGAATATATTTTATTCCACTAGGATATAAAATTCAGTATATTGAAATATATGCATAAATTTATGAACCAGAACTGCTCACTTATTGCAAATTGAACATGTTCCAGATAGTCGATTACAGGAGCGCCCACCCACTGCTTGTGAGTCAAAAGGAGATTTTCTATTCCTGACGTGAGATATTCCACTGTATTCAGACTGCTAGTATAGTAACTCTCGATAAGATAAACGAACATAAGAATGCTTTGCTGCTGGCTGTTGCTGATTGGACAGCTACAACATTAGTGTGTGCAACACCAAGGAAGGAGAATGGCAAAAAGAAAGCAAGAAAGCAACACAAAGAAATGGAGCAAGGCACAATATTTATTTTGACGTAGAATGAAAGCAAAATAGTGTGGATGCTGGGGATCAGAAATAAAAACAGAAGTGCTGGAAAAACTCAGCAGACCCGACAGAATCTACGGAGAGGGAAAAACAGAGCTGAAGTAATCACATTTCTACCTTTCTTCAGTTCCAAAAAAGCATCATACTGGACTCGAAACAGTAACTCTGTTTCCCTTCCCACAGATGCTGACAGACCTGCTGATTTTTTCCAGTGTTTTGTTTTCAGGTCAGTTCAGAGTATTGGGTAAATTGATAGGGAGCAGTGGGAAGTGTGGTTCGATAATGAATCGGCAGTGGCTCACTATTACACAGCATATTGTGCAATATGCATTGGGGCAAAATAGTTTCTACTGACAACTTAATAACTGAAATGCAAAATAGAACGTAGGTGAAGCTTGAAAAGAAAATGAAATACATAGGGCAAGATTAAAATCTAGGCCTAGCTCAAGACTTCTTTTTTCCAGAGCCTGAAAAACAATGCTAGAGGCCGAAACAGATGAACTTTCAAAAAAGAAAGATGCATGGAACTTATATGATCAATGATGGTTCCTGTACAGTCAACATTAATGTTTTGTTTTCATTGTTCATAGGACTTTCCTGTGCACATAGTTAATACACAAATTCATACAACAGTAATTGAACTTAAGATATCTCAATGGATGCAATATAAGATAATGTATAAATACCACTTCTTTCCTGATCCAAAAGGTTGACTTCCATTGAGTTACCTACTTCAAACAGTAACAAATTGTGTTTCTTTTAATCTTTTTCATGGAAATTGCATTGGCAAGGATATCATTTATTCCCCATCCCTATTTGCCCTCGAGACAACTGAATGACTCGCTCGCCCATTTCAGAAAGCAGTTAAGCATGAACCACAGAACTGTGCGTCTGGTGGACAGATTGGTGAGAATGGCAGATTTCCTTCTTGGTTTTTAATGAACATTCCTGGCTACGTATTCAAGGCGAATAGGGAGAGAGGCGGAAGTATTGATCAAGTTTCATGGTTAGCATAGCTGATATTAAATTTAGTCAACCAAATTTAAATTGCCAAGCCTATGGTGGGTTTTTAATTCATATTTACAGATCATCAGCACAGGACTTTGGATCACTAGTCCAGTAGCATAACCACAATGCTTTGAAGTGCAAGATGCTTTGAGGACATTTTATATGAAAGGCAATACCTGAATGAAAGTCACTATAAATTCCTTACAATTAAGGACATTTTTAAACATCGCAAAGAATGCTCTCAAGTACCATATGCATTTGGCCTATTAAGGAAAATTATGAAAAGTTTAATTAAATTTCCAAAACTGCCTTGCTTATAATAGGGCATAAATAATATCAATTTAGAAGTGTCTAACTTTTAACATTTTTTGATTAACTCATCTAATCAGAATCTGTTGTAGCTAGAAAATCCTATTTTTTAACAAAAGTATAGTTTATATTTTACATTTCAAATTTCACCTAATCTTTTACCGATATAACTTGTAATTGATTTATTGGTAACTGCACTTGCACATTTAGTGGACGTGCAGTGGGTAGGTGTAGCAGTGCTGTGGGGACTTAAAAGTGGGATAAAAAGTATTCAGATTCTGTAGAGCAGTTTTAATTAACTTAACTGAGCAATCAGCTTTCTTCCCAAAACAAAATAATGGAAACAAATATTTAAGAGCGAAAAAATAACAGTGGCCTCTCATCGCTAGTTGCTGCATAGGTAAATTAAAAATCTGTGACCAAAACAATTTATTTTTTGAATTTAAGTTCATGCAGTGCATCAAAATTTGAATCACACTTCATTAAACAGTATCCACTTTGGGAGCCACAAATGGGACTTCTGCACACACACTATCCAAGATATAAGCTATCTTTTCAAAACTTATTTGAATATTTTTAAAGTCTCATAATTAGTCTTTGGTATATAGCTATTCCAACTTATATACCAGGGAATAAAAGAAGGGAACTTCTCCACTCTTGAGCTTTAACATAGTTTAGCAGCATTTTATCTCAACCTTGTGTCACAGCACTGGGCGTTTGGCCTAGGGATTTGAGATGATTAAAGTATAATTCCTTTTATCAGGTGACACACGTTATCTTTTAAAAGCAATAAAAAGATCCTTAACATATCCAATATTATGATACATTCTCTTGCACTACTGCCCATGCCAGCCTTTTTCCAATCTCATTGATATCAATGACAAAGCATAGCTTATAAAGCATTTCAGGCAGAACTAGTTCAATCAGCTGTTTGCATCTCATTTTGTTGGATTACCATGGCTACATACTGTTAGGTTACAGATTGCACTGACAGTAATAACCACAGCAATGATCATAGCTGATGCTCACTCACTCTGCGGTTTTAACATGTCATGCAGCAGTATCTCGATGCAGAGCCAGTTTGGAACATACTAAGAATGGTAATTAAAGTTTGGTGTCCACACTGCAGGGGAAAGGCAGTGCGGACTCAAATTACAAGAGTTCTTCACCTGAGATAATAGGATTGCTTTGATTGAAAAATACAGGATGTGGAGATGCCGGCGTTGGACTGGGGTAAACACAGTAAGAAGTTTAACAACACCAGGTTAAAGTCCAACAGGTTTATTTGGTAGCAAAAGCCACACAAGCTTTCGGAGCTCTTAGCCTCTTCTTCAGGTGAGTGGGAATTCTGTTCACAAACAGAGCTTATAAAGACACAGACTCAATTTACATGAATAATGGTTGGAATGCGAATACTTACAACTAATCAAGTCTTTAAGAAACGAAACAATGTGAGTGGAGAGAGCATCAAGACAGGCTAAAAAGATGTGTATTGTCTCCAGACAAGACAGCCAGTGAAACTCTGCAGGCCATTGTCCGCAGCAAACTACCCAGCCTTCAGGAGAACAGTGACCATGACACCACACAACCCTGCCACAGCAACCTCTGCAAGACGTGCCGGATCATCGACACAGATGCCATCATCTCACGTGAGAACACCATCCACCAGGTACACGGTACATACTCTTGCAATTCGGCCAACGTTGTCTACCTGATACACTGCAAGAAAGGATGTCCCGAGGCATGGTACATTGGGGAAACTATGCAGACGCTGCGACAACGGATGAATGAACACCGCTCGACAATCTCTTCCTGTTGGGGAGCACTTCAGCGGTCACGGGCATTCGGCCTCTGATATTTGGGTAAGCGTTCTCCAAGGCGGCCTTCGCGACACATGACAGCGCAGAGTCGCTGAGCAGAAACTGATAGCCAAGTTCCGCACACACGAGGACGGCCTCAACCGGGATATTGGGTTCATGTCATAAGAAAATAAGAAATAGGAGCAGGAGTAGGCCATCTAGCCCCTCGAGCCTGCCCCGCCATTCAATAAGATCATGGCTGATCTGACGTGGATCAGTTCCACTTACCCGCCTGATCCCCATAACCCTTAATTCCCTTACCGATCAGGAATCCATCCATCCGCGCTTTAAACATATTCAGCGAGGTAGCCTCCACCACCTCAGTGGGCAGAGAATTCCAGAGATTCACCACCCTCTGGGAGAAGAAGTTCCTCCTCAACTCTGTCTTAAACCGACCCCCCTTTATTTTGAGGCTGTGTCCTCTAGTTTTAACTTCCTTACTAAGTGGAAAGAATCTCTCCGCCTCCACCCTATCCAGCCCCCGCATTATCTTATAAGTCTCCATAAGATCCCCCCTCATCCTTCTAAACTCCAACGAGTACAAACCCAATCTCCTCAGCCTCTCCTCATAATCCAAACCCCTCATCTCCGGTATCAACCTGGTGAACCTTCTCTGCACTCCCTCCAATGCCAATATATCCTTCCTCATACAAGGGGACCAATACTGCACACAGTATTCCAGCTGCGGCCTCACCAATGCCCTGTACAGGTGCATCAAGACATCCCTGCTTTTATATTCTATCCCCCTCGCAATATAGGCCAACATCCCATTTGCCTTCTTGATCACCTGTTGTACCTGCAGACTGGGCTTTTGCGTCTCATGCACAAGGACCCCCAGGTCCCTTTGCACGGTAGCATGTTTTAATTTGTTTCCATTGAGATAGTAATCCCATTTGTTATTATTTCCTCCAAAGTGTATAACCTCGCATTTCTCAACGTTATACTCCATTTGCCATATCCTCGCCCACTCACTCAGCCTGTCCAAATCTCTCTGCAGATCTTCTCCGTCCTCCACACGATTCACTTTTCCACTTATCTTTGTGTCGTCTGCAAACTTCGTTACCCTACACTCCGTCCCCTCCTCCAGATCATCTATATAAATGGTAAACAGTTGCGGCCCGAGTACCGATCCCTGCGGCACGCCACTAGTTACCTTCCTCCAACCGGAAAAACACCCATTTATTCCGACTCTTTGCTTCCTGTCGGATAGCCAGTCCCCAATCCACTTTAACACACTCCCCCCAACTCCGTGTGCCCTAATCTTCTTCAGCAGCCTTTTATGGGGCACCTTATCAAACGCCTTTTGGAAATCCAAAAACACCGCATCCACCGGTTCTCCTCCATCAACCGCCCTAGTCACATCTTCATAAAAATCCAACATGTTCGTCAAGCACGACTTTCCCCTCATGAATCCATGCTGCGTCTGATTGATCGAACCATTTCTATCCAGATGCCCTGCTATCTCCTCTTTAATAATGGATTCCAGCATTTTCCCTACTACAGACGTTAAGCTGACCGGCCTATAGTTACCCGCCTTTTGTCTCCTTCCTTTTTTAAACAGCGGCGTAACATTAGCCGTTTTCCAATCAACCGGCACTACCCCAGAATGCAACGAGTTTTGATAAATAATCACTAACGCATCCACTATTACCTCTGACATTTCTTTCAATACCCTGGGATGCATTCCATCCGGACCCGGGGACTTGTCCACCTTCAGTCCCATTAGTCTACCCAGCACTGCCTCTCTGGTAACATTAATTGTATTAAGTATTTCTCCTGCTGCCAACCCTCTATCGTTAATATTTGGCAAACTATTTGTGTCCTCCACCGTGAAGACCGACACAAAAAACTTATTTAAAGACTCAGCCATATCCTCATTTCCCACTATTAACTCCCCCTTCTCGTCCTCCAAGGGTCCAACATTCACTCTAGCCACTCTATTCCGTTTTATATATTTATAAAAACTTTTACTATCATTTTTTATATTAATTGCTAGCCTAGCTTCATAGTCTATCCTTCCTTTCTTTATCGCTTTCTTAGTCTCTCTTTGTTGTTTCTTAAATTTTTCCCAATCACTTGTTTCTCCACTATTTTTGGCCACTCTGTACGCAGCTGTTTTTATTTTAATATGTCACACTATTTGTCACTCCCACAGTTGCGTGGACCTGCAGAGTTTCACTGGCTGTCTTGTCTGGAGACAATACACATCTTTTTAGCCTGTCTTGATGCTCTCTCCACTCGCATTGTTTCGTTTCTTAAAGACTTGATTAGTTGTAAGTATTCGCATTCCAACCATTATTCATGTAAATTGAGTCTGTGTCTTTATAAGCTCTGTTTGTGAACAGAATTCCCACTCACCTGAAGAAGGGGCTTGGAGCTCCGAAAGCTTGTGTGGCTTTTGCTACCAAATAAACCTGTTGGACTTTAACCTGGTGTTGTTAAACTTCTTACTGTGAAAAATACAGCACAGTTGTGTGCTCCAAAATGAGTAGTTACTGTTTCTTGACCTGATTCAACCAGGGGTTGAAGTAAGATTTGTGAGCCTGCATACATGCTGACTTACTTTATCTACTGGGGAGTTGGGGCATTTTGAATAACAGGTTCATGGTTTGAGAAGCACGACTCATTTTACTGTCCACTGCTTAAAGAGGCCAAACAGCGTGAACATCAACTTGCCCAATAGAAGCAATGTCAACTGTACTGAATTACAACTTTTAATTCGTACCTTTATTGTATTTTTACTTTTTAAATGGAAAATGATTTATCTTAACTGTGCGAACTTGTTCTAGCACTTTCACTTCTCAAGTCAGAAGCTTGTAGGATCAAGCTGTAATAAAGGACTCGGCACATAATTTATGCTGACATTTCAATGCAGCACTGACGGAGTGCTCTATATTGGAGGTGGCATTCTTTGAATGAGACATTAAACCAAAACTACATCTGCCTGTTTTGCTAGTTCAGGTAGATGTTTAAAATCCCATGGCACTATTTGAAAGGGAGCAGAGAGTTCCCCCAATGTCAAAGCTATGATTATTTCCTCAAGCAGCACCAAGTGCAGATTAACTGGACATCTATCCAATTTGCTGTTTGTGGGATTTTGCTGTGATTAAATTGGTTGCAGCACTTAGCCATAATGATTGACCCAGAACATGGAATTAATTAAATATGGTTCAGGATGCCCCGTGAGATTATAATGAGGTGCTGCCTAAATTTAATTCATTCTTTCTTCATAATTCAGACAGAAGAGATAGCTGTCTCAGCTCTGATGAATTAATTGAAACTCCACTAAGTTAGCAGAGAAAGTACTGAAATGAATACTTCATGGGCTCATTTTTGGATAAAAAGGGATTAAAAGTTACTTTTGATGTCAAATGTGAATGCATTATTGAAGACCTGAACAAGTTCTAAAGTATATATTATCAAGAGGTAGTTAGGCAGCAAGAGTTGAAAGGATCTGGAATTTGTTACCAGGCACAAACTGCCAACATTCAAGATCAAATTGAACTGCGACATGGATGCCCAGCTAAATTCACAAACAATACACGTTCCCTACCTGACAATTTGCAAATAACAGTATTATGCATTGGTTCTACCACAGACCACTTCTCTGTGAAAACAGATGTCAAACAGAATGGGTGTCACTGCAGCAACACTATCCTCGATCATTCTTTGCTGCAGCCTACTACTGACAGGCTCTCCCCAGGTGTAGCAACAACTTATCACACTGGTCATAAACTCTTCAATCTCAACTGACTGAAGGTCACAACGAAGAGAACAATGGTTTCTGTAACAGCTACAGTATACTTGCAGCATGCAAGTTAGTGCTTACTCTGAAGAGGAACTGCAATAGTAGCTGACACATTCACCGAAGTCTGGGAATTGCCCTGCACTTCGAAAGACCAAAGTCCTCTATTTACCCCGTCAAGTGCATCAAATCCAACACCTTTAATTGAGATTCATGGTGAAGTGTTGGAAAATGTCCCTCACCTCCCATATCTTGGAAGCTATCTATCCCAAAAACTGACATTGGAGAAGAGTAAATAAGAGTAAGTCAATGCTGGCCAAGTGACACTCACAACTTATGAATGAATAGATTTCAAAAATCCTGTGCAGTTGTCTTCAAATGAACATGCCATTACCTGATGTCTATTTCAACACATCAGCGATAATGGAATAAACATTTTTCTAAAAATAAAATCACATCCAGGTTCACTGTCTAATCCAGTTAAAATATTCTCAAATATTATTTCCATATTCAGTATCAACATTGTATGAAAGTGTGTACTATTTCTTGGCAGTTTTGAATTTTACATGATTCAATTGTCTGGCTGCATTCCACCAACAGATGGCATCCACTATCAACATTCTTTGTTGTTTTCATCGCCCACCCTACAAAGATGATTCCACCCCCCCGCCCCCCCCCAATACAATGTTGATGAAGTGTTTTTGGGGCCGTCGTGGTATCTTAAATCATGCTAAACAGTGTGTACAATTCATGTCATAGAGAGAAATTGTGTTCGGAACTTAGTTCTGTATTCTTCAGAACTTAATGCGAGTTATGAGAAGGTAGGGTCACTTAACCCAGATTTTCTTTTTCAAAAATGGTGACTTACAACTCTCCTTTGCTGTGGTGGGAAGAAGCTTCGGAGGGCTTTATACCTGAAGTTTCAATTGAATCATACTTTGGTAATGGATAAACTAGACAAATTTCTCAGACTTGAATTTTTCCACCTCAGGGTATTAAAATGTGAACAAATTGTAGATGCTATTGTGACGATCTTCCAAAACACACACTATTCAGGAATTGTCACCTTGGGCTCTCCCATTACAAGAAGTGTAGGAAAGATAAACTAGGGAATTATAGACCCATCAGTCTCATATTCATTGTGGAGTGTTACTAGAATCTGTGGTCAGGGACATAGGGATTGGATACTTGGACAAACATAAACTGATTAGGAAAAACAACATCGGTTCGTGAAGAGCAAGTCGTATCTAATTAATCTAGTTGAACATTTGGAGCAATGACTAATTTGGTTGACAAGAGAGTGCCTCTGAATTTTATTTACATGGATTTCCAAAAGGCATTCGATGTGGTTTCACACAAGAGACTTTTAACAAAATTAAGAGCACACGAATTGGAGGCAAACTCCTGGTTTAGAAAGGGAATTGATTACCAGAGAGCAGAGTAAGAGTAGGGATAATGAATATTTACTTAAATTGTCAGGATGTGAGTAGTGGTGTCCCCAGGAATCTGTATGGGGCTTCAGCTCCTTAAAACCTACCTTGCTGACCTCGTGTTTAACCATTAACCTAAACATCATCTCACAGGGCTGTGTCTAATGCTCATGTAAAGAACCTTGAATGTTAAAGGTACTATTATCTATATAAAATGCTGCGGTTCTGTCTCTTAATTACTTGGATGAAAGAATAGAGTCATAGATCTACAATTGTTGATGACATGTTAGATGACACAGTAAATAGCATAGATGGGAGCAGAAAGATGTAAAGGGGCATTGATCAAACCAAGTGATTGGCTAAACTGGTAGATGGGTTCAATGTAGTGAAGCTTGAACCTAAGATAAAGCAGTGCATTTTCCAAATGATGAGAAGCAAAATAAAATAAGGGATGAACAGAGAGGTTGCGGGATTGTAATTCAAAATTTGTGAACAGGTACAAAAACAATTTAAAAGGTTAATGGAAGGTTGGCCTTTAATAAATTGGGACTGGAATACAAAAGTTACGTTAGTTATATAAACGCTTCTGATTCCATGTAGATACTGTGTTCAGTTTTGAGCACTGCACCTCAGGATGGAATGGACATAGTACAGATTCACCTGAATGATATCAAGACTGAAAGGGTTACGTGGCGCAGGGAGCATAGGCTTGGCTTACATTCCTTGATTGTAGAATGCAGACAGGTGATTCTAATATAGATGTTTAAACGAACTAAAGAATTTGAAGAAGTGGTCCAGAACTATAGGGCTACGATGATGTCAGGAAGCACACCTTCACACAAAATGTCACGGCTGAGGCTAGGTCAGGAGCATTTCAAAACTGAAGTTGATAGATTTTTGTTAGGTTTTAAAGATGACAGAACCAAGGTGGATGGTTGGAGTTGAAGAACCGGCTCAAAGGACTGAATGGTCTTCCCCTTGTGTTTTTATGCTCTGCAACAAAGGTTGTCTCACCTACTAAGTGTGTCTGACCTTTTCGGTTTGTTTTTATTCTCTTGAGATTTGCAGTATTTTACTCTTTTTTGGGCACCATACAAAACAGAGTTGTAAACATCACATGCATCAGAAAAGGCAGTGCACATGCCTGGATCTTTATGAATGTCACAGCATAAGCAAATTAAAAATGGTACTGCAAGTACTATCCAAATTTTTGAACCCTTTGATAAGGTCAAACCAGTTGGCAATGCTGAACAAGTGGAAAAGCTTTACACTACAGCAGTTGCGTCAGGAGCAGATCTGTAATACCAAATTCACAGTACCTTGAATTTATGCAAAGTGGATCACATTGCCTCCTCTTTATTCAAATAGTGCAAAAAAATTAAAGACATGCAGCTTAAACATTATCACCCAAACAGTAAATCCCTGCAATGAAATGAAACACAAAAAATGTAAGCAAATCAAATATGTTCACAAGAGATTACTATAATCTCAAACATCATGGGGGTTAAATTTGTGGGCAGTTTTGGACACCTTTCCTACGGAGTGTAAAAGGCCTGCGCACAGATGATGAGGTCCAAGGAGCCCTGGATATCAGCCTTCAGACCTCATTATGTTAAAGAGTATGGCTGGAGCAGGCAGCACACAGTAGGGTCCAAATGAAGGTGCAACATTTTGTAGTCACAGCCTCAGTTAAGGATCAGAATAATAGAGCCAGAGCTTCAAACAAGGATCAAGTCTGAATCATAGGGAAAAGAGCTGCAGTGATTGGGATAGTGATGACAAGTACTAAAACTTCTTAAAGATTCAGATAATGCTCAAGATTGATTTCTCCTGTGGCTGCCACGAGTCAAACCAAACTAACAGCAGTAACCTGAGACAGCAGTTAGATCCCTTATTTGCAAATGCAAATGATCCAACATCCCTTTTGCAATGGTAAAGGACACACATTTGTCCTTACCCAGCATAACAGACGGTACTCTTACTGTCTGCTATAATAGTGCTTTCGGAGACTATGCAATGCTTGAAAATGAGCACGACACAGTCTAGCCTCACCCTGACAAATCTGTGAAAAGTTCTCCCCAATTAAACACTTATCCAGATTTACAAAACAGCTTTTTCATTCATCCCATGCCCATAAATCTAATGTAAAACCGTCTATGTACTTCAGTAATAGATTCATACATCATTGACAACCTATAGTGCAAACTTGGGAATCGTAGTTTCAGGCTTCAGGCCCACAATTAATACATTTTTGGAGTCCAAGCATCACAAATGACAATGTGAAATCATATGTATTAATAGGATTTTCTTACATTTACTTTTAAATTCTAAAATTGCTAGTTCATTGCACAAGCAGGTACTAACGATATCTCATTCTGATACATTGTTTAATCTATGCAAGAAACTTGAACGAGCATGACATACTTTTAACTTCTGACTTCATGTAGAAAAAAAATTCCCTGTATAAATATTCATCTATTGAGATAATACTTTGTCAATTACCAAATGAGATTTCTGGGATTATGTGCAATGTTTGCAAATTATTTTTTTGCTGGAAAAGTTATCAATATATAATTATCTTCATGGTCAAGATGTAGGACTGTAACTTCTGGCCCAGCCTGCCACCAGGATCATCTGCCCCTGCCAGGAAAGTGAATGGACTTTTGGCTGGGCCACTGAATCTCCTGCCGTGGACCCTGCTGATGCGCGATTAAATCACTCGGGAGGCTAGATCGTACCCGGGAAATAAAGGCTTTTATTACTAACAAGAATGGAGCACACTATATACAATACAATCCCAGACTAAAGGGTCACCAGGCAGTGCAGTGACCTTTATACTCCTCCAGGTAGGCGGAGCCAACTGGAGTGCACCACAGAACAATACCAACAGGTAGAACAGCCCAACCCTAACCCCAACAGTGACAACAGTAACATATCTACAAGTACCCATAATGCTGACCATCTATGGTTCAATACTCATAGTGGTAACCAATTATGGTTCACCACACCTGCCACAACGGGGCTGGAAAACCCAGCCATTGTTTGGTTGCAACCAATTCTGCCATTTAACAACAAAAATTCAGGGTGTTTAAATCCATTATTTCTGCCCAATGATGTAACTAATAATCCGTTACATGCCCTCACCTTGTCATATAATACATACACGCATATTTACACATATATATTTAACATATATATGTATTTATTTTACATAATGTCTTCCTGTTTATGTTAACTGTTAAGCCTTGATCAGTCTTACCACTAATAAAACATCTACGTGGCATAATAACATGCACATTTCAGAAACATGGAAGTATTTCAATCATTTTGCTTTGTCCCTACAACCAGAAACAAATACATTGGGCGAATCTTCCAGACTTAGTTCCTGTCGAGGCCGCTTTCAGGCTATTGGGAGAGTTTAGCCATGGCTCTTCAACACAGCCATGGAATTGGCATTCTGCCTCCAGGTTGTTATGATCTTGGTGGAGATCAGCAATTTTTGAAAAGAAATTTGAACTTCCAATTATTAACTGAATGAATAACAGCACAAGATTTCATCTTTTTAAACAAATAAAATATTACTGTACAACAGTGAAACAAGACAAGTGTTAACTTATCACTATATTTTGTTAATGCTTGTGCTTTAAACCTAGAAATCTCAATAGAACTTCTTTCCTATTTTTGATTCCATCCAAAAATTCCCCTATGCTTTACAGGATCTTGAGGGTTGCTTCAATTCACTTTGGTCCTTCCACTAAGACCCAGCCAGACAAAACCTCCAATTCTCCTCCAACACCTCAGAATTGTGGACTCCCTGCTCAAGCATGAGCCTCATTTCTTTCTTGCCTGTGACTCCCAAGTCAGAAAACAACCTGGGTTTTTGATACTTCTCTGCTCCTGCTCCACAGCTCCTTTACCATTCCTGGTAGATTCTCTCTCTGCTGCTTTCCAAGCTGTTCCAGCTCCAGTTATAATGGAATCCATAAAATCCCTACTGTGCAGAAAGAGCTTATTTGGCCCATCAACTCTGCATTGACCCTCCGAAACAGCAACCCACCCAGACTCTCCCTTCCACCCTACCTCCGTAACCCTGCGCATTTACCACGGCTAACCCAGCGAACTGGCACATCTTTGGATTGTGGGAGGGAACAGGGGCACCCGGAGACACACAGACACGGAGAGAACGTGCAAACTCTACACCAGTCTCCCAAGGTCAGAATCGAACCTGGCACCTGGCACCATGAAGCAGCTGCTAACCATTGTGCCACATGCCGCCCCTTTAACTGCGTGTTTTTGTAAGAAATCTTACAAATAAAAGCCAAAATTTAAAAAAAACAACCCCCTGCAATCTACCTCCATATTCCAGATAGAGATTAAAAACAACTAACTTTACCTTCAATATAAACCTTTGATTCTGGGACCCAAATGAATAAATTAAATCCGAAAGGGAATAGCAGCAATCTTACCAGAAACAAGCTTGAATTTTTATTCCTGAATTAAGTGTGCAGAGTTGGGAAATTTCCAGACTTCTCAAACTTAGCTCGGCAGGAATTTCCCTGAATCACCACATTTTCATTTGACGAGGGCCGATGCTAACTGTCAGGTCCACTGGCTCCGGAAACAGTGCAGAGACAGCCATAGGGGCTGCTGAGTGCCAGCCCAGGCTTTCTGAAAGCTCAGTGTTGGTCCTTTGGGTCTCTCCCAGTAACAATACCCACACTCCTCATTCATGATAAATCATGCTGCCTAATGCTGCCCCAGCCAGTCTCATGGCCCCTCATACCCTCCATGCACACCTATGACCCTCTACCCACCCCAGGCCCTGCCGACACTCCATGCCAACCTGTTCCTCAACCCACCAATCCATGCCCCCCATAACCTCCATGCCAACTCAAGTCATCCCCCCCTCTTCCACATGACCCTGGTCACCATAGTGCCAACTCATGCCAAAACATGTCCCCACCCAGTACCCACTGCCCTTACACACATCATGCCTATTTGAAGTGGCTTATAATTCTAGCCCCAATGCCAGATCAAGAGCATGCCCTCAACAATCATATTCACCCAAGTTCAAGGCTTCCATTCCACAAAGACATTTATTTTCAGTCTGAGGAAAGTGAACCTCATCTCCCTCAAAGAATTTGATTTGATTTATTGACACATGTATTAGTATACAGTGAAAAATATTGTTTCTTGCACACTATACAGACAAAGCATACCATTCACAGAGAAGGAAAGGAGAGAGTGCAGAATGTAGTATTACATTCACGACCTTTAGTAGTTTCTTGCGGTCTTGGGCAGAGCAGGAGCCGTACCATAGAAAGGTGACTATTAAGGGATATCTGCTTCTAGTTAGCCAGTTAAATAATTTATTGGCTAAGTTATAATGACGCGGATATTATAAGAGTCTTGATGGTTCTCTTCTAAAATTGTATCCTCCCACTTTCAGAAAATACAAGAGAGTTGGGTTCTTATACTGCGTGCAGAAGACTACAAGAGATGTTTCTTAATCAATTTATAAGTTTATCACAGAACTACTTAATCTGTAATACACTTTGAAGTGGATAAGAACATCACAAAGATAATGACAAATCAAGATAAAAAACACAGACTTAGCTCTAATAGAGAATTTTAATAAAATACTTAAAAATACAATGCTACAGCTGACATCGGTTACGTACGTCCATCAATATTCGAAGTAGTTTTACATGAATCCTTGAGTAAATCATTGTGCGGCAGTTGGGTACAAAAGCAGTATGCTTTGCAATATCCAATCTCTCAAATTGCAGAAATGTTGAGTCAATTCTCAGTACCCTTTCACAATACTTTTTTAAAAAATTTGTTCATGGGATGTGGGTGTTGCTGGCTGGGCCAGCACTTATTGCCCATCCCTGGGGGCATTTAAGAATCAACCACATTGCTGTGTATCTGGGGTCACATGTCGATCAGACCAAGTAAGGACAACAGATTTCCTTCCCTCAAGGACATTAGTGAACCAGATGGACTCTTACGACAATTGACAGTGGTTTCATGGCCATCAATAGACTTATCATTCCAGATTTTTTTATTGATGTCAAATTTCACCATGTGCCATGGTGGGATTTGAACCCAGGTCCCTGGATTACTGTCCAGCAACAATACCACTACCTCCTCAAAAGGGGCCCTGGAATATTTATACCCTTCTAAACCAGATTACATCATATTTAGCAACGATGGGTGTTGCCTCCTTGATTAAATGCCACCTCTTAGATAAGTCTTTATTATTCACTATTATTTAACTGTTAGAATAGTTCCATTATATCTTTCACAATGAGCCTTACGTCTGGTCATCATGTACTATGTTCTTATCCTCTTTCCTGTTTATCTTCAATTTTCCCACAAGTAATTTTAAACTTTCAATAGAGAAATGGGGACTTCTAAAGACAATTTTTCTCATTTGCAGTAAAAGTACATTCCTACGATCATGACCAATTCTGATTTGCTGAGCAGGTTCGAGGAATGCCTTCTTGATAGATAAGGAGAAACAGTACCAGGCCGTGCCATTGGGGATTCACTTAAAATTTGGAACTGAATAAGGCAGTTAAGAGCTACAATTTATCTTCCCTAAAAGTTGCCTTCCATCGCACCCCAGAGAAACCCGGAAGAGGACGGGATGATGTTGGGATCGTAACCCAACTGCAAAGGACTTTCATACCCTGCACGCACGCAAACCTACCTCCCCTTGCCCGGGAAAATTACTCCCATTAAGGCTTGGATGAGAACCTAGAATATCAGAAAACAGATTCCACAAACAGACCTTCTGGGAAATGAGAAACACACCAGTGAGTAGGGAAAAAAATAAATCAGATCCAGCATTTCAAAAAGATATCTAGCAGCAGAATAGAATGCAAATTATCAGAGGGGGCTTGAATCCAAAGGCAGAACATGGAGGTTCAAAATGAGCCCCGTTATTTAAGATAGTGTGGGGATCAAACTCCCTGCTGTGTCTGTTCCAAATGGTAATTTATAAATATATATATTGCATAGGCCATTTTAAGACCAGTACTGTGGGGCATCAACTCTCCCAGGAACTAATCAAAAGGAAAACATCAGCTTTGATGCAGAGATGCCTTAGAAATTCCTTTCAAGTCCTTGCACAGCACACAGCCATTTTGTACATATAAAATACCCACGTCTGTGTTTCAACTCAAACAGGATTACAATGTGGAATTCTCTGCCATAAATCGTTGCTCGAGACATCTATAACATCTCAAAAGGGAATCAGATAATTGTTCGATAAAGGATTATTAAACGGTATGAAGAGCAATCAGAGCAGCTCACATAATAGGGAAAAAGAAAATCCAGCACAGAGTTGATGATCTATTTTGGTGTTGCAACATTCTGTGATTCGAGTGCTGCAACTATTAATTAGCCAACAGGAATGTGTACTTACTGAAACTAATGTGTGCATTAGTGAATTTCAGGTGAAAGCAAGACTGGGCTAAGTTGTGATAACCTCCACAGCTGATAACCCTGCTGACACTCCCTAATGAAACTCAAAGGAAAAATGACCACTTGGACTAAGTACATATTATTATGGAAGCTTAAGCATGGAAAATCATAAATGCCTTCTGGAAGATAGGCCATTGGAGTGCAGGATACAAATTCAGAGCAAGTACAAGTGTTCGGTTTTGTGGGGGCTTTCAAATCTTTCTGTAATTGGAACTCTTTGAAAATACTGATATTCTCTGGGGAAGGTCTGAGCAAATATTGACATATTGTCAGGAACTAACAGACCTGTATTGTGAAAGGCAGTGTCAGCCACCTGGAGGATAACAGTGCTGCATTGCAAAATTGCATTTTTATCAGTAGTACACCAAAACAAATGTGCTAAAAAGTCAGTCCACAAAAATTCAAAAATCTAATGGGCCCCCACGGACCACAAGTTTGAAAATTTCTCCCTCAACTTTTTGCTTTGTAAAAAAAAAAACTTGCATTTAAACAGCACGTCATCACATCAGCAGCACATCTCAACATGCGGCACAAGAATATAAATATATACTTTTGAAAATAAAAACAGCAGCCAATTGCGCCAAATGGTTGGTTGACTTGTTTTATTGATATTGTTTCACAATCAAGACAGAGGAAGAGTTACTGAGTTGGACGATCAGCCATGATCGTGATGAATGGTGGACCAGGCTCAAGGGGCTGGATGGCCTCCTCCTGCTCCTATCTCCTATGCTTCTATTGCCAAGAGCTCAGCATTCTTCTTCACATATACTCAACCATAATCTGCAACCACATGGCCCGACAAACAACATAAGCAGCAAGTGATAGGCAGAGCTAAGCGATTCCATAAGCAATGGGTCAAACCTAATCTCTGCAGTCCTGACAAATCCAGTCGTGAATGGTGGTGGACATTTAAACAACTCGCTGGAGGGGAGGCTACACAAATATAATCGATCCTCAATGTTGGGGGAACCCAGCACATCAGTGCAAAAGACAAGGCTGAAGCATTTGCAACAGATTTTCTGCCAGAAGTGCCCAGTGGATGATCCACTTCGGCCTCCTCCTGTTGTCCCCAGTATCAGAGACGCCAGTCTTCAGACAATTTAATTCACTTCATGTGACATCAAGAAATGGCAGAAGGCCAGGGCAAATCCAACTTGGCCCATCACTGCCCCTTCAGCCTACTCTCGATCAGTAAACTGATGGAAGGAGTCATCAACAGTGCTATCGAATGACATTTGCTTAACCTGCTTACTGACGCTCAACTTGAATTGCACCAGGCTCATTACAAACTCGGTACAAATATTGACAAAAGAGCTGAACTTCGGAGGTTAGGGAAGAGACCCCCCCCTCCTCCTCCTCCTTGATATTCAATGACATTATCATCGCTGAATCCCCCACAATCAACATCCTGGGGGCTACCACTGACTAGAAACTGATCTGGACCGGACAAATACATACCAGAGCAGGTCAGAGGCTGCAGGAACTCACCAAGGCTCCTTAAATGGCACCTTTCCATCTGGAAGGACAAGGGCAGTAGAAACATGGGAATACCACCACCTGGACATTCCCATCAAAGCCCCTCGCCATCCTGACTTGGAAATACATCGCTGTTCCTTCATTGTCACTGTGTCAAATCCTGGAACTCCCTCCCTTACAGCACTGTGGATGTACCTAACACAGTAAGAGTTTTAACAACACCAGGTTAAAGTCCAACAGGTTTGTTTGGTAGCAAATGCCATTAGCTTTCGGAGCGCTGCTCCTTCGTCAGATGGAGTGGATATCTGCTCTCAAACAGGGCATACAGAGACACAAAATCAAGTTACAGAATACTGATTAGAATGCGAATCTCTACAGCCAACCAGGTCTTAAAGATACAGACAATGTGAGTGGAGGGAGCATTAAGCACAGGTCAAAGAGATGTGTATTGTCTTCAGACAGGACAGCCAGTGAGATTCTGCAAGTCCAGGAGGCAAGTTGTGGGGGTTACTGATAGTGTGACATAAACCCAAGATCCCGGTTTAGGCCGTCCTCATGTGTGAGGAACTTGGCTATCAGTTTCTGCTCAGCGACTCTACGCCGTCGTGTGTCGTGAAGGCCACCCTGGAGAACGCTTACCCGAAGATCAGAGGCTGAATGCCCGTGACCGCTGAAGTGCTCCGCCACAGGAAGAGAACAGTCTTGCCTGGTGATTGTCGAGCGGTGTTCATTCATCCGTTGCCGTAGCGTCTGCATAGTTTCCCCAATGTACCATGCCTCGGGACATCCTTTCCTGCAGCGTATCAGGTAGACAACGTGGGCCGAGTTGCAAGAGTATGTACCGTGTACCTGGTAGATGGTGTTCTCACGTGAGATGATGGCATCCGTGTCGATGATCCGGCACGTCTTGCAGAGGTTGCTGTGGCAGGGTTGTGTGGTGTCGTGGTCACTGTTCTCCTGAAGGCTGGGTAGTTTGCTGCGGACAATGGTCTGTCTGAGGTGGTTTGAAGGCAAGAAGTGGGGGTGTGGGGATGGCCTTGGCGAGATGTTTGTCTTCATCAATGACATGTTGAAGGCTCCGGAGGAGATGCCGTTACTTCTCCGCTCCGCTTCTCCGATGTACCTAACCTCAGGGACTGCAGCAGTTCGAGAAGGCAGATCACCACCATCTTCTCAAAGGCAATTTGGGATGGGCAATAAATGCTGGCCTAGCCACTGACACCCATATGCCATGAACAAATTTTAAAAAATATGCCATGGAACATTTTATGCCCTCTTGAACAGGCAAAAAGGCAGTCTTTTTAATGTTTTATCTGAAAAATATGACCTTTAGTAAGACAATATGTCCTCAGTGCCTATGTACAATTATTCCATATTTTAACTTAGATTGACTTGGAATATGAAGGTCATATTTTACGTGTCTGTGTGTAATATAATCACCTGCAGTGGGGACTGAACCATTGGCTCAGAGGTGATAGTGCAATAAACTGAATCAAGCTGACAATGTTTAAGCCTGTGAAGCCTAAAGCACAAATACTGACAGTGTTTTCAAACATGTGTCCTTGTGCATTCCCTTTTCTGACAGTCTCCCCCACCGCCCACCCCCAATACCACCCCCTCCCTCCCTAAGTACTCTTTCTAAACCCTATATGAGCCAGTTGCTGAAAAGTATGGGAATACATCTTGACTCCATCTCATGCCAGCAATGAAGAGGTACACAGAAGCACTCGGGTTCAATTCTCTGCTCTTCTGGATGGGAAAATGCCTTGTTTACATTCAGTGTGGCCCATTAATGGCCTGACATGGAGAAGAGCTGATGTAAAAGTGTGAAGAAGTTGATTATGAACTACTATTGTTATTTTCTGAAGTTGCTCTGCTCATGGTGGAACAGTAGTTTAGCACTGATCCCTACTGTTTCTCCTCCACTTAAAAAAAACAGATCCTTGACTTTTAATGAAGTGGTTTGCAAAGCTCAAGAATGTTTAATTCTGTACAACAGTACATCAATGCATTTCTCTACTTAAAGCCCTCTTTCAATGCAAATTGAACCCAATTTTAGTGTACACTATCACAATGAGTATCTGCTGTAACAAGGCAATCTATTCCAGGACTCCCCTGCCACAAACGAGCATTAATGCCAAGTACAATATGAATTATTTCCTCTTATCTGATGTGCTTCTGTTTTTAACATCAATTTTACTCGAAACAAAGCAGTGTCTTGGGAGACATTGTGTGCAAATGTACAGTGATCGAAACAATCCGGCTCCTCAAGCTCCTGCTTGCAATGGAGAATTAATTGATAAGGATAATTATCGTAAAAATTGGAGAAAATAATCAGAATGAATTCCGTGCTTTGCGAAACGAGTTATAAGAATGACTATAATGTAGAAAAGAAAAAATAATAATTTCAGCAGGAGTTACCATTGAGCAGCTGAGTTCCTGAATAGTGCCCATCTCTGGAGATGTGGTGCAACATGATTGTAAAGATAAATACCCTTTGGGAAATGGTCACAGCTACTGCTAGTTGGATTGACGATAATCATTACGATTTTAGTGCTTCTACCCCTGACCTTGTTTGTATGAAAATTGCTTGTAGCTTCAACAGACACATAAATACACATATAGAGTTTTCAAATGTTGGAAGGAGATCAGAGAAAATGGGCTGAAAACTGATGAGAAGTGAATGCCCAAAACAAAGTCCCTACAAACCTCTATGAAACACTAAGCAAGCTGTTCTTGTAAGCATAATCAAAATTGAACACCTCAACACATTTCAAAGTGTTTGAAGTGTTAACAAAAGATCTAACAGCTGCACTGGAAAACTGCCCAGCATTATAAAAGGTCTGTAATTTTGTACTGTGACATTAAAGACACACACAGGAGAATTACTGCATCTTGTTTGAGGACATATTACAATGAGTTGGTATTTCACAACTAAAATATAGCTTGCATATTTTTTCCAGTATGTATATGTCGTATGTGGGGATAAAATACAGGATATTTTTGAGTTTGTAATGCTTTATTCATGAGTCCAAATGAAAATTTATTTTTCTCTTAGTTCCTGCAGTGAGCAATAACAAATCTTGTGGCTCATTTGTTCTTAAAGCAAGGGGTGGGGGGGGGGGGGGGATTATACTTCCGAAAATGGGAGGTTTGAATAGGGTGGGAGGTTGAAGTCTTAAAAATTAGAATTTTGACTCCAACCTGCCTACTTCTGGTTGTAACTGAGGTGGGATCGTGGGTAGACTACCAAGCCACGTCCAGAAATTGAGCTGATCTTTTAAAATGTTATGATGAGGCTTATGCACCATTTTAACTCTGGCTACTGAAGTCTCCTGAGCCTGGGAAAACCTAGCAGCCACAGGGAGTTGTTGCATTCAGCAAGTAACTGTCTTTCCTCTGACCTGCCTTGCCAACAGCCCTGCTTCACTAACAATAGAAACTGTTGGGAAAATCAGTTCACACAATATTCTGTGACACATTGTTCCCGATAATGGAACAGGAAGTTCCATTCTTGTATCAGGAGATGGCCCCTCATTAACTTACTTGTCTGGCCCTACGACCTACCTGGTACACCCAAGGTGCAGGGTGCCCTGACCACATCCCCCCGCCTCCCTCTGCCACACCCCCCCCCCCCCCCCCCCGCCACTGCCCACCTCCCCGCCACTGTTGTCTCGCCCATGCTGGTCCAGAACCTCCATGCAAGCTGCCATGCTCCTTAGCCCTTCCTGATGTTGTACAGTTTGACAAAGAAAACCGCTGTCCTTGGACACAACTGCACAAAGCTGACTGTTGGACGCCACCTTTAAACAAACATAAAGCACCCAAGATTTCTGAGCGCTGCTGACTTAAACTTGAAGTTAGGTCAGAAAAAGTTACAATATAGTGAGTATTCATGCAATGCAGATGTATTAGAAGTAGAAACCTGTTCTGGGATGGTGGGAGGCCCGACCCACTTCTGCCACATCACTGACTTAATCCCTGCATCTCAATTTGCCATTGGAAAACCAAGATTTTGGCTCCTGTCTAATTAAATCACCCTGCCTGCCATGTTTCCTGATCGTACAGGCCTGATAAAATACCACCCAATGTTATAAAGGACAAGTACCTCATTGGCTATAAAGTGGGACATCCTATGGTCATGATTGGCGCTATACAAATGGAAGTCTTGCTGGTAAAAATGATGGGAGAAATCAGCACCTAACCCTGCTTGATGGGTGAAGTCGAGATAGTGCTTTCTGAATTGCTTGCGAGAACAATTTTGCCCCGTGCTACACCAAGGTGCCATCCCCAAGACCAGCACTGCAGCATAGCTCGGAAGAGATACAGCCAAGCTTCTGGTTATAATGGTCTATTAGTCTCCCTAACATTTGTAAAACCTTATGCTGCAAGGTAGCTGCAGATTTCCTTGCAACAGATGGCATAGCCTTGCATTTGCCTTGCCAATAGCCAAGACCACGAAAATACTGGTCTCCACGATCATTGACTTGCGGATACCCAGGGCATAGAAGAATGACAGGTGGCATCTTGGATGCAACCAGCTAAGCTATGTTTGTTCCTGATGACCCCGGGATGCCTGCTTTCAAGCAGCATTGTGAAATGCTGCCATGTGGCTCCTGTGAACATGAAGTTCTTGGGAAGAAACAGTAAGATTCAACCAGATTCAGTGAGAAATAGAACTGCTGCACATGCTGCTCAGACATGGATTCCTCTTTATTCCTTTTTACACTCTCTTTACTGGTACATGTGCATGGTAGGCTGGGTGAACAAAATGCACAATGCAATTTTCAATAACCTACACTGAAGTCAACTTCCAACATTCAAACATTGTAATGTCACTACAATGAAGAACATCCAGCAAGTACCAAATCTGTAAAAGTGAGAAAGTTTAATCTCACGCAGCAAATACAGAGCAAGGGTGTCATTGGGAGCCTCCTCCTATTTCAACCCCCCCGGACTAGAACAAGGTAAGCATTTTGTTTTGAATTATTGTGATCGTCTTTCCTGGGGGCTAAGTCTATTTAAGAGAGGGAAAAACAACGCATGGTATAGTCAGTAAGACAAGTTGTGAATAAAACAGTGCCAGTCTGTAGAACACAGTCTATTTTAAAATCGCATCAACACAGATGGTTGGGCTGAATTACTTGTTTTGGTATTGTGATTTCTATGTAATTCTATGCCTTTGAATTAATAGGTGCAGGCTGTAAATGTACTCCTGGTAGTATTTGGAAACACCTGAGAAGTGCCAGTGAAGGTGATGCACACATGATTAATAATGGAGCTCACATAGCTGGGCTAAGTGCAAATATTATCAGGTGCCTGCATGCCAAAATTCAAGCATGTTTCATTTAAATGAGATGTTTAACCTGGAGAAACACAGATGTGTTCTCTTCCCAGTTACAAAATAAGTACAAAAATAAGCTGATAATGTTTTTGAGTTCTTCAGAAATAAATAAATTGCAATTTCTTACATATTCTAAAAAGCACTTAGTTTGTGGTTGATAACGCCATTCAACTTTGAACACATTTTTAAACAAACTAGTTTCAGATTTTAAAGACAGGGCAGGACTGGCGTGACTGAGGAAGCCTGCCAGGTTTACACCCCAATGACTGAATGGCCCACTGGATACTTCAGAGTGAAATGAGAGAGACTAACATCTATCCACAAAAGACCTGCTCCTTCCCACACCCTCACTACCCGGACTCTAACTAGAATAATAAGTCATTTTTTAGAATAGCACTGAGTTTAAATTCAACAAATATTGACTGGATTCATTTACTTCTAATGACTGCATATCATATTCAGCTCAATGATAGTTCAGAGATACAAACACTAAACAAAACTGATAGCTGGCGCTGGGACGGCTGGCACCGCTGTTTCTAGGCTGTCTTCATTAAGAGCAAGCAAATTGATTTCAACACACGGCACAACAATGACATACTGTAGAATTACAACGACTAAACAGAATGTAAATATAACTTCGCTGAAAATATAATACAGGGAACAACAAGTCAACTATAGAAACAGAGTCATCAGCTCCATTCTGAATCCCATCCTTCTGATTACAATCAAAATGATAAGATATCGAGAATCACAGAATCATAGAAACCCTCCAGTGCAGAAAAAGGCCATCTGGCCCATCGAGTCTGTACCGACCACAATCCCAGCCAGGCCCTACTCCCACATCCCTACACATTTACCCGCTAATCCCTCTAACCTACGCATCTCAGGACAATAAGGGGCAATTTTAGCATGGCCAATCAACCTAACCCGCACATCTTTGGACTGTGGGAGGAAACCGGAGCACCCGGAGGAAACCCACGCAGACACAAGGAGAATATGCAAACTCCACACAGACAGTGACTCAAGCCGGGAATCGAACCCAGGTCCCTGGAGCTGTGAAGCAGCAGTGCTAATCACTGTGCTATGTGCCGAGAAGCCAAATCATACAATGTACATTCCGGTTCTTCCAGTTGCTGTGTTCCAAAACTCATATTTAAAGCAAGAGACCTTCCTCCAGCACAATCCTGATCCACGAGTGCCTGTAGTTCTTTGCTACTCTTCACCTCTGCTATTCCACTGTAACAATTTACACCCTCTGGGACCCCTTCTCTTTTGTTTGCTGACTTCTCTCATTACTAGTCCTTTGTGATTTGCACCATCATCCTTTTGTTATGTAATTACTCCTGGCCAACAACTTATTCACGGCATTTTGCTTAGTTTTTCGTGTAGCTTTTCCCTGGCTCTGTACTTGATTAAAAACTATTAAATTATTGGGCAGCATGGTAGCACAGTGGTTAGCACTGCTGCCTCATGGCTCCAGGGACCCTGGTTCGATTCCCGGCTTGGCTCACTGTCTGTGTGGAGTTTGCACGTTCTCCCCGTGTCTGCGTGGGTTTCCTCCGGGTGCTCAGGTTTCCTCCCACAGTATGAAAGACATGCTGGTTAGGTGCTTTGACCCGAACAGGTGCTGGAATGTGGCGACTAGGGGAATTTCACAGTAACTTCATTGCAGTATTAATGTAAGCCTTACTTGTGACTAACAAATAAACCTTAAAAGAAAGACTAGCATTCATAAGTGCCTTCCATGATCTCCGGAGCTCCCAAAGTGCTTTATAGTCAATAATGTGCTTTTGAAGTTTATAGTAGCTGGCTCCTTTAAGGGGGGTACATTGGGAGGATCATGTGAACCGGTTGCCCAATGGGGAATGAGTGTGGGGATCTCGGTGCAAAGTATGGGGTTTTGCAGCCAGAATAGATCCTAGAGCTAGAAGTGTTGACACTGTGAAGGTACTCGGTGTATAGTTACCTGCTTGTTAATATAAACCATTATAATTTGTAATTGGTGTTCACCAATCCTTACAATTACTACACTGGTGACGGGGTGAATCAGAGCGACTCTGTTGCAGCGAAGAATTCAAAGAAAGCGAAGACTGCAGACTGTGCCAGCCAGTGCCACTTTCAGCAAAAGCTACCAGCTCCAACCCCCTGCACCAAGTCGACCATGGGTCTGAATTCTTGTGGATACATTGGCCCATTTAAGGACACGATGTTCTATTCAAAATGAGGTCCACAGCTTCACACACCACACTTGAGAAGCTATGCCAGTGTTTCGCCACCCACTAGAAGTACTTGTCTCAGACAACAGAACAACATTCACAAATGCCACGTTCTAGACATTCATGGCCTTCAATGGCATAAAGCACAGTCGTATGGCACCTTATTGTCCTTAATCAAATGGTCTAGCTGAACACGCAGTGCAAACATTCAAGGCTGGCATGAAGAAACAAATACCTGCTTCATTAGAAACTAAAGTGCACATTTTCTGCAGGCTTATAGAAACACTCTGAATAACTCCAGCGGAGTTCCTAATGGATCGATGCTAAAAGGACCAATTTTAGCCAGGTAATTCCGAAGGCAAGGCAGAATTTTCAGAAAAGGATAAATGATTCGTCAAAAGAAGACAGACAATTTAAATAAATGATCCAGTCTTTGTGAAGAATTTTGGAAGCAGATCAAAATGGTTCTCAGGACTTGTGGTGGCCAAGACACGGTCACTGTCTTATGAGGTGAAAGTGCAGGACATGTTAGTGAAGAAACATGCAGATCATTTGAGGAGGTGGGAGCCATCACAAGTGCCAGTTCTACTGCCTGATGCAATCATGCCAGCAAGCAGTGTTGCTTATCCAAGGGATGAAATGGCTGATCAGCCAGTGGCAGGCCAAAGTGTTGCTCCCAATAAAATTGAGGGAAGAGACACAGAATACAGAGGAGAGTTCTAGTGAAGCAAGTTCAACCAAAGCTACCTCGAACCTCAACTAATCGAGCTATGTCACTCCCAAATAAAGGTAGACTGAGTTTCTGATAAATTGTCTTAAAAATGTTCACTATTAACATATACAATTTCCAAAACTATGTCAAGTATTGCATAACAAGGGACTTAAAGGGGAAGGGTTGTAGTAGCTGTCCCCTCTAAGGGGCAGACATCAGGAGGGTCATGTGACTTAATCACCCAATGGGGAATAAGCGTAGGAATCTTGGTGCAGAGTGTGGGCTTTTGCAGTCAGAATAGATCCTAGAACTGGAAGTGTTAACATTGTGAAAGTGCTCTGTTATCTGTTTGCAAATAACCATTATATGAACTGATGGTCGTCAATCTTTACAACTACTACAGAAGTGCAGTCCCCATTGTAATACATGAAACACAACAACCAATTTGTAATATATGAAACACAACAACTCATCAACTGCAATGTGAAAATGACCAAGTACTCTCTTGTACGATGTTGATAGGATAAATATTGGCCAGGCCACCGGGGATAACTCTCCAGCTCTTCTTGGAAATATAGTGTCCCAGGATATTTTTGGCCACTTGGCAGGGTAGATTTACATTTTCTAGTCCTCAAATGAATTAATATTTAACATCTTCCAACTCTAATGAGATTTCATTGAACTGAAATGTTAACTCCTTTTAGAAACATCGAAACTAGAAGTAGGAATCGGCCTCTTGGCCCTTCGAGCCTGCTCCACCATTCATTTTGATCATGGCTGATCATCATATTCAATCACCGGGGTAAATTGCGATGTAATTCTATCACCCTGCCCGCCACAGAATCGGAGCAGGTGAAGGGCGGACAACGAAAATGTCCATTAACCTTGGGCAGAAACTTATGGTCTCGCTCGAGGGAAGCCGTAAAATCCCACCCAATATCCTGATCCCCCCTTTCCCCCCCCCCATATCCCTTAATCCCTTTAGTCCCAAGAGCTTTTTTTAATTTCTTATTGAAATCAGACAATGTTTTGGCCTCACCACTTCCTGTGGTAGTGAATTCCACACACTCACCACCCTCTGGGTGAAGAATTTGCTCCTCATTTCAGTTCTAAAAGGTTTACTCCTTATCCTCAAACTATGACCCTTTTCTCTCTTCAATGATTGTCTCTGCTCTGCCACCATGGGGCAGCACAGCAGTTAGCACTGCTGCCTCACAGCGCCAGGGACACGGGTTCGATTCCCAGCTTGGGTCACTGTCTGTGTGGAGTTTGCACATTCTCCCTGTGTTTGTGTGGGTTTCCTCTGGGTGCTCTGGTTTCCTCCCACTGTCCAAAAGTGTGCAGGTTTGGTTGATTGGCCATGCTAAATTGCCCCTTAGTGTCAGGGGACTAGCTAGGGTAAATGCATGCGGTTATGGGGATAGGACCTGGATAGAATTATGGTTGGTGCAGACTTGATGGGCCGAATGGCCTCCTTCTGCACTGCAGGATTCTATGATTCTCTGAAATGCTTTCCAGCATTGTCTGTTTTCATTCCTTCAATACATTCTGGTGTACAGAATTGTGATAACCTAATCTTGTTCCACTAGCACCAAGACTGGCAAGAACTACTGTTTGAGCAAACAACACTACTATTCATAAACACAAGGCATATTGGTGTGATTGGCAAAATGGAACTATGGAACATGAATTACTCAAGGTATTCCTGATGAACATAATTCTGTATTCTAATATTTCCAAAAGAGCTGCGTAAATATCAGAAGCTGCAGTGGTGTATTTTAAGAATAAATCTGCTTAGTACTTGGTTTAGAAACCAGTCACAATTACGATGCATTGCAAAATCCTTTTGCTTGATGATTTATTTTAACAATATTGTTGAAAAGATGAATACTGATATCATGGGATGAATTAGTGCTAATTGCTGCTCTTGATTGCCTGCAAATGAACTAACAAAAGCAACCATACACACCATTTACTCAGGAATGCTTCACGACGACTATGCATACTGATGATGCCCCAACATTTAAAGATAATTGATCCAAGCAGACCAATGTCATCAAGGTTTAGTTGTTAAACAAAGATATTCTTCAAAAATAAAAAAAAATGTAATGACTGGATTTCAAAAGAAACTCTGGTGCTAAAATTAAATTAAAAAAACAGAAAACGTTAGAAATAATCAACAGGTACGGCAACATCTGTCAAGTAAAAAACAGCTAATTTTTCAGGTCCATGGCCGTTCATCAAAACTAGCAACATTTGCAAATGTAATGAGTTTTGAACTAACACAGCGCTAGGGAAAGAAGTAGGGGTGCAAGAACATAAGGGAATGTGATAGGGTGGAAGACGGTGACTAAGTGACAAACAGGATGATGGTGCAAGGCAAAAGAGAGTGTGTGAATGAGACAAATAAAGAAACAAAAGATGGCTCCAGAAGAGCCATTATCAACAGCATTCCAGGGTTAAAAAAACCTTAGCAGATCTGAAATTGTTGCACTATTGTTCCCTCTGGAAAAAGGTAAAGCTCCTCATGGGAAGAGGAAACGCTGTTTCTCCAGCTTCAGTTCAGCTTTATCAGAATAGAGCAGGACACTGAGGTTAGAGGGGTTAAGTGGTAATGGAACAGAGAATTAAAATGCCTAGCAACTGGAAGCTCAGGGTCATGCTAAACCTTTTAGTAAAAATACCAGCCAGTCAGCATTAGGTCTTCCCAAGGTAGAGGAGACTGCACTGTTAGCAGTGAATATGGTATACAAAAGTATACAAAAATCACTGTTTCTCATGAAAAAGTGTTTGGGGCCCCTGGAGACCGGGGTGGGTGAAATCATAGGTGCTGCATCTCCTGCATTTGCACAGAGACTTGTTTTAGGCAATGGATGGGGTATTGGGAGTGATTGAAGGGTGGATCGGAATGTTGTGGAGGGAACTTTCCCTTTGTGTTGAAAGGGAAAGGGAGGGGAAGAGGTGTTTGGTGGTGGCTTCAAGTGCAGGCAGCAAAAATGCCGGTGGGTGATCATCAGTTGAAGACTGGTGGAGTGGAAAATGATGGAAGAGGGAACTAAATGTATTATCTCCAAATTGCAGATGATACAAAGTAGGGTAGGAGGGTGAACTGTGAGGAGGATGCAGAGATGCTTCAGCACGATTTAGACAGGCTGAGTGAGTGGGCATTGGCATGGCAGATGCAGTATAATGTGCATAAATATGAGGTTATCCACTTTAGTAGCAATAATAGGGAGGCAGATTATTATTTGAATGGTTGTAAATTGAGAGAGGTGGATACTCAATGAGACCTTGGGTGTCCTCATGCATCAGTCACTGAAAGTAAGCAGGTTCAACGGCAGTAAAGGAGGCAAATAGTATGCTGGCTTTCATAGCAAGAGGATTTGAGTATAGGGATAGAGATGTTTTACTGCAATTGTACAGGATGTTGGTGAGGCCAGACCTGTAGTATTGTGTGCAGTTTTGTTGTCCTTATCTGAGGAAGGGTGTTCTTGCTATAGAGGGAGTGCAGCAAAGGTTTACCAGGCTGATTCCTGGGATGGCAGGTCTGTCATATCAGGAGAGACAAAGTCGGTTAGGATGGTATTCATTGGAGTTTAGAAGAGTGAGAGGGGATCTCATAGAAACTTATAAAATTCTAACAGGGTTTGACAGGGTAGATTCAGAAAGAATGCTTCTGATGGTGGGGGAGTCCAAAACTAGGGATCATAGTTTGAGGATAAGGGGTAAATCTTTTAGGACTGAGGTGAGGAGAAGTTTCTTCACCCAGAGAGTGATGAATCTGTGGAATTCACTACCACAGAAAGTAGCTGCAGCCAAAACATTGTGTGATTTGAAGAAGAAATTCGATATAGCTGTTGGGGCTAAAGGGATCAAGGGATATGGGGGAAGGCAGGATCAGGATATTGATTTTCATGATCAGTCATGATCAAAATGAATGGTGGAGCAGGTTCGAAGGCCTTCTTTTGCTTCTATTTTCCATATGTTCTATGTTTAAGAGGAACCCTATCATGATTCTACAAGTGAGGGGAAGAAGTGAAATCCAAGTACAGAAATGGGACAGATACGGCAGAGTCTCATAAACCAGATGATATGTGGTTGGTTTCTGGTACACCTTTTCCTTTTTTAAAATAAGAATATTTGACTGAAAATAAACAATACATTTGTTTAAAATCTGATGAAGCTTCAGTCTGAATTCTGCACTTAACAAGGACATTGAGGCTGGACTCAATTGACATAATCAGGCAGACCTTTCTTAGGAGATTGATTTGACTCAGTTTGGGTCTGGGCAATGAAGATAAATCCAGCAGGTCTGTCAGCTCACTCTCAATGGTGGGAAAGCTTTTAGAAATGATAACTGAGCACAGATCTGTTAACGAGAATAGCGATTTTTTTTGATGTGTTAACAAATGAGGGTTGTTGAAGGTAATGTGGTGTTACATGGACTTCAAAAGACATTTGATGAAGTACCACATAAAAGGTTTGTCAAGCAAAGCACATAGAATAAAAAATGACACTGGCAAGGTTTCAAAGTTGGATGACTGACAAAGAACAAGTGGTGAATGGTTGGTTTTTGGATCCTTCGCTGTCTTGTCTCATGGCGACTAGACGCTGAAGAGCTGGAGGATGGCCAGTGTCTGTGTGAGATCAGCTGACCCTCATTCTCTGACTTGTTGCTTCTCCAAATACGAGAAACCAAAGTGGTCTCTTTTTTTCCACCAGCTTCTCCCTGACCTCTCACATTCACATGAGACGAAGCTCAAGCTTTTTTTGAAAAAAAAAGCAAATTGTCTTAAAATATAATTTAATAGTACCTACAGTGGGATACCCCAGGGTTGGTATTAGTGCCACTGAATTTCTTGGTTGTTATGCCTTTAAGGGATATCATTACATCACTAAAAGAGGAGCGTCATGTGATCCAGTCTTAGTTTCACTTTTGCTTTCGAGCAGAGCTCTGCTGCTGTCTTCAAGCTTTCCATACATGTACATCTATTCTTATGTGCCTAGTCTTAATAAATTGACCCACAACATGGTAATCCAACCCCTTATGAGTGACTGGTGCCTTTGTATCATCATAACAACTAATGATGGTTAGTTTTTGGACTAGACAAAGATCTATACAGTAGGGTTCCCCAGGTTTTGAAAATAGGACTACTGCATTTCTTGATCTATATCAAAGACCTAGATTTGTCACAAGGGTAAATTTGCAGATGACACAAAACATGTGAATTATGACGAGGATAGAGATAGACTGCAGGAGGGCATGGGCAGGCTGGCAGAAAATGCAGAAACGTGGCAGATGAAATTTAATGCTAAGAAATAGGAGTGATATATTTTGGGAGGAGGAAGGGGCAAAGGCAATATAAAACAAAAGATACAATTCTAACGGTGCTGCAGCAGCACAGAGCCACGGGGATATCCCTGCACATAGAGGTTGTAAAAAAAGTGGTTGGTTAGCAGATCAACCTTTAGGCATAGAGGACAAAAGGAAGGAAGCTATGGTGAACCTTTACTGGGCTACTGTCCAATTCTGAGCACCACACCTGAGAAAGGATGTGAAGATTCTGGGGAGAGTGCAAACAGGGCTCAGGAGAATAGTTCAGGGGTGAGAGGTCAGTTACAGAGAGAGATTGGAGAAGTTGAAGGTATTCTTAGAAAAGTGAAGGTTCAGGGGAGAGTTTTCTTTTTCATTGGTACCTTTTGGTCATTTATTTCTAATCAAAAAAGCCAACTGCAATTAAACCCAATCATGGTCCCCACATGAAAGGACAAACAAAATCCAAGCTGACAAGACAAGATTTTGCATCCCACCTCAGGCTTGATTAAATAAGATCCAAGCTGCCAGGATGAGGCATTGCACCCCCTCCCAGGCTTGATCTAATGCTTCATCTTAGCCAAAAGGCCGAGATGGCTTTGAAAAATTGCATCAGTAAAACCTCATTGGCTACCATGATCGCAGACATCAGCACACTCCTCCTGCAATGGGCTACCCTCGTCCCATGCCTGATCATGGTTTCACCCCTGCGAGGTAAGAGAGTTGATACGTTCAAAATCATGTTGTTTTTGGAAACTGTTCACATTTCAGAGAAGGACCAAAAGCTAGTGGACACTAATTTAAGGTGACTGGCAAAAGAACCAAAGACAACATGAGGGAAAAAATAACATTTTTAAGCAATGAGTGATTTGGATCTGGAATGCACTGCTTGAGAATGTGGGGGAAGAGAGATTCAGTGTTGGCTTTCAAAAGGGAACAAGATAATTATCTAGAGAGAAACAAAAACTGCAGGACTATGGAGAAAAGGCAGGAGAGCGGAACTAGATGAATAGCTCTTATGGCGAGCTGGCATGGACACAATCAGCCAAACAGCCTCTGCTGTATTTTTAAGCAGTACACAAGTCTCCAATAAAATTTATGGAGATCTAAAGTGACTAATTTGCTGCAACCCAAAACCAGAGTTAAACATAAATTATTCTGGGCAGTCGAGATATCTCCACAAAACAAATTGGCAGCAACGGTGGAGATTATTGTGACAGAATATACAATACTTAGTTTGCTTAATTTTAATTAATCTTTTCAGTGTGTACACCTCTCTTCTATTCAATTTAAATAAGATTAAGGAGATGATGCAATGTATAAAATATTCAAGATACAGATTACATTTTTATACATTTCCTAGTCATCAAAAGTTAAAATAATGAAATGTCAAACACCATAAAATTAGCTTGCTCTTTCTCCCATCCTCCCATATTTTTGTCCTCCACTTTAAAAGGCATCACCTCTCGTAGGGGTACAGTTAAACAGCCCCTGGCAGCCAAATGCTTCCTCACCCAAGCCCCATTGTTTCCACGTGAGCAGTGACCATGAATTCCAGCAGCCTGTTTAACCATAAGCCCAATTCTATCCACAAATGCATAATTTCTGATGTAGAACTGGGAACACTGACTGATTTTTCCCATCCCCAGATATGGATGCTGCATCCAGTTTTAGGGATCCTGCTGCAGGGATGAAGTGATTCTGGGCAGACATACAACTGAACTTGGATCCTTCCTGAAATGTAACCATTTAATTGCTAACTGTCCCTTTTATGAACTCAACAATTTTGGGCTCAAATAAATTAACAATGGGCACGATTTTCTGGCCCCCCCCCATGATGTTTTCCAGTGGCAGATGGGGCTCGCCATTGGCTATTGATGGGATCTTCTGGTCCTCCCAACATTCACTGCCTTTTTGTGTGGTTTGCCCAACCCACAATTGGGGAATCCACCTCAGGGGGGTTGCATTTGGCGGGACTAGAAGATCCTGCTGGTGGCAAGGGCTGGTAAATCCATCTAAATTTATATCAAAAGAAAATCAGTGCTAAGAGTATCTGAAAACATCAACTTAGAATAGTCTCGAATGCAGGCCTCATGAACAGCTTGGCATATCCCATTGCATCATTTTTGTAGATCTTTTTTGGTAAGTTATATAGTGTGACAAAAGCCAGATGTTTATCCCAGCTATCTGTCTTCTTTCAAAATGCATTTAATTTTGTTGAGGTCTAGTTTAAAGTTTGAATGTAGAGAAGATCTATGCTGGTAAATATCCAGATGTTGCAGTGCATTGATTATATTCTGTTTTTTTCCCTGGAACTTGCCTCTGTCTTGCTGTATTATTTACAAGATAATCCACACTACCGCTCCACTGACACTTCATCCAATTAATAATGGGGCAGGCTGGAACCATTTTCTTTAGACCCTCATCATGAACTCCATTGTCTAGCTATCGACTCGATCCTAGCAAATGCCTGAAATTGAATCAAACATTTTGCAACTTTAAAGTCACATTTGAACCCAAGTTAAACTTCTGATCACATATTCACTAAACTAAGACCACCTTTTTTCACCTCCTTAATAATTTTAAAAATTCTTTCCCAAGGCATGGGCATCGCGGGCTAGGCCAGCAATTTTATTGCCCAACCCTAATTGCCCTTGAGAAGGTATTGGTGATGAGTTGCATTCTTGAACCACTGCAGTCCATGTGGTGTGTCGGTACACCCATAGTGCTGTTAGGGAGGGATTTGAACAGTGAGTGAAGGAATTGCGATATATTTTCAAGTCAGGATGGTATGTGGTTTGATGGTGGTGTTCCCATGCATCTGCTGCCCAAATCTGAGACTGTCTCAGCTCACCTACGCTGAACCTCTCATTCATTGGCTTCTCCTGGCTGGCTTCTGACCACTCTCCATCAACTTGAGGTTATGCAAAACTCTGCTGCCTGTATCTTTACTTGCACTAAGTCCCATTCACTCATCACACCCGTGTTGCTGATATACATTGACCCCCGATTAAGCATTTGAAAATTCTCATGCTTGCTTTCAAATATTTTCATGGCCTCATCCCTCTATCATATCCTCCAGCCACACAACCCTCCAAGATTCCTGCACTCTTTTAAATCTTGCCCCTTGAGCATTGCCAGTTTTAATTTCTTTGCTATTGATGGCTATCCCTTCAGCTGCCTAGGCCACAAGCTCTGGAGGCCACAAGCTCTAGAACTCCATTCCTAAACCTCTCTACCTTGCTTTCTCTCTTTCATCCTTGAAGACACTCAAAGCCTCCCTCTTTAGTTCAAAATGCCATATAAATGTAAATTATTGCTGTTTGAGATCAGAAGTAGAAACCCACTTACAGTCCTGCAAGTATCCAGTTTTTAAAAAAAATTCACCATCAAACAACTACTGCATTAGCAATTTGGGGATGGCACTGCTGCCTGAAAAGCTGTACATTCCTGAATCCTGAAGACTTTAAATAATTCACAACTACAAACTGCAATATAAAATATTCCAAATAAAAATAATAATTTGGTGATGGGAAATAGCACAATATTTGAAGTCACTTTTAAAAGATAGATTTGTAAAACCCATTTTTTAAAAAAAAAGTTGCTAGTTACTTTGAAATCTGTCACAATAGCTGTCCTTTTGATAACTAACCTTGTAGGAATCAGTTTTATAAGTAACTTTCCTTAAAAAATAGATTGAATGGAACCATCACAATTTCCAAGTATGTTGTGATACAATTAATGCACAGCCAAGTTCGTCGACTATAATTTAGCATTCAGGTCCATTAATAGTTATTGATTTTTTACTGGCTTAGAAACAAAAGCACTGAAAAGTAAATATTTTTAAGGAGGTCAGCATCTCAAGATTAAGCAGGGTTATTACACTGAGCCATATTCAGAAGCCATGGGAATGACTTTCAGCCAGAAACAGATCAGTGTTCAAAAGGAAAAGGTACTTTAATAAAACTGTTCCTAAACTTTTCTATTCACTTTGAAACAGGTGCAATTTGAGGGCCTACATAAATTTGAGCAATACAATCCCCAGATACACAAAGGCAGTTGAAAGATGGGAGCCTTCCTCTTCCATGTATTCAGGACAACTGTCCATGACAATTTAAGTAGGAGCATTCACACTGATCATATCTTCCATCATGCTACACGACACTACCAACACACCAAATAGGATAGATTCAGAAGCTCAAAGCTGGGCATCCATGTGCCATCAGCAGCCACAGTCTGTAATCTCATGGCTGGGCATATCCCTCACCCTCCCATTACCATCAAGTCAAAGGGTCAACCCTGGTTCATTGAAGAGTGCAGGAGGGCATGCCAGGAGCAGCACCAGACATACCTAAAAATGAGATGTGAACCTGGTGAACCTACAAATCGCTGGGCAGCACGGTGGCACAGTGGTTAGCACTGCTGCCTCACAGCGCCAGGGACCCAGGTTCAATTTCTGGCTTGGGTCGCTGTCTGTGTGGAGTCTGCACGTTCTCCCCGTGTTTGCATAGGTTTCCTCTATAAACGTAGGGTATAAACGTTGGACACTTGCTGGGGGTCATTGGACTTTCCAGGGGGTAGCATTAATCTCAAGACATTTGCTAAGGGGGCTCTTTCTGGAAGAGAAAATTATGAGTTAGTGATCGGGCACTTGCTAGGAAGTGAGCATTTGCGGAGGACATTGCCAGTTGCTGGGCAATTGTCTTGGGCTGGGGATTGCCATAGGAATCCAGCTTTGTATTAGGGCTCAAGAAATTGTCGTAAGAAAAGGTCTTTGTCAGGAAGCTGTACATTGTGTGTACTATATCTGGACACATGCTTCCAGATCAGCAATTAAATATATGCTTCCTAATTTATGACCTTAAAATATTTTGCACCAGTAGGACAGAGTCATTTATGGCACAGGAGGCCATTCAGCCCATCAAGTGCATGCCAGTTCTCCATGCAACAATCCAGTCAGTCCTAATCACCGCTCTATCCCTATATAATGTGCAAGATTATTTCTCTCAGGTACGCTTCCAATTTCTTTTTGAAGTTATTGATAGTTTGTGCTTCCATTACCTCGTGGGTTGCATGTTCCAGGTCATTGTTGCTCACTACTCAAAAATAGTTCTTCCTCACATCATCCCTGCATCACTTGCCCAGAATCTTAAATAGGTGTCCTCTGCATCATTTTTTTTATACAGCAAGTCTTGTGTCAAGAATAACACCACACAGAATGAAGGTGAAGCTGATGATATAGATAGAGGGTAAACTGCAAAGGTTCGGGTTAAAAGGAAGCTTCTTGCAAATTAAAGATGTGGTGCACAGATTGGGTCCGCTTGTATTAACCTATATGGCACAAGGACAAAAATAATACAAGCTCATTGGATCAGATAGTCCAACTTTCTCAAATCTGTCCATTTACCCGGAATTACATAAATTACACAATACAGAAACAGGCAATTTGACTCAACTGGTCTAGGACAGCGTTCACTTCCGTACAAATCTCCACCCCTATTTATTTAACCTTATCCCTCTCTTTCTTTCTCCCTTAGGTGTTTAGCTTTCCCTGAGATGCGTCAATGTTCCTCATGTTGGAAAATTTCAGATTCCTACAACTCTCTGGGTAACATTGTTACTCCTGCATTTACAACTCAACTTTACAATTTGTAATTGAAAATAATTGACCAGTAGTGCATACAGGTGCAAGATTTCAGTATGGTTTTACATATTAACTTATTGTTCTACTCCAGAATAGAACAAATATTAAGATAACATTTTCTCTCAGGCAACGGACTCCAATTTTCTAATAAAAAAAGCAAAATACTGCGAATGCTGGGATCTGAAACAAAAACAGAAAATGCTGGAAAATCTTAGCAGGTCTGACAGCATCTGTAGAGAGAGAATAGAACCAACTTTTCGAGTCCAGAGCTGCTCTGACGGAGGGTCATCTAGACTGAGGTTTTCCAGCATTTTTTGGACTTGTCTCAGATTCCAATTTTCAGCGATTAGAAGGTGAATTCCATCCATATCGAAATCTATCACTGATTACAGTCTGGCTCTGACGCTAACAATGTGTCTATCCAAATGATTTGGAGAGCGTTGAGAAACACAAATAATTATCTTGATTTAAAGTCACAGTTCGGTGGGGCCCGGACTTCTGCACATGCATTGGCCAGACATTAGCCGCACAGGTACAGTTCGGGTTTTAAAAATCTTTTTGGGTCTTTTGCGCATGTGCCAGCTAGAGACTGGCATCTTTTTACATTTTCAGGCTAGGTAACCAGCCCTGCCCAAATGTGTAGTTCATTTCTTTTATGTCTTTAGCCAGGAAACAAACCAGTATGTATACGCAGAAGGAAAGGGAGCAAAGAAGTGGAACAGTTTGAAATTGCAGGTCAGTTGACCAGGAACCGGAATGCAATTTGAAATAAGGTGTCTCAGAGAGCAGGACACTTGGAGGGGGATGGGGAGAAGGTCCAGAACCAAGAAGGTGGTCCCAAACCAGGGAATGGGACAGAAAGAGGTCCCAGAAGAATGTTCCACATTGGGACAAAGATAGGGATCAAAGATAGATCACACTGAGCTAAAAGATAAACGACAGCAGCAGAGCAAAATCCTCCGAGTTAGAGAGTGAGCCACGGGGAGAAGACTTGAAGCAGAAAGGGCTTGAGGGATTCCCAGAAGATTGGAGAGGACAGCAGAAAGTTGGTGACACTATGCTGTAGGCCATAAGGGCAAAGGTATCCATTTGGAGCAGTGGTGTTCTACTTGGCATGGCCGAACATCAGGAATTGTGTTTGGAAGGTGAACCGCAAGTGTACTCAGAGATCAAGGGGTAGGGAATCTTGAAAGGTAAGACTGAAACCCTGGAGGTGGATTTTTGTTCAAACTGTCCGAGTTGGAGCAACATTTAGAGGAAATTCCAAGGAGTATTCTGCAAATATAGAGATTGGAAACCCTCTTGAGAAAGACAGAGGTTCAGTGAGACCGGTTAGCTTACTGTGTGATAAATGCCTAAATGGATTTTTGAGAAAACTACAGAATATTTGGTCATATCTGTCATTTACTTTTGAGTGTGATGTGTCTGACCACAGTTTGGCTGTTAATTCACATGTACTGCATACTTGAATATTAGAATCTAAGGTAAATATGGTCAATTGTTTTGTTTTCATTAATTTGTATGTTTCTGTAAAGATATAGCTGGGGGTGAAGGAATAGTGAATAATCATATCTGTATTGGTATTGAGATCTTTGCAGGGTGTTAACCGTGTGTGTGGAGTCTGTCTTATAGTGGTAACGCGGAACATTAAACCATGAGCACAAATGTAATTGAAAACCAATTAAATGGACTTAATAGGAGGCTTTATCTTTAGTTTAAAAAAAAGTTTAAAGAGAGATCCCACAGAACCACTGAGCCGACAGCAATTTTGCAAGTTGCTCAGAGGATGCGTAGGAAGAATCTTGTCATCGGATTGACTGCTGAGGCACAGACTCAGCACACAGGAGAACGAAGCAACCAATATCGTCTTAAGTATGTACTCTTACTTAGCGGTCTAATAAAAGTGGATCACTCTCAATGAAATTTCATCCAAGTTGTTGTGTCAGTTTTATCCAAAGTAGAGACAAAAGGAACCGTTAGACCAAGTGAAGGGTCTACAAAAGCAACATTCACATGCTACAAGTGCCAGGCAATGATAATCTACAGCAAGAGAGAATTTAACCATTTCATAAAGACATTCAATGGCATTACCATCACTTAATTCCCCACCACCAACATCCTGGCTGCCGCTGACTAGAAACGGAACTGGACCAGCCAAATAATTACTGTGGCTCCAAAAGCAGGTCAGGGGCTGGGAATTCTACAGCTGGGGATTCACCTCTTGATTTCCCATTGTCTGTCCACTAACTACAGGTCTCAAGCCAAGAATGTTATGGAATAGTCTCCACTTGCCTAGACAAGCATGGGTCCAACAATAGTCGAGGAAGCTCGACACCATCCAGGCCAGAACAGCCTGCTTGATTGGCACCCCATCACCACCTTCTATATTCAGTCTCTCCATTGCTGATGTCAGCAGTGTGTACCAAATACAAAATGCACTGCAGCAACCTACACCAGATGGACTGCAGTGGGGGTTCATGGCGATGGCTTGCCGCCAGCTTCTCAGGGGCAACTAAAAATGGGGAAACAAATGCTGGCCTTGCCAGGAATGCGCCCAACCCAAGAAAGAATTTTCTTTCACAAAACCAACCTACCGGCTTTAATTGTTTTTAGAAATTAAAGATTTGACTTCTGAAAAAAATTAAGAGAAACTTATAATAAAATGGAGTTAATAAATAACAGCTGTTAAAACGAACAACAATTTTTAATGCTCTTCCTTTAGTTTTGCATTTTGCAAATTTCAGTGAAGTCGTAGGAACTTGTATGAATGTTCAGAAAGCAAATAACTTACCCTAAACTTGAATAAAGCAATAGCTGCACCCCAAACAATGTGGATTAGTTTACTGAAGTTCAGCCACTTGGACATGGAGGATCAGAGGTTTATTTCGAGCTACCTCAACATGATGGCATTGCAACATAGCAAGAAAAATTGTAAACTAAATTTAATACTGACAAATATAACATGATGCAAAGCTGTTTATCCAATGTGCAATACAACTACGTAATCAATGAGATTGAAATGGTTGCAAATCTAGGAAGGGACTTGGGAATTACTGTATCATTTTAGATGTCAACACAGTGCGACAAAATAATTCCTCCTCCTCCTTCAGGTAACGTGCCCTAAGCGGGCATTGGTGACCATGGACTTCCACTGGACTATTTCATGAAAACACTGAAATGGTTTTGCCGTTGTCTTCTGCAGTATAGCTGACCAGGAAACTCTCCTGCTCTTAGCTCCTATTATCAGGCATATTGGAAGGATTTACAGACTGAGAATCAATCTAACATAAAAGCATCATACTGCGGATGCTAGAATCTGAAACAAAAACAGAAAATGCTGAAAAATCTCAGCAGGTCTGACAGCATCTGTGGAGAGAGAATAGAGCAAACGTTTCGAGTCAAGATGATTCTTCGCCAGAGAATCAGTTTGGCCACGTTATGAATGCACTTTTTATGGCTATCAAGGCCTGCAGTGGGACTTGAACCCAGAACTTCCAGCCCTAAGGTCGGGATGTTCCACTGTGCCACAAGGCTCCCCCGGCAAAATAATTAACAAGTTAAATGTAAGGCATAAACAGAAGGTCAGAATATTAAGTGTCTAAAAACTGGTCTCTAAGGTTTTGTGATGTATTGATCAGACTCACTATGCAGTATTGCTTTCAGTTCATGTCACCATGCCACAAAAACATACACGCACATTAGAACAAATTTCACTCCAAAGAGCAGTAAAAATTTTATACAGAACAGATTTCAATCATAAAGAATTAATGCTGGACAAATACCAGAGCAAAAACAGTGCTTAAAATCAATAATAATATGGAAAACATTACTTTATGGAACAGATTGATTCCCATGATCTTGGGGCAGTGGAAATGTCATTTATGGAGAGAGACTGAATAACGTAGGTTGTAATGTCACATTGATATCTTCAAGTTTCACTTGATTACCTTAGGGGGTCAGTAAGAGATTGCACTGAACTCTGTAGAAGATTAAATAAGTTTGGCGGTGTGCAAACAGGAAAAATTGTACATGGTTTATGATGTGAGAAAACTCATGGATCAGAGGGGTATCTCTGGAGCCATGCCTTTTCATATCTTAAAATTTAATTCCACTGAAGTACAGCCTTAAAGTTTTCCCTGCAGATAAAGAACAATAGGAATTATTTCTTTGTGGAAAGGATATCGAGAAAACTTTGAAGCAGGCTGCAGTACGTTTTATACAGTTTAAGTGATAGCAATTCGCTGCCAACAGAGTACAAAAATGCTTGGATCATAATCAGAGAACACTGCATTACAACAATCAACATTCATGGTAGATAAAAATGTCAGGAGTACTGTTATGAAATTGGGTCAGCAAAATAGGCTATTCCATTTGATGGATGTTCATAGGATCAACAACAAGGCTCTAGAATCTTACAAAAAAATAGCAATTTTGCAGAAGTGAATATGGTTCACAGCACCTAACTTTAAAGGTGTATTTTGTCTTTTCAGGAAGGTATTTATTATGTGTACTCTTGCTCCATGTAAAGATAGATAAGAAATTCTCAACCCATGGCTTTCAAAAGATAAAAAAGGCAAGGTTGTCCAATGTCATTAATGTTTTCTCCAATATTCTCCTGGATTGTCTCTTCATGGACAAATCAGAGAAATCATCAACCCTGGAACTGCTCCTCTTTCCAGACTCTTTATTCCTCACACCCTATTGGCTATTTCTAACACTGTGCAAACAATAACACTGATTTCAGTGACTACTTCAGTCCTCATTAACATGTTCTGCACATTGCACCACATGAACATGCTGACAGTAAATTAATATTTGGGGGAACGATTCAAGACTCGCCACACAGATAAACTGCACAAGATTTTTCCCATTCTGTAGAAGAATTTGAAGTCTTTCCCCCATCTGGGTGCATGACATTATTCAAAGAACAAAGAAAATTACAGCACAGGAACAGGCCCTTCGGCCCACCAAGCCTGCACTGACCATGCTGCCCGACTGAACTAAAACCCTCTACCCTTCCGGGGACCATATCCCTCTATGCCCATCCTATTCATGTATTTGTCAAGACGCCCCTTAAAAGTCACTACAGTATCCGCTTCCACTACCTCCCCCGGCAACGAGTTCCAGGCACCCACCACCCTCTGTGTAAAAAATCTGCCTCGTACATCTCCTTTGAACCTTCCTCTCGCACCTTAAACCTATGTCCCCGAGGAATTGACTCTTCCACCTTGGGAAAAAGCTTCTGACTATCCACTCTGTCCATGCAGATTCATTAGGTTGATTCCGGAGTTGAGAGGGTTGGCTTATGAGGAGAGACTGAGTAGACTGGGGCTATACTCATTGGAATTCAGAAGAATGAGGGGAAATCTTATAGAAACATATAAGATTATGAAGGGAATAGATAAGATAGAGGCAGGGAAGTTGTTTCCACTGGCGGGTGAAACTAGAACTAGGGGGCATAGCCTCAAAATAAGGGGAAGCAGATTTAGGACTGAGTTGAAGAGGAACGTGAAGTTCTTTGAAGTTGAAGAGGGCGGCACGGTAGCACAGTCGTTAGCACTGCTGCTTCACAGCTCCAGGGTCCCGGGTTCGATTCCCGGCTCGGGTCACTGTCTGTGTGGAGTTTGCACATTCTCCTCGTGTCTGCGTGGGTTTCCTCCGGGTGCTCCGGTTTCCTCCCACAGTCCAAAGATGTGTGGGTTAGGTTGATTGGCCAGGTTAAAAATTGCCCCTTAGAGTCCTGAGATGTGTAGGTTAGAGGGATTAGCGGGTAAATATGTGGGGTAGGACCTGGGTGGGATTGTGGTCGGTGCAGACTCGATGGGCGAATGGCCTCCTTCTGCACTGTAGGGTTTCTATGATTCTAACTTCTTCACACAAAGGGTTGTGAATCTGTGGAATTCCCTGCCCAGTGAAGCAGTTGAGGCTACCTCATTGAATGTTTTTAAGGGAAGAATAGATAAATTTTTGAACAGTAAGGGAATTAAAGGTTATGGTGAGCGGGCGGGTAAGTGGAACTCAGTCCACAAAAAGATCAGCTATGATCTTATTGAATGGCGGAGCAGGCTCGAGAGGCCAGATGGCCTACTCATGCTCCTAGTTCTTATGCCCCTCATAATCTTGTAGACTTCTATCAGGTCGCCCCTCAACCTCCGTCGTTCCAGTGAGAACAAACCAAGTTTCTCCAACCTCTCCTCATAGCTAATGCCCTCCATACCAGGCAACATCCTGGTAAATCTTTATTCATTATAATTACTTCATAAAAGGGTTGTAATTGAAATCTATTTTATCAGCAATTTCACAGAGCAGAAAAATCAAATGACTCCTGAGCAACAAAGTTGAATGATTGGACAACATAGGTCTTCACTGGCAGTGAGAAGCAGTGGAGTTGTCAGGTGCCTCTGTGCAATATAACTTTTGAGACCAGAAGACAGACTGAAGGGTTCACAATTGTATTGGTGTTTTCTTAATCAGCAAGTCTGAAGGTTCTGCTGACAGCTGTTTCTCACTAGAATATGTTTTCAATATCTACTATGCAACATAACTTTGTCACAATATTTCAATACCTCAAAAACCTCATAAAAAACACAAAGATAGAGTGGTATAATAGGTAAGTAGACAAAAGGACAAGACTGAAATCAATGGAAAAGACTCTCGAGAATCAGACGCAGTGTAAAACTGGTGTAGGAAGCTAGCTATTACCTTTTTATCTCTTTTTTAAAAAACTGCTACTTTTTAATTACTTTTGTACATTTTCATTACCTTTTTACTTTTGTAATTTTATGACATTTTCTATATTTGTATTAAAATTTTCTACAGTAAGTTTATATTATGTCTACCGTAGATTAGTAGCACAGGATGACTCCTACTATCTTGTTTATACTGGGGCATGGAGCATGTGCCGCTTTGCTACTGTGCTGCTTGTTACCTACTCACTGTGTGATCAGCTAACCCAAGCAGAAACTACTAACTCATGAATAATATATGACCAGAGGTCCAGACTAATCAGTGTTGACCACCTCTGTGAATGTGTTTAATTAACCAATGAATGTAAATGGGTATTCTCTGAAATAATGTATAATAATGCCTGTAAGACAGAGAACAATAACGAGCGAGGAGGACTGGTGAGATCATGTAAGAAAGAGAGAGAGGGCGAGCGAGACTGAGAAGCTGGTGAACATCTTGTAAAGGCAAAGAAGGAACTCCTAATAAACTCGTATCGACTTGTACCGACCACGAAGTGTCAGTGAATTCTTGAATTTAACAATTGTTATTGATTCTGCAGAAGTCCATTACACACTCCTGTCCTGGAAATTTCACTCCACAAAGTCCGTACACAGCAAACTTCCATCAGCAACAAAATAAACAGAATTCCAGCCATGATTCCACCCTTTGTTCACAAGATATTATGGATGACAAAGGCCATCTAGCCCAATTCATCTCATCCATCCAGAATGACATATGAGCCTCCATATTAGGAGTAGGAATAAAGCATTCAGACCCTTAAGCTTACTTGAGCATTTGATAACATTTCCTACGTTATAGCCGTGCCTACAGCTCAAAAGGTATTTAATTGGCCAATTTGAGACATCATGAAAGGTGCTGTATAAATGTAGGTTTTATCATTTCACCTGCATGTAGTAAGCAGAGTGACTGGAACAATGATGAAATTGGAGGACCAGTGCTGATTCTTTAAAGGACAATTAATCACAGAGCAATCAAACAATGCCAAGTCAGTGAAAACAAAGAAATCTCTCCATTTACAAAACAATTCAACTCGATAGCTAATACAACCATACCTTCTAATATCTCTGGTGTCAACCCACAATATACCATAAATGGCATCTGTTACTTTAACACTAATGACACCACCCCCAGGATTTGGCAATCAGACATCTGCAAGCAGCTTGGGAATTACTGATCTGAATTTATATACATAAAGTTAGTACAGCCTTAACTCAAGAACTGGATTGTTTCCCCCTTCTCCAGAAACAGTCATATAAATGGACTTGCACACTCTGAATTTACAGTCTAAAAAGTGGAAAAAAATTACTAAAGAAGGAACGCCAACATTAAAAGTGATAATCCCCACCCATGTCACCCCACTCTTACACCTCCAATCTCTCCTACCTCTCTAACATTCCCCTCCTACCACCACCCCACCAACAGTCCTCTGACCACCACATCATCCCTCCATGTCCACTGACTTTCACCCCTCCCCTTCAACACCCCATTCTTTCCCACCTTCTCCTCTCCCCAACCCTTCCAACCACCTTCCTCTCCCCCACCCCTCCCTCTTCTCCCCTCACCCTTCCAACTCTACCTCTTCTCCCTCCACCCCTTCAACCACCCTCCTCTACCCCCGCCACTCCAACCCTCTCCCACGTACCTCGGACATACTTTCTTCCACCTTCTTGTGTCGGGAACAAGATACAAAAGTCTGAGATCACGTACCAACCGACTCAAGAGCAGCTTCTTCCCTACTGCCATCAGACTTCTGAATGGACCTAACACGTATTAAGTTGGTCTTTCTTTACACCCTAGCTATGACTGTAACACTACATTCTGCACTGTCTCCTTTCCTTCACTATGTACGGTATGCTTTGTCTGTATAGAGCGCAAGAACCAATACTTTTCACTGTATACTAATACGTGACATTGTTAAATCAAATCAGAAATCAAAAGATACTGTTCTGAACAGCAGATAGTGGGTCACCTTTCTGTGGGGTTCATGAGTCAAGTCTGCTTGCTCCCTTAATGCCTGGAATTGCTCACTTAATGCCTAGATTTTAACATTTTTCCCAGTCTTGGATTAAGGTCAGTTAATGAGACCAAAATGTTTCAGATCCAACTGTCCATCTCTGCATAAATATTTGGCCCACAATGCATACCTGATGTCCCTTGGACTACACTACCATATAAGTTATTAAGCAAAAGCATCAGAGTGTCAGTAAATTATCAACAGCTGAGTTGATGCCAATTTCTGTATATTTCTGACAGTCTGGGATGTTCACAGCTTCTAGCTATGCCATCCAAATTTAATTACAAGGAAGTGTGTTTCAAAGAGCTTTCTAATGTTGTTGCAGAAAATTACCTCACAATACACAATAGTTTATTTCATCTTTAATTGATGGTAACTTATCAATGTTACAAGTTCTTGTCAGAGTTGTCCTCCTCCTCCAGAATCTGTGTCATATCGGTAGCTTGCCAAGAAACTGTTGGTTTCCAGGACGTAAATCACGACTCAAAGTGCTGGAAACAAACAGCAGGCAACAGCAGAACTCGTGAACCAGTGAAGAAAGACAGGGGGCAGTTGTGGTTAGTGGGTCACAGTGGGGTAAGGGAAAAGGGAATGCCTCTGACTAGGGTGGGAGTAAAGTGCTGTTCCTTGAACTTTGTTAGAACAGTGTCAGAGACTGAGGACAGAGTGGTCAGAGTGGGAATAAGGTGGAGAGTTAAAGTAGCAAACAATTGGAACACACTCATGGATTAAATAGAGTTCAGCAAAATGACCAAATCTGCGTTGGGTCTTCCTATTTCATAGAAAATCATAGAAACCCTACAGCACAGAAAGAGGCCATTCGGCCCATCAGGTCTGCACCGAACACAATCCCACCCAGGCCCTACCACCATATCCCTACATATTTACCCACTAATCCCTCTAACCTACGGACACTAAGGGGCAATTTTAGCATAGCCAATCAACCTAACCCGCACATCTTTGGACTGTGGGAGGAAACCGGAGCACCCGGAGGAAACCCACGCAGACACGAGGAGAATGTGCAAACTCCACACAGACAGTGACCCAAGCCGGGAATCGAACCCAGGTCCCTGGAGATGTGCAGCAGCAGTGCTAACCACTGTGCTACCGTGCCGCCACTTTTCTCAGACTCTGTACTTGCTCGAAAGCTGCTAAATCTCCGATTTCCTTCAGTTAAGATGCAAGGCCATTGATTGGAAGTACATTCTCTATTTAAGACTCCATGGATGCTGCCCGATTTGCTGTGTTTCCAACAGCTTCTGTTCTTATTCAGATTTCCAGCATCCACAGGATTTTGCATTTGTTTCGTTGCACCAAGACTTAACTGAGCCAAATTACTGTACTTTTTTTACATTCATCATCAGTAAAAAGATTTTTTTTTCACCCTGATTTAGGTAACTAGATTTATTTCAAGCAGTCTACTTAGCTTTGAGCAACAACTGCGGTATCCAACAGCTAATTGTTCCTAACAGTTCTCTTTGAATCACTCATTTTACTTGATCCATGGATAATACAAGTGCTCTCCCAAGCTTGTCCGAGGGAAGATAATTTTCATTAGCAAATCTCAATTGCAAAAGCAGTCCCATTAATAAAACAAAAATCCACTCAACACCACTTGAGAAGATTTACTGTGATGTGTGCACATTTCCCTGTTATTTTTCCAGCATGTTTAAACTTTGCAGCATAGAAGTTCTTTGCCGCATATTGTTGATTTGACCGTATTAATTCAATAGAGTTCAAACTCTCATTGCATTAAAGGTTTATTTTGAAAATCAAGTAATAACTGCGCAATTGAGGAGAGGCGATGGCCTAGTGGTATTATTGCTAGACTATTAATCCAGAAACTCAGCTAATGTTCTGGGGACCCGGGCTCAAATCCACCATGGCAGATGGTGGAATTTGAATTCAATAAAAAATGAGAGATTAAGAATCTACTGATGACCACAAAACTGTCAGAAAAACACATTTGGTTCACTAATGTCCTTTAGGGAAGGAAATCTGCCATCCTTACCTGGTCTGGCCTACATGTGACTCCAGAGCCACAGCAATGTGGTTGACTGTCAACTGCCCTCGGGCAACCAGGTTTGGGCAATAAATTCTGGCCAACCAGTGATGCCCATGTCCCATGATTGAAAAAAATCATAGAAAGATTGAAAATAGGAGCAGGAGGAGGCCATTTGGCCCTATGAGCCTGCTCTGCCATTCATGATGATCACAGCTCATCATCTACCTTCTCCCCATATCCTTTGATCCCCTTTGCCCCAAGAGCCATACCCTCTTGAAAACATCCCTTAGAAACAGAGACAGGAGAGATTAGAAGAAATGACAGACATTGAACAAATATTTTGTGTTTGTCTTCACAATCGAAGACATATCAGAAATAATGCTAAAAGGAAATAAAATATCAGCAGAGAAAAGTTACTGAAGAAGCTTAAGTGACTAAAATCTGACAAATCTTCAGCACCAGATGGCCTACATCCTGGGATTTGAAAAGAGATAGCTGTAGAGATAGTGGATATTCTTGCTATAATTTTCCAAAAATCTCTAGATTCTGGAAAAGTCCTAGCAAGTTTGGAACTTGGAAAATGCAACACCGCTATTTAAAAAGGGAACGAAAAAGAAATCAGGAAACTACAGGCCAGGTAGCCTGACATCAGTTGTCAGGAAAGTGTAGAAAAGTGTAAGGAAGTTTTAACAAAGCATAATATGGTCAGATTAAGTCAGCATGTTTTTATGAAAGGGAAATAGTGGTTTGACAAATTTACTTGAGTTTTTTTTGAGGATGTAGCTAATAAAGCAGATATGGATGGTATACTTGGTTTTGAGAAGGCATTTCTGGGTGCTGCACAAAAGGTTACCAGGCAAGATAAGGGATCATGGAGCTATGGATAATATATTAACATGGATACAGGATTAGTTAACAGATAGGAAGCAAAGGGTAGGTATAAATGGGGCATTTTCAAGCTGGCAGACTGTGACTGGTAGAGAACTGCAAGGATCACTGCTTCTGCCTCAACTATTTACCATTTATATTTATGACTTGGATGAAGAGGCAGAGGTCATGTATCGAGACTTGCTGACAATAAAACATTCGGTGGAAATGAAATTTGTGAGGAAGACACAGAGACTGCCAATACTGAGTGGGCAGCAGGGTGGCAGATGGAACAAAATGCGTGAAAATGGGAAATTATTCACTTTGGCCAGAAGAATCGAAAAGCAGAACGCTTTTTGAAGGCATTTGATATCTGGAATACCGTGTGCAGTTTTGGAATATTTTCTATATTTAAGGAAGGATAAACATACATAGGGGGCAGGACAGCAAAGGTTCACCAGATTGATCCTGGGATGAGAGGATTGTCCTATAATGAGACACTGTGTAAATAGTGTCGATACTCGCTGGAGTTGAGAAGAATGAGAAATACAAACAAGATTCTGAAGGGCCTCAACAGGACAGATGCTGAGGCATTGTTTCTGCAGGCTGAGGAATCACGCACATAGGGATACAATCTCAGGATAAGGGATTGATTATTTAAGCCTGAGATGAGGAGAGATTTCTTCACTCAAAAGGTTGTGAATCTTTCGAATTCTCTCCCTCAGATAGTTGTGGATGTTCCATCATTGACTATATTTAAGATTGGGACAGACAGATCTTTGATCTCTCAGGGAATCAAAGGATTTGGGAAGCAGGTAGGAAAGTGAAGATCAGCCATAATGATAATAAATGCTAAGACTGGGGCCACAGGACAGATGGTTTACTCCTGCTCCTATCTCCTGTTGCAGCTGGGAGTACAAGCAGGTAAGGGTTGGGTATAGCCCCCTTTGTCATACAACCTGAATTTAAGGTCTCTGTCTGCCAGCCCACTTCCAGGTGGTGTAAAATGTTGACCTTGATCTTAATTTCGTGATGCTAAGAATTAGGAACAGGAAACAGAAGTACATCTGGAATTTGGAGGGATTGAAACTTTGAGACCATTACTGATCACAGAAGGATCAATAAAATAAAGACAAGAGGGTTCTTGAAAGCCCAGTAGTGAGAGAAGGCCAGAGCACCAGGCAACATGTTTGCGCCTCAAAACATTTTAACACATTAGGGATGTTATATAAGCATAAATTGTTTTTACTGTTGCTGTATACTATCCAGGAATGTAAAAAGGTTTATAGAAGAGATCATCAGATGTGAAAGTAATATTTACTTATTGGACAGACTCAAGCTTGAAAGAGCACCAGTATGCGCCCCATTTGATTTTACGCCCCATTCAGTTATATAGATGTCTGAGCTTTATCCATGTAATAGAGTGATACAGACTGGGAACTACGGGCCCGATTCTCCCATCGCGACCTGCACCTTTTCTGGCGGGTCCGGTTGGGAGAATCGCGTCGTCGGCCTTTTTCCGGGAATTGTGCATGCGCATCTCCCAGAGCCGGAGAATAGTCGGAGTCCAGACCACGCTGGAAACCTGCAGGAAGATAGGTAAGTCATTTGAATCTTTTTTTAATGTGATTTAAATATATTTTGCATGTCATTATCAGGCCTGGCACGGAACTTGCTGGACCCGATAGAATCTCCCACCCCACCAGGAATACTTCATTCCGGCGGGGTTTAAATTAGCTCCCCACGTTCGGGGAAGTAGCGGGAGACCCTGCTGGAATGAAGGGGGGCAATGGGGGTCCCCCAGGGGGTTGGTGTCCCCTGGGCATGAGCACCCTGACAGTGCCAGCCTGTACCCCCTCACACTGCCCAAGGGGCAAAGTGCTCATGCTTACGGGGCACCTTGCCACTGTCCAGCAGGCATCAGGCAGTGCCAAGGGGGCGGGGCCTATTGTGGGCAGACCTAGGGGCAATCAGTGGGGGGTGGGGATCCTGCTGCCACTCTGTATGGGAATCGGTCTGGGCTGGAGGGAGGCCAGCAATTGAGGCAGCCTGGGGAATGGAGGGTTTGCCACTGCTGGGGGTGGGTGGGCTGGACATCGGGGCGCTCCGGGGTGGGGGGTCGTCAGGGCTAGCCTGGGAATTGCTGTGGGGGCCGCGATTGGGCTGTGGGGAGGCTGGAGGGTCAACTCTGCAGTGGTCCTGGGCAGGCCAGTGACGAGCTGGCCAGCAAACGGGGAGACTGACAGATCGGGACCACTGTGCATGCGCAGAGTTCCAGAACTGTCAAATTCCGGTGTGAATAGGCTCCCCCCCCCGCCCCGCCCTGCCCCAGGTTTTTAATGAGATTCCTGATTGTGACCTCTGCAGTGCACAGTGTGGAGATTTGTGTCTGAAGCTGCACTGAAAAAACAGTCGTGATCTAGAACAGTTTGCCCACCAATTCAGCACTTTTGGGAGAATCACCCCCAACAGTACTGGCTCAGTGCACAACTTAATCCAATTAGTGTGATTTTCATTTTGAGTCTGTGGTTCCAGATTGACATTCATGTTAACTCCTGTATAAAGAGAGCTGTTTTTAGTCAAGGTAGACGAAGAAAATGTTTTCCCATTAGCTGACCGTACATGGACTAGGGGACATAGATTTAAGGTTTTGGACAGGAGATGCAGGGGGAATATGAAGAATCTTTATTACACAGTGACTGGCAACGACCTGGAACTCAGTGCTTATGAGTGTGATGGAAATGAAGATGTCAATGATTTCAAAAAGAAATTGGATGAGCGCTTGAAGAAATAAACCTGCTGGGCTGGACTGGAACGGGACTAAATGGATTGCTTTACAGAGAGCCAATAAGGATTTGCTGGGCCTAATGGCATCCTTTTTTACTGTAATGAATCAATGACTAGGTGCTGTCTGAGGAGCCTTGCTGAGATCCTGAAGGGCATCTTGTAGATAATACACACCGTGTTAGTGGTGGAGGAAGTGAATGTTTGTGATTGGGGTGCCAATCAAGGGGATTGCTTTGTCCTGGACGGAGCTGCATTCATCCAGGCAAGTGGAAAGTGTTCCATCACACTCCTGACTTGTGCTTTGTAATGGCGGACAGGTTTTGTGGAATCAGATAGTGAGTTACTCTTGCAGAATTCCTCGCTGCTGTTCTGCTCTTGCACCTACAGTATTTAAATGGCTAGTCCAGTTCAGTATCTGAATGTTGATAATGGGGGATTCAATAATGGCAATACCATTGAATGTGAAGGCGTGATTAGATTCTATCTTGGAGATGGGCATTGCCTGTCACTTGCATAGTGTAAATGTTATTCACCACGTTAGCCCAAATCTGGATATTGTCCAGATCTTGCTGCGTTTGGACATGGACTACTTCAGGATCTATCTACCAGTTTTGCTAGGGTTCCTTGATGCCACACTTGGTCAAATGCTGCCTTGGTGTCAAGGGCAGCTACTCTCACCTCACCTCTGCAATTCAGTTATTTTGCCCATACTTGAACCAAGGCTGTAATGGGGTCAGGAGCTGTGTGAGCATGGTAGAGCCCAAACTGAATGTCAGTGAGCAGGTTATTGCTGACTAAGTGCTGCTTGATGGCACTGTGAATTACATCTTCCATTACTTTGCTGATGATCAAGAATAGACTGAAGTGGTGGTAAATGGCCAGGTTGGATTTGTCCTATTTTGTGTATACAGGACATATCTGGGCAATTTTCCACATTGCTGGGTGGATGCCAGTGTTGTACCTGCACTAGAACAGCTTGGCTGGGGGCACGGCAAGTTTTGGAGCATAGGTTTTCAGTACTAATGCCGGAATGCTGTCGGGGCCCATGCCTTTGCAGTATCCAGTGTCTTCAGCCATTTTTTGATATCATGTGGACGGAATCAAATTGGCTGAAGACCAGCAACTGTGATGTAGGGGGCCTCCAGAGGAGGTCAAGGTGGATCATCCATTTGGCTATTCTAGCTGAAGATCGTTGCAAATGCGTCAGCCTTATCGTTTGCACTGATCCCGACCATAGAGCTTGAGGATAATTGTGGAGTCTTATACTCTAGTGAGTTGTTTAATTATCCACCACCATTCATGACTGGTTGTGGTAAAACTGCAGAGCTTAGATCTGATCCACAGATTATGGAATCGCTCAGCTCTATTGCTTGCTATTTGCACCATCTCCTGTGTTGTCACTTCACCAGGTTAACACCTCATTTTTAGGTATGCCTGATGTTGCTCTTGGCATGCCCTCCTATACTTTGTTGAACCAGGGTTGATCCCTGGCTTAATGATAATGCTAGAGTAGGGGATGCGTCAGGCCATGAGGTTACAGGTTATGATTGAGTACAATTCTGATGCCAATGGTCCACACCCCTCTTGATTGCCCAGTATTTGAGCTGGTAGGTCTTTCTGAAATCTATCCCATTTAGCATAGTGATAGTGCCACACAACATTATGCAGGTTATCCTCAATGTGAAGACGAGACTGAGTGGTGGCATTCCTGGCGATATTGTCATGGACAGATGGATCTGCAGCTCGCAGTTTGGTGACGAAGTCAAATATGTTTTCCTCTTGTTGGTTTTGTCACCAGCTGTCACAGACCCAACCTAGCAGCTATGATCCTTAGGTCTTGAACAGCTCGGCCAATGGCGCTGTGACCACGCCAGGTTTTGTGATGGACATTGAAATTCCCACCCACCGTACATTCTTGTGCTTTTACCACCCTCTGTGCTTCTTTCAAGTGGTTTTCAGCATGGAAGAGCTAGGTGTATGCGCATGGGGGGAGGGGGGGTGGTAAGGGGTAGCAAGCGCTATGTGGCAATTAGCAGGAGGTTTCCTTGCCCATGTTTGACCTGATGGGGTCATGGGGTTTGGAGTCAGTGTTGAGGACTCCCAGGGCAACTGTCTCCTAACTGCATACCACTGGACCCAGTACATCGTCTGTGAAATGTCATTCCGTGAGTCATGCTCTACTAGTTTGTGAGGTAGCTGTCCAAATTTAAGTGCAGTTACCCAGATGTTAATAAAGAGGACCCTATAGGGTTGTAGCATTTCCAGTGTCTAGGTCGATGGCGGGTGTTCTGTCCAGTTTCATTCTCAATGGCTTTCCTACAGTTTGGTACGACTGAGGGCATTTAAGAGTCAACCACAGTGGTGGTTCTGGCGTCACGTATACGATAGATCAAGTAAGGACAGCAGATTTCCTAAACAACACCAGTTAATTTACAACAATGGTTTCATCATTAGACTTTTAATTCCAGATTTGAATTCAAACTCCTCCATCTGCCATGGGTCACCCTGGGTCTCTGGATTATTTATCCAATGAAAATATCACCGCTCGTAGACGGTAAAACTGGAATATAAGTAACAAATGTGTGTTCTGGGGGGGGAGAAATAGCGGTTCAGGTACATTGTTATGGGCCTACAGAAGCATGATATTCACTATCAATTAATTAATTAAAGTTTTATCCTCAGCAGTCCTAATGGCTGAAATTAACACTGTGCAAGGTGAAAATGACTCTCGGAAGAGAAACTTCAGCTAATTGGATGAGAGGAATCAGCCAGTGTTCTTAGGTTTTTGACTGTGGTCTGGCTGGAAATTCTAGTGCTTTGGATGGGGCAGCATCAGAGCCAACTGCAATACTATTCACGCTGCATGGTCCATTAGTCTGCCAATACACAGGACTGGAAATCAGAGCAACTCCAAAGCTATTTAAAAATGGTGTGCGGGACACGGTTCTGGACTCCCACCCCCATTTCCGGCTATTTTTGACTGTGCAGGATACGGGTGTAAGTAATGAATGCGCACTTTGCACTCCTGACATGGTCAGTTCCATTGTGGGGATAAGCATTTCATATCCCTCCACAATTATCATGGAGTTGGGCCAGCTTCTCCATGACTCATCATTTACAGCCCCTTAGAGGAGTCACAAACCACAGTCTGGATGTTAGAACCTTTTGAAAGGCAAATTCAATTGGTCTTACCGCTGGTCCCCATACCGCTTCCATGTCCCCTCAAACCTATTTCACCAGTACGTAATGGCAAGTATTGAGATGCTAAGTAATACGCATTCACAAATGTTCTTGGAAAAATAATTGTTGTTTATTTTCCCACAACCCATAAATGTATCAATTAGAGAGAGCAACTGTGTTCTCAATAACAGGATCTATAACCACTTCGCAATTCTTCACCTTTCCCAAATAACCATTCAAACATTGGCAAAAGAGATCACTTACTATGACCGCATAAAGATGCCATTCAAGCCAAGTAAACGCTCCACTTCAGTTGTCAAAACAGAAACTCTTGCTGAGTGAATGCATTTATAAACTGCTAAGTTCAGCCAAGCATTCATAACTAGGCCACCTGGGAACTGTTTGTGATTTTGTTTACATTTTTATTTGCCATCTAATCTTTAGTGCACTCACCTTCGCGTGTCTTTAGTGGTAGTTATTGTCAGCGCCGGTTCAATGGGCTGAAGGGCCTATTCTGCGCTGTATGACTCGCCATCTGGATTCACCTCCAGTGTTCATTATGAGATCTTGATTGAGCTTTAAGACTCACAAATGCATTAGCACAGCAGAGGGTTTCTGAGGCTGAGTTTTTACTTTACTTGATTGATGTCTTCAATATTTTTATGTCGTTATAAGTTATTTTTTCTGTGACCTCTTTTGTCAATGTCTATTTCAGCGAGATTAAGAGGTGTGAAGTGGTTAAAGCTACAGTTACTGATGCTATAATTTTCCTGCTTGATTGCCACATTTAAAGGGTGCAGGAACTGCAGGCTTTTTCAAATATAATTTTGAATGGGTATTTCTTTTCTCAGAATTTCAACACTTGCCATCCGTATTATGTGGCTTATTGGTCAATACATCATGCATACAGGGTGAATGGGCATGCAATGGACATGGAGAATGTGTGGGGGCTGTGAAGATTGAGGGTTTAATTGCTTTTAATGCAACTGGAGCAAAGTCCCAGAGAACCGAGGCAGCCTTTCTAACCAGCCTTTCACAGCTATTGCCTATTCCAATGGCCACCTACGATCAGCTTCTGGAGCCGATGGGCCCAACCCGATCCAAACACCATCTCCCCAGAGCAAAAATTGGGCATGACGCAGCATTTTAAACTGAGGCGGGTCTGCTGAGTTAGTAAAGTTCCTGCCTTCACTGTCTAGACTCCATGCTTGTGCAAGGTACCAGATGTCACCAAAACAAGGCGGTACCTTGGGGGAGGAAGGAGGCAGGGTGAAGAGCAATAAGAACTTACAGCAATGTATTTTATAACATAATAATTTGAATAGCTTAAAAGAAGCACTGAAAGATGAACAACAGAATGTGCCCTTGAATTTGTCAATACTAATTCGTATTCCACTTCGATGGTAATGTAAACTTAATAGTTACACCTAGCAACTTTATCGGGAGAGAACAGCAGCTTCATAGCTACTCTGGTTACCTTTTAATGTTCAACAGAGCCCAAGGGATTCCAGTTGGTGTGTTAAAGGCAGGAAGGAGCTTCTCCCCGAGTTCCACTGCTTTAGTCCTGAAAACCTATAGAAAAACAGCAACGTAGCAAATACTATTACATCTATGCCAAAAAAACCCAGAAACCAAACAGAACAAATGCATTTTTGTTTGAACGGAAGCCTTCAGAAAAATGGATAAATTGACATTAAAATCTCAACAATGATCAGAATGGTTGTCTAATTGGCCCCATTTTTAATACAAAGTATTAACTACGACCTCTATATCATCTCATGGCGAAGGCCCGAGTTATATGTTATACTTTAGCACAATCTAGTTGCTCGATGTAAAGCAGTAGTTAGTAGTATTAACATGCCCACGCATCCATCCTTTTGCAGGATTCTCGATGACAGAATCAGTGAACAGAAGTCAAAGCTAGAAAAAGCACTTTTTGCGAACAAAACATTATGCAGATGCTACTTAGCAGCCACAATTCATTAAAATTCTGCATCTTCAACCTGAATTAGAATGAGAGAATTACAGGATGAGAGAAAACAAATGCTTGAATCCAGCATCAGTATTGAATACAGCAGCTGAGTCTTCAGCTTTTCCACATGTATTTATTGTGATGGTTCATATGTTGGTAATATAAATAAGATTGGTACATTGGGGTGAGATATTTGTCTTACAATGACAGGTTGAGTAGAGTGGGTTATGGCTTCTGAAATTTAGACGCGAGATGATATTTTTGAAACTCGTAAGATTCTGAGAAGGCTTGACAGGGTAGCTGCGGAGAGATTGTTTCCCTTCTCTGGAGGACCTGGAACCAAGGGCTGATCAATTCAGACTGAGATGAGGAGGAATTTCATCATTCAGAGGATTGTGAATCTTCGAAATATACTAAAGGCTGAGATCGATAGATTATAGATCAAGGTAAATGGGGGTCATAGAAATCATAGAAACCCTACAGTGCAGAAGGGGGCCATTCGGCCCATCGAGTCTGCACCGACCACAATCCCACCCAGGCCCTACCCCAACATATTTTACCCGCTAATCCCTCTAACCTACACATCCCAGGACACTAAGGGCAATTTTTTTTAACATGGCCAATCAACCTAACCCGCACATCTTTGGACTGTGGGAGGAAACCGGAGCACCCGGAGGAAACCCACGCAGACACGAGGAGAATGTGCAAACTCCACACAGACAGTGACCTGAGCCGGGAATCGAACCCAGGACCCTGGAGCTGTGAAGCAGCAGTGCTAACCACTGTGCTACCGTGCCGCCCTAAAAAATGTGACAAAGTGGAGCTGAGGTCAAAGATCAGCCACAGAACCATAGAATCCCTAAAATGCAGGAAGCCACTCAGCTCATCAAATCTGCGCCGCCTCTCTGAAAGAACATTTTACACAGACCCAATCCTCCCCCTGCCCTGTCCACGTAATCCTGCGCATTTACCATGGCTAATCCACCTAATTAACACACCTTTGGACACTAAGGGGCAATTTAGCAGGGCTAATCCACGCCACCGTACCACTCCACTGCTCCTATTTCTTAAGTTCTTACTATTAGATTGCAATATTTAAAATTGAACATGGTACACGAATTGCATTTCTAGGTTAGAGAGCACAAACTCCATTTGCTTGAGGGAAATTGGTGCATATTTTTTGAAACCTAACTAATTCACACAAATATTTATTTATGCAGCATCCACCTGTATTGTGTAGCTCCTGGTTAGCCATTTAAAGATACATTAACCTCCAACCTTTAAAATCTTGAACCAAAACTGTCTGGTTGGTATGTTCACTTGCTCCAGCTCAGAGACAGACAATAAAGAGCTGCTAGCCAACTAATAATATGGCTCAGATTTTCTGGTCTCCGGATTGTTGGAGGCTGGATGTGCCCTACAAGGTGTGTTGCAGGACTACCCCTTGCAAGTTCCAATGCACTGACTTCATGGGAATTGCCCAGGAAGCATAAACCTCTGAAATCCCCTGCTCTCCAGAATTCCCGAAAACGTCTTCAGCTCTGAGTTGGAGATTATGACTTACTTAGCTGAGTAGTTACCCAGGAAATGTTAGACAGAAAAATCCTAGTCTAATTCCTGGGTGATGACACAACTGAGTCACCCTGACTTTCCCTGTCCCAACCTGACTAGCTCCCACTATCTGTCTCTGCCCCAACCCCACCCCACTGAACCTCAACTTGACCTGACTAGCCCCCACATTTGACTCCCTCACCTGACCTCCGACCTGACTTGACCAGTCCCGATCACCCAACTCCACCCAGCCCCTGACCAGACCTTTCCAGCCCCAACACCTGACTCCCCCCGACCCAACCTGACCAACTCACTCCTCTGATCTGACCTTCCCATCCTACCCAGCTGCCACTTACCTACCTCACCCACCCTACCCGCTTACACACTTACTCCACCCACCTCACAACACTCATTCACTTACACTCTGAAAATCTGTCTGTATCCCAAAGCTTTTCAGTTTGTTAGTGAACGCTTACCAGAATACAGCAGCTAGTGCCATAAAAAAGGCTTCTGCAGAGATTCCCTTCACGGACGTCTCTTAGGTTCCCTGCACTGACTGAGTTCTACAGGATCCTCCGTCAGAAAATAGGCCAGTAAATAAGTGGGCACTTTTTTTGTCTGATGAGGTTTGGACCCATGAGTTACAGTGCTCATGGGGATCTTCACAAGCTTGACCAATCCTGCATTCTAACCAAATTTTCATGGAAAAGCTGTATTTATGGATATCAAGAATACCAATTCAAGAAGTTAATGTAACTCGCATCAAAATGAGATGCTTCTGATGTTAAAGTATGGAGCAGCTTTTATTTCTACATTAGTTACGAGTATAAATTTTAATGCAGAACCAGAACTCCTAGCTTAAACGTGTCTAGAGCAGACCAATTTTCTCCCTATTTTCCCTTGTTTCAGAGAATATATTTTTTACCTATTTCCGTTTTTGTGTGAAATCTCCATTGCGCTTTGTAGCATTTTCAAATATACAATGAGTATGTTTACTTTTTCCTAAGTAAGCATTTTGGAGAAGAAAACACATGCTGTTTCCAACAATATATAGACACACACCATTTTGAAAGATAAAGCAAGATTATTTTTCTAAACAAGACACATGGCTTTGATTCTACAGAAGAACTACAAATCTCAGGAGAGAAACAGGAATATATTACCGGTACTAGATATATAAAACAAAAGCAGGGCATACTGATCTTGCATTTCTCAGAACACTCCATCATAACCCTCCTAAACGAACATATGCTGGAGATGTTCCAAGTAATTTCTTGAATTTGGAAATGATTGGTGATGGCACAGATTGGCTTAGAATAGATGCACCTTGCTCTGACCTCCCTTGCTCACATGGGAAATGCAAACTTGAAACTAGTGGTGAAATATTCATCAACAAGATTTGCTTTTAGCTCCACTGCTGCAGTTATGCAGACTGTAATCACCTGGTACAGTAAATGGAAATCAAGAAATCAAGGTGCGTAATAATAGAAAGTACTTGTTAATATGAGTATTTCCATTATAAACAGAGATGGTTATGATTTATTAATCGAGATAGACTATTGCCTCATAAACTGCTGCTTCACAATTAGTCTGATTCACAAATATTGACTGCAGATTCACAGAATTTTTAAAAAATTACAAAGATAAAACTGATAACAATATATGAAATCACTCTCTACAAGAGCATCATTTTAGGAGGAAGGTGCCCAATTGAGAAATCCAATAATTTAGTTATGTGAATGAATGGAGACAGACAAATGAAATCCATTGTGCTTCTAATATTAAATGAAATGTCTGATTGGTACTCTTCTAAAATAAATATAAAGAATTATGATTCTTTATACATCCCTTTCCTTTGCATGTCATTTTAATTGATATTTTACTCAGGAAATGATTGGGAGGAAACTGCATGACAGCAGATACCGAACTGTACCTTGATAGCTAGATTATGATGAGTAGAGATTAGTTATGAATGAATGGGGGCTACAGAAATCATTTAATTTCAATTGTATATTAAAATTCAGCTCTCTACTGTCATGTTTTTCTTCAACCTTTCACAGGGCTCAGCAGCACTTAACCTTTCGACAACATTTTGCCAAAACAATAGGAGTGAGAAAAAATGAACGTGAAATGTTTAAGTTGTAGTCTTTATGGACTTTCAAAATATAAAATCAATCTCCCACAATACTGGTTATGATGAACTGGATATGCTGTTATATTGCTGTCCATTCAGCTCCCACCAAGGGGTAGCACGGTGGCACAATGGTTAGCACTGCTGCTTCATAGCGCTAGGGACCTGGGTTCGATTTCGACCTCGGTCACTGGTGTGGAGATTGCACGTTCCCTCTGTATCTGCGTGGATTTCCTCCGGGTGCTCCGGTTTCCTCCCGCAGTCCAAAGATGTGCGGGTTAGGTTGATTGGCCAGGCTAAAATTACCCTTAGTGTCAGGGGGATTAGCAGGGTAAATGTATGTGGTTACGGGAATAGGGCCTGGGTAGGATTGTGACCAGCACATACTTGAGTGGCCGAATGGCCTCCTTCTGTACTGTAGGGATTCTATGACCAACAATCTTTTCTTCCCTTCTAACTGATTGCTGTCACTCCATCTCATCTCACGGGACTTTGGAGACCAGGTAGATTTCTCCTATTTTCACTCGTCAACCGGATCAATCTCTCTCTTTCGTCCTTTTTAACAATTAATCATTCCTGGCTTCCACTCTATCATAGATCGTCTTTCATTTGTTCTGCCATCCTTCCCCTTCCCTCGTATTTGTTCATGACTAAAACCTGGTACATCTCCCAACAGAAAGTCACCAACTCAAAATGTTAACTGTTTCCTCCTCCACAGATGCTGCCTGACCGGTTGGTTATTGAAGGCATTTTCTATTTTTATTTCAAATTAAAAATACAATTTTGAAGAGCGGGCAGCAACAGAGAGACCTGGGGTGACGGGACACAAATCTCTGAAGGTGGCAGTACGATATGCATGCTAGTTCCTTTGCTTTATAAAAAAGCATCAAATGCCAAAGCATAGCTGTGAAACATTTATGAAATATTGCTTCGACTGCAGTTCGGAGCATTGTTTCCAATTCTGGGAACTGTACTTTAGCGAAGGTGTCAAGGCCTTAGAGGGCAAAGGAGAGATTTAACTGGAATGGCACTAAGGGTAGGGATATGGGGGTAGGGCCTGGGTGGGATTGTGGTCGGTGCAGACTCGATGGGCCCGAATGGCCTCTTCCTGCACTGTAGGGTTTCTATGATTTCTATGATTTCAGTAATGAGAGGAGACTAGAGAAATTGGGAATTGTTCTCCTCAGTGTAGGAAGGTTGCACAGAGATTTAATAGAGATGTCCAAAATCATTAAGTATTTTTTATAAGATAAATAAAGAGATCCATTTCCCACGGCACCAGTGCCTATAACCAGAGGATACAGATTTAACTGGCAAAACAAATAGAGGCAGAGATCATAAAATCGCAGAATGGTTACAGAAAAGGATGTGGCCATTTGGCCCATCATTGTCCATGCTGGCTCTTTCCAGGGACAACACATCTAGTCCCGCTCCCCTGCAAATGTTTTCCTTCCCTTCAGATAATCATTCAATTCTCTTTGGAAAGCATTGATTCAATCTGCCTCTACCCAGCTTTTTCAGGCAATGCACTTCAGGTCCCAACCAGTTGCTGCATAAAAAAGTTTTCCCTCACGTTGCCATTGCTTCTTCAGCCGATTACCCGCAATCGGTGTCCCTTGGTTCATGACCTTTTCACCAATGGGAACAGTTTCTCCCCATCTGCCCCGGTCCAGACCCTTCATGATTTTTGAACACCTCTATCAAATTTCCATAATAGCCTTCTCTTCTCTGAAGACTCAAGCCTCAATTTCAAGTTCTGTAATCAATTTCTCCAACAGATAGATATACAATCATACCTAGGGGTTCATCTCAAAAAAAATCCTCAATGGGGATTCTACATTTAGCAGATAACATCCAAAGCAAACAGGGTTCTGAAATTTCAGAGGAGGATTCTTTGGAATTGCAACAAAATATCAGAGTTGTGGCTTACCAAACTGTGATAACTCCCACGAGGCCCATGGAGAAATCACCAATTGATCTCCCTGTGGGGCTCGTTGAGTTTGAGTTCGAGCTTGGAGATGAACCAGTGACTCCCCATGGGGGTTATCACATTGTCCAAACCTGAGTATGCAAGTTGGCTGTGGGTTCTTGATATAAATCAAATTAAAACAATTCAAAGACATGCGGCATGATTCTGCATAAATCAGTATGGCGAACAAACCAGTGTCACCTCCTTAATCAAAGATGTTGAATGTAATTCACTACAGCAAATGACAGAGAAAGATAGGCTGACCATGATCTATAAAATATGGAATGGACTGGTGGAGTTCATAGAAACAAGTATCCGGTTCCCTCCGGCAATGACAAAACAAAAGGTAGCCATCCATATTAAACTAAACACCATTTGCTTTCAAGACAGTGTATCATCAGTCTTTCTTCCCAAAAACAGTCTCATAACGGAACGAGCTAACAAAGGAAATAGTCACAGCCCCATCTCTTGAAACCATCAAGAGCCATCTTTTGATTATTTAAATTTTCATTATCAGGACTGCCATTTCAGCAGTCCGGTTTAGCCAACGTTACCTATATTAAAATTGGCAGATTATGGATATTAGTCTGTGATGCCAATACAGCTAACGCGGAAGCTTCTCCAATCAATCCACATAATTGAGGTTGCTCATCCCCGGAACCATTCTTGAGATCCATTTCTGCACTCTCTCAAATGTCTTCACATTCTTCTAAAATGTGGTGGCCAGAACTAGATATAGTACTTCAATTGGCAGTGCTTGTAGAGTCTTATCTTCCCTGCTTTTGTACTCTATGCCCCTACATATAAAGCCTAGGATCCTGTATGTTGCATTAAATGCTTTCGCAATTTGCCCCTGCCAACTTGAATAACTTGTGCACATAATCCCCCAGGTTGCAGTGATTTAAAGAATTGATTCAAAGAACAGTACAGCACAGGAAACAGGCCCTTCGGCCCTCCAAGCCTGTGCCGCTCCTTGGTCCAACTAGACCAATCGTTTGTATCCCTCCATTCCCAGGCTGCTCATGTGACTATCCAGGTAAGTCTTAAACGATGCCAGCGTGTCTGCCTCCACCACCCTACTTGGCAGCGCATTCCAGGCCCCCACAACCCTCTGTGTAAAAAACATCCCTCTAATATCTGAGTTATACTTCGCCCCTCTCACCTTGAGCCCGTGACCCCTCGTGATCGTCACTTCTGACTTGGGAAAAAGCTTCCCACCGGTCACCCTTTCTATCCCCTTCATAACCTTGTACACCTCTATTAGACCTCCCCTCATTCTCCATCTTTCCAGGGAGAACAACCTCAGTTTACCCAATCTCTCCGCATAGCTAAGACCAGGCAACATCTTGGTAAACCTTCTCTGCACTCTCTCTAATGCCTCCACGTCCTTCTGGTAGTGCGGCGACCAGAACTGGATGCAGTACTCCAAATGTGGCCTAACCAGTGTTCTATACAGCTGCATCATCGGACTCCAGCTTTTATACTCTATACCCCGTCCGATAAAGGCAAGCATACCATATGCCTTCTTCACCACCTTCTCCACCTGTGTTGCCACCTTCATGGATTTGTGGACTTGCACACCTAGGTCCCTCTGTGTTTCTACACTCTTGATGACTCTCCCATTCATTGTATAACTCCTCCCTACATTATTTCTTCCAAAATGCATCACTTCGCATTTATCCGGATTAAATTCCATCTGCCACCTCTCCGCCCAATTTTCCAGCCTATCTATATCCTGCTGTATTGCCCGACAACGCTCATCGCTATCCGCAAGTCCAGCCAGCTTCGTGTCATCCGCAAACTTGCTGATAACACCAGTTACACCTTCTTCCAAATCATTTATATATATCACAAATAGCAGAGGTCCCAGTACAGAGCCCTGCGGAACACCACTGGTCACAGACCTCCAGCCGGAAAAAGACCCTTTGACCGCTACCCTCTGTCTCCTATGGCCAAGCCAGTTCTCCACCCATCTAGCCACTTCTCCTTGTATCCCATGAGCCTTAACCTTCTTAACCAACCTGCCACGTGGGACTTTGTCAAATGCCTTACTGAGATCCATATAGACGACATCCACGGCCCTTCCTTCGTCAACCGTTTTTGTCGCTTCCTCAAAAAACTCCACCAAATTTGTAAGGCACGACCTCCCTCTTACAAAACCATGCTGTCTGTCACTAATGAGATTGTTCCGTTCTAAATGCACATACATCCTGTCTCTAAGAATCCTCTCCAACAACAACAACAAGTGCTCCTGCATCTCTTTAGAACTTTACCCTTTAGTTTATGTCATCTCTCATCATTATTCCCCTCAAACGGAATCATCTCACTCTTCACTTTACTAAACTTCATTTGCCACTTGTTCACCCAATTCACCAGTCATCTACGTTCTATTGAAATCTATCACTATCCTCCTCACAGTTCATAATACTTCCAAGCTTTGTGTCATCCTCAAATTTTAAAATTGATACCTGTAAATTCAAATCTAGGTCATTGGGGAAATTAATTGTTCCAACGCAGACTCTTGTGGAACATCACAATAAACGTTTCTCTAGTCCAAAAAAAAATCCCCACTAAATGTTTCCTGTCACTCAGTCACTTCTGCATCCATGCTGCGACTGACCCTTTTTGTTTCATGTGCTTTTGTGACTTTGCTGGCCAGACTGCTTTATCAAATGCCTTTTGGAGGTTTATGTACACCACATCAACAGTATTACCTTCGCCGATACCTCACTGAAAAAAATAAGTTTGTTAAATATGATTTGTCCTTTACCAATCTGTGCTGGCTTTCCTTAATTAAACCATATCTGACCAACTGACTATTAAGTCATGACCAAGCTATTGCTTCGAAAAACTTTCCTGCCAGCAAGATTGAAGCTAATGGCCTATAGTTGCTGGGCTTGTCATTACACCCTTTATGGTCCAAAGAGGAAGCAGGGAAGGTTACCCTCACAGACCCAATGGGTCATTTGGTGGGGATAGCCACAGGTCCACTTGGTTACCAAAATTTTAATTTTCAAATATCTGGCCATGCGCACCTCCATTTTGTGGTGCCGCCGAGGTTTCCTATCTGCCTCAGCAGTGCTCACCTCTCCAAGAAGAGTAATATTCAATCCTTTTTGTCTGCATTATTTCAATGATAATCTTTTATACCATCCCATTGTTTCCATTTAGCATTTGGCAGGTCATTTTGTGCATTCATCCTGGGATTGATATCTGTAGGCATTCTTCCTTTTGTCTATTTTTCTAACTGTGCTAAATTTTCTGACAAAAATTTAACTATCCACATGAAAAGCGTAATTATTCTACTTTACATAGCTCAAAACATGGGCAGTGCTACAACACGTGTATTGTTTTTTGTCGCATTTGGTGCTGATTGCATTTGTGCAGGAAACCATCGAGTTACTGAAAATACTGACCTCAGGAAGTATTGCATAAGCAGCGGTGGAGATGAAAACCACAGAATGGAAACAGGATGGGATCGATCAGTTGCTTTCACCGTTTATCCACACTCTTTCTCAGAGATGCAAGATACTCAGCCAAGCAGTTTATAGAGAACAACTTGTATTTGAAAAATACAAACACACAAACAAATTTCTTCCAAGCTCCTGGGCTGAAATCTCCTCTTTGGGATGGATTCCTAGTGGGGCAGGACTTCCACAGACCCTGTTAACGCGGCCCGGGCCTATTTCCTGGGTCAGGAGTGATTTCTGATGCATCCCAGGCTCCCGGCCGGATTCTCACTGCCCAAAGGAAGGTTGCTCGTGTCCACCCACAAAATGCCAGAGTTACAGTCGAACCGCTGCGACAGAACTCCAAAACGCAGCTCAGCATTTAAAAAGCAGGACAAAGATTGTCAATTGACCATTGAAAGAGTTCCTCGCTGAGGGGGGTGGTGGTGGTTAAACTAGACCCACTGAAGACCCACTCCCTCATTGGAACTCCGTATGACTTTCTGGGACCTAACGCCAACTGCAACATGGTCGTCTCAGGAATTAGAATAAACAATAGCAGAAAACAGGAAATGTCAGCTCTTCTATTGCTTTCCATGTTAAACAGGCAGGGAAGGAACAACCATCAGAAAATATGGTGGTAACCACTGCCATTGCAATTCATCATTAAACTTGCATAGTTAAAATGTCTTCAACATTGATGGCACATTAGCATTGAACTGGATAATTCAGTGAAGTTGCATTTGGAATCAAAACCTGTCTCTTTTTGTAAAATTCTTCTGCTCAAGTAATGAATTTCATATCAATAACTGACAAAATGATGCAATTAAATAACAGGAATAAGCTTGAAGGTTTCTTATGAGAAAAACCTACCAACTAATAGCCACACAAGATCCTCTTGCAAAATATAAAGCAAAAAGTAAAGTTTATTTATTAGTCACAAGTGAGGCTTACATTAACACTGCAATGAAGTTACTGTGAAATTCCCCTAGTCGCCACAGTCTGGCATCTGTTCAGGTCAATGCACCTAACTAGCATGTCTTTCAGAATGTGGGAGGAAACCGGAGGAAACCCACACAGACACGGGGAGAATGAGCAGACTCTGCACAGACAGTGACCCAAGCCGGGAATTGAACCCGGGTCCCTGGCGCTGAGAGGCAGCAGTGCTAACCACTGTGCCACCCTCTGTCTGAGTCATTTTAGGAATTAACAGTCTAAAATGGAGCTGAACAGCTCCTGGGTGTAATGGACATCCTCAAGCCTTTGATAAAGTCTGATTTAAGACTCTGGATATCCAAAGTAAAGCACATATAAGGAACTGAGTAGAAAGAAAAAGGGCCAGGTGAGGGGAGGGTCAATGAATTGAAGAGATCCCATAGATCAAGTGCTGGTGCTGGGTCTCTATTTCCTCGAGTTTAGCTGGGCTCATAAACATTGAAAATGCTCTCAGCTGGTATTAAATTAGAAAAACAGATAAGATTGATGAAGTAGTCGAGTAACTGCAGATGGGCTTCATTTGCAAACATGCGGAATTATGACCGATATTTGAGGCTGTGGTGTTAGGTTGGATGCAACATTTAATGTGGCACAGTTCTCATCATCGAATTACAGGAGAAAGCCAAAAACGTGGAACCAATACAAAGAGAAGAACCACAAATGTGAACTATTGTGACAGAGGACTGGAGTTATGAGGAAAGGATCGAAAAATACAGACTTTGTATAATACAAAAATACAGACAAAAATACCGGCACGGTAGCACAGTGGTTAGCACTGCTGCTTCACAGCTCCAGGGTCCCGGGTTCGATTCCCGGCTCGGGTCACTGTCTGTGTGGAGTTTGCACATTCTCCTCGTGTCTGCGTGGGTTTCCTCCGGGTGCTCCGGTTTCCTCCCACAGTCCAAAGATGTGCGGGTTAGGTTGATTGGCCAGGTTAAAAAAAAAAATTGCCCCTTAGAGTTCTGAGATGCGTGGATTAGCGGGTAAATATGTGGGGGTAGGGCCTGGGTGGGATTGTGGTCGGTGCAGACTTGATGGGCCGAATGGCCTCCTTCTGCACTGTAGGGTTTCTATGATTTCTTCGACCTCTGAAGAGATGGATAAGATTCTTTATAAAGCCTCTCATCAAACTGGCATAATTGGCTGTATTTGCAATTTATTTTACCTACAATAGCTACTTGCCTACTTTATCATCTTGATTGCTCACCAAACTTACTGATTTAAGACTTGAGAAAATAAAAAGAGTTTCTGGACAGCTCATGGTGCAGGGGTAGCATACGAGCTTGGAGAGAAGATTGGTTAGCTGGCAGAAAACAGAGTGTGCATAAATTGGTCTTTTTCTAATTGGCACGATGTGACGTGTGGAGTCCTGCAGGGGTCTGTGCTGGGGCCTCAACTTCTTACAATTTATACCAATGCCTAGGATGAGGGGAACGTAGGGCTGGTAACTAAATTTGCAGATGACCCAAAGGTAGGCAGGAAAGTATTTCATTAAGAGGACATAAGGAGGTTGCAGATGGATATACAGAGGTCAAGTATATGAGCAAAAATCTAGCAGATGGAGTATAACGTGGGAAAATGTGAAGTTTGGTGGAAATGACAATATAATCTGGTAAAAATGGAGGCTGGTGGAACAGAATGCACGATAGAAATGTATGTCTGATGGGAAGAAAAAAGTCAATAATCCAGGGAGTTGAGGGACTCTGAGTTTGTAACAAGCATCTGTTCAGGTTCCTTAGTGCTGAGGGTAGACTAAGAGGAAAAAAAGCCAGCTAGACCGTTACAATTTAGTGATGGCATATCAAAAATCAGAAGAAGAAAATCTATTGAAAAAGGCCAAAATGTCAGCTCAGTTTCTCCTGAAATCCTATTTGCCACAAGCTGTGTTTTGAGTGAAAGAAGAAACTGTGTACACTACACAAAAAAAAACTTCAGCAATGGTTGAGGGAATAACATTTTTCAAACCTATGTGCATTAATTGAGATATTCCTTTCGGCTAGAAGAATTAGCAAATTAAAAACTGGATTTCAGTTCTTAATTAAAATAAAAATGGAAAATGCTGGAAAGACACAACATGTCAGGCAGCATCTGTGGAGAGAGAAACGCAGTTATGTTTTGAGTCTGTATGACTCTTTAATAAAAATATTTGATTCCAAGTTACTTAATTTCCCGGTTTCCCCTAACAGTAACAATATCCATGGTTATGCCATCTTTAAATAATGCATCAGAATAAAATGCAGTTTGGACCACTGGACTTAAATAGCTGCAGAATATTGTACGATACATTCATCATGCTGTTGCCATTGTTATTAAGCACTGCTGCAATTGAACTGATCCCAATCTCCAGGAGTAAGTACTCTTAGAACTGACACACTCAAACTTAGATCCAATAATCAACAATGCAATTGTGTATTCAAGTGGTCTAATCGTTTTAGTATAGGATTTCTCTCTGGAAATAGAATTAATTCTATCCCTGGCACAACGTGGGGCAGGACTGTCTGGAGAGGGACGACTAACGAATATATTACATCCGATTAGCAGCTTGAGAACAATACCATAAATCTGCTAAATGCTATGATCAGATTTCAAAGGCATTGTTACAATTTCCGAAGTGCATATTTTTATTCAGGAACTGTAGGGAATAAAGTATGGCCTAAAAATTGAATGGTGGATCACCTATTTTTCAGGTGACACAGCAGCCTTCCCAGATGGTCAAGAACTGATCCCTCATTATGAGCTGGTAGGTTATCAGCCGCTATATTTTAAAAGGTCAAAAAGAATCGATGTGCAGTGTCCATGCCTGAAACAATTTTCAGATTCAAAATTAGGGATCTAATGTGGGTTCTTCAAGCAACAATTGAAAGGAAGACCAGGCCGACATACTTCAGCCAAGTAGTTATGTCTTGAAAGTATACATTTGATTTGATTTATTATTGTCTTATGTATTGGGATACAGTGAGAAGTATTGCTTCTTGCGCGCTATACATGGCATACCGTACATAGAGAAGGAGAGGGTGCAGAATGTAGTATTACAGTTACAGAGAGGATGAAGAAAAAGATCAGCTTAATATACGGTAGGTCCATTCAAAAGTCTGATGGTAGCAGGGAAGAAGCTGCTATATACATGTGAATGTGGAGCCAGGAGGGGGAGGAATCTTCCTAGCAGCTTCTCTACACACCACTCTTCCCTTCTCCAGTCACTGCCACCTGCCAACCAGATCATCCACACCTCCTTGCTCACCTTAGTGCAGACCTTCAATTACAATTCAAAAGCAATTGCATTTATCCTCTGCATTTATATGGTGCCCTTCACAACCTTGTGATGTTCCAAAATGTTTTGACAGCCAAATGAAGTACTTTTTAAGTGTAATTATTTCCACAACGTGAGGAATGTGCCAATTTGCACACATCAAGGTCTCACAAACAAGGTGAATATGACCAAATAATCTGCTATTTGTGTTATTAATTGTGTAAATATAGGCCAGAGCACCAGGGAGAACTCCACTGCACTTCTTCAAAGTAATGCCACAAGATCTTTTATGGGCACTGAGATGGCAGACAGGTCCTCCTCACCTGAACATTTCATCTGATGGGCAGCACTTCCACTCAGTGCCAGCCCAGATTTTTGTGCTCAAGCACTGGAGTAATCCTGCAGTGGAACTTGAATCCACAACGTCCTGCTTCAGAAGTGAGAGCACTACCAGCTGAACCAATGCAACTCACTCCTCCCTTGATAGCGAGTGCAAGTCACTCCAACAGAAGCGGGAAGTGTTGGAAATGTTCGGCAGCATCTGTGCAGAGATAAACAGAGGCCAGGGACTCTTGGTCAGACCCAGTGCAGATCATAGACCTGAAACATTGACTCTGTGTTTCTCCCTTCAAAGATGCTGCCTGGCCTGCTGAGTATTTCCAGCATTTTCTGTTCAGATTTCTCGCATCTGCCGAGCGAGCGCGCAACTGAGAAAGCAGCTGGGAGAGCGAAAGAGAACAAGAGTGACCAAGAGAGCGTGACAGAGTGCATTTGTGAAACAGTGTGAGAGAACATTAAGACTGGAGTGAAACAGACAGAAACACACAGGGGCCAGTCTTTCAAAGACAAAAAAGGTTTTATTAATTATCTCTGCTGCTTGGCACTTTTTAATGGTCATTTTCATTAATTACTATTTTATAAATGATCAATTTATTGCTTCGATGTTGATTTTTTTTTTGCTTCTGCAAACCGTATATGCCTTAATCATAGCTTAGTAGCTTTTTTTTAAAGAAATTGAGTGCAAAACCAAACCTCAGACAGCTGTTTTACTAACTGAAGGAGAATGAGAGACTTACAAGAGTCTGATTATATTTTGTGGGGCTGGAAAAAGGGGTTATATTTACTCCAACAGAAGCGGGAGATGTTGGAAATGTTTGGCGTGTCTGGCAGCATCTGTGCAGAAAAAAAAGAGAGGTCAGGGACTCTTGGTCAGACCCAGTGCAGATCATGGACGTGAAACATTGACTCTATGTTTCTCCCTTCAAAGATGCTGCCTGGCCTGCTGAGTATTTCCAGCATTTTCTGTCCAGATTTCTAGCATCTGTTATAGGTTGCTCTCCTATTACACGTTGCATGCTGGACATTTGTAAACATGGCTAGGTTCAATTTGAAACTGGAACACATAACAGGTGAGCAGCAGGCTTCCACCAGACCAGATAGGTGATGCAGCTGCACCAACTAAACAATTTTGGGTCTCGCAAACAACAAACACCAGATGCTAAAAGAAAATCTCAGATCATTTTCACTTGTGCAAATTCTGCCAGCTCTTTCGAATCAGCGTTACTCAATTTGAGCCACACATCTGCTGTGCATCTGATATGCTATTTTGAGAGCCTTCTGAAAACTAAAATAAGGTGCATTCACCATAAATAAAACAAACCTTGTCAAATCAAGCTCTTGACTGGAGAGATCATTTTAGTTTTGGTATGCTTTAAAAGTAAACAGCTATGGGTAGGCTTTGATAACCAACACCCAAGTTTCTCTTGTTCCATCCCCGATAAACATTTAAAACTTGGCGTGCCAGCAAGGTTGGGAATAGTGTGCAGGACAGACATAGCTAACTGAGGTGGGCACCAGCATTCGTCCCAAGTACCCAAACCTTTGTCATAGAAAGAATCCCTGCAGTACAGAAGGAGGCCATTCAGCCCATCGAGTCTGAATGTTGCACCGACCACAATCCCACCCAGACTCTATTCCTGTAATCCCATATATTTACCCTGCTAATCTCCTGACACTAGGGTCAATTTACCAGGGTCAATCAATCTAACTCGCACATCTTTTGACTGTGGGAGGAAACCAGAGCACCCGGAGGAAACCCACACAGACAGGGTGAGAATGTGCAAACTCCACACAGTTATCGAGGCAGGAATCGAACCAGGGTCCCTGGCGCTGTGAGGCAGCAGTGCTAACCACTGTGCCACCATGTCGCGTCAGGGGACAACTGGGTCGAGTTCTGCAAGAGAACTTCAGCCCATTTATTTTACTACTGCTGGCTGCCTGATTACCAAAATTGGTTAAAAGCAGCAGGAAACTTGGGCTGCGATTTATCTTCTTCCTTTCTTTCAGCTACATACCCTTTTAATAAGTGGCTATCTGTGTCACTGGTAGTTCATCATTTTGCTATCAACACTAATAGGTCACAGGTAGTGTTTAAGGAACGATAAATACTGTACAGTTTAACAACTATGCAGACAGATGGAGGAGCTGATTTATGAAGCAGCTGCTCCTTGATTGATAGTACGTTATTGTACGGCTGAAGTCTCATCAGCTGTTCTGACAACAAACATCTGCAATTTGTTTTCTTTAACTCAGACCTGCTCCTAAAGTAGATCTCACTCATTTCAGCATTAACAGTGAACAGCGAGTGGTTTGAAATCATTTTGCTGTTTTTGCACATAAATCTCTTTCTGTAAAACGGGATGTCGATCAGTATTTACAAGGTGCTTTTTCCAAAATAAATCTTTATGAAATAAGTGGTGAACAATATGTTGCTACCACACAATGAAAAACGGATCATTTCTGACAGCTGACAGCAATCAAGATATTTTTTCTGATTCCGTACGTAATGCTAACTGAAAGAAAAAGGACGTGCTGCAAATAATTTCCTCATTGAACAACGAAATGGCTATTTTATTAACCCCAACACTGGTCAGACCAGATGTCAGTTGAGAAAACAAATCTGAAAATAAACCCACAAACTAATCAATGAGAAGGAAAAAAAGAGCTGCCAGAATTAAAATGCAAAAGAAGAAAGGCACAAAATAAATAGAGGTGAGGCACAAAAAAAAAGGAATCCAACAATTGAACAAAACACAGGGAATCTGTACACACAAGAGCATAAGGCAGAGATAGCATTTAGGTCAAGAACAAAACAGCTGCTGCCATTGCACCGAAATATCAGTTTGCAAGCGTGGCAATGATTACTCAATAATTAGGAAGACACATAGCATCCCCTGCGAGAGAGAGTTTACATGTTATGTTGCTTTAGGGTGAGAAACATCACAAAACAGCTTGAAAGAAAATCCGGAGAGAGAGGGGGAGGATCCACTCTTTGTGATTCATGTTTGGATCGACAACACAGGAAAGAACAGGCAAGAGGTCCCACTTGGAGAGCAAGAGGAACTAGGAGCTAAGCTAAAGAACAGCATTTCAAGAGTAATCATCTTCAGATTATTATTTGAGTCACATGCTAATAAGCAGGAGACGTGAACCAGGGAGGTGAAGATGTGGCTTAACACCAGGAGGAGGGTGGGGCGGGCAGACCGGGAGGGGGTCGGGGGGGGGGGGGGGTGGGCGCAGACCAGGAGGAGGTCGGGGGCAGACCGGGAGGAGGTCGGGGGCGGGGACAGACCGGGGGGGGGGGGGGGGTGGGGGCAGACCGGGGCAGGCTGGGAGGAGGGCGGGAAGAGAGTGGGGCGGGCCGGGATCATTGAAGTGAGATAGATCAAAAAATAAAATCAAACTGACATCACAAGAAGCCTATTATGGGATTGACTGGTGAGAATTATGGCTGTTTCCTTCAAAGTTAGTCTAAGGAATTGGGAAATTAAAAAAATGAGTCTTATCAAATAAAAATGAAGTAAACCATTTCAACTTTCCACCCTATATTTTAGTGACAAAAGTAGAAGAGAAGTGAGTACTTGGTGAATCTTTACTTTTTGAAGTAGTACGTTTTATTATCGAATAGATAGAGCAATAGCAGGGCAGTTCCGACCCTTGGAGAGCCCATCCTGTTCCATGTGGGAATTCCAAGACATTGCCTGTGTCCTGGATAACCATTCATGCAGGAAGTGTTGTCAAGTTCAGCAGCCTGGACTCCTGGTTTCGGGATTCGAGCAGCAGTTGGCATCACTGAGGCACATCCGTAAAGTTGATAGCACCCTGGCAAATGTGGTCACCATGCAACTCAAGAGTCTGCAGGGAGAGCGAAATGAGTGACCTCAGGCAACCAAAAAGAAATAAACAAGTAGTGCAGGAGACCCTTAAGCGCATCTCACTCACCAAATAGCATTCTGTTCCGAATACCAATGAAAGGCGAGTACAGCCAACCCCCATTCCATGTCACCATGACTGGCTCAGCTGCACAGAGGGTCACAAAGGAGACTGGAACAACAATAACGATTAGAGATCCAATCGTTAAGAAAGCAGACAGGCATTTCTGCAGTCAGAGGTGTGAATACAGAATGGTATGTTGACTCCCTGGTACCAGGGTCAAGGGCATCACTGAATGGCTGCAGAGCACCCTGAAGGACAGGTGGAGAGGGTGAACATGCAGCAGTGCTGGTCCACATTGGTACTAACAACATCTTTAGACAAAGCGATGTGGCTTCACCATCAGAATTTAGGGAGCTGGGTAGGAAATTAGCAAGCAGGACTTCAAAAGTAGTATTCTCTGGATTATTCTTTGTACCATGAATTAAATTTGAAAATAAACTGCAGTCACAGGCTGCACAATGTACTGCTGGCAGATGGCATCTCTTTTACTCACCCCACCATTAAATCAGTGTCTTGGCAATCTGGGCTTCACTAAAAGACCACCCCAGTGCAAAACTAGAAAATGATCTTCATCCAGGTGCATCCCTCGGCATCAAGCTGGCACTGCCCCGACACGACTCCCCCACCACCCTGCCAAGTGCTGCACTCACCTCCAAGCTCCTAAGAGTAGTGTCTGCTAGGTGCATGCCTTCCGAGAACAACCATGCTTCATGCTGTTCTGACGTCATGCCGCGGTGGATGGATTTTTTGAGGTTGGGGTATGATTCTGATGTATGGACCCAATAATTACATACTAATTTACTACAATGAGGTTCTTGTGAACAAAGTTAGAGCTCACAGAATAAAAAGGACAGCAGCAACATGGATACAAAATTGGTCAAGTGACAGGAACGCGGCCCACCACTGGCAGGGGAGGGGACAACCACTTCCTGCTTTTATTTGATTTGATTTATTATTGTCACATGTATTAGTATACAGTGAAAAGTCTTGCTTCTTGCGTGCTATACAGACAAAGCATACTGTTCATAGAAAAGGAAAAGAGAGGGTGCAGAATGTAGTGTTACAGTCATAGCCAGGGTGTCGAGAAAGATCAACTTAATGCAAGGTAGGTCCATTCAAAAATCTGACGGCAGCAGGGAAGAAGCTGTTCTCGAGTCGGTTGGTACGTGACCTCAGACTTTAGTATTTTTTTCCCCACAGAAGAAGGTGGAAGACAGAATGTTTGGGGTGTGTGGGATCCTTAATTATGCTGGCTGCTTTGACGAGGCAGCAGGAAGTGTATACAGAGTCACTGGATGGGAGGCTAGTTTGCGTGATGGATTGGGCTACATTCACAAACTTTTGTAGTTCCTTGTGGTCTTGGGCAGAGCAGGAGCCATACTAACCTGCGATACAACCAGAAAGAATGCTTTCTATGGCGCATCTGTAAAAGTTGGAGAGAGTCGTAGCTGACATGCCAAATTTCCTCAGTCTTCTGAGAAAGTAGAGGTGTTGGTGGGCTTTCCTAATTATAGTGTTGGCATGGGGGGGCCAGGACTGGTTGTTGGTGATCTGGACACGTAAAAACTTGAAGATTTCGACCCTTTCTACTTCATTCCCGTTGATGTAGACAGGGGCATGTTCTCCACTACGCTTCCTGATGTCGATGACAATCTCCTTCGTTTTGTTGACATTGAGGGAGAGATTATTGTCATTGTACCAGTTCACCAGATTCTCTATCTCATCCCTGTAGTCTGTCTTGTCATTGTTGGAGATCCGACCCCCTACGGTGGTGTTGTCAGCAAACTTGAAAATCACCTTGGACAAGAATGTGGCCACATAGTCAGAGATGTATAAAGAGTATAGTAGGGGGCTGAGAACACAGCCTTGTGGGGCACCGGTGTTGAGATGATCGTGGAGGTGTTGTTGCCTATCCTTACTGATTGTGCTCTGTGGCATAGCAAGTTCAGGATCCAGTCGCAGAGGGAGGTGCCGAGGCCCAGGCCACGGAGTTTGGAGATGACTTTCGCAGGAATAATGGTGTTGAAGGTTGAGCTGCAGTCAATAAATAGGACTCTGACATAGGTGTCCTTGTTATCTAGGTGTTCCATGGTTGAGTGCAGGTCCAGGGAGATGTGCCCGCTGTGGCGGTAGGCGAACTGTAGTGGATCCAGGCAGTCCAGGAGGCTGGAACTGATTCGGGCCTGATTTCAACTGATTTCAAAGCACTTCATAATGATGGATGTTAGAGCCACCGGACAATAGTCATTAAGGCACGCTGCTTGGCATTTCTTTGGTACTAGGATGATGGTCGTCTTCTTGAAGCAGAAAGGGACCTCAGATTGTTGTAAAGAGAGGTTGAAGATGTCTGCAAATACACCCGCCAGCTGATCCGCGCTGGATCTGAGTGCTTGTCCAGGTACTCCATCCGGGCCAGTCGCTTTCTGTGGGTTGACCTTCGAGAAGGCTGCTCTGACATCTGCAATGGTGACCTCAGATACAGGTTCACCCGAGGCTTCCAGGGTGGAGGGTGTGTTCGCGCTGATTTCTTGCTCAAAACAGAGTTAGAATGTATTGAGCTCATCAGGGAAGGGTGCATTGGAGCCGGCGATTTTACATGCCTTCACTTTGTAGCCTGTTATGTCTTGCAGACTTTGTCTTAGTCGGCAGAAATCCGTGTGGCTAGCCTGGGACTCTAGCTTGGTCCGGTACTGTTTTTTGGCATCTTTAATTGATCTCCTTCGATTATATCTGGCTTTCTTGTATAGGTTAGGGTCGCCTGACTTCAACACCTCAGACCTGGACTTCAGCGAGCAGTGGATATCCCTGTTCATTCATAGTTTCCAGTTGGGAAACACATGGATTTGCTTCTTTGGCACACAGTCTTCTACACTTACCAATGAAGTCATCGTGAAACGTGGCTTTGGCCTTCACGGGATATTTTCTGCCCCCGCCTGATGCGAACGGGAGTGGAAATCCTGGCTTAGCAGGCAAAACTGTCACCAGACAATGGACTGCCTATAAAAAAAGATAGTTCAAGTATATTCCGAAGAGATAAGGCTAACAAATCCAAATCTCCCTGGATGACAAAAGAGATAAGAGATAAAGATGAAACAGAACTAGTATGCTTATGACAGCTAATACAATTGAGAACCAGGACGAATGTAGACAATTCTGCTTCTCCTTCGTATATCTTATCCAACCCAAACCTCTGCAGCCGGCGAGTGAGAAGTATAGAAAAAAAATGGCACTGGAGCAAGGCGACTTCTTGCAAGCTGTCTCCAGCATACCCTCTAATTCGATCTTTTACTCTCTTTCTATGCTCTTAAAACTGAACTCTTCAGCCTATCTGTAACTGAAACACTATGTTCTGTAGCCTCTCCTTTCCTTCTCCCCTATGTACTCTATGAATGGTATGTTTTGACTGCATAGTGCTCAAGAAACAATACTTTTCACTGTATCCCAATACATATAACAATAATAAACCAAATCAAAAAGGGAAATTGAAAAAGCAAATCAGAGAAGCAAAAAAGAGGATGAGAAGAATATAGCAGCCAACGTGAGAGGGAATCCAAAAGTCTTGTATAGGTACATAAATAGCGAAAGATGGCAAGAGGAGGAGTGTGGCCTGATTTTGGTGAGGTAACAGAGAGTGGGTGAGGATAATCTTGTTGATGTGGTGTACATGGACTCTCAAAATACATTTAATAAAATGCTGCACAAGACCTGTGAACAAAGTTAGAGCTCACAGAATAAAAGGGACAACAGCAACATGGATACCAAATTGGCTCAGTGACAGGAAACAATACTAGTGGACAACTGTTTTTTGGATCAGGTTTATAGTGGAGTTCTCCAGGGGTCATTGTTCAGAACCCTTGCTTTGTATTAATGACTTAGATCTGGTTGTACAGAGCACAACCTGGAAGTACTGTAAATGAGGAGGAGAATTGTGTAGAGCTTCAAAAAGATACAGGTTTGTGAAATGGGCAAAAAAGTGACTGATCAAATGTAATGCAGTGAAGTGAATCATTTTGGTAGGAAGAGCAGGATGGACAATATAAAATAAAGCATTCAATTCTAAAGGAGGTGACTGAGCGGAGGAAACTGGATGTATATGTGCATAAATCTTGAGAATTGCTAAAGAGACATTTTGTCAAAGCTTTTCATCTTGCAGTCTTCAGAACAATCATAATAATACCAATGTCAGATAAAACAACATCATACTTTATGAGAAAAGAGTGCGATCCCATACAGTACAAGGCTGTTGTTTCCTTGACACTGGTATTCTTATGAGTGCAAGATGAAAAGCTTCATAAAAACGTTTTTTTTTCCAGCAATACTCAAGTTCAGTACTACCAAACCACTATTTGGGCATAAACCATTGAAGGTGCCAGGGCAGGTTAAGAGCACAATTGAAGCATACTACATCCTGGGCTTTATCAATGGGAACATGAAGTGCAAAAACATAGACATTAAACTTGTATAAAACACTGGTTCGGTCTCAACTGAAGTACTGCGTCCAGTTCTGTGCACAATACTTAAGGATGGGACGTCATGAGATAGAGTGCAGAAAAGATTCATGAGAATGGTTCCAGGTATGGAGAACTTTAGTTATGAAGAAAGATTGGTGAAACTGGGACAATTCTCATTGAAGAGCAGGTTGAGAGCAGATTTGATAGAGGTACTCAAAATCAATCAGGAGAAACTGTCCCCAGTTGCAAACGGATCAGGAAAAAGTGACATGGGTTTGAGGCAATCAGCAAAAGAAGCAATGGCAACAAGAGGGAAAACTTTTTCAGGCATCGAGTGGTTATGGTCTGAAAGGCACTGGCTGAATTTGTGGTGGAAGCAGGATTAATTGAGTCTTTCAAAAGGAATTGGATAATTGGCCAGCACAGACACCAAATGGCCTCCTTGCGTGCTGTAACCATTCTATAGACCAATGAAGTCATTCGGAAAAAAGGAGTTCCTTTCATGGGACAGTGGTGCCAGTACCAGGAACAAACTCTGTTGAATGGTGAAAGGGAAGGGCTCAGGTGGAAAATAGATAATAGTTCAAGAACTGAAAAGGGAAAAGATAGAGTAGCAGTCAGTAATTATATTTGACTTCTGCGGACAAATGGAAAACTAAAAGATATTAAATAATTAAAACAGGGCGAAACAGAAAATGTGAGTGAAACATTAAGAGCAAAAAAACAGGTTTGTTGTGCATGCATTCTTTATACAAATTCAGAGCACAAGGAATTGAAGACACAAATTCAACTTGGGAGTGCAGGACATTGGAGACATTTCTGGGGTATTCTGCAAAGGCAGAGTGGTGTTAGTGAGATTTTTAAAATTTCATCTAAATTGGGAGAAACAGAGTAGCTCAGGTCAAAGGTAGAAAGTCCCTCAGATATGTTCAGAACACTTTTCTGCTGCGATATGTCATAGCAGTAATAAAAAGGCAGGACATATGTTAGTTTTAGCAATGAAACAAATTTAGTGAATAGCCTAATGGTGTGTTAACCTTTATCTAATAGCAATCAGAATATAATTGAGTTCAACGCGTGTTTGAAAGGGAGAAATTGGAAACAGCTCCTCTCAGATTTGAGACTTGGGCTAAGACTGACTTTGTGATAACAGGTAAAATGGCAGACTGACAATGGAAGATATTCAAAAAGGATCAAATGTGATACAGAACCAGTTAACAGTTCTAAGGGACAAGAGTTCAATTTGCTAATAAATCATGGATGACTGAAGACAACATAAAACAAAAAGAAAAAGCACACAAAAATGCAAAACATAGCACAGATTTGGCAAGTGGGAGAGATATGAAGAACAAAAAGTGGCAAAACAGATAGTAAGAACTAGGAAAAGGAATACAAAATGAAACTTGCAAAAAAATGTCAAAATCAACATAATTTTTTATTATTAAATTAGGGAAAAGAGGGTGTTCAGGAGCAATGTGGGCCAATTGAACCTGGGCCCACTCCAGTGCCAGCGAGGGCAGGTTCCATGGTTACCTAGTTTGTTTGCTGTGCACTATGGTGCCTTTTAAAATGGGGCCCTGATCCTTGCTTTCTAAGTTTTTGATTTGATTTATTATTGTTACGTGTATTAGCATACAGTGAGAAATATTGTTTCTTGTGCGTTATACAGACAAAGCATATGGCTCATAGGGAAGGAAAGGAGAGAATGCAGAATGTAGTGTTACAGTCATAGCTAGGATGTAGAGAAAGATCAACTTAATGCAAGGTAGGTCCATTCAAAAAGTCTGATGGCAACAGGAAAGAAGCTGTTCTTGAGTCGGTTGGTAAGTGTTCTCAGACTTTTGATGGTAGGGCGGCAATCAGAAATTACCCTGCCACCAAAATGTTGTAGGACCTGATCCTTGAAGCTTTTTCCTTCCAACGATGCACTGTCAACATCCTTGGGGTTACCACTGACCAGAAACTTAACTGGACTTGCCATATAAACACAGTGGTTACAAGAGCAGGTCAGAGGCTAGGAATACTGCGATGAGTAACTCATCTCCCGATTCCCCAAAGCTCTGTCCACCATCTTCAATGCACCAGTCAGCAGTGTGATGGAATACTCCCCACTTGCCTGGATAGGTGCAACAACATTCAAGCAGCTTAACACCATCCAGGACAAAACAGCCCGCTTGACTGGCACCACATCTACAAACATCCACTCCCTCTACCACCAATCAGTCGCAGCAGTGTGCACTATCTACAAGATGCATTGCAGAAATTCACTTAGACAGATACTTAGACAGCACCATCCAAGCCCACGACCACTTCCATCTAGAAGGACAAGGGCAGAAGATACATGGGAACACCACCACCTGCAAATTCCCCTCCGTGTCAATCACCATCCTGACTTGGAAATATATCGCCATTCCTTCACAGTCGCAAGGTCAAAATCCTGGAATTCCCTCTCTAATGGCATTGTGGGTCAACCCATAGCAGCGTTTCAAGAAGACACCTCACCACCACCTTCTTAAGGGAAATAGGGATTGGCAATAAATGCTAGCCAGCCAGCCAGCAACGCCCGTGTCCCATGAATGAATAAAAAATATATATACAGTGGAGAAAGGCACCATTGTTGTTGGTGACTTCAACAACTATTTTCCCATCCACCATCAACCTTTGCCAATTTCTGGGAAATCTCACCCAAGGACTCAGCAAAATTAACATAAGCAAAATAACAGCAATGAAAATATAATGCCAGAGTGACAAAGCCCAAGGACCAAGTGGGGACATCCCAGGATTTTAAAAGTAGAATGTGAGAACACTGCAGATGCCCTTGCTGACTATAACCTTCCAAAGGTCTGTCAACCTAGGGTCCATTTCTTTAGATTGGAAAATTGTGCGTCCCTCGGTTATTCAAGAAAGGAGAGGAAAATAAGGAATTATAAACCAGTTATCCTAAAATATGTCAGAGGGAAATGACTGGAGTCTATAATTCAAGGCTGAACACCTGGCAGAAAGCCAGCATGGGTTTGTAAAAGATTGGTCACCATGACAAACTTGATTACATTTTTTGAAGAGGCGAAAGTAGTTCTAGCGAAGTGCATTGAAGGAAGAGCTCCAAGAGCAGAGCAGCACTTGGGCCGATTGTGATTGAGATTGTGATGGACCAGGGCATCTGGCAGAGTCTTGCTGCCTATTGTTGCTACGGTCCTGGGCAAGGCAAAATTTAAGAAATACTAAAGAAGTGGGCAGGGGAAAGCCCTGTTAAGGCACTTAAATTCCACGAGCCTTCAATTTAGTTAAGGAAAATCACTTACATGGTTGGGAGATTAGCAAAATGGCAGGAGTCAGAGAGCAGGGATAATGAACAAATATCTTTAATTGGGAGGTGACTTGCGATGTTGCACAAGGAGCTATTTTGTGCCAACTATTTACCATTTAATGACTTAGATGATAGGATTCAAAATAATGTATCGAAATTCTGAGGCCACAAGAGTGAAGGCTGTGTGGATGGAAGCATAAAATACGAAGAAATATTGATAGATTGAAAGAATTAAATCTGTTTGCCACAGTTTTGCCCAATGTCGGTAAACACGAAGTCACCCACCTTGGACCTGAAAAGGATATTGTCATGTCTTGTGAAAGGTATTTCATAATCATAACTTTAAACATGGACCACGCTTGTCTGGAAGCTTCTAGAACTGCTTTTATTTGAAAGATGACATTGATGAACCGTTGTAATGACTGCCAAAGGGCAACCTTAGGAACTTCAACACAGCGAGAAAGTTTTGAATTGAATCATAATGAGTGGCCATGCCTGGACAACACTCATTTGTAGAATTCTTACCTGTCGTTGTTCAAAGCTGGCTCCAACATGCAGAGTCAACTTTGTGGGTGGGATTTCCCAGCCATGCTCACCCCGAAATTGGAAAATCCCACCCAAAGTCAACAGACCTTTGCATGGTTCGTCCCTCATCCACTAAGATTCCTGTGGCGGGTGGAATGGGAAAATTCGCCCCCATATTTCCAGGTTTGTAATGTAACAAAGGGAAGCTGACGAGACCAGTTATCCAAAACATAAGTGTGAAATACCACTAGCATTCTTCTATTGTATATCAATGGGTATCAGCCATGTGATGGAAACTGGTTCATTGACATTGAAATCTGTTAGCCCAAAACTCAGAAGAGACCTTGTAATCTGCACAAAACAACTGCAAAAAAAAAGGCTGTGCCATGTCTTCCTTTCAAGAACAAAGGGGTTTAAATTATTTTTAAAAATCTCCTAGCCTGACCCAAAGCTTCAAGTTCAGTTATGAAGAATTTGAACCTCCTGATAATAACAGCTGACTTCATGGCATGTCAAACAGTCTTCCCTTTCAAGGAATCCTGCAGTAATCCTGATAGCCAACCCCTGCTATATTAACTTATCAGAGCTACAGTTCAAGATTGGGCAAAATCATTGGGCTCTCAAAAATGTGTGAATTATTCTTTTGGTTTATACTTGAAGTAGTGCACCACTTTTTTAATTGTATCATTCTGGATTACAGGGTGTGTGACTGATGTAGGATAGTTCTTTTGGGGTGAGAATGTGAGTGAATGATTCTCTTTGTTTAAACCTACAAAACTCTGCAGTTGGCACTTATAAAACTGAACAGAAACTGAAAACCTGGTTTTAGAAACACACATATCTACCTTTTCAAAAATAAATCACACTGATTATAGGCAGAAGGTTTCAGTTCCTCTCTCCTCCCCACGTCTGTAACAGATAGAACAGAATACTTCCTAAATGGTAGAAAATTCGAAACAGTGGAAGTCCAATGGGACTTAGGAATTTCTGAACTTTGTTAAAATGTCATGAACAGGTCCAGAAGATCACCAAAAAGAAAGCACACTTTGTGGGAGAGTGGCAACATGGTCAGCAAAGTGGGAAAAATATTACACTGGAGAAAAGTACAAGGGTACCTGTCTGTTAAATGCTTGTTCTGGGGACAATTCTTACTGATACTATGTCCTTTCCACACAGCTAAGTTACAAACTTGCCTGACATACTGTATTGACACCAAACACGGAGGTAAAAATTATCTTGTGTTTGGAAATTAACTTTTTAAAATAATACCTGTAGAAAATTAGATTGCTGGAAGATTATTTCTGTGCATGAAGATGGGCAAAATCATGAACAGAAATCAGTTCTGATGAAGGGTTATACCTGATGTATTGCAGCCTGATTTGACTGGTTTTAAATCCATTCTGATTTTGTTTTCCATTGAAATCAATGGAGTTGCCATTGTCTTCATTCATTCCTTAGCCCTAAGTTCCATGTGAGCACTTTCTGATGCTGAATCTGACCATTCTTAACCTTGGTGTTTGATTTGGCCCTGACCTGAACGGCCCACTCAAAATCCTCTCCATCACAAAGACTGCCATGTCTATCTCTGCAACATTATCCATCCCCACACTTGACTAAATTAATCAGCTAAAGAAACCCTCATGCACGCTTAATCTTCTATTCATATTGTGCCGGCTGGTCTGTCGCCTTATACCCTCTATAATGTTGAGTTAATCCAATATTCCCCTATCCATATCTTAACTCACACCAAGTAATGTTCACCAATAATCCCTCATGCTTGCTGGTCTACTCTGGCTTCAATACCAGCAAAGCTTCGATTTTAAAATGCTCATTCTTCACATTCAGACCCCTACGTGGCCTTATCCTCTCCCCATTAGTTCAATCTGTTCCTGTCCTACAACCCTTAGTATCCCTCTAAATCCAGACCTTTAATGCATTCACCACTCCCTTTTCATTATTGGTCAATCATCCTAATCGCTGGATCTTCCTCCCTAAACCTCTTTTCCTCCTCATGACACTCCTTCAATTTAAACTACATTAAATAATTCTGTTAGTTATGAAGCTACTATTCTGCATTACTCTATTTTCCATAAAGTGATAGAAAATCAGATCAAATCACTGGTTTTTAAACACACCTGCCAATGTCAATTTTCGGATGGTTTGCATTTATACTGTAGAGGAGCCAAGTGGATAATGTTCCTGTATGCATTAACAAATTATGTAAATTGACGACACAAGAAACACCACTTGTATTCATAAAAAGCCGGACTAACATATGTCAACTTCCCAAAGCTCGGCAGCAAATATTATAAAAGTCAGCACAAATGCCCTCATGTTCCATAATTTATCCTTGACTCAGCAAATTTCTTCTGCTACTTACAAGATGGTAAGAGTTTTAACAACACCAGGTTAAAGTCCAACAGGACAACGCTGGCGTCTCCACATCATGACTTACAAGATGGACAGAGCCATGATTTAACAATCTAAACACCTAATTTGCTTTACAGTTTTCAAAATGCATTACCCTTCGTCATATCTAGGTGCTGAGGAGCAATTTAGTGAGGAATCCATGAACTATGATTGAAATTACCCCACACCAACACACACGTCCCTCCATATGTTGAGAAGATATTTAGACAAATGGATCAAACGTGACTACTTTGTAATGTAAAAACAGAAGCAATTAAGTAAACTTCTTACCAAGGTAAAGGAAACGGTGTAATGCGCATAATCCACTTTAGGGTTAGAATGATTAAAAAATTCAGAACTAGCGTTACAAAGATGATATCATATTACAAATAACTTCTAATCAGAGCACTAAGCAGTTCTCCAATACTCATTAGGCATTAATTTCTTTCTTCATTCAGCTATCTAGTATGAAATAAAGTTTGCGACTCTATGAGTTATAGCTTTGATACACAAAGATCAGCTAATAATTGCAAAGCAGGGATTAGCATGTAACCAAATTGTATTATGTTATCCAAAAATCCATGATAAATTCATTTATTTATTCCCCTTGACACCAGAGTAGTAACAATCTCACAACAAACTTTAAATCACCAGCATAAAAACTTGTCTTTATTTTTTAATAATAGTTTAAACTCCAGGTCGAATTCTTTCCACACATTTTTAGCTGCAATTGTAAACCATGTCACACTTCTGGTGACAAATGGCTGCTAATGATCTTTTGAAAGCAATCAATGCCGCTCTTGGTAAGTGGAAAACACTTGCATTGAAATTTGCTTTTACTGTGTAAATGACACAGTAAGAACTAATTACTGGTGGCAGCCAGCTAATTAACATTCTAACATTCTCTGCATTAAATAGAAGTTGTTAGAATCACCTTTAACTTTAAAGTATCAGAGATATAGCGCTGCAAAGCAAACTCATGACTAAGGCATGTAGAGTAATTTTACAAGTAGCGGAATTGTGAAGAACTCTACTGATGTTAAATGCGAGGGAATCCCAAAACCCAGGAGGGTAATTTGGAACACAAGTTCTTAGTGGTGTATATTTTCAATTTGGTATACTCAGAGAAGATTTGCAATGATGTGGAGATGCTGGCGTTGGACTGGGGTAAATACAGTAAGAAGTTTAACAACACCAGGTTAAAGTCCAAGATATTTATTTGGTAGCAAATGCCACTAGCTTTCGGAGTGCTGCCCCTTCGTCAGGTGGAGTGGAGATCTGCTCACAAACAGGGCATACAGAGACACAAACTCATTTGCAAACCAGGGAAGAACAGTTCAGTTGTTTTGTGATCAATTAATAAAGAATATTTATTAAAAGAAAAACACATGACAAGAAGCATTATAATACACTACAATAGTACATTTAACCCATGGATGGCTATACATATGATGTGGAGATGCCGGCGTTGGACTGGGGTAAGCACAGTAAGAAGTCTCACAACACCAGGTTAAAGTCCTGTTGACTTTAACCTGGTGTTGTGACACTTCTTACTGGCTATACATATACACACACACACAGTATTACAACTACACAGTTCTCAACTATCTACGTTTCCTGAACTCCGAGATGTCATTTTTTTTTCAAACAATATCCAATATTATATAACGCTGAGCTAAATCCAGCAGGTAGTTGCCATGCCTTCATTATTTATCCACAATTGGAAAAACTGCTCATAGTCTCGGCGAAGGCATACTCTTCTCTGTTCCAATTTTGGATTTGAACCAGCTGTTCTTTTAGCAATAACTTGCTTTTGGTGGAGATTGTTTTCTGCAGCTAGATGTGGCTGTGAGAGTGGTTGGTGCTACCGTGTCTATTTCTCCAGTTATAGAACATAGAACATAGAACATTACAGCGCAGAACAGGCCCTTCGGCCCACGATGTTGCACCGACCAGTTAAAAAAAAACTGTGACCCTCCAACCTAAACCAATTTCTTTTCGTCCATGAACCTATCTACGGATCTCTTAAACGCCCCCAAACTAGGCGCATTTACTACTGATGCTGGCAGGGCATTCCAATCCCTCACCACCCTCTGGGTAAAGAACCTACCCCTGACATCGGTTCTATAACTATGGTGCTATGGATATATAATTATTTCCCTTTGATGTTACCCATCCTGTAGCATACAAGTGCCAATCCCCTTCTGTCTCTACTTTGAAGTCACCTCTTTTACACCCCATTGCTCCCCCTTGTCTCATTGGTAAACATTACTTTTCTCAATGATATGCTAATTTGCAAATCAAATCACCCCTTCAGACAGCTGCACTGACTAATTCCAGATTTTATTTTATTTCATCCCAATTTCATGGATGGGAAAGGATTAGAGGGATATGGGCCAAATGTGAGCAATTGAGACTAGCGGGGGGGGGGGGGGGGGGGGGGGGGGCACCATGGTCGACATGGACTGGTTGGGCTGAAGGGCCTTTTTCCGTGCTGTATTGCTCAATGACTTTAACTTCATTCTCATATCTTAATTTTCCCCAGTTCTTAACAGGATGGATAGCAAGTTTGCTACAAAACAAAAAAAAGAGGGTTAAAGAAACAAAAAGAAAAATAAAATACTGTAAATGCAGAAAAACTGAAATAAAAAGAACACAAAATGCTGGAAATACTAAGGTCAGGCAGCATCCGTGGAGGGATAACTAGTCTAGAGTTAACGTTTCGGATCAATGACTTGATCAGCATCTATTCATCTCAAAGAGATAAGAAAGAATAGAGCTTAAGGTTACAGTTATTAGGCTAGTTAACTCATCAGCAATGCAGATAATTATTCAGATTATAAGCTTCAGAGTGTTTACTGAAACAAGATAATTCACCTTCTGCAAAACTGCAATATCTATTCTTTAAGAACGGAGTTTACAGCATGACTATGGCAGCACAACTTTGAAGCCGAATGAATGAAATTTGACGAGAACAGTGGTTCCCAAATAGTCGATCCTGGAGTCTTGAAAAGTCGATTATTATTGGCTGCCCAACCACTGCCGAAAATGCACGTAACCCACGCTTCTTGTGATGACAAGCGAATGAGGTCATTGACTGCTGAGTCACAGGCACCAAAATGTGATCTAAGCTGGGTGAAGACAAAATGATGAGCAAGGAACCTCCAAGAGGGCAAAAACCTACCATTTCCACCAGGAAAGGGTAAGTGAATTTATTTTTCCGAATGTCAATGACAAGACCATTTGTTTCATTTGTCAGCAGAATGTAGCCTTGAGTAAAAGTAGCAATTTGGAACGGCATCACAAAACAATGCACGCAAAATTTCAAGAAAATATACCTTTAAACAGCACTATTCGGACAAAGAATGTTGGAAGTTAAAGGGAATGGTGAAAGCTCAACAGTCACTCCTTTCATAACCTGTGGCTAAAGGCAAGGCTAACAAAAAGGCATCTTTTCACATCAGCCATCTGCTGGTGATAGATAAGAAACTGTTCACCTATGGTGAAGTTATCAAGGACGCCAACACTGGATGGTTGCTCCCGACACTGTTCAAAGACTTTAAAAAGATAAAATTATGATAGCCATCAAGAGCATGCTGCTTGGTTAACAGTAGCCAGAAGGGTGAAATTCTTATCCAAGGATGTGTCTCAGCAAATACAACAAGGCATATCAAGCTGTGAATGTTTCTCACTGCAGTTTGATGAGTCAGTGGACATGACAGAACAGCCCAGCAGATTGCCATGAGAATGAAAACATTCAGATGCAACAAAAAGGAGGACCTCCTCACTCTTTTGCCACTCAAAGACAGGACAAGAGGCGAGGATGTCTACAACAAATTTAAGAGGTATGTGACGGAGAAAAAAATGCTGATCAAGAAACTGGTTTCAATCATGACCGATAGTGCACCATCAATGCTAGGTGTCAATGCAGGCTTTGTTGCACTTGGCAGAAATTATCCTGAATACCCCTCCTCTGTCAATTACCACTGTGTTATCCAACAACAAGGGCTAGCGAGCAATGTTATTAACAATTTTTACGCAATGACAGTTGTCGTCAAGATTGTCAATTTGTGCCAGAGCTCTGCAACATCGCTTGTTCAAATCTTTACTCGATGAGCTTGATGCCACCTATGGTGAACTAATCCTTCATGTAGATGTAAGATGGTTAAGTTGAGGAAAAGTCATCCAGAGATTTTTAGATCTGCTCCCTGAATTTGTCACCTTTCTTGCATCAAGAAATGTGGTGTGCAGCGAGCTAGACTTGGCATTTCTGAGAGAGATAAGTGCAAAATTGAATGAGCTGAACCAATTGCAGGGGGCGGGGACAGAGACTGGTTACACATGATCAGTGCAGTGAATATGTTCAAGTTGAAACTGAGGCTGTGGCCCTTTCAGTTAAAGAACAAAATTACTGAGCACCTCCCAAATCTGGAGAAAATTCAACAACAGGTCAAACAGAAAGGGTTCCACCCAAATAAATTCTGTGACCACCTGAACAAATTGGAAATAAATCCAACAGATGACTTCAGGAGTTAGACAAGTTGGAAACAAATCATTATGTTTGTCTCAAATCATTTTCTTCAAGTGGACATTGGAAAACTGATAGCAAGATTTCAGTATGTGTTGGAACAAAGCAGTGGACTTGACATGGAAATAATCACCATGCAACATGGGAGAGCTGAAAGCTAGGTCAAGGGTCAGAGACTTTTGGGGACTTGCAAACAGAGAGAAGTATCCTCTTCTGACATCATGTGCACTCAAGATGAAGGCCTACTTTGGTTCCACCTACCTCTGTGTGAGGTGGCTTTTTCAATGAAGAAAATCATTAAGTCCAAGTATCACACTCGTCTCACAGATACCCATCTGATGGACTGTAAGGGACTGGCCATCTGAAATTCCAACCCAGACTTCACAGCACTCAAACAGTGTGCAAGCACACGTGTCACACTAAGACTAGATGAGTGTTGTGCACAACTACATTTTGGGGGTTTTAGTAAAGGCAAATTTTTAAGAGTAGATCTTGTGTTGCATTTTGGTGCTAAGAGTGATCTTGTGCTTAAAAGGGTTGGAGATCACTGAACTAGAACATCTTCCTTTGGGAGAGATTCAATATTCTTTATGGGCAGGTCTTAAGTTTATGGGTGCAATTTGATCACTATACAAAAGCACTAAATGGCTCAAACATGGTATGCAGTCCCAACTAATTGAGGGGAAGGAATATGAAAGGAATAGAATGGCAATGGATATTTTCAATAATTATTTGCATTCTGAAGTCATCTGTTATAATCAACTCTGCTTAAATCTTTGGATAAAATGATAACGAAGATAGTTTATTCTCATTCACAGTTTTAAAGTTTATTTCTTAGTGTCACAAGTAGGCTTACATTAACACTGCAATGAAGCTACTGTGAAAATACCCTAGTTGCCACACTCTGGCGCCTGTTCGGGTGCACTGGGGGAGAATTTAGCATGGCCAATGCACCTAACCAGCACGTCTTTCAGACTGTGTGAGGAAACCAGAGCACCCAGAGGAAACCGACGCAGATGGGGAGAACGTGCAAACCCGGGTCCCTGGTGCTGTGATGCAGCAGTGCTAACCACTGTGCTGCAGTTTTTATGCAAGTACAAAGAACAGGATGGGTTTAATGTTTATGTATAAACAGAATAAGCAATTATCATTTTCTTCCCATTAGTTTTAAGTAACAAACATTTAGCAAAAAATTAAAATGAATCTTGCACATTGAAGCATTTTTGGATAAATTCTTCATATTATTCTTAAGAATTTAATATTTATGGATCTTTACAAGATATATTCCCATTTCCACTGTCATTTTACTTTTCTCATTCACTTAGATCATTTTATTGCACTCTATTATTGAAGTGAAGCAGAAATAAGGACTGGACACTAGCAACTTGTACTTGATCTTCAGATTCTCTTCACTCATTATATGTAAAACTATGAAGAAGCATACATATCATACACAGCAGACAGCACAATTTAATTTGTTTGTCTGTTCATTACCCAGCCTTTATTGCCCTTCTTTAATTGGTGCAAGGTGGAAATGGAGCCATTGAAAATCCTTTCCAAAATGCCTGCGTTTCCTTTGCAGTGCACTTTTTATTAATGCTGTCTGGTTTGCGATTTTATGATGTGACAGATATATTGGTAATGATTCCCCAGCTGGTGAGTTAATAACCTCTGTCCGAGATGATGCCAACTAACAGCCACAGACTTCCAATAGAAAGGAGGAAACAGTAGTGGAGAGGGCTGAAAAGAGGAATTAGCTGAGATTGTACTTTCTAGTACTTAAATGAACAATGCCACCTATCAAATTACTTGTAAATGACCATCCTTTTCCTATTACACTACATTTGGACGAGTATATTGGCCCATTAAAGATGAAATCAGACAGTAATTTTAACATGCAGTTACACTGCAGAAATGAGATGGTCAATTTGAAGCAAAATGCAAACAACAGAACAGGTTGAAGACCGCGTCCTTCCAACCAATCTAATTACATGAAACAGCTTTAAGTGATCTGTTACAGATTGAACATGTAGTCCATTCCAATCCTTAAATCAGGATGTTTGTGTAAGGTGTGTGTATTTCCTTGCCCTCAAGAGTGAATTTTCTTAATTTAAGTTCCAGCAGCAGGCGTTTTGATTATTTTGGAAATAAAGGAGGTTATTTACTATCACACAACTTCTCAATCACTCATCTCACTCACAACATCACACACAGAAAGATTAGATTCAGATGAAGTTAAAACCATAATTATACAAATTAAATTTTATAACTCAGAATTTATGTTGATGTCTTCCTAGTTAAGACTTTAGTTGGGGTGAGGTATTTTAGAAACAAAAGATTCTCATGAAGCCTCTTTCAGATGAACAGCTGGGAGATGGGTTCTCAGATGGATTTGGAAGCTGGAACAAGTACAGTACTTTGCATGAGAAGACTTTCAGCTATAATGGTTCAGCTGTTTCTTCTCTTCTTCGTTCAGGATATTTTAAATGGCACTCCCTGGAAGTTAGTTTCAGCCACATGACTGCAGTGTTAACACTTTTGGGGTCCAGATGACCATGATACAATGGCAGTTGACAATGGTTATTCACTCTTACATCTGCCTCACCTCAAACTCAAATATTCTCCTTTGTTCAATATGGCACTGGAGGCCAACAGCCTAGAGATCCCATATCCCTCAAATGCCAGTTCATCCTTAAGCAATGAGATGTGTAAACTTCACAGGTGGCTGTGAAGTACCCTTATTCAGGTCCATGTTTAATTAAATACAGGCTACAAAATCAAATATTGTCCACAGTTAAAATGCATCTAGTCATATATTAAGTTGTAGCCAGCTTTCACGAAGTATAATCTTATACTCTGTAACATCCAATATTCCCTCAGGCATTGAATATTATAAAAAATAAATATGCATATTAAACACACACAGCCAATACTACGTTGAAAGATGGCACCTGACGAATCAAAACTTAGGTAATGACAGCTGATATATTCAATAAAATTTCTCCAGCTTGTAAGAAGGGTTTCAAAGTCTCATACAAAGTCCCTTCCTGTGTTGACTTACCAATGTGCATTTTCATTCTTACCTGGGAGCTTTTCAGCTGACCTCAATTACTGATTATCAGGATTGAGCACCGCCACTTCAACACCTGGGTACCAAGTGGGATACACCTGAGCCTCAAATCGTCAGCATCAGGTACCTTTAATTTCAGTCCAGGGGAATGCTGGTAGACAGTTCAATGATTTCCTTAAGCACTGCTGCTCAAATTGCACACATTCTGAAACAATTCCGACAGAACCAAATTTTCAGAAGGGACAAAACTAAAACCATTCAGATACTCTACAACAATATGGATAGACATGTTATTTTCTCTTAACGCTTTCAAATAACAGGTCTAATGTTTGACCCTAGGAAAGGCTCTTGTCTATTTCATGTGGCTTCTGGGTAATGAAAGCTAAACCCATAGTTCTACCCTGTACAATCTACAAATTACACAGCTAATTTTATCTGGCAACTGTGCAAATGAAAGTCATAAATTACCAGCTGACACATCAGCTGCCAGAATGTTTGCAGCACCTCCTCATGTCTATCCAGTAATTGAGGAGTCTAATGGCCACTGTTCTGTATGTACTGAAGTAATAATAACAACATCTCTGTGCTACAAGCACGCTAAATGACAGTCCAAGTAACAGGCAGCAATATGTCAGTGGGAAGCAGACAAAACTATAATTTCTGCTAACATCTGGTTAGTGAGACATTATTCTCCACTTAAAAGTTCTTGGAGCCTGGAAATTTGTTTTGATGGACACCAAAATTAATACACAATGCAATACATTGAGAACAAAGATATGTCGCAAATAACATGGGGAAAAAATCAAGCTGTGTACAATAACTTTAATTGGATCTTAAAAATGTAATGTTTCCAAGGCACACTGATGCAGAGTAAGAAGTTTAACAACACCAGGTTAAAGTCCAACAGGTTTATTTGGTAGCAAAAGCCACACAAGCTTTCGGAGCTCTAAGCCCCTTCTTCAGGTGAGTGGGAATTCTGTTCACAAACAGAGCATATAAAGACACAGACTCAATTTACATGAGTAATGGTTGGAATGCGAATACTTACAACTAATCAAGTCTTTAAGAAACAAAACAATGTGAGTGGAGAGAGCATCAAGACAGGCTAAAAAGATGAGGCAATACACATCTTTTTAGCCTGTCTTGATGCTCTCTCCACTCACATTGTCTTGTTTCTTAAAGACTTGATTAGTTGTAAGTATTCGCATTCCAACCATTATTCATGTAAATTGAGTCTATGTCTTTATAAGCTCTGTTTGTGAACAGAATTCCCACCCACCTGAAGAAGGGGCTTAGAGCTCCGAAAGCTTGTGTGGCTTTTGCTACCAAATAAACCTGTTGGACTTTAACCTGGTGTTGTTAAACTTCTTACTGTGTTTACCCCAGTCCAACGCCGGCATCTCCACATCACACTGATGCAGAACAGGCTGCTGCAAATGAATATTGGAAATCAAACTTTGGGTGCAATCCCATTGCTGAAGCACTTCAATAAGACCACGGTAAAGAAAGGAAATCACAAGTGCTTTCTTTTGAATTAATCTTTTCGCTGATAACATCAAAGTACCTTTATTATCTGATCCAATGGTTAGTATTGATTGGTGTCCATTAATCAGTGTCTTCTGATGACAGACTGATATTTATGATAATCAGTACGAATAAAAGCAGCAAATATACGCACACAGGCACACGCACACAGGCACACGCACACAGGCACACGCACACAGGCACACGCACACACGCACACAGGCACACGCACACACAGGATAGTAGAAAACAAGGAATATAATGCTATGGTCCCTTTAGTTTTCCTGAATTACTAGAAGTGCAGCTCAAGAGAAGAAAATTAGTTTCTAAATTCCATTCTCTTTGCTAAGAGTTTTATACATTTTCCCACTGGGAATGTTTTCCTTCACATATAATACTCTGCTCCAATTTATGATTTGCAGAACAGGACCTTGGAATGATGTGAGCGCGCACACGCGACGGTGAGAGCGCGTGTGTGTGGGGGGAGGGTGGTGAGGTGAATGAACCTCAAAGGGCTAGTGTCTCATTCATTCATAGTAACTCCAGGCACAGAGAGAAATAAAAAAAAACTTGAATATATGGAGTGCTTTTCATGACATGGGATGGCACAAAGTGTTTTACAGCCATTTTTGAGTTGTAGTCACTGATGTAACGTAGGAAACATGGCAGCCAAAAAGCACATAGAAAATTATCACAAACAGCAATATGATAATGACCAGATAATCTTTTTTTTGTGATGCTGATTAACAGATATTTTGTAAAGATTTGTTCAATCAGTCTCACAAAGATGTTCAGAGACTGGTAAGGTTGAACAGTAATGTTTATTGGTAACATAACTATATACATATATACAAAGTATAGCCCAAACTAGGAGCTAATTTCATGTTGAACTCTACTCAAGTCTCTCAATATAACTCTACTGTCTACTGCCATGCGTCTCTCCACATAATACTGTGGCTATATGGTTCTCCAGTTTCATATTAACCCATGTTATGCCGACACTCTTATACCACATGGTGGCACAGTGGTTAGCACTGCTGCCTCAGTGCCAGGGACCCAGGTTCGATTCCCAGCTTGGGTCACTGACTGAGCGGAGTCTGCATGTTCTCCCCATGTCTGCCTGGGTTTCCTCCCACTATCCAAAAGATGTGCTGGTTAGGTGCAATGGCCATGCTAAATTCTCTCACTGCGTGCCTGAACAGACGCCGCAGTGTGGTGATAGGGATTTTCACAGTAACTTAATTGAAGTGTTAATGTAAACTGAATTGTGACACCAATAAATAAAGAAACAAATAAATAAACATAGGATAAATATTGGCGAGGACGCCAAGAATAACTCTCCTGCTTTACTTTGACAGATGTGGCCTTGTATTAATGTCGCATCTGAAAGACAGCATCTCCAACAGTGCAGCACTGGAGTCTTGATTTTTGTATTCAAGCATTGAAATGGGACTTGAACCAGGAACCTAGGGTGGGATTTTACGGCCTTGCTTGGGCGAGATCACAAAATCCCACCCGAGGCCAACAGAGATTTCCGTTCTGGGAACCCTGCCCGCCCCGATTCCAGGGCGGGTAAGGTGGTAGGTTTCGGCCCTAGTGTCTCAGAGGCAAGCGTATAACCCTTGAGAGACAGTTGGCAATCAAGGATGCCATCAATTACACAGAATCAAAAAATGGAATCATCAAATAGTTACTGCAGAAAAAGTGGCCATTTGGACCATTGTTTCTGTGATAGACCTCTTAACGAGCAAACTAAACTTCCCTGCCTTTCCCCCCCAAAGCACTGAAATTCTCCCTTTTGGATAACCATCCAATTCTCTTTTGAAAACCTCAACTGACCCTGCCTCCTCCACACAATCTCAGCCAGTGCATTCCAGATCCTAACCACTCGTGTGAGAAAAAACTTTTCCTCATGTTGTTATCGCTTCTTTTGTCAATTACCTTAAATATATTGGAGTCTTGCTATTGTCACTTTAAATAATCCTCTGAATTCAACTCTCCTACAGAGACCAACTCATGGCAGCATTTAAAGAAAGATAGACTTGCACATGTGTAGTTCCTTTCATGATTGCAGGATACCCAAAGGTGTATAAGAGTTTGTTATTGTATATTTTAATAGACCTTCACTTAAAAGGGAAAGAACTAACTGTATATGAAAAACAATCTTGCAGTAAAGCAATTCCAGTCTAACTGGTATGACAAGCAGAAACCTTCTGCTTAAAAGGATGAAAGGTTATGGAGGATAATGCCACCAAATTAAACAATTGCATAAACTTACATTGTTCTATAAAAGAATGAAACGGCTTTCATTCACAAATTATTACGTGACTCCAGGCTAATCTTCAAAATCATTTATAAATTTCAATATCTTTGGGCAAAGTGGCCTGGGATATGGAGAAAATGGAATGCATTCTCATTTCACAAGCAAGTCTCCACTGAGGCCATTTATTGAAAATATACACAAAATCCAAAATATTTTCAGTCAGCGAAACATCTTAAGATTCATCTTTCTCAAAAACTAAATATGCGATTCATTTTAAAAAGACATTTGTCGCTCCTTTCCTCCACTTAAAGATAATTTTCTCTTTATTACTCACAGTATCACCGTGTTGTTCTCGTCCACAGAAAAATACATTTGAAAACACCATACCATCAATACAATTACATTACAATGCATAGGTACATTCTCTGATTGAAGAATGGGCAGGTAAGAGGCAAGAAGGGATACTTATCTAAATCTAAAATCACCATTATGTTGTTATGATCTTGATAGAGGCCAGCAATATGCTTTTTTAGAATCTGAAAACCTATGTATTGAACTCCATCTGCCATGTTTCTGTCCATTTCACTATCCTGACAACCCCATCCTCATCATTAGCTGCCACATTGGTAAGTTTCATATCATCTACAAATTTAATCATGCTGCTCTGTTCATCTGAGCAAGGGTCATTAAAATAGATGGAAACAGGGTAATTGGCACAAAACTGACTGTTGGGAAATATCACTGCAAACCACCTGAAAAACATGCATCCATCACCAGTACCCTCTGCATCCTGTCACTGAGCCAATTCCACATCCTTACTGCCACTTTCTATCAATTACAGGAACGTTTCAAAAAGTCTCTTTGATAGCATTTTGTTAAATGCCTCCTGAAAAACCACAGATACAGAACATTTGCACTAGCTTGATGAACTTTCCTGGTTACCTCAAAAACATTCAATCAAGTGAGCCAGAAATGAATTGCCTTTCACAAATCCATGCTGGCTTTTCATGTTAAATATAAAATGAAACTATTTTGTTCATGATTATGGTTTTCAATTACTTCCCCACCACTGGTTTTAGGCCAACTACCTTGTAGTTTTCTGCATTTATCCTTTCTGAATTAGGATTAGGGCATTTAACAACCCAACAATCCTCCTCTGCCAGTACTCCTGTATTGAGCAAAGATTAAAAGATTGTGAATAATGCCTCTGCAATTTCTACCTTGGCTTCTTTTAACCATCTAGGATGCAACTTGCCCAAACCAAGTAATGCTAACCTTTTCAACATGTCTTCATTTATCTATTGCTATAGTGCCCATGAGTTCTCTCTTTCTTCTAGTGTAAACTTCACGCTATTCTCTTCCTCTGTGAAGACATCTATTTAATACTTGAGTTCTGCTCTTCACTTCTACATGAACATTTTCCTTTGGCCTTTAATAGGACCAATTTTTTCCTTAACCATCTCTTTACACATTATATGTTAGTAAAATGTCTTAAAGTTCTATTTAATAATATCTGATCTTTTTCATAACCTCTCTTTGCCTCCCATATAAATCTCTCAATTCTCTCCAGTACCTACCGGCCATGATTTTCCAGGCCTTCCAGTGACAGGTTTCCCAGCAGTGGAGGAGGCTTGTCACTTGTCAGCTGCGGGATCTTCCAGTCCCATCGAAGTCAATGGCCATTTCAGTGGCTCGCTGGTCACTCTGCTGGGCAACCCACCGCAAGGGGGGTCGCCACGGGCAGGACTGAAAGATCCCGCCGGTGGGAAGAGCTGGAAAATCCCACCCCTCCAGGTCCAGTTAAAATAAGGAAAACTACACTGGGTAACTGGATTGTGAAATGTTCCAACTTTGTCCAAGTCCTGATATAGAAAAGGACAAGAACCACCACAGCTTCCATTCTCCCTCTTGCTGATTCAAAATAGGCAGCTCATCTTCGATTACCTAACATGTAGGAATCAAGTGAAATAAATCCCAAGGAACCAATAAAACTCAAGAGTACCATTAGTTCAAACGATTGCTTCCATTCTTCATCCCCCCCTCATAAAAAACATTTAATTTTCTATTATGTTACTTCAAATTACATTTAGAAACGAGAAACACATAATCAAGTGAAATAAATCATGAGGAATCAATATTAGCCAACAGAATATCATTAGGCACTTCAGATTCCCCATCCCCATGGCTGCATCAAACTGGTTTATTATTTATTGCCGAAACATGACTTTAGAGGAGGAGGAGAGAAGATGACTAACATTTTAATAGTCTATTATTTTTGATCTAACTATTCCAATAATTCTTATATTTCTCATCTGATTTCCTGTTTGTCAGTAAATACGAGAAAACTCAATAAGTAGCCTAACCTACTGATATAGGTCAGTGCCATCAATGGTTCAGTGAGTTTACCTCCTCAGTGGCGCTGCCAAAAAGAAGCAGGTTTAATCCGGGCTCAGCAGTACAGTTGCTACAATTTGTCCCAATGTAATTGGTTGGGGTAATAAGTGGGGAAAAATGGACAAAAGAAAGGAAATGTTATGCACCTGCATGCACACAGTCATACTTTCTCCGAACTCTGTCTTTTGTTGCTAAATCTCTGTCTCTCTTCAGTTCCCCAATCTTTCTTTCTCTTCTTCTCTCTCCCCTCAAATCATTTTCCGTCTTTTCTGTTCACCATAGATTCATTCTTCCCTTCTTCTTTGAATGGGAAAGAAGGCAGTATTGCTTTCAGGATGGTTGATTGGGAAGACAATCTAACACTCAACAGGCTCCGCTCCCATCTTTGCCCCAATCATTTGTGTTTCACTCTACCCCCCCACTCCAGTGTCACATTTCGCATCAGCTTCCCAATAGCGATTCTTCTTCCTTACTTATCAGTATTTCCATTGCCCCAACCTCTCGCTCTAATTACTCAACACCCGACTGGATCCTCCCTTCCCACTTTGTTCACTTCATCTTTAACCCTTCACCACCATCTGCAACTTGCCCTAGTCTTCTCCATTGGTGGGTGCAAAGAGACAACAGCCCAGCTTACGTTTCTCTCAGAGATGCATTGCATTTAATTTGCCCCTTTAAGTATATTAATAGAAAAATTACATTTGTATGAGAACAAGAAAGTTCTCTGCTTGCCTGTTTTTCATTTTTTTTGTTTCTCTCTTTCCCAGCTACATGTCTGGGGAAATCAAATTGAGAAAGAGCATATGTAGGTAGTGTACAATAGATGTAGAAAGTGAAGCTTTTAAACCTGCACTTTTTCAGCAGCCAATGCTTGGAAAAGCAATAAATGAAGGGCAAATTATCTAATAACTAATTCTTTCTTTCTTACCACCTCTTAAGAGCACGGCAGTAAATCATACCAAAATGTAATAGAAAGAATGGGTTTATGGGTGACGACTGGAATGTCAATGCACAAACTTCACTTTTCATTATCAATCTACTATGAGACAGGGCAGCAGGACTCTGGGCTGAGTGCAAAACATAGCGCTGCACTGCAAGAAATATAAAACTGTACACCTGAGCACCTGCCACAAGATAAACACGCTAACGAAAGAAAATCTTCAATGCTCAATATTATTCCACACAATCAAAAAACATGAGATGTACGACATGAAACACTGCACAAGGGTTTTTCTTAAGATGTGTAAGGAAGTCTGTCAGCTGGAGGACAGGAGGGCCAAATATGCACCATTCATTGAAGATTGCAGCGAGGTTGAGAAAGGGGCTCAAAAAGGCATACAGCACCCTGGGCTTTATAAATATGGACAAACAGTACAAAGCAAAGAATTTTGAACCATTATAAAACACTGGTTCTGCCTCAACTGGAATACTATGTCCATTTCTGGGCACCACGCTTTAGGAAAAATGTGAGAGGGTGCAGAAAATATTTAATGAAATTGGTTTCAAGGATGAGAGATTTTCAGATGCACGGATAGATGAAGGAAGCTGGGGTTTCGCTCCCCAGAGAACAGAAGAATCAATGAGATGTGATAGAAATGTTCAACATCAGGAGATCATTTTCCTTCTTTTCTGTTCACCATAGGTTCACTCTTCCCTTTTCTTTTTAATAGGTCGTGGATGTCATGGTGTTTCTGAAACCAGTATTGCTTTCAAGGCGGCCATAGTATGGAGATGCTGGTATTGGACTGGGGTTGACAAAAAGAGAGGTCACACAACACCAGGTTATAGTCCAACAGATTTATTTGAAATCACAAGCACTGCTCCCTCATCAGGTGAAGCTTTCAAGGTGGTATTTGGGAAGAAAATCTAACACTTGAGGGGCCCCATTCCCATCTTTTCCACTGGCATTCGTGCTTCACTCTACACCCTCACTCCACTGTCACATTTCGCATCAGCTTGCCAATACCAATCCTTCTTCCATACTTATCATTATTTTCATCACCCTGACCTCTGACTCTAAAAAGTAAAGTTTATTTATTACTCACAAGTAGACTTACATTAACACTGCAATGAAGTTACTGTGAAAATCCCATAGTCGCCACACCCCGGCACCTGTTCAGGTACAAAGAGGGAGAATTTAGCATGGCCAATTCACCTAACCTGCAAATGTTTGGACTGTGGGAGGAAACTAGAGCACCCGGAGGAAACCCATACAAACACAGGGAGAACATGCAAACTCCACACAGACAGTGACCCAAGCCGGGAATTGAATCCAGGTCTCTGGCGCTGTGAGGCAGCAGTGCTAACCACTGTACTACCGTGCCGCCTCTAATTACTCAACACCCCACAGGATCCTCCCTTTTCCCTCAGCTCACTTTATCTTCAAGAGGATTGCGGATATGCACAGAAGTTGGTTCAGAATTCAGACAATATGGTTATGACGGTATAAAGTCCGCAAAAGACATTACAGTGAATATCTATGCTGTACATGAAATACATCCTTCAATGTACAACAACTGCTTAGCAGTAGCAAAATAACAGCAAGAAAGTCAATGCAGTTCAGATGACCTCATAAATCATATGGTTTTTCTAGTTCTCAGAGTTCCTCATCACAGTAACTGCACTGTAATTCAATAAACAACTGTATAAAACTCCGACTAATCTTTCAAAAATGCTGTACTGTGGTTCTACCACTGTATTTCAAAGAAAGTCATCATGACACTGCCACTTATTGGCCACTGATACATTTTTGTTTTGAGAAACAATTTAAAAGCACACTGCCTCATTGCGAGTCAGAACCGTGGTTAGTAGGCAAAAATAAAATGATAGGGCTGCAAGACAGCAACACTGTCCGAGTTCCACAGTCGGTAAATTGTAGACGTTATACTCAATGGAGGGCAGGGGTGTCAAACACTCAGATCTTAAAGTCCAGCCACTTCAGTCCTCCCCGAGCCTTTTATTTCATATTTATTTGTTTGTCCTAGTAGGTTGGAAATAGATTGTTTCTGGTCTTGTCGCCTCAATGTTTAACAGATCCCAATCGGAACTCCAAGGTCTATTAATGTCAGCAACATGATACATGTTAATTATTGAGAACAAGTTAAAATCCATATCTAATCGCGGAATAGAAAAAGGTAATCGGCCCATTGTGTGTGTTCCAGCTCTTTGAAAGAGCAACCAATTAGTCCCACTCGCTGACTCTCTTACCAGAGCCCTGTAATATGTTTTCTCTTTAATTCCTTGCAGTCTCCATGTCATACTCATAAACACAGATGGAACATTCAGGTCTGAAAAAGGCATACAGACTCAAAACGTTTCTTTCTCCACAGATGCAGCCAGATTTGCTGAGTTTTTCCAGCATTTTCTGTTTTCATTTCAAATTTTTAGTCTTGATGTGCTATCAATAAGGCGAAAGACTACCGGTGTGCCAATACAAGTGTAGGCTTTTATTCACAACAGAATCAGGAGCAGATCCCAACAAATAACCGACCTGGACTGAACAAGGGGGAGGAGACAGCCACCTTTATACTAGGTGCCGAGGGGAGGAACCAAACCGGAAGGGGATGTGTCCAGGTATGACAAACACACACAACGGTGGTCCATATAGGACAAAGGCACAACTGAGGTCCACCACATTCACCCCTTCCTTTTAAAAAAACAACACGGGGGTGAAGCGGAAACAATATTACAAGTCCAGACGAACCGGTGGCTTGATCCGCCGTCGTGATCGTCGTAGTGCAGGTCGCAGAGTCGTCCGAGCAGGGAGCGATGTCAGCCCAGGCTCCGTACAGTGAGCGTCGAGAGAGGGCGCCAGGTGGTGTGAAGCGGACCGATCTGTCGTCCCATTCAGTCGTCGGGTACTGCGTGGCGACGGCTCCGGCGACTCAAGCGAGCTGTACACAGGGGCGAGAGGAGTGAGCAGTGGCCCTGGTGGCGTATGGGGAACGGTGGGAACCGGAGCTAGGGGGTGGGGGGCCACAACAGGCTCTGGGCGCACTACATTGGAGACAGGGACTGAGGGAGGAAGAGGCGTAGCAATCTCCGAGTGGACGACACCAGGGACCGTGGGGCGGAAGGACGTGGTGACCTCAAGGGCACCCGCGGGTGCCAAGTCACGGACAGAAACTGTGTCCTCCCGCCCATCAGGGTACGCTACATAAGCGTATTGAGGATTAGCGTGGAGCAATTGGACCTCCTTGACCAAGGGATCTGCCTTATGGGTCCGGACATGCTTCCGAAGCAGGACGGGCCCCAGGGACATCAGCCAATCCGGGAGCGAAGTACCCGAGGAGAATTTCCTGGGAAACGAAAACATCCGCTCGTGAGGGGTCGTATTGGTCGCTGTGCATAAGAGTAACGTAATGGAATGTAATGCGTCCGGAAGGACGCCTTGCCAATGGCTGACTGGAAGGCCCCTAGACCGTAGCGCTAATAGAACGGCCTTCCAGACGGTTGCGTTCTCCCGCTCTACTTGACCATTTCCCCTGGGGTTATAGCTAGTGGTGCGGCTGCAGGCAACGCCTTTGGCTAGTAGGTACTGCCTCAGCTCGTCACTCATGAAAGAGGACCCACGATCGCTATGGACATAGGCTGGGAAGCCGAACTGGGTGAAGAGCGTGGTCAGGGTCCGAATCACTGTAGCCGTGGTCATGTCCGAGCAGGGGAAGGCAAAAGGGAAACGTGAGTATTCATCAATGATATTCAGGAAATAAACATTGCGGTTAGAGGAGGGGAGGGGGCCTTTAAAATCAATGCTAAGGTGCTCAAACGCGCGAGTGGCCTTTACAAGGTGCACCCTACCTGGCCGGTAGAACTGCGGTTTGCACTCAGCGCAGACCATGCATTGCCTGGTAATCGTCCGAACTTCCTCAAGGGAGTAGGGCAGGTTACGGGACTTGACAAAGTGGAAAAATCTGGTGACACCCGGATGACAGAGGTCGTTATGGAGGGACTGTAGCTGGTCTAGTTGGGCGCTGGCACATGATCCACAGGACAGGGCATCTGGGGGCTCACTGAGCTTCCCGGGCCAGTACATGATGTCGTATCTGTAGGTGGAGAGCTCAATCCTCCACCGCAAGATCATGTCATTCTTAATCTTGCCCTTTTGCCTGGTGTTAAACAGGAAGGCAACTGACCGCTGGTCCGTAATTAAGGTGAATCGTTGGCCCGCAAGATAATGGCGCCAGTGCCGGACGGCTTCCACGATGGCCTGGGCCTCCTTCTCGACCGAGGAGTGTCGAATCTCAGAGCATTGTAAGGTCTGGGAAAAGAAGGCCACCGGACGACCCCTCTGGTTAAGGGTGGTGGCTAGGGCAAAGTCAGACGCATCACTTTCCACTTGGAATGGGATGGATTCGTCCACAGCGTGCATCGCGGCCTTCGTGATGTCCGCTTTGATGTCGTCGAAGGCCCAACGGGCCTCTTCCGCCAGGGAAAAGAGGTCGATTTTAGGAGCGGACAGGCTTTATCCGCGTAACGGGGAACGCACTGGGCATAGTAGGAGAAGAAGCCCAGGCATCTCCGCAGTGCTTTGAGGGTAGTAGGAAGGGGAAGCTGCATAAGGGGACGCATACGGCTGGGTCGGGGCCAAGGACACCATTTTCTATCACGTACCCAAGGATGGCGAGGCGGCGTGTCCGGAAAACACACTTTGCCTCATTATATGTGAGGTTCAGGAGAGTGGCCGTACGAAGGAATTTTTGTAGGTTGGCATCATGATGCTGCAGGTCATGGCCGCAGATGGTGACGTTATCCAGATACGGGAAAGTGGCCCGTAGCCCGTGCTGGTCTACCATTTGATCCATGGCCCGCTGGAAGACTGAGACCCCATTGGTGACACCAAAGGGGACTCGGAGGAACTGGTAGAGGCGGCCATCCGCCTCAAAGGCAATATATGGGCGATCCTCCGAGCGGATAGGGAGCTGGTGGTAAGCCGATTTCAAATCGATCGTCGAGAAAACCCTATAGTGCGCGATGCGGTTGACTATGTCCGCGATACGGGGAAGAGGATACGCATCTAGTTGGGTATACCTGTTTATGGTCTGGCTGTAGTCAATCACCATGCGGTGTTTCTCCCCCGATTTAACTACGACCACTTGCGCCCTCCAGGGGCTGGTGCTGGCCTGGATAATCCCTTCCCGGAGCAAACATTGTACCTCGGACCGAACGAAGGCCCGGTCATCCGCACTATAGCGCCTACTCTTGGTGGCTATAGGCCTACAATCTGGGGTGAGGTTATCAAATAAGGAGGGGGGGTGATCTTGAGGGTCGAGAGACTGCAGGTGGTGCGCGAGGGGCGCTGCCGTGACGGCGCCTTGCAGACGGAGAGCGGGGGATAAGGGCCATCGTACTGCAGGGTGACGCTCCTATGACGGCTGAGGAAATCTAACCCCAGCAGTACAGCTGCGCAGAGTCGCGGCAGCACGAGGAGCCGAAAACGCTCGTAGACTGTGCCCTGTACCGTCAGCGTCACCAAACAGCACCCGAGGACCTCCACTGAGTGGGAATTCGAGGCCATGGAGATGGTCTGGCTCCAGGGTCGCACGGGAAGGGCATATTGACGCACTGTGCGAGGGTGTATAAAACTTTCTGTGCTCCCACAGTCGAACAGGCAGTTTCCTGCATGACCATTTACCTTGATCTCCATTATGGACTTGGAGAGTTGATGAGGCTGCGACTGGTCCAGGCAAATCGATGCCACAGTCGAATCCAAGAAAAATCCGTCTTCGTCGCCGTCTGATGACGTCACGGATAAAGCTTCCTGCTCAGCGCGTCTTGATGCCAGTCTCAAAGATGGCGATTCCCGCGCTTCCGGTGACCGCATCAAAGATGGCGATTCCCGCACTTCCGGTGACCGCATTAAAGATGGCGATTCGCACGCAGCCGCTGCCTGCCTTAAAGATGGCTGTGCCCGCGGAACACACATGGCGCCACGAGGCTTCGGAAGCGGCTTTGCCCGGCAGACTTTAGCGAAGTGGCCTAGTTTACCGCATCCGGAGCAAATCACGTCCTTCGCCGGGCAGCAACACCGAGGGTGCTTGGATAGGCCGCAAAAGTAACATGTGGGCCCCGCCCGAACAGCCGTCGTGGTGGAGCCGTCGATAGAACGGGATGCGGGGTAAGACCCGAGATTGTGAGAGGCCGCTTCTAGCGTTTCAGCCATCGTGGCTGTTCTTCGGAAATCTAGGTCATCTAATTCCAGCAGGCGCTGCCGGATGTATGTAGACTCAATGCCCGCAACGTAGGCGTCGCGGATCAGGTCCTCCGTGTTCTGAGCTGCTGTAACAGCCTTACAGTCACAAGCTCGAGCTAGGACCCGCAGGGCGCACGATTCTCCTGGCTGCTGCTTGTGGGTAGTTAGGAGATGTCTGGCGTAAACCACGTTAGGGCTCTTTCGGAACTGCCCTTTTAGGAGTTCGATAGCGTCCGCGTATGTAGCAGCGTCCCGGAAGATACCGTAGACAGCTTCGCTTACCCGGGCACGGAGCACGTGGAGTTTAGCGTCATCGGTGTCGATGGCCATAGCGGTGTCGACGAATGCTTCGAAGCAGTCCAGCCAATTATCGAATTTATCAGAGGCTCCAACCTCTTGAGGGTCTAATGCTAACTTGTCGGGTTTTAGAAACTGCTCCATGCTGGTCAACTGTTGTGAATAAAATTGATGCGCTATCAATAAGGCGAAAGACTACCGGTGTGCCAATACAAGTGTAGGCTTTTATTCACAACAGAATCAGGAGCAGATCCCAACAAATAACCGACCTGGACTGAACAAGGGGGAGGAGACAGCCACCTTTATACTAGGTGCCGAGGGGAGGAACCAAACCGGAAGGGGATGTGTCCAGATATGACAAACACACACAACGGTGGTCCAAATAGGACAAAGGCACAACTGAGGTCCACCACAAGTATCTGAAGTATTTTGCTTTTATTTTAGAATGTTCAACCCCACCCCAATTTACATTTCATTCATTCATCATCCTTGTGTTCATTAACCTAAGTCAGCTCCTGATCTGGCAACACCACAAATGTAAAACTCTTTAGTTCCGCCATGGTCTCGGCCCTCCCTATCTCTAACCTCCAGCAGCCCTGCAACTCTCTCAGATATTTGTTTCTCTCCAATTTTGCCCATTTGTACACCTCTGATTTTCATGGCACCACCAGTAGTGGTTGTATCTTGAAATGCCTCCGATTCAAATTTTTTCCCTCAACCCCTCTCCCTCCTCCTTTAAGATGCTTCTTAAAATCCACCTCTTTGGCCAAGCTTTTGATCACCTGCTCCAATATCTTCAGGTTCAGTATCATTTTGTTTGATAAAGTTCCTATGAAGTATGTTGGGACATTTTACTAAGTTACACGTGTATTAGAAATGCAAGCTATGTAGAACCGTTAAAACGTGTGCTGATATGGGAGTTAGAAATAGTGTAAATGCCGTAGGTTGCTTCACAGACACAGATCTCCCAAACTTTGAGCTAAAACTTAGCTAACTTGGAACATAAGAAATAGGAACTAGAGTAGGTCCCTTAAGTGAGCTCCGCCATTCAATAAAATCATGGATGATCTGATTATGGTGTTAACTCTACTTTCCTGCCTGTCCCCCACAGCCGTCAACTTCTTTGTAGATCAAACATCTGTCTAATTCAGCCTTGAATATATTCAATGACTCAGCTTCCACTCTGTAGAAGAGAATTTTAAAGATCAACTACCTTGAGAAAAGAAATTCCCCCTCGCTTCCGTTTTAAATAGGAGACCTCTTATTTTGAAACTGTGCCCACTAGTTCGAGGCTTCCCCAGGAGGCATCAAAGCGGTCAAGTCCAATCAGAACTTTATGTTTAAATAGGATCACCTCATATTTAAAAGTGCATGTATAATTAATTTTGTAATAAGTGAAATGCAACAACCTTATGACAAGTTAGAACCACATTTCTTGAGCTACTTCGATTTGCTTTCAACATTTGGTTAATTTCATAAAATGTTGGACTCAAAGGATCTGGAAGGAGGTAGAAAAGACAATGAAGCTGTTTGCAATGCTGAATCTTCAAGTGAGATAATATTTGGTACGGTTCTTACTTCACTGACCAATTATTGTTTAGACTCACAAGGCATTGATATGAGGATCTTTAATTCATTCCTTGCTCCCTTCACCCCAACCAAGAGTTCAAAGTGAGCTAGCTGATCAAATTACCCAAGAACTGCAGCCTTTTAAAAAAGCAAAGTTGGCATTGATTCCAAAAAAATCTTTGTACATATAATTGAATTATGTGTTGCAAACGTTCAGTTATTCTCAAGCCGATATACTACATGGCTCAAGGACCTGCAACTTCAACACGGTCCCGAAACATGCAGATTCCCTCATGACACAAATTTAAGCTTTAATCACTTTGCCCACAAGCAATTAGAGGAATATAAATTAGGATATAAACTACTACTACTAGTTCTAGTTAATTGATGATTCAAAACTAAGCATAATTCCTGTAAATCCAATTCATTGCATCAACAAGATTTGCACAACATACTGAAGATGACAACCACGAAATTAGAGTGTCAATTTTTGCATTACAATTAAAATGTCTCCTTATACATCACATTTGAGATTACATTCGCAACACAGTTCTGATGAGAAAAATGTTTGTAATGTTCTACAGTGCACTGAACTAAGAGATCTGTTTCATTAGAGAAACGAGATTAAAGTGTCAGTTTGGATAAGTTTGTATCGCCCTCGCCTTTGAGTCAGATAATTGTGGATTCAAGTTCCAATCCAGGATTTGAGCACATAATCCAGGCTGACAACGAACAGAATACTGAGGGAATTCTGCATTGCTTGAGGTACCATCTCCCAGGTAGCATGGGGCGGCACGGCGGCAGAGTGGTTAGCACTGCTGCCTCACAGCGCCAGGGACCCGGGTTTGATTCCCGGCTTGGGTCACTGTCTATGTGGAGTTTGCACATTCTCCCCACATCTGCGTGGGTTTCCTCCGGGTGCTCCGGTTTCCTCCCACAGTCTGAAAGACATGCTGGTTAGGTGCATTGACCCGAACAGGCATCGGAGTGTGGCAGCGTTAATGTAAGCTTTACTTGTGACTAACAAATAAACTTTAAACTTTATCTATAGCCCGGAATGTTTAGGTGTAGGTCAGAAATTCCACTGTACTCGATACAGAAGCATAGCTTGTTCTTTCAATGTTCAGGTCATCATTCCTTCCTCAATTATCAACACCAAAAACAGATTATTTGGTCACTCATTCTGTTGCTGTCCCAAGGATCTTCTTGTATGTATAAACTGACTGCCACTTTGCCTACGAATGAGCACGCTTTCAAATAATCATGGCTGTGAAGACATTTAAGATATCCTCTGGCCGTGATGTATAAATTCTGTAGATTTAAAACGGAGATGAGGAAGAACTACTTCCTGCAGAGGGTGGTGAATTTGTGGAACTCGCTGCCCCATAGCACGGTGGAGTCTGAATGGTTGAATGGTTTCAAGAAGGAGATAGATATATTTCTAATAAAAAAGGGATAAGGGGATATGGGGAACAGGTGGGGAGGTGGATTTGAGACCAGGGAGAGATCAGCTATGATCTGATTGAATGGCGGAACAGGCTCAAACGGCTGAATTTGCCTATTTCTGCTCCTAATTACTATGTTGCTATGTTTCCGATTCTTTCTCTGTCGTACACTGCAACAGCCTGTTGTGGATCAATTAATAGATATCATGCACAACACATAGCTCTAGTGCAAAGTAGCAAAAAAATGGAACAATATGATTGTGTCTGCAATGAACCTCAGTGTGTGTGTAATCAATCCAGTTTGCCAACCCATATCCTCCTGCATATTTCCTCAATTTGCCATGCTCCATAATTAAGTGCCACCAGCAAACTTGTACTTCTCTTGTGAGAGTGTACAGGACCTTTATATAAATTACAACATCAGAAGTTTGTGGCATCTACCTTTTAATCGAAGTAAGTAAGTTACTGGTTCAGATTCTATTCACCTTCCCCAGAGTATTCCTCAAAAATGCACTGGAATAGAAAGCTATTTATTATTCTTACCACATCTAAGCATTTAATAGAATGAAAGGTATTCATGCTGCGAATATTTTTTTAACACAATAACCTTCAAACATTGTCATATTGCTTTCTGCTTCAAACATTCCATTTAACATACTGGATCATCAATGGGAGCCTGTTTATTTTCTTTGGTCTTCTAATTTACTGTACCATTTATCACGTCAACCAGTTTTCCATTCCATTTATCTTCTCACAAACTGATCTGACCTAATAGTACCGCAATCCCAACCTCCTATGTGGCAAAAAGCTCTGTATCTGATCTGTATCTATTTATTCCTACTCCCATTCCAGCCCTTCCCTATCCACAATGCCCCACCTTGCAGATCAACACTCCCTTTGACCTCCTTTTTGCCATTAACATGTTTATTCCCTCCCAACCTAGTAATTTCCCCTTTGGAGTCCCCAGAGGATCTCTCCTATGCACTCTTTTCTTCCTACCCATTGGCAACATCATCTGAAGACATGGTTTGGAACTTTATGACAACCTCCTCCTCACAAAGAGTGCGTCGGCAGAGGAAGGGGCGGGGAATTTGACAGGCAGTAAATTGGGGGTCATGGAGTGCATGCCATGTCATCAGCTACCGGCCTGTACAAGTTACCAGTGGCAGGGTAGACACGTCGGGAGGCCTGTACCAGTTACTAGCAGTAGGATAGACATGTTGGGAGGCCTGTACCAGTTACTAGCAGGAGGGCAGACACATCAGGAGGCCTGTACTAGTTACTAGCGGCAGGGTAGACATGTCGGGAGGCCTGCTCAACCTTGGCGAAATAAGGTCCTTAAGTGGCTAATTAATAGCCACTTATGGGGCCTCCTCACATGGCCGCTGGCAATTCACAAGCTTAAGGAGTGCCACAACACATGCTGAGGTTCCCAACTAAACTCTGTTGGCTGGCTGTGGGATTGGTGGGGGCCCCTCCTGGTCAGCCAACTTTAATGGAGGCCTTCCTCCCACACAAATGGCAATAGTTGTTCCCAACTGGTTTGCTCCAAAACACCGGCCTACTGATTGCTGCGCCCCCCTTCTCCCACCTCACCAGGGGGCCTCTGCCTCTATGAAAAACTCTAACCACACAGAAACAGTACCCAAATCTACCTCACCACTATTGCCTCTGCATTCATATGACATCCAACCTTAGACGAGCCATAATTCCACCATTTATACATCGGGAAGATTGAAGACATTTGTCTTCAGGTCTGCCAAATGTGGGATGGATGAAAGGGTCAAGACCCCCATGCTAGAGTCTGACTGATAGCAAGTCTGGGGGTTTTAACTGTGAGCAATCTGAGGAAGATTTTCTTTATGATGCAATACATGTGAGGGCAATGGCAGCAGTTGCTAAATGCACAATGAACACACCCTGAGTCTCCCAAAGTCTTAGAAAGGTGTTATAGATATTAGGTTGTAAAGGGTTATGCTTTAAAATATCCCTTTATTTTAAAGTGCAAGTAAGTTGGGATCAAGGATACCTAATTCACATTTTGAATTAGATACAAAGTTAACATGTCTCCTGTTGCCATGGGGAAGAGCGTAGAAGAGACCATTTTGAGTTCAGGTTACAGGCTTCCTTTTAAATCCAGAAATGTCACCAACACAGTTGTTGCAGTTTTCTCTCATGTGGTTTGCAGCCAATTGAGAGATACAGAGCTGGTGATAGAATCAGCCAGGCCTGCACTTTAAGCAGAGAAAATGTTGGCTCTATCATTCACCATTCCGAATGTGGGTAGCAGCTCGTGCTCAGATTGAAGACTTAGTTTGTGAGGAGTTTGAGGTGGCTGGAAGATTTGCCAGCCTACAGCTGGAGAAAGAAATCCCCAGTGTTACCCTCACAGAGTGTTATTTCTGGGATTAGAAGTTAGCCAGCTGGCAAAGGGATTTTACAGCCTCGCTCTTCCTGAAACCGCAAAATCCCACCCGAGGTCAACAGACATTTCCATTGTCCGCCCCTCGCCCGCTCTGATTCACGTGGTGGGCGGGGCGGTAAGATTCCAGCCAATAACTTGCTAAATCCTAATGGGAAGCTTCTCGAGGTCAGTGCTGAGTTTCATCCCTTTGTTTATTGCTTCTTCAACCCTGGGCTTGCATCTCAATATCCTTTCCCTCACAAAGACTCCCATCTTCTACTGAAGCCCTTATTCACTCCTTTGTCACCACACAAACACTTACGTTCCAATATTCTGATCAGACTTCCATTGTCACCCTCCATAAATTTCAACTTCATCTAAAACTAAGGTGGCTATGCTTTGCTCACCCATCATCCCTTAGCCCTCAGCATTTACAATTTAAAAGTCTCATCCTTGTGTTTCAATTGCTACATGGCAACCCATCCTGCCTCTGTATTCATCTCCAGCCCCAAAACATCTCCTCCCGTTATTAAACTTCTTCACTTCCCTCCCAGACCTCCACTGCCCAACTATTGGTGAACTTGCCTTTTGGCGTATAGCCCGAACACTTGAATGCCTTCTCTGCACCTCACTGCCTCTCCTTCTCCCTCTGCTCCTGTAGAACCTTCTTTAAAACAACTTTAGATTACCCCTCATAATATCTCCCCTCTTTGACCTAATATTACCATTTTTTTAAACCTTATCATGCCTCTGTGAAGCACATTGGAATGTTTGTTTTCCTCCAAAAAAGGTCTAAATAAACATGAGTGCGGTTTGGCAGTTGAAAGCAAAACTGTACTCCATATCTCCCCATTTATAATAAGAGATACTAGGAATTAATTTATGGAATGAATAACATAGAATCATAGAATCCCTGCAGCGCAGAAGGAAGCCATTTGGCCCATTGAGCCTGCACCGACAACAATCCCACCCAGGCCCTATCTCCGTAACCCCATGCATTTACCCTGCTAGTTCCCCTGACATGAAGGGACAATTTTGCATGGCCAATCAACCTAATCCGCACATCTGGAAGAAAATACAAAGAGATCGCAAGTCATTGTCGATTGTTTAAAAAACCTAATAGAAAATAGGAGAATGAAAGCTATAAATTTTCAAAGTATTAAAAATCTAATGGAAACGTTAGCCTTGGCTATCCCTAAATCCCATTGTTAGTGGTGTTCCCTCTCAGCCCTGCCTCTCCACTGAAATCAACCACAATCCGTGAATAGCAAGAACGAAACACACAGTTAAAGGTTGCAAAAATACCTTGCTTTGCAGCTGTTTTGAAATGCAAGAATTGAGGTGTCAAAATTACAGAAGAAAAAGCTATAATCATACAAAAATATGACAGCATACACAAACAAAGTACTCCATCATCAAGGTCTAGGTTAGAAATTCAATCTATCAACGTTCATAGGCATGAGGATAGTGATCCTCGAGCTTCTCCTGGAATTGATTTTCTCATAATCCCTACTTTCTGCTCTCTATTGTGATGAAGTTAGTAAAGAGCCTGATGGATCAGTTTTCAAGGGGGTGGACATTTTGATTCCACTATTTGATCAAAATAATAACCTGCTGCTAAAAGCATTGATTTTTGACAACCCAGAAAATGTTGATTTACAATAGTAATACCTAAACTAATATGATAAAAATAAAAATAAATTTTCTGTTGTGGAACCCCAGAGGGTTAAGGGAGGTCCAAGTTCACACGAAACCATTTTGAGAAGGACTGTAAAACAGTTAGCAGAATTCGAGGTTTCATCTCCAGAAATATACAATATAAAAGATAACCAGTCATGATGAGTTTATTTAAAATGGCAAAAAAACTCATCATTTACCGTGTGCAGGAATGGGTTGCACTTTATCAGAAAGACACCGAGACTTTAGAATGGGCACAACACTGATTCACGAGGACGATGCTTGCTCCTCAGGAATACAAATTTGAAGCAAGGTTCATAGACAACACACAAATTTCAAGACAATATAACAAAAATATTATAAAAATGTTATAAATGTTATAAAACAAAAGTTAGGGAGGAAGGGTCAGGGTAGATTGGACAGACTGTTTTCAGTAGTTGAGTTCAAGTTTAAAACAAAGGGAAACCTCTTCACAGAGTTTTGAGGCTGCGGCACTTACTTCCAGAATTTGCGGTGGGGGGGGGGGGGAAAGAACATTTAAAATTAGTTTGGATAACAGGATGAAGGAAAAGGGTTAAATGGGAACAAAACACTACAAAACACTATTGTGGAACAGGGTGTGTAAATGTGATAATTAATTACTCATCATGTTGAGCATAAATGCTGACATGGACTGAATACTCTGTGTCACTTCTGGAACTTAAATGTATCTCTAAGTATTTTAAGATTTCTCAGGAGACAATGACTAATTTGCAAACAACAGAAAGTAGGACATTCCCATAAAAGCACAGTTATGAAATTCCTGTAAGTACCAAATTAAGATGACAACCTTGAAAAAGTTTGCTTAGCGACTATGGAACCTTGTAAAGTTCGCAATTCAATATTTTTAATCTTAAAAGTGGACTTGTTTTCTGAAAAAGCAAGAGGGATGTGAATTTTGATATTCTTGGGTTTAGAATCTTCTCGCATATCCTTCATACTAAAAAGCAGGGCCTCGAGGGTAGCGATCTCTGGACTACTCCCAGTGCCACAAGGTAGTGAGGCTAGGAACAGGGAGACTGCACAGCTGAACGCGTGGCTAAAGGACTGGTGCAGGAGGGAGGGTTTCGAATTCGTGGATCACTGGGAAGTCTTCAAGAGAGGATGGCACCTGTACAAGAAGGACGGGTTGCACCTAAACTGGAGGGGTACGAATATCCTAGCTGGGAGTTTTGCTAGTGTGGTTCGGGTGGGTTTAAACTAATGTGGCAGGGGGGTGGGGATCAGAATAAAAGGTCAATAAGCCTAGAGGCTGGGGACAAGGTTGAGGCCAAGACAAGGCTATCTAAGAGGAAGAACATTCTGGGGGAGGATGACCTCAGTGGGCCTGGAGGTCTGGAGTGCATCTGCTTCAATGCAAGGAGCGTCACGGGCAAGACAGACGAGCTTAGAGCCTTAATGCTTGCGCGGAACTTGCATGCGGTTGCAGTAACGGAGACTTGGTTAAAAGGAGGACAGGACTGGCAGCTGAATATTCCGGGGTATAAGTGTTTTAGGCAAGACAGAGGAGGGGCGAGGAAAGGTGGGGGAGTAGCAATGCTGGTTAGGGAGCATATTACAGCGGTACAGAGGGTGGACAATATGGAAGGGTCAGGTAACGAGTCACTGTGGGTGGAGCTCAGAAACAGGGAGGGCGCAGTCACTATGCTGGGGGTATACCACAGGCCTCCCAACAGCCCACGGGAAGTTGAGGAACGGATATGTAAGGAGATTCTGGACAGGTGCAGAAAAAATAGGGTTGTTGTAGTGGGAGACTTTAATTTCCCTTGTATAGACTGGAAATCGCTTAGGGCTGGGGGCCTGGACGAGGAAGAATTTATAAAATGCCTACAGGAAGGTTCTTTGGAACAATATGTTGACAGTCCAACTAGAGGGGGGGGCTATACTGGACCTAGTACTGGGGAATGAGCCCGGTCAGGTCATCAAAGTTGCAGTAGGGGAACATGTGGCAAATAGTGACCACAATTCTGTAAACTTTAGGATAGTAATGGAAAAAGATGAGTGTTGTCCTATGGGTAAGGTGCTGAATTGGGGGAAGGCTAACTACAGCCGGATTAGGCAGGATTTGGTGGTTGTTGATTGGGAGAGGCTGTTCGAGGGTAAATCCACATCTGGCATGTGGGAGTCTTTTAAGGAGCAGTTGATAGGACTGCAGGACAGGCATGTGCCTGTAAAGAGGAAGGATAGGAAAGGTAGGATTCGAGAGCCGTGGATAACCAGTGAAATTGTGGGTCTAATCAAAAAGAAAAAAGAGGCATACATGAGGTCCAGGCAGCTAAAAACGGATGGAGCACTGGAGGAATACAGAGAAAGTAGGAAAGAACTCAAACAGGGACTTAGAAGGGCAAAAAGGGGTAACGAAATGTCCTTGGCAGACAGAATTAAGGAGAATCCCAAGGCATTTTTTACATACGTTAGGAACAAGAGGGTTGTTAGGGAAAGAATCGGACCTCTCAGGGACAAAGGAGGGGTATTATGCTTAGAACCAAAGGAAGTAGGTGAGATCCTAAACAAATACTTTGCATCAGTTTTCACAAAGGAGAGGGACATGTTGACTGGTAGTGTCTTAGAGAGATGTGTTGACCCGTTAGAATCCCACCCGTTAGAAAAAATCTCAATTACAAGGGAGGAAGTGTTAGGTTTTTTAGGAAACATTAAGACAGACAAATCCCCAGGGCCAGATAGCATCTATCCTAGACTCCTCAGGGAGGCAAGAGATTAAATTGCTGGGCCTCTAACAGAAATCTTTGTCTCTTCAGTGGACACAGGTGAGGTCCCAGAGGATTGGAGGGTAGCAAATGTGGTCCCGTTATTTAAGAAGGGTAGCAAGGATAACCCGGGTAATTATAGGCCGGTGAGCTTGACGTCCCTGGTTGGGAAATTGTTGGAGAAGATTCTTAGAGATAGGATATATGCGCATTTAGAACTGAATAATCTCATTAGTGATAGACAGCATGGTTTTGTACGAGGGAGGTCATGCCTCACAAATTTGGTTGAGTTTTTTGAGGAGGTGACAAAAACGATTGACGAGGGAAGGGCCGTGGATGTTGTCTATATGGATTTTAGTAAAGCGTTTGACAAGGTCTCTCATGGCAGGCTGGTGCAAAAGGTTAAATCTCATGGGATAAAAGGTGAGCGAGCTAGATGGGTGGAGAACTGACTTAGCCATAGAAATGGTATTTGCTACCAAATAAACCTGTTGGACTTTAACCTGGTGTTGTGAGACTTCTTACTGTGTTAGCCATAGAAGACAGAGGGTAGCAGTGGAGGGGTCTTTTTCCGGTTGGAGGTCTGTGACTAGTGGTGTTCCGCAGGGCTCTGTACTGGGACCTCTGCTGTTTGCGATATATATATATATATAAATGATTTGGAGGAAGACGTAACTGGTGTGATCAGTACATTTGCGGACGACACAAAGATTGCTGGAGTTGCGGATAGTGATGAACATTGTCAGAGAATACAGCAGGATATAGATAGGCTGGAACATTGGGCGGAGAAATGGCAGATGGAATTTAATCCAGATAAATGCGAAGTGATGCATTTTGGTAGATCTAATGTAAGGGGGAGCTATACAATAAATGGCAGAACCATCAGGAGTATAGACACACAGAGGGACCTGGGTGTAAAAGTCCACAGATCCTTAAAGATGGCAGCACAGGTGGAGAGGGTGGTGAAGAAGGCATATGGCATGCTTGCCTTTATTGGACGGGGCATAGAATATAAAAGTTGGCATATGATGTTGCAGCTGTATAGAATGATGGTTAGGCCACATTTGGAATACTGAGTCCAGTTCTGGTCGCCACACTACCAGAAGGACGTGGAGGCTTTGGAGAGAGTACAGAGAAGGTTTACCAGGATGTTGCCTGGTATGGAGGGTCTTAGCTATGAGGAGAGATTGGGTAAACTGGGGTTGTTCTCCCTGGAAAGACAGAGGATGAGGGGCGACCTAATAGAGGTGTATAAAATTATGAAGGGCATAGATAGAATGAACATTGGGAAGCTTTTTCCCAGGTCGGAGGTGACGAACACAAGGGGTCATGGGTTCAAGGTGAGGGGGGCAAGGTTCAACACAGATGTCAGGGGGACGTATTTTACACAGAGGGTGGTGGAGGGCCTGGAATGCACTGCCAAGCAAGGTGATTGAGGCAGACACACTGGGATCGTTTAAGACTTAACTAGATAACCACATGAACAGACTGGGAATAGAGGGATACAAAAGAATGGTCTAGTGGGCACATGAGCGGTGCAGGCTTGGAGGGCCGAAGGGCCTGTTCCTGTGCTGTATTGTTCTTTGTTCATACCCGATGGACAGTAGCATTACCTAAATTCAGTAAACTGATGATACAACAGAAACAACAAAGACTGTCACCTATCAATTCTCTACACAAACACGTTTAGGTTCTACGATCTGTCTAAGTATCTAGATAATGGGTGGAATTGAAGTGCCTCACTTGACTGTAGTGACATAAAACAATTTTTTTCTCCACTTTGTAGTTCATTCGATTTGTTAAAATGAGCAGATCAAGTGCTCAATAAAAAGATCTAGTACTTCATTGAAACTCCAACTTGCTATGGTCTGAAACTCTCATTAAATTTTGTTACTAGAAATTGTATTGCCTGGACATTTGTCAAAATGGATAACTGTAAAATGTTGATGACGGAATACCAAATTTGATTATTTTTAAGCAGAGTTGCTGTTAAATTAAAAAAAACTTAAAGCAGCACATTCTTAGAGAAAAATATACAAGGAACAGTACAGCACAGGAACAGGCCCTTCGGCCCTCCAAACCTGCGCCGATCACATTGTCCTATCTAGACCAACCGCTTATATCCCTCTATTCCCTGTTTATTCATATGCCTATCAAAATAAGTCTTAAATGTGGCTAACGTAACTGCATCAACCATCTCATTTGGCAAAGCATTTCAGATCTTCTGTGCAAGGTCAATCCACCAAAAACTTTCAATCAGAAAGGACAAATGATAAATAAAAAGGGAAGTCATTGGTAGCGCAACCAATATTGCTTCAAATTGAAGATTAAGCACTTCCTTTAGTTTTTGAGAAACTGGATTGCAAGATAAAAGCTTATTTGCCTTTTAAAATGAAACTATTATGGTTTCACCCGAGTAAGAGAAAACAGGGGGTTGAACAAAAATGGACAATGCAATGATACAGCAAAACGGATTCGGATTCTGGTCATCTTTTGAAGCAATTTTACCCTTTTTTTTGTCTAATTGTTGTGCTTACTTCCGTTGTTTCCAGGTTAGGGGCATTGATTTTGCTGATCCAAAGAAAGACTCAGTTTTAATGAATTGAGCATATTTGTCATTTTAAAGCATAGCCCAAGATTGGACAGAGGCCCTTGACCTCAACCAGAGAGTGATGAATTTCTGCAGGGGATTTTACTCATACTGATGGTCTCTAGTTATGCTCTTCCCCACAACAGGAAACATTCTCTCTTGATTCATTCCATCAAAACCTTTCGTAAATTTAAAGACTTGAATTAGGTCACTCTTCAGTCTTCTACTTTCAAGATACAAGAGACCCAATATTTCCCTGATATGGACACTCACACATTCTGGTATCATAGAAACATAGAAAATAGAAACAGGAGTAGGCATTCAGCCCTTCCAGCCTGTTCCACCATTCATTTTGATCATGGCTGATCATTAAGTTCAATACCCAGATCCTGCCTTCCCCTCAAATCCCTTGATCCCTTTACCCCCAAGAGCTATATCCAATTTATTCTTGAAATCAGACAACGCTTTGGCCTCAACTACATTCTGTGGTGGTGAATTCCACACATTCACCACCCTCTGGGTGAAGAAATTTCTCCTCACCTCAGTTCTAAAAGGTTTACCTCTTTTCCTCAAACTATGACCCCGTGTTCTGGTCTCCCCCACCATTGGGAACATTCTTTCTGAATCTACCCTGTCTAAACCTGTTAGAATTTTATAAGTTTCTATGAGATCCCCTCACTTTTGTAAACTCCAATGAATATAATCTTAACCATCTTTCCTCATATGACAGACCTGTCATTCCAAGAATTGGCCGAGTAAACCTTTGCTGCACTCCCTCGAAAGCAAGGATTTCCTTCCTCAAGCAAGGACACCACAACTGCACACAATATTCTTCCTTCTAAACAGTCTTTGTATTGTCTCCAATGTCTCTATAACCTCTTTATAATATGGTGGCCAGGACTGAGCAGTGGAATGGATTGATGAGTGGTTAACACAGAAAACAGAAAGTAGAAATAATCACATCATTTTTAAGATGCAAGCTGTAATCCTCTGTAGTAATCTGTGCAGCACATTACTGAATGCCAATGTACAGTAAAGTCCTGCGGTTTGCAGGGGTTACATTCCTGCAAAAACTTGCAAATGGCGAAATCGCAAACGATGGACATAGTTGATGATGGGAGACAATTTGGTAGGTGCCATCCTAACATTTGACACGTATAAAGGATCACAAGCAATACAAATTATGCTATTAATAAAGTTAGAAATTTTTTGGAGAAATTGTTGAATAAAACAAAACAAGAAAAATATAAAATTTGCCACACTTGCAGTACTTGAGAGTGAAGGTAGACTATGATCTGAAATTAAATCGCAGCAACAACGAACTAGTGCAAACAACAGCAGGCGACATGCACACAGTGCACCACACTATTGCAGCAAGTACAGAATGCACACAGTCAGTTTTTTGTAAATTTCATTTAGGTGATTGTTTCAACATTTAATGACAGAATGTCACTGCACTCATCTACTGGTTCCTGCTTATCTACCCTGAAAGGTACATCCCCAAATCCTCTTCAGCCACCACTTCTAAAGCATTTGGATGTAGGCAATCAGGCTCCAGGCATTTGTAGGCTTTCCAGAAAACACAGAATTCCTACAGTGCAGAAGTAGGCCATTCGGCCCATCGGGTCTGCACCAATTCTCCGACAGAGCCCTTTTCCTGATGCACCCCACCACCCAGTACTGTAACCCCACGCATTTACTCAACTAATTCTCCCGAACCTACACACCTTAGGACACTAAGGGCAATTTAGCATGGTCAATTCACCTAACCTGCATATGTTTTGACTGTGGGAAGAAACCAGAGCACCCGGATGAAGCCCATGCAGACGCAGGGAGAACTTGCAAGCTCTGCACAGTCACTCATGACCAGAATCGAACCTGGGTCTCTGGTGCTCTGAGGCAGCAGTGCTAACCACTGTGCTACAGTGCTTTTAGTCCCTTTAATTGCTAACTTGAGTTAAATTGAAGTCATATTCTAACAGGAATTGATGGTGTAAAAGGAAAGTGGGGACGCATATCCAAACAATTTTACCAGTTGTTAACTAAAGGTTATTAAATCAGGCAAATGAATACATAGGAAAAAGTTAACAATGGGCTATTCAGTATTGACAATATTGAGGTCATGGCTGCAAAGCTGTGACCACTGACAAATAGAAAAACAATTTCAAACTACAATGGCAATATCAGAATTCAACAAGAGCCCTGGCTGCAGAAAGTAAAAAAGGACAGTGAAAAGCGATTTAGAGCACATATTGCAAGACACAGGGAGAGAAGAGAAGAATAGGAGTCGCAAAAAGTTTATGCTGCTCGAAAACAAGAACCATCTGAACGAAGATTCTAATTGCCTTTTGTTTGTTAAGGATAACTGAAGCAGTTCATGTCTAAATACAGCAAGACCAGGACAATATCCAGGCTTGGACTGACAAGTGGCAATTAACATTCGCACCACACAAATGCCTAGCAATAATCATTTCTAAAAAAAAAGGCAGCACGGTGGCACAGTGGTTAGCACTGCTGCCTCACAGCGCCAGGGATCCGGGTTCGATTCCCGGCTTGGGTCACTGTCTGTGTGGAGTTTGCACATTCTCCCCGTGTCTACATGGGTTTCCTCCAGATGCTCCGGTTTCCTCCCACAGTCCAAAGATGTGCGGGTTAGGTAGATTGGCCATGCTAAATTACTAATTAGTATCAGGGGGACTAGCTAGGGTAAATGTATGGGGATAGGGCCTGGGTGGGGTTGTGGTCAGCACAGACTCGATGGGCCGAATGGCCTCCTTTTGCACTGTAGGATTCTATGAGAGAATCTAACCATCACTCCATGACATTTAATGGCATTACCATCACAGAATTTCCCACCATCAACATCCTGGGGGTTACTATTGACCTGAAACTGAACAGGGCTGGTCATGTAAATACTATGGCTACAGAGCAGGTCAGAGGCTAGGGATCCTGCATTGAGTGACATATCTCCTGATTCCTCAAAGCCTGTCCACCATCTACAAGGTACAAGTCAGGACTGTGATAGAATACTCTCCACTTGCCTGGACGAGTGCAGCTCCAACAACACTCAAGAGACTCAACACCTTCCAAGACAAAGCAAACCACCTGATTGACACCCATCCATCACCTTAAACATTCAATCCCTCCACAACTGAAGAACAGTAGCAGCAGTGTCTACCATCTACAAGATGCACTGCAGGAACTCACCAGGCTCCTTAGGCAGTACTTTCCAAACCCACAACCATCTAGAAGGACAAGTGCAGCAGATACACGGGGTCACCATCACCTGGAAGTTTCCCTCTAAGCCACACATCATTCTGACTTGGAAATATATCACTATTCCTTTACTATCGCTGGGTCAATTCCCTAACAGCACAATGGGTTTACTACACCACAGGGATTGCAGCGGTTCAAGACGATAGCTCACCACCATCTCTTCAAGGGCAATTAGAGTTGGGCCATAAATGCTGGCCTCACCAGCGTCACCCCTATCCTGTTAATCAATTTTTAAAAATGCATCAAGTGTCTCCTTGTCCAAAATTTATAGTCTGGTGTCTGAACTTTACAAGTGCTTGAAAATTAAAAAGTAGCCCTTGAAAATATTAAGCTAGAGAGTATATTTTCCCTCAAAAAAAAATTATTTTGGGGGTGCGGGGGAAGGAACACCTGATATGGAGATGGGAAAGTGGAGCAGATGTAAAAGCTTGGCCGTGATCTTATTCAATGAGGTGCAGGCTCAAGGAACATATGTCCTACCTGCTCTCCTATCTCTTATGTTATTAAAGGCAACCCCGCACCTATTTCAGGGAACTAAAAGAAAACAGAGTTCTATCATCATGAGAGAGGAAGTCAAGACCTTGAATAGTTAATGCAGTCACAGCAGATGGTGCTGAAAAAAATGCACACTTTCATTTGAAATAATTTCAGCGCCATGAAAATGGACATGAATGTTCCCAAGTACGCTTTCTGCCCATTGTAATGCTGGCCTTGGAAGGTATGCAGACTGTGTGTTCAGCTTATCATTTAGATCTATGGCAAGAGCACTCCATATAATTGAGGTTTTTCTCAGTTCTGCAACCCAACATTTCTCATACAAGTTAACCTGATAATTTCAAACTCCACTGTTGGGACCAATTGCAGTTTTGTTTTGTGGGGCACAGCTGGTTCACATTTATGAGTATTGATGAAGTTAACGATGAAGTTGTATTTCTGGTTCAGAAATGCCAGAGGGGGGATTCCAATGAAATACAACATAAGTGGCATAAGTAGCTCCATGATAGTCATAACTTGATATGAAAGTCTAAGTGCCATTCACACAACCTAAAACTTGTAAAAAACAACTTGTTTTGACCATAAATCTACTTCATATAGTGTAAACAGTGACTGTTCACCCTTTGGACAGAGAGTTTGTGGTGACAAGAACAAATACTTTCATTTGCCACATAGGTTTGGAAGATTGAAAGCTCAGCTCTTGTACGCTCAGCCGAGTCTAAGCAAAGCTCTCCTGTGGTAAAGTTTAAAAAGATAAGAGTTAAATAACTGTGGATATCTTGAGATCAGAATCCTCATTTGCAGGAACACTGATCTGAAAACCGGGCAAAATTATACAGTTCATCCACAGAACAACTGTTCTGTCTAACACTTGTATTATTATTTTATTTTCAACTGTATTAGCTGGTAGCATATGGAACTACAAGCTTGGCTCAGAGGTGCATGGTAAAATGGGCTGACACTGGAACAAGTAAAGAAACAAAAGATGGGTCCAGAGGAAGACACCTTAAAAATGACAACTGAAAAATGAGGCATTGTGCCTTGAGTTTCCGCTGAGCGCATTAGAATAGCCTGAGGAGACAGAGGACAGAAAGATCAGACTCGGAGTAGGGCAGAGAATTAAAATGACAAATGACCGGAATTAGGCTCAAAGTCATGCTTGTGGACTGGGTACACTAAGTAAGTATCAAGTCCAAACAAATACATGTCTAAACTGGAAGGCGTGCTTAAGGCACTGGATAGTGGAATAAGTTGATGTAAAGAGGTAGATTGTTGCTGCACTTCCTGATTTGCACAGGGAAGTGCCGAGGGGTGGGGAATGAACATGGAAGTTTATTAAAGACCGGACCAACGCACTGTAAACAGAACAGATCACTTGAAATGCTGAGCTATCAAGAGGCTAATTCACCTGCTATTATTGGGTTTGGGTTACTTTCTTAGGAACAGATTAGCTGGGATTGATTTGACTCTAGGGGCCAGATCGTCTCACCAGTTTCGGGAACCATAATACATGCCACTTCCTGACTCGGAGTTCCCAACCACGTCACTATTCCCCACATGCCAGTGTTTTGGTCTCAGAGATGTGGGCGGGCAAGGTTTGGGTCTGCTGCCTCCCCAACGGAGATGTGTGAGTGGCAAGGCAAGCTGGCTAGATTGCCCACCTCAGTGCTCTGGGACATTGGCTTCCTAGCCATCGCTAATCACCACTCCTTCCATCCCTCATGCAGGCTCCAGATCCCCTCAGATCTCCCATGTACTCTTCACAGCCACATACCCAGTACTCAACATAGACACATCTCATGAGCCATGTCATAACAATTTGAAACGGAGTTCAAAAATTGGAAGCTCTTCCAAAGTGATAAAACTGCCAATCCTTCGATGCTCCATTGATGGGGGTTGGGGGAAGGGGGGGGGGGGGGGGAACAAACTCTAGTCCAATTGAAAATAAAATCCTTAATCCTCTTAAGTGGTCATAAATTTGTGAAATTAAACAGACTCCCATTCAAAAATCATGAGATAAATAATCCTATAATAACCTCATAAAAATGTCAATTAAGCAAAGCTCTCAGTCACCTCTGCAACTCTGTAAACAATCCCCTTCTGAGTTCAATCCCGGATGGGTTTTGGAAACTTAGCCAAGCACTCATAATGGCCACAACTATGTCCACAAACCATTAGAAGAGTAACAATGGACCCCTTTGAAATTGAGGGATAAATTGTTAGATTTTTTTCAAAGCTCCAGCAAATAACCTGTCAATGAAAACTATCCAGGAGTAGGTGGGCTGTTAAAACACTGTTTAAATTATGAGAGCAGGGGCCCCAGCACACTTTTCAATAGTTTTAAATGCATCAGACCCCATCTCAAATGGGAAAAGTACTCACACAATGCTGATCAAAGTAACGGTTAACTTACTTTTCAGGATTGAGCCCTCAGGTTAACATTGCTAAAAGACACATCTCATTTATTAGACAATATCTAGATAGACATTCAAGACATATCAAAAACTTCCCAGACACCATAGCAGGCTTCCCCCAATATTTATGAACTGACTTACCAGGTGGGATTCCCACAGGATTTCAAATACTTCCCGTCCTGACCAAAATATCATGGGCGATGAAACTTAACATTTCCTTCGGCTTTTATCATGACGATTCTCATGTTATCGGATGTGAATGTGGGGTTACCACCTGACACATTTCCCACCTCAGGAAGGTGGCGTGGGGTTGGAATGGAGGGGTACATTTGAAATTCTGAGCCTCATTTTACCAATTTCCAACTAATCTCTGGGCAGGTGTGGGAGGGTAAAATCTGGCCCCAACAGATCGCGAAGGTTGCTAAATGAATCCTTAATCCTTCAATCCAGCTGTCTTCCCTTAACTGCATTGAAACATTTGAGCAGCATGACACATGATCTGACACCTGCACAAGGGCCAGTTTAAGTGAAACAAAACAGAAATATTGTGCTGATTAAATGGGACCATGATTACTTTCTGAGCAGCATGCCTTTTGTTCGAGTAGTTATGTAATTTAAATCCTTTGGCTCTGAACACGGCCTTCTATTCAACATTTAATTTCTTATTTTGTAGCAAGACAGACACACATTATAGTGGTTCAGTTTTTTTAAAAACAATAACCAGTCAGAATCTTCCCATTCACATATTTTAGTGAAGCCACCTGGCCCACGATTACACAAACCTCAGCATAATGCCACATCATGTGATATTCTAATGGCAAAATAATAACAGCCCTTTTTCATATTACATAATTCACAGCAATTTCTTAGTGATGAAATTAAAACCATATTAGTTTTTTTTTGTAACACAATGGGCTTCCCCATACCATGCAAAAAACAGATTTAAAGAACATCTTTGGATGGAACCAAGAATAAGAACAAAGAATATTACAGCACAGGAACTGGCCCTTTGGCCCTCCAAGCCTGCACTAACCATGCTGAAACCCCCCATCCTTCCAGGAATCATATCCCTTATTCCCATCCTATTCATGTATTTGTCAAGACACCCCTTAAAAGTGACTGTCGTATCTGCTTCCACTACCTCCCCCGGCAGCAAGTTACAGGTACCCACCACCCTCTGTGTAAAAACCCTGCCTTGTACATCTCCTTTAAACCTTGTCCTTCATACCTTAAACCTATGCCCCCTAGTAATTGATTCTTCCACCCTGGGAAAAAGCTTCTGACTATCCACTCTGTCCATGCCCCTCATAATCTTGTCGACTTCTATCAGGTAGCCCCTCAACCTCTGTTGTTCCAGTGAGCACAAGTGTCTCCAACCTCTCCTCATAGCTAATGCCCTCCATACCAGGCAACATCCTGGCAAATCATTTATGTACCCTCTCCAAAGCCTCCACATCCCTCTCATAGTGTGGCGACCAGAATTGAACATTACATTCCAAGTGCGGCTTCACCAAAGTTGTATAAGGCTGCAACATGATTTGCCAATTTTTAAACTCAATACCCCGGCCGATGAAGGCAAGCATGCTGTACACCTTCTTGACTACCTTCTCCACCTGTGTTGCCACTTTCAGTGACCTGTGTACCTGCACACCCCGAACCCTCTGCCTATCAATGCTTTTAAGGGTTCTGCCATTTACTGTATATTTCCCATCCATATTAGATCTTCCAAAATCCATTACTTCACATTTGGCTGGATTAAACTCCATCTTCCATCTCTCCATCCAAGTCCCCAACCGATCTACATCCTGCTGTATCCTTAGATGGTCCACATCGCTATCCGCAATTCCACCAACTTGTGTCATCCACAAACTTACTAATCAAACCAGTTACATTTTCCTTCAAATCATTTATATATATTACAAACAGCAAAGGTCCCAGCACTGATCCCTGAAGAACAACACTAGTCTCAGCCTTTCATACAGAAACGCACACTTCCAGTGCTACCTCTGTCTTCTATGACCGAGCCAGTTCTGTGTCCATCTTGCCAGCTCACCTCTGATCCCCTGCGACTTCACCTTCTTTACCAGTCTGCCATGAGGGATCTTACTGAAGTCCATGTAGACAACATCCACTGCCCTACCCTCAATCATCTTCATCACTTCTTCAAAAAACTCGATCAAGTTAGTGAGACACGACTTCCCCTTCACAAAACCATGTTGCCTCTCGCTAATATGTCCACTTATTTCCAAGTGGCAGTAAATCCTGTCTTGAAGAATCCTCTCCAATAATTTCCTTACCACTTACGTAAGGCTCACCGGCCTGTAATTACCTGGATTATCCTTGCTGACATTCTTAAACAAAGGAACAACATTGGCTCGGGTCAAGAGTTTCAGATTTTTACATATCCAGATCACCAACAACCTGTCCTGGTCCCCCCATGTTGACACTATAGTTAGGAAAGCCCACAAACGTCTCTACTTTCTCAGAAGACTAAGGAAATTTGGCATGTCAGCTATGACTCTCGCCAACTTTTACAGATGCACCATAGAAAGCAATCTTTCTGGTTGTATCACGGCTTGGTATGGCTCCGGCTCTGCCCAAGACCGCAAGGAACTACAAAAGGTTGTGAATGTAGCCCAATCCATCATGGAAACCAGCTTTCCATCCATTGACTTTGTCTACACTTCCCGTTGCCTCGGCAAAGCAGCCAGCATAATTAAGGACCCCATGCACCCAGGACATTCTCTCTTCCACCCTCTTCCATCAGGAAAAAGATACAAAAGTCTGAGGTCACGTACCAACCAACTCAAGAACAGCTTCTTCCCTGCTGCTGTCAGACTTTTGAATGGACTTGCCTTGCATCAAGTTGATCTTTATCTACACCCTCGCTATGAATGTAACACTACATTCTGCACTCTCTCGATTCCTTCTCTACGAACGGTATGCTTTGTCTGTAGAGTGCGCAAGAAACAAAACTTTCCACTGTATATTAATACATGTGACAATAATAAATCAAATCAAAATCTATTCTCCCATCTTCTGGGACCTCCCCTGTGGCATGTTCTTCAAGACCCCTAATACCTTCTCCTTTGTGACCTCAACATGATCCAAACTATTTACACACCCTTCATCAGACTCATCATCCACCAAGTCCTTCTCTTTGGTGAATACTGACACAAAGTACTCATTTAATACCTCGCCCATTTCCTCCAGCTCCACACATAGATTCTCTCCCCTGTCCTTGAGTGGACGAACCCTCTCCCGCGCTACCCTCTTGCTCTTTATATATGTATAAAAAGCATCGTGATTTTCCTTAATCCTGCTGGCCAATTATTTTTTGAGTTCCCTTTTAGCTCTCCTTTCTCCTTGTTTCAGTTTCTACTTTCCTTGTATCCACATTTGGTTCATGTGTTTCCAACCTCCTAGCCTTGACAAATGCCTTGGAATGATAGGAACAAAGACACTAATTTAAAAAAAAGCATGCAGCATTCAAAATTTGAGAGATAAATCAACTGAATGACAGACAGCACTTAAAATTAATCATCCCGTCTGCGTCTGAAGGAATAAAGCCATTATATGATTGCTTATCTTTTCTAGACAAGGGTAAAATCAGTGAGCATTTCTAAAATTAAAACACTGAAACCTTGTCTGCTCCTTGCTCAATACAGAACTATTCAATTTTTCATCCGCACAGTTATGAATTACTTTTCACAGAAGACTAAATTAGATCAAAGCTAAGATCTGAATTAACTCAGAGGAACTTTTATCTTCACTATTGTCTAACAACTGCAAGATTTCATTGAGATGAAAATAATGCACAGTTGCGGCTGTTAAAACATTCACATCCAGTGCGTTTTCTGTTTGACCTTGTGCCTCTTCATGCAAAAAAAAGGCAAATTGATCACAGTTTGGCAATCTGTGGGTCAGCACACACGCTGGGGAAGTTCACACCATTCTGACGACTAATCTAGAGCAACATGCCACTAGGAATGGATCAAAGTTATTTTATGGAGGGGCAATTTTATTATTTTTGGGTTAGCAATCTGCAACATAACATAAATGAAAGTAATCACATTCTGTTTTATCTTTTTCAAAACATTCTGCACACTGCTGTAGAACTCACTTTCCTTCTTTTAAATTTTTTTTCCCAGGCATTTTAAAACTTTATAGCCAAAAAAGAAATCAAGACCAAAATAAATGCCCATCAAGTTTGAGGGAAGTGGCTGCAGGGAACAAAGATTCTTTAATAGGGATCAGGTGAAGACGTGATGGATTGAACAGCTCCATTCTGTGCTCTTATCATTTTATGATCCCATGAGTGGTATTACAATTTCTACTGAGACGGATAACTTTCAAAGATGAATTTAAATTTAGTTATTCGCTGAAAGAAGGGAACATAACAAGATTTCAAGTTTTGAGAACACTATTAATTAAACACTTATTTCCAGAAGCAACTTGTACTTTAATTACCAAGCATAATTTACTCCTTTCTACTCATAATGACAATAAAAAACCCCAATTTTGTTAAGTTACCCGGTCTCTTGAGTAAACAGCCAATTATCCTGGAACCAATCCAAAGTGAAGCACAGCTCCCAAGAGTTTTACTTCAGTTCTTTATCTTTCCCAAGACTATCTTCCATTATGAGAGTTTTCTGGGGGTTCTCCCTCTTGCTTCAGCAAGAGGAATGCTAAAGTCTTGTTTTAACTCCTCAAACTCTTTGCCTTCAAACTGAGTGCAAATTCCCACCCACATTCTGCAAGGTGACAGCATTTTCTCTGTTCAAGGTGCAGACCTGGCTAACCTCTACTGTTTCCTGGTCCCTCAACTCACAATTGGCTGCAGTCTACACAAGACCAAACACTGCAACTCCCTTCTCTACAATATTTCTGGGTTCATGGGAAGTCTGTAACTGATCTCAAAATGGCTTCCACAATCGCTTTCCCGATGTCAAAGGGAAATACGTTAACATTTCTACATGGACGCTCAGCTAATCAGCTATCTCTGATCACCACCACCTTTCATCTTAAACACAATAGTACAGTTTCCGGCACAACTATTCACAACTGGATAGAGGTTCTTAGTAGATTAAGGTCTCCTCATTGTGGACTTAGAAAGAGTTGTCATTGTCCCCAGGTATAAATATTTGGCACCTCCCTTTCAATAAAACAATTTGAATCTTTGATTTGATCTTTAACAATTAAACCACCCAGGTTTACTGTCAGTTAGGCTCTAGCACAGATTTCTTGACCCATTTCATTTAACTCACATTTCAAGACACAATCCTAAACCATGATAATCCTATTAACCACACACGTTAACAGCAGTGAAAAACTTATAGTTTACTACATACCATAGAAATCCTGGTTCCATGACTGATGCTAACTATCTACACATATGAAGAACCACAAGTGAGAGTGCCATAGGTAACCATGGTACAGTAGTCAAGTGAAGTTTGGCCAATTATATTGTCTGCAGACTTTTTACATCACAAGCACGGTAGCACATATACTCCTGATGTGAATATTTGCCAATGGTTGCACTGTTGCTTCAGTTATCATCATGCAGAAGGACTGGCAGCACAGTTATCTCTCTGTTAACAATAGCAGACTGTGTATTCTGCAGAACACTTCTCATCAATTTCACTAACCTGCCAGAATTTGGATCATGAAGTCTGCAAGGTCTGTCTTCTGCAATTTAGCAATCAGGACTATAATATTTCATCTGTGGCCACATATAGATTTTGCAGCACTTTAAAGATGTCAATGAAAGAAGATTAAGAATTTCCACATCTCTCCCAGACTTTCCTGTCATCCGTTCAACTTGTTTATCCCAATGTGGATCAAATGCGATTACATTTCCAACTTATATTTTGAAGGCTTAAATGAACAATTTATTATGGGCCTGGCACAGATTTATAGTTCACCAATTTGCTACGGTAGCTTTTCAATCAGCAAGAGAAAAGGCCACTTTGTAACATGACATGCAAGAAAAAGTACTTTTATTAACCAGTTTTCAAGCCAGCACTGCTACACTTGAACATGTTTAAAAGAAAGCTCAGACTGAGGAGAGGGGTTGGGGCAGAGAGAGAGGCTGTTGCATTGACCACAATCTGTGTACTAAACTGGTGGGTGAAGCTGGATCTACTCCAGCTGCAAGGACACTGCTGATGTGGGGACTTTAAAAAAGTGAAACAGCCAGGAATGGTGCTGAAAGGACGTACGGCGGTACGGTGACACAGTGGTTATAGCATTGCTGCCCCTCACAGCGCTTGGGACCACAGTTCAATTCCAGCCTCACGTGAACGTTTGTGTGGAATTTGCACATTCTCCCCGTGTCTGTGTGGGCTTTCTCCGGGTGCTCTGGTTTGCTCCCACACTTCAAAGATGTGCAGGTTCGGCGGATTGGCCATGCTAAATTCCCCCTTAGTGCCAGAGGATTTAGCAGGGTAAATTTATGGGGTTGCGGGGATGGGGCCTGGGTGGAATTGTTGTTGGTGCAGGCTCGATGGATCAAATGGCCTCCTTCTGCATTTTAGGGCTTTATGGTTCAATGACTTTGCCCAAAATGACAAACTACAACCAAGAAAAAACATGCAATTACCTCTATCCATCACATAATTCAATTAAAATTTAACCTTGGGGCCCAGGTCCATAGGACTCTGAAATCGGCCCCGCAGGTGGAGGAGGTGGTTAAGAAGGCGTATGGTGTGCTGGCCTTTATCAATCGAGGGATTGAGTTTGGGAGTCCGGGGATAATGATGCAGCTATACAAGACCCTCGTCAGACCCCACTTGGAGTACTGTGCTCAGTTCTGGTCACCTCACTATAGGAAGGATGTGGAAAAGATTGAAAGGGTGCAGAGGAGATTTACAAGGATGTTGCCTGGATTGAGTGGCATGCCTTATGAGGATAGGGCTGAGGGAGCTCGGTCTTTTCTCCTTGGAGAGACGAAGGATGAGAGGAGACCTAATAGAGGTGTATAAGATGTTGAGAGGCATAGATCGGGTGGACTCTCAGAGGCTTTTTCCCCAAGGTGGAAATGTCTGCTACGAGAGGACATAGGTTTAAGGTGCTGGGGGGTAGGTACAGGGGAGATGTTAGGGGTAAGTTTTTCACACAGAGGGTGGTGGGCGAGTGGAATCGGCTGCCGTCAGTGGTGGTGGAGGCGAACTCAGTAGGGTCTTTTAAGAGACTCCTGGATGAGTACATGGAGCTTAATAGGATGGAGGGTTATAGGTAGGTCTAGAAGGTAGGGATGTGTTCGGCACAACTTGTGGGCCGAAGGGCCTGTTTGTGCTGTAGTTTTTCTATGTTTCTAAAATAAACTACAAAGACTTACATCAGCCATGCTATAAACCCACACAAAAGTGAGCTTGTGACAGGATTTTTAAAAACTGATCAATATACAGCATTAGTTTTCTAATCTGTGCAGTCAGCTGAGTTCAACTGAATTAAAGGCAGAATCAGGGTTAATGACAATCTTCTACACTTGTTAGCCAGCCTAACATTCATTGTCTGGTGTTCACATATCAGGAACAGGCAAATGCTTCGGGAGAAGTTGAAGGTCGGAGGGACTGGAAATTCATTTATGAAAAGTAGATGGTCACTAACATACACAGATTTAGTCTGTAGACTGGTGTGAAAATAGAAATGCGGGCTGGAATTTCCCGGCCATTCATGCTGGCAGGATTCGCCAGTCCTGCTGGCAGCGCTCACCCGCCAACGCGTTTCCCACCGGCGTGGCAATGGGAATTCCCATTGACAGCGGCGGGACCAGAGAATCCCACCGCTAGCAAACAATATATCACCTCCCGCCGGCGGGTAACACACAGCTGGGAGGCTGTAGAATCTCGCCCGTGATTATTTTAATCCAGCCTTCTGAAAATCTATCGGAACACAGTAAAAAGAAAATCTTACTTGATAATCCACATACTTAGAAAAACAAACCGCACTTCTAAAAAAGTTAACTTGTTTAAAGAATGCAAACATCATGTGAGCACTTAACAGCTGAATAATATTAGATACACAGTTTAAAAGAAGTCTATTACTACTGCTTTTTTTAAACAATGTCTCATTTATAAAACATTTTAGTTCCATCACGAGGGACAAGAGGAACATGATTCATTTTTCAAGCTTTGCATCTGATTAATGATCAACATTTTAAATATTAACCATTAAATAAATGCCTTTCCCAACTGTTTGGAGAAGATGTCCTGTGTACAATCTCTCATTCTGAAGTACACAGATTATGCATTAAATGTGTTTCCATACAAAGCCCTCAGGGCAGCATACAAACCTATCATGGAAGTTAATTTAGATTCGGCAAGAATTGACAACTCAACTCTGTGTAGATACATAAGGAAAGGATTAAATCCCCTGTTGTGGACAAAATACACCCAAGGTCGCTGAAGTTTTTGCCTGGAACGCAACGACTCAGTTGAAATTTTGTTTGGACATTTCCCAGAGACATGTAAACAGCAACTTCAAATCGTCCTTCATTCCTCCCTGACAACGTAGCAATAGTCTTGCTTTAAAAGATAAAAGTGTCCCAATGGACTTCCTTGCAATAAAAAGTTTTAAAACCACTGGAAGCTAACCTCTACTGTTTTCTCTCTTAGCAGGGAGGCACTCGAAACTATAGAGGGCAGGCAGGGGTTAGAAATTGTCAGGCCAGCTAATGTATCTGGGCCACACATCTTGCCTATTGACATTTCATAGGATCCCTACAGTGCAGGAGGCCATTCTGCACATCAAATCATTGATAAGCGCCAATAACAGTGATACCCAAATATGCAAACTTAATCAGTCTAGTTTGAATAGGGAAAAACAAAGTAACCAAGCTACACTGATCAACGGAAGGGGTTTAAATATAATTGACCTACTTCTAGTTCTGGGGGAAAAGATGTTAGGAATCTCACAGAGCTGGCAGATTAGTACCAAGAAACCCTGTAACTTTTTTTTCATGGTGTACGAGCAATTTTTTTTTCAGTCCCCTATTTTGCATGGCTGCAAAACATGGGCAGCAACATAAATGGGCCAAATGATGTGTGGCCTGCATGGGAACTTTCAGGTTGTTGTTAAGACATGCAGCTAAGTGGGAAAATTGATTATGGACTATTTCCATTCAGTTCGTGTCATCGTGTGGGGAAACACATGACCTGAATTCAACCGAACTTAGAGTCAATAAAAAATGAACAGGAAAAATGGAAGTCATAATAATAGATTTTTAGCCAGATTACATGGAACTCCATTACTATCTTTGGCTGGTGCTTTTTTCAAATAACTGAGGTACAACTGGGGATTTTCACAGTAACTTCATTGCAATGTTAATGCAAGCCTACTTGTGACTAATAAATAAACTTTTTAACTTTTACGGTTTTTACAAGGTTTGCTCGCCATGAATCCAACAATTGAGATTACAGCTAAAGATGTTCCATTCATTTTGTTTTCTATATGTTGTTTATGATGAAACAGGAAGATTGTAGAACTAATTATTTGTGTTTGAAACATTACGAACCAACTATTGAGAGTCAATCTACTGTTTTCATCTTTAATGTTGTTTACTCACCACTCGGTCATCGCTCCAGTCACTGCTGGAGATACATTTCAAATGTTCCCTGTTAAAATGCTCAGAAGCTGTAATCAGTCTTATTCCATAATTGCCCATCAAGAATAGTATTAAATATAAATATAGTCATTGACCATCATATAAATATACACATTGACCATTATATAAATATACACATTGTCTATATTTATAATGGTCAATGTCTCTATTTAACCATTATATAAATTTACACATTAACCAATATATAAATATACACATTAACCATTAACCAAGAAGAAGTTGTGCTGATTATAGGTTTTGATATGTTTAGACCACAAAACAAAATTAAGTGCTAAGACCATATATTTAACAACATACATTTAATGTTTTATTATCCTCAGATTATGGTTATGAGCATTTTAATAGAATCATAGAGTCACAGAGGTTTGCAGCATGGATACAGGCCCTGTGGCCCAACTTGTCCATTTTACTCAAGTTTTTAACCACTAAGCTAGTCCCAATTGCCCGTATTTGGCCCATATCCCTCTATACCCATCTTACCCAGGCAACTGTCTAAATGCTTCTTGAAAGACAAAATTGTACCCGCCTCCACTACTACCTCTGGCAGCTTGTTCTAGACACTCATCACCCTCTGCGTGAAAAAAAATTGCCCCTCTAGACCCTTTTGTATCTCTCCCCTTAAACCTTTGCCCTCTAGTTTTAGACTCCCCTACCTTGGGAAAAGATGTTGACTATCTACCTTATCTATGCCCCTCATTACTTTACAGACTTCTGTAAGATCACCCCTAATCCTCCAACACTCCAGGGAAAAAAATCCCAGTTCATTCAGCCTCTCTTTATAACTCAATCCATCAAGTCTCAGTAGCATCCTAGTACATCTTTTCTGCACTCTTTCTCGTTTAATAATGCCCTTTCTATAACAGGGTGACCACACCTGCACACACTGGTGACCACACCTGCACACACTGGTGACCACACCTGCACACACTGGTGACCACACCTGCACACACTGGTGACCACACTTGCACACACTGGTGACCACACCTGCACACAGTGGTGACCACACTTGCACACACTGGTGACCACACCTGCACACAGTAAATCCTTAAATTAACCTCCACTGTTCCTTTGAGAATACATTCTCACAGAACATTCCTAACTTGATTGCTTGATAAATAGATAGCAACAAGTCTAAAGGCTCTGCTCATTGATTCTTCTAGCAACAGCTGTATTCTGGGATTTTAAAGCAACTACTTTATTTACTGCTCATTATTTACAGATGACTGCTTAACTACTTTACAACATTGGTTGAGGGAGGGAAGAGAAGTATTGCAGCTATCCTTATTCAACAACTTCAGTTCACTACTTTTAACTCGAATCAACAATTTTCCGCTCTTCAGCCATTTCTATGCTGTAGGTTCTCTACCATATCCATTTACTCGTAAAAGTAAAGTTTATTTATTCGTCACAAGTAGGCTTACATTCACACCGCAATGAAGTTACTGTGAAAATCCCCTCGTCGCCACACTCCTGTGCCTGTTCAAGTACACTGAGGGAGAATTTGGCATGGCCAATCCTAGCGTGGTCAATCATTGGGCTAGCCGGGAGTTCACCAATACTGAGCATGTGCGAGTTGGATTATCTGAACTCAAACTTCTCCTGCCAGTCACCACCACCCCAACCTACCAATCAATCAGAAACTCACCACATTACGAAATAAGTCTCCAAATCAAGCCCAAACAATCCAAAGTGCACATTTTGCGATTTTGGAATTTATTGGCATTGCACGTTCAATTTCGAGATATCAGAGCAGCAGAACAGTGTAGGCTGTGTTCTGCTGATCAGCAAATCAGAACTTTGTTTTACTCATAACCTCACGAAAAAGAAATTCTCTGAGGATAATAGGATCATGTAACTCTATTAGCAGAGATTTTGTTTTCAGAAAATCATTGCTTCTCATTTATCTTACATTTTGTGCGGAGCACATAAGATTAACTTGTGTACATGGGACAAGCTGTTGCCTGGGTGTCAACGTTATCTACAATAGTAATAATGTTGTCCCAAAGCCAGGTCAAATATCATCCCTAATAGTTGTTAAAATGCCCAGAAGCTGAAAGATCAATCTGTACAATATATAAATAAATGAGGATTTGAGTATAGGGATGTTTTGCTGCAATTGTATAGGGCATCGGTGAGGCCACACCTGGAATAGTTTATGCAGTTTTGGTGTTCTTATTTGAGTATAGAGGGAGTACAGCGATGGCAGGTCTGTCATATGAGGAGAGAGCAAGTCGGTTAAGACTATTTTCAATGGAATTCAGAAGAGTGAGGGGGGATCTCATAGAAACTTGTAAAATTCTAACAGGGCAGATTCAGAAAGAATGTTCCCAATGGTGGGGGAGTCCAGAACTTGGGTCATAGCTTGAAGGTAAGGGGTAAATGTTTTAGTACTGATGCAAGGAGAAATTTCTTCACCCAGAGGGTGGTGAATGTGTGGAATTTACTACCACAGAATGTAGTTGAGGCCAAAATGTTGTCTGATTTCAAGGACAAATTAGATATAGCTCTTGGGGCTAAAGTGATCAAGGGATTTGGGGGAAGGCGGCAACAGGGTATTGAACTTGATGATCAGCCACGATCAAAACGAATGGCAGGTCAGGCTCGAAGGGCCAAATGGCCAACTCCTGCTTCCAATTGCTATGTTTCTATCTCATTAATTGCAAGTGTCACATAACCCCATGCATGTCTCTACACATCAATGAAGATTTGAATCATTTACCTTTTATTTTTAAAAGGCACCACCTTGCTAAGTTTTCATCTAGTCTAAAAGGAGCCAAACATGCATCGTGTACCTTCCAAAGTATTCTGACAATTGATTGCTGATGGTCTAATTAAAAGGAAACTGGATAACATGCGTTTGTTCAGATAAAACATATGCTCCACTTCAAAGAATCAAAATTTTACCACAACAGCCAAATGAAGCATTTTCTTTAGCACTGAAAGTTGGGGTTTGGGAAGGGAGGGGAAGGGGAGTGAGCATGGCAGGGGAAAGAGAGAGAGAAAATGGCAACTCGTAGTGTTTCATTTTCTCAATCAAACCATGGTGCTTATACTATTCAGAGCCATGTAGTGAATTCTGGGATTATAAATCATTAGACTATTCCTACTTGGTAATCTATCTATACACATTTATATGTTTTGTCTCATCTTTGAACTTGCTTTCGAGATTGTTGTGCTTTGCAAGGGAGAATAAAATTCAGGAAATGGTAGTGCGAAACTTGATAATCAAGACAGAGCTAATGGTTAATGTGGCTAATTAAGTTCGACTGGAAGCAGAAATAACAACAAAATGGCAAGTAATGGTGACTATGACCCTAGTAGAACACAGAATAAGCACCTGAATTGAAATATGATGAGTGAAAGGAGGGAACCTCCTTCAGGAATTATTGGGCCATCAATGAAGCCACTCGTCTGCTGTGTAAAAAGAATCAATTTGTATTTCCACAGCTGCACGGATAACGGCCTGGGGGTATAAAACAAAATAGGTCATGAGACACGTTGAGGCGTGATGTTGTGGGCAACGTTGGGTGGGTGATGTCTTTGTAACTGGGTGGGTTAAGCCAGGTGTAAGTCCAAGACCACGTTTAACTGGTCTTTATAGACATCGCTGTATCAAGAAATTATGAGAAGGAATTCCCTGAGCAGAGAGATTATAGACACATTCAGCCAGCACCTTGGAACCACCCAAGTCAAACAAGGGTTGTCTGTTACGGATATCCTGTTTATGCACACCGACCAGATAAACACTGGATAAAAGTGCTTTGACAAAGGATCATCTGGACTCAAAACATCAGCTTTTTTCTCTCAGACCTGCTGAGATTTTCTAGCATTTTCTCTTTTGGACCAGATAAACACGCCTGGAGCTCAGGCTAATGGGGAGAGACTCATGGCTTCTCCCCAGGGCAAAACGAATTATATAACACATGATTGCTCCTTGGAAACTACCACTCAGAAATTGTAAATCGAGTCTCTTTTATACGAAAAAAATCTCCAATTCTAGCTTTTTGCACACTCACAATCAAACCACCAGTGACAACCATTTCTTCAGCTGCCCAGGCCTTCAGCTCTAAAATTCCTTTCCTAAACATCTCCATCACTCTCTTCACCATTAAGATGCTCTTTTAAACATACTTCCTTAACCAAGCTATTGGTCTCGTGTGACTTGGAAGTCAAATTATGTTTTGCTAAGGCTTCATGAAGTACTTTGGCACATATTATGCTAAAGATGCATTATAAATCCATTCTATTCTTAAACTACCCTCTGCAAATTTAACCAATTTTCATTCAACTTCTGATCTCCTCCCGGTTGGTCTTAAGAAGTGGGTAATAACTAGCTTCTTCCGGTTTCCTCCCACAGCCCAAAAGATGTGCTGGTTAGGTGCATTGGCCATGCTAAATTCTCCGTCAGTGTATCCGAACAGGCACCAGTCTATGGCGACTAAGGGATTTTCATTGTAACTCAACTGCAGTGTTAATGTAAACCTACTTATGACTGGTAAATAAACTTTAAGCCTTTTCACTGCAGTTCTAGTGTTGGTATTCCTATAGCAGTATGGGGAAGGGAAAGGAAAGGCATGTCAGGAATATTAACTGATGGAATAATGGGATGTATATAGATTAAATGGGAACTTGAAGGTGACAACATTCCCATAATATTACTGTTCATTCTTCTCACTGGTAGAGATGCTATCAAAGTGTGCTTGGTGAGTTGTTACAATATATTCTGTAGATTGTAGACAACAACAGCCCCACTGTGCTGATAGAGGAGACAGTAAACAGCACAAGATTGTGCCCGATTAACCCCTTCAAATTTCCTACACCATAGCGCACATAGAATTCCAAACAGCATTTGACAAATTCCTTCATCAAAGGCTATCAGTCAAACTGAAAGCAAGGGGAGTCAGAGTAAACTCGAGGAATGGATAATAAACTGGTTGAACAATAGAAAGCAATGGGTTCTTCTTAGAGTAGTTATGTTGAGGTATTCAGAAGGAAAATGATGAGTGGGATGTCTCAGATATCACGACTAATTCCCATCTACATCAATGGCTTGGGCTAGAATTTTCACTGAATGAGTTTCAGGCGCCCAGTCCAGAAGAGTGTGAAATTCTGCCGTTCAGGAGAGATGTTAGAAAACACTTCTACACGCAGAGTGGCGAAGGTTGAGAATTCTCCTCCTCAAACGGCAATAGATGCTGGTTCAACTGTTAGGTTTAAGTCTGAGACAGACAAATTGTTATTCAGCAGGGATATGGGCCAAGGGCAGGCACATGGAGTTAGGCCACAGATCAGCAATGATCTTATTGAATCATGGGCTCAAAGGGTTGAATGGCCAACTTCTGTTCCTATGTTCCTGGACGTGCGAGAAGACGCGGACCCGTGGCCCAACATCCTTGTGCTCACATGCAACATTGCAATTCAGACTGCCGTGCACCCCCACCTACAATTAAGCAGGTATTTAAAAATCATTAACAATGCAATTGGTGATGATTTTAAATGGTCTTCATTTTTGTGGTTGGCAAATGGGTCAATCAGCCAGGCAGCCTTCACGTTTTCGCAACAAAAACTTTCCAGGGTGAGCTAAAACATCAGTGGTGATATAGAATAAAAGACAACAGAAAGCATGGATGTTAGGGAACTTGGGGAATTAAATATTGATGTCTTGAGGAGTGTACATATTACAGAGGTGGTGGTGCTGGAAGTCTTAAAGCGCATCAAGATAGATAAATCCCCAGGACCTGATGAAGTGTATCCCAGGACATTGTGGGAAGCTAGGGAGGAAATTGAGGGTCCTCTAGCCGAGATATTTGAATCATCAGTCACAGGTGAGGTGCCTGAAGATTGGAGGGTGGCAAATGTTGTGCCTTTGTTTAAGGGGGGCTGCGGGGAAAAGCCTGGGGACTACAGGCCAGTGAGCCTCACATCTGTGGTGGGTAAGTTGTTAGAAGGTATTTTGAGAGACAGGATCTACAGGCATTTAGAGACGCAAGGACTGATTAGGGACAGTTAGCATGGCTTTGAGAGTGGAAAATCATTTCTCGCAAATTTGATTGAGTTTTTTGAAGGGGCAACCAAGGAGGTAGATGAGGGCAATGCAGTTGATGTTGTCTACATGGACTTTAACAAGGCCTTTGACAAGGTACCACATGGTAGCTTGTTGCATAAGATTAAATTTCATGGGATCCAGGGTGAGGTAGCCAAATGGATACAAAATTGACTTGACGACAGAAGACAGAGGTCGGTTGTAGAGGGTTGTTTTTCAAACTGGAGACCTGTGACCAGCGGTGTGCCTCAGGGATCGGTGCTGGGTCCACTGTTATTTGTCATTTATATTAATGATTTGGATGAGAATTTAGTAGGCATGGTTAGTAAGTTTGCAGATGACACCAAGATTGGTGGCATAGTGGACAGTGAAGAAGGTTATCTAGGATTGCAACGGGATCTTGATCAATTAGGCCAGTGAACTGACGAATGGCCGATGGAGTTTAATTTAGATAAATGCAAGGTGATCCATTTTGGTAGATCAAACCAGGGCAGGACTTACTCAGTTAATGGTAGGGCACTGGGGAGAGTTATAGAACGAAGAGATTTAGGGGTACAGGTTCATAGTTCCTTGAAAGTGGAATCACAGGTGGACAGAGTGGTGAAGAAGGAATTCAGCATGCTTAGTTTCATTGGTCAGAACATTGAATGCAGAAGTTGGGATGTCTTGTTAAAGTTGTACAAGACATTAGTAAGGCCACACTTGGAATACTGTGTACAGTTCTGGTCGCCCTATTGTAGAAAGGGTATTATTAAACTAGAAAGAGTGCAGAAAAGATTTAGTAGGATGCTACCAGGATTTGATCGTTTGTGTCATAAGAACAGGGTGGATATACTGGGACTTTTTTCTCTGGAGCGTAGGAGGCTGAGGGGTGATCTTATAGAGGTGTATAAAATAATGAGGGGCATAGATCAGCTAGATAGTCAAGATTTTTTCCCAAAGGTAGGGGAGTCTAAAACTAGAGGGCATAGATTTAAGGTGAGAGAGGAGAAATATAAAAGGGTGCAGAGGGACAATTTTTTAACAGAGGTTAGTGAGCGTCTGGAACAAGCTGCCTGAGGTGGTAGTAGAGATGGGTACAATTTTGGCTTTTAAAAAGCGTTTAAACAGTTATATGGGTAAGATGGGTACAGAGAGATATGGGCCAAACGTGGGCAATTGGGTCTAGCTTAGGGGTTTAAAAAAAGGGGCTGTTTCCATGCTGTAAACCTCTATGACTCTATGAACATTTGAGGGATGAAGTCTGCAACCAGGTGCTTGAACTTGCAGCGTACAAACAGTTTGCAGCATTTCTTTGAGCTTGCTTCATTGATATGGTACTGTAGTTCCTTGAAACAACTCCACAGCACCTATAAAGGAGCTTGCTGAAAACTACAAACCCCCAGCCAGCCATCCAGACAACGCAATAGGGGCCTGATCATGGCTGGAAGCACGTGTCATAACACTTCTGAGCCCACTAACTCCGCACGATCAGCTAGATCGTCAAAATCTTTTCCCAAAGATAGGGGAGTCTAAAACTAGGGGGCATAGATTTAAGATAGAGGGGAGATCAGCTAGATAGTCAAGATAAGGGTATGATTCAGGCTTTGGATTCAGAGACTCGGTGTAAAGTAACCTCATTTGCATGTGACACCAAGTTGGGAGGGGCAGTGCAATTGGAAAAGGTAGCTCAGTGGCCACAAAAGCAAAATGCTGCAGATGATGGAAATCTGACATTAAAGCAGAAAATGCTGGAAATAAAAAGTGAGCCTCGCAACCTGTGACAGAGAAGCAGATTGAACATTTCTGATGAAAGATCACACGCCTGAAACATTCACTCAGCTGCTACAAAGTGAATTAACTAAAATCAGTGCGTGGGCAATGAAATCTAATGCAGACACAGTGTTAAGTAACGGATTGACAATCTGAGTTCTTCTGCCTGGAGAGGAAATGTCAGAGATGTGATCTGAAGAGATATACAAGGTAGTAAATGGCAAAGGAATGATGAATCCCGCATAGTGCTTTTAAATTAAATTGTGGGAGCTGAACAAGCAGATACATTTGCAAATTTGCAAAAGGCAACTTGAAGACACTAAGGATGTTCTTCATTCAGGCAACACTTGGATTGAACGTTCCAATGAAATAGTAGAGATGAAAACCAAGGATGCATTTAAAAGAACAACTAGATGCTGCAACAGGGGGGTCATGTAGAGTGCTTCTGGATAGATGAGATAATATGGACTAAACACCTGGTCAATTATTATTTTGTGATCTCGAAACTAAACCAGAATTAGCCATGTTTCTGATATCATAGTTCATTATTGCCACAACACACTCTACCTCCTGCACTTTATATACAATGTTCCTCGGATTTATGCATTTGATTCTTCATTGAGGTGTTCCTCCTTCAATGAGCTTCAATACCAGGTGAGCTAATTTCTGTACCTAAACCCACCTGTAGCTTACCATTCCAATGAGTCTCATCTGACATCTAGTTTCCTCTCTACCACCAACCCCAATTATCTATTTGACTGATAGGTGTCAGTGTGCGTTGGGAATATAAATCAGCTCAGTGGGACTCTCTTCCTCTTTAATTTAATCAGCAAAACAAAATTTTGACATGCAGAACAATCCAGGTCAATTCAGCTGAATGCATAACCAGAAAAATATCACTTTCAATTGTGGATTGGTAAGTCATTAAACACGGCGGCACAGTGGTTAGCACAGCTGCCACACAGCGCCAGGGACCTGGGTTCTATTCCGGTCTTGGGTGACTGTCTGTGCGGAGTTTGTACGTTCTCCCCACGTGTGTGGGTTTCCTCCTGATGCTCCAGTTTCTCCCACAGTCCAAAGACGTGTAGGTGAGGCGGAATGGCCATGGGAAATGTGTAGGGTTATGGGGATAGGTTGGAAGCAGAGGCCTGGGTAAGATGTTCTTTTGGAGAGTCAACTCGATGGCTGAATGGTATCCTTCTGCACTGTAGAGATTCTCTGGATTCTATCCAGCGGACGTGCTAACAGTTACAGGCACCTGATATCATGGGTATTTGGTCATGATGTGGAGATGCCGGCGTTGGACTGGGGTAAACACAGTAAGAAGTTTAACAACACCAGGTTAAAGTCCAACAGGTTTATTTGGTAGCAAAAGCCACACAAGCTTTCGAAGCTCTAAGCCCCTTCTTCAGGTGAGTCACCTGAAGAAGGGGCTTAGAGCTTCGAAAGCTTGTGTGGCTTTTGCTACCAAATAAACCTGTTGGACTTTAACCTGGTGTTGTTAAACTTCTTACTGTATTTGGTCATGGCCAACCATCTTCAAAAAAGGTGGTGAACCTATTTGCTAATAATGCTACAAACTATGTTAACATACATGTTTGCATCACTTGTGTGGTAGAATTGTTATGTGAAACCTTTTATCTACTATAGTGAGTTAAAAACAAGATCTTCCCATCTTTGCTTCATGAGTATGCAGCACTTGCTAAATCAACACATACCTTTCTTAAATGGCCAGTCATTCCACCCCGCTTAATTTTATTTTTAAACTCGTGAAATTTAAACTCTCATGTATCTAAATTTAAATTGAATCTGCCTAAAACAACAGCATGTCATCAATCAAATTGTTCTTTAACCAGATATTGGGAAATAATTCCACTTGGAAAAAAAACCAAAGCAGCATTAATAAGCAATGTGCTTTAGCTGCCAAAACTACAAAGTTGTTGCCAGCTGTTACGCAAAGTAGTTTATTTTGCAATAGACAATTTTTCCTCAGAATCAAGGCGGTCAAGTTACAAGATGGAAATCAATTGATCTTTTTGACATTTCAGTTTAAGCCATTAGTTTTAAAAAATATTTCCAAGGATATGAAGTTCCCGGAACATCCTACGAATCAAACAAAACCAGGGGATGTCACTTGATAGCTGCAATGCCTATCCCCAATGAACATTAAATCTAAACATTTAATCTGAATTCAATGCATAAAATTTAACTCCAATGACAGAAGATCTTGCTAATGATACTATTAAAAATTTGAAATAAAAATGAATGCACTAAATTGACAAATACTACAATGCAGCTGAGGCAGTTTCAAATGTAGTTGGTTAATGCCTATTCTGACTATTAACCTGTAAATCCTGTGGATTAGAAAGTAATTTTCATATATTGTTTGCATTCAACATTTCATCTAAAATCTAAGCACTTTATGTTCTTTGAAATTAGCTGAACTTATTAATCATTTGCAGTTCAATATTCCAGTAGGCATTTCTTGTAAAAGAAGTTAATTTTCATTTTAAAGTAGCACTACTTGTGATTCTAATCAACACATTAAGGCTTCGAGATATTATGTAAACTGCAACATCCCTTTTCATCATAGAAACCCTACAGTACAGAAAGAGGTCATTCGGCCCAACAAGTCTGCACCAACCGCAATCCCACCCAGGCCCTACCCCCATATCCCTACATATTTGGGCAATATTCTCAGGGACAAAGGAGGGGAATTATGCTTAGAACCCAAGGGAATAGGGGAGATCCTAAATGAATACTTTGCATCGGTATTCACGAAGGAGAGGGGCATGTTAACCGGGAGTGTCTCGGAGGGAGGTGTTGACCCGTTAGAGAAAATCTCCATTACAAGAGAGGAAGTGTTAGGTTTTTTAGGGAACATTAAAACTGACAAAGCCCCAGGGCCTGATGGCATCTATCCTCGACTGCTCAGGGAGACGAGAGATGAAATTGCTGGGCCTCTGACGGAAATCTTTGTCGCTTCTTTGGACACGGGTGAGGTCCCTGAGGATTGGAGGATAGCAAATGTGGTCCCGTTGTTTAAGAAGGGTAGCAGGGATAACCCAGGAAATTATAGGCCGGTGAGCTTGACGTCTGTGGTAGGGAAGTTGTTGGAGAGGATTCTTAGAGACAGGATGTATGTGCATTTAGAAAAGAACAATCTCATTAGTGACAGACAGCATGGTTTTGTAAGAGGGAGGTCGTGCCTTACAAATTTGGTGGAGTTTTTTGAGGAAGTGACAAAAACGGTTGATGAAGGAAGGGCTGTGGATGTCGTCTATATGGATTTCAGTAAGGCATTTGACAAAGTCCCACATGGCAGGTTGGTTAAGAAGGTTAAGGCTCATGGGATACAAGGAGAAGTGGCTAGATGGGTGGAGAACTGGCTTGACGATAGGAGACAGAGGGTAGTGATCGAAGGGTCTTTTTCCGGCTGGAGGTCTGTGACCAGTGGTGTTCCGCAGGGCTCTGTACTGGGACCTCTGCTATTTGTGATATATATAAATGATTTGGAAGAAGGTGTAACTGGTGTAATCAGCAAGTTTGCGGATGACACGAAGATGGCTGGACTTGCGGATAGCGAAGAGCATTGTCGGGCAATACAGCAGGATATAGATAGGCTGGAAAATTGGGCGGAGAGGTGGCAGATGGAGTTTAATCTGGATAAATGCGAAGTGATGCATTTTGGAAGAAATAATGTAGGGAGGAGTTATACAATAAATGGCAGAGTCATCAGGAGTATAGAAACACAGAGGGACCTAGGTGTGCAAGTCCACAAATCCTTGAAGGTGGCAACACAGGTGGAGGTGGTGGTGAAGAAGGCATATGGTATGCTTTCCTTTATAGGATGGGGTATAGAGTATAAAAGCTGGAGTCTGATGATGCAGCTGTATAGAACGCTGGTTAGGCCACATTTGGAGTACTGCATCCAGTTCTGGTCGCCGCACTACCAGAAGGACGTGGAGGCGTTAGAGAGAGTGCAGAGAAGGTTTACCAGGATGTTGCCTGGTATGGAGGGTCTTAGCTATGAGGAGAGATTGGGTAGACTGGGGTTGTTCTCCTTGGAAAGACGGAGAATGAGGGGAGATCTAATAGAGGTGTACAAGATTATGAAGGGTATAGACAGGGTGAACGGTGGGAAGCTTTTTCCCAGGTTGGAGGTGACGAACACGAGGGGTCACGGGCTCAAGGTGAGAGGGGCGAAGTATAACTCAGATATCAGAGGGACGTTTTTTACACAGAGGGTGGTGGGGGCCTGGAATGCGCTGCCAAGTAGGGTGGTGGAGGCAGGCACGCTGACATCGTTTAAGACTTACCTGGATAGTCACATGAGCAGCCTGGGAATGGAGGGATACAAACGATTGGTCTAGTTGGACCAAGGAGCGGCACAGGCTTGGAGGGCCGAAGGGCCTGTTTCCTGTGCTGTACTGTTCTTTGTATTCCACTGAACACAGTCAACAGAAAGATCACCATATACCATCAGATAATGGAATCAAGTTAATCAGGCGCTTCATTCAATCCTTGCATGGTCACAAATTTATTAACAAATGGGAAGCAATCTGAAATGTTCATCATCTGAATGGTTTGATATGATCAATTTGACAGACCAAAGCAAACACACAAAAAAACATTGATCATGTATGATGCTATAAGAATGCTAGGTCACAAGAAACTATTCAAAATATAATTTTCTTGGACTTCTGTATGAATTCACATTCAGCCTAACGTCGGTAGTCAGGAAGTTGCTAGAGTCCATTATCAAGGATTTCATGGCACAGCATATGAAAAGCAACGGTATAATCAGGCAACAGGCATGGATTTATAAAAGGGAAATCATGCTTGACAAATCTGCTGGAATTCTTTGAGCACGCAACCAGTAGACTTGACCAGGGAGAACCGGTGGATGTGGTTTGTCTAGACTTTCAGAAGGCTTTTGACAAGGTCTCACATAGCAGACTACTGTGTAAAGTCTAAAAATCTACTTAAGTGAAATAAAATCCTTTTTACCGTTTCATACAGGAACAAGAGACTGTCCTTCACTTCGCTACATTCCTAAAGTTCAAGTGAAAACAGCCAATAATATAAAATATTTCTGCAATTTGACCTGCTAAAGACAGAAAGGCAAGTACCCTTGCCTGGAAGACCTCCATTTTTAGCTTATCTACAAACAGCTTGTGGAACTAGCCAGATTCTGCAGAACCACATGGAATGGAGGCATTACAGTATTCACACTGGACAAAGTGTATACCTGAAGCAAAGAATGGCGAACATTCCAGCTGATCTAAAAGCAACCAGAGCACATTTTATTTTCAAAAGAAAAGTTAACAACCTTGATTCAAACTAATCGCATGTCTTTCAACATACCATCCAAAATTTAAGCTATTACAAAGAATCAAAATCAACTTGCACATTTTGATTTTCCTGTCCATCTTATTACAAATATGAGATTTATAAGATTGCTATTTTCAGGACTGTCTCTTGAATCTAGGTTAAAATAACCATCTGACCTCTTCTGATGTCTGCCTAACAACAGGCCCAGTTCACGTGGCTATTAATTTTTAAAGGAAGGCTCAGGTTGTTTTGCTGGGAAGAAGATGCAAATTGTTCAGACTTGGAGGCAATGGCAACATAATCTGTGCTTTTAGTGGTTAGGCTAGTCCTAGAAAGGTGCTGGGAATTTCGGGTTTTCAACAATTATACTTAAAACCATCCATTTACTTCAAAGATAGAATAGAATTGGAAATTTAATAATAGATAATCGATATTTCTACCTGGATACAAGGTCCATGTGATTCACACTGCCATGGAGAATGGCTTTGCGAGGAGAAGGGTTTCTAAAATATCCCTGAAACTTGCAAACAAATTTGTCTGTCAGGATCTGGGAGAGAGGGAGCAACTGGAAGCTAACACACTGTGATTCACCATGCAGGAAAGCATGTTGAAGCTCATGATCAAATTTGTGAGGACTGAAAATGAGACTGAAAGATTTGCCTCACTTGCATAGTCGGAGAATCTTCAGGAAAAACTCACTGTGAAAAACTGTTCTGGGGTTAAAAGTTACCAGACTGGGAAAGAAAAAGGAAGTAAACCCTCGGCAGCAATTAATACCTTTGGACTGGGTCCAGGAAAATCAAATGACTACTTAAGCACAATTTTGAGTATAACTATGAAGTGAGGTTTTCAGTTGTGCTAAAAGTAAAAAGGGAAAGTCTGTTCTCTAGTTTAAAGTCTAAGTTAACTTAAAAAAAAATGTTCAGTCAAAAGTGCTTCTGGTATTTGTTCCAGTACAAGTCTTAAAAATGTGAAATCTCGTTGAGTAATCCTTTCAGCTATAAACTGGAAGTATGATTTTTTTTAAGTCATCGATCTCTATGGGGATTGTAACAATTTTGAAATTGGCCAGAAAAGAACCAACTGTATTGAAAGAAATCGGTCTTCGGCAGGTTAATTGAGAAGCCTGGGGAGACTCCTTTAATATAATTCCAAATGTATACTGCCAGTGAAAATAGTTCCTAAATGCATTTAATCCCATCCTATACTGAATGCCTTTTGTCCTTAGTTTTAAATGTACATGTTTAGGAGATGAATTTCTGCTGGAACACATTGACAGTGCAAGTGCATTTGCCTCGTTACACTTTTGCTTCCAGTAACACAGGAATCTCAGAGTTTTTCATAGACTTTATTTATAAACAGCTAGTGCAATCTCTGTCCAATTTTCATCAGGCACTGGAAACATGGAGGGGGTGGCGGGCAGTTGGGCACATGAGAAGTGATTTTTTTTGCAGGTATATAAAAATGCTGGCGCATTCCTTCAAAAAACTACACCTATATTTTCTGCTGTGAGCAAACTGATTAACTCTATTCACTTTGCTGTGTGTTGTGCTAAGATGAGGCAAAAATTGGTCAATGCTCCCAAAAGGAGGGCAACTCCCTTTAATGGGCATGACTGGAGAGAGAGGCTGGTAAAGCTGCAGTGATGATTACCTGGGAAGAGGTGGCCAAGCAAGCGATTGGCATTAAAAATATTCTCAGACAAGAATGAAAGGCCAAGCTTTGAAAAGGTTTGTCAAAGTATGTGCTGGTTGTGCTTAACATTTTAAAGTGCACTGCAGCATATTGGCATGTGGAAATTTCCCTTCAAACAGCTGCACAGCCACCATCCCCCCCATACACCCTTTGCCTTTTTCCAATATGAACACAGAACAATACAAATTCAAGCACACCAGCTATTTTCCTTCTAAATCTCTTGCTGATGCCGAGTGTGTCCCTCAGTACTGTACTCTCTCAGGTTCCACTTGTTTGCCATACATTCTTGTGATTTCACTTAATTAAGCTGTGGAAAGCCTCAGAAACCAGTCAACATTTCATCAATGTCTTCACGATTGCAGGAAAAAGGAAGGTCAAGGTGGAAAGGAGAAGGTGAAAACTACACCTGCTTGCTTCCACCACCCTCCAAATTTCTACTTAGTGATTTTTATGGCAGGTGTCTTTGGAAGTGGAAACAAATCTCCAAAGATGTCCACAAATGAGCGGAAGCTGCCCCTGCTCATTCTGAGGAAAAAGTGCTTCCAACTGACTGAGTGAAGGGTCAACTCTCTGATAACCCCTCCCATTGCATTCTGAACCATGACTCTATGATTGATTAACAATGCATGATTTCTTAAGGGCTGATAATATCTCCACCAATTAGTTGTTGGCCATTGTTCTTGCAGCATCCTCAGTTTCTGTTTCTGATTTCCACAATTTGCAGTCTCAAGCTCTTTTATTTGAGCTGTAGATTCTGCATGTCATCCATTATCAAGTGCTACAAATGAGCGACATCAATATTATATTACTCCGTGTCTCTCATTGTGTGGTGGAGGGTTGACAGAGTCCTGTGCACATACGTGCTTTGAAGCATGCTCAAAGCTTTACTGTGGACCTTAAATGTCGAACAATTGTGGCTTCACACGGCACTTACTGCCTGTCCGTAAAAGTTGCTTCCATTTTTTAAGTAATGTTTTTATGTCAACATTTATAATTTAATAATTCCCAGCTAACCATTTATAATAGGAATTAATTTAATGGTTCTAAATTAATTTTAATTTTGCACATCAATATATGATGCTAATTATTCTAACCGGCCCACTTTGTCCTGATATTGGTTCTGGGCCCACTGGCCTGGTTCTCCCATACTCACAGGCGAGTCCTGCCTGCTGCCTTTTCCACTGAAATTACTCTTTTGTTGCCTAAATCCCACCTTCCCTTTCAGGGGCTCATTATTTTCTGAAAATGATCATTATGGCCTTCTGAAATGTTTCCTCACCTGACCTTGCCTCATTTTATTGAAGTTGATTTTTAAAAACTGTTAAAACTTACCTCCCCATTCACCCCAGTCTCAGCTTGTTCTGCCCTACCTCTGGTTACCACTGGCTATAAATGGATTGTTCCCTCGGATGTTGAAGAGATTGGGGGGGGGGGGATAGCAGACGCTCTGAGGATTATTTTCCGATCTTCTCTAGACAAAGGTGAGGTGTTGAAGGACTGGAGGAATGCAAATGTTGTTCCCTTGTTTAAAAAGGGTACAAAGGAATTGCCAAACAATTGTATGCCGGTCAGCCATACTTCAGTGGTGGTAAAATTGTTAGAATCAATACTGAGAGATTGGATAAACTGTCACTTCGAAAGACACGGACCAATCAGAAATAAGTCAGCATGGTTTTGTTAAGGGAAGGTCGTGCCTTACAAATTTGATTGAAATCTTTGTGGAAGTGACAAGGAGGATCAATGAGGGTAGTGCAGTAGATGTTGCCCACGTGGATTTTAGTAAGTCATTTGACAAGGTCCCACATGGCAGACTGGTCAAAAAGATAAAAGCCCTTGGGATATAGGGTCATGAGGCAAATTGGATCTAAAGTTGGCTTAATAACAGAAACAAAGGGTAATGGTCAATGGCTGCCCTTGCAAATGAAAAGCTGTTTCAAGTGGTGTTCACAGTAAGAAGTTTAACAACACCAGGTTAAAGTCCAACAGGTTTATTTGGTAGCAAAAGCCACACAAGCTTTCGGAGCTCCAATCCCCTTCTTCAGGTGAGTGGGAATTCTGTTCACAAACAGAGCATATAAAGACACAAACTCAATTTACATGAATAATGGTTGGAATGCGAATACTTATGACTAATCAAGTCTTTAAGAAACAAAACAACGTGAGTGGAGAGAGCATCAAGGCAGGCTAAAAAGATGTGTATTGTCTCCAGACAAGACAGCCAGTGAAACTCTGTGGGGGTTACAAATAGTGTGACATGAACCCAATATCCCGGTTGAGGCCATCCTCGTGTGTGCGGAACTTGGCTATCAGTTTCTGCTCAGCGACTCTGCGCCGTCGTGTGTCACGAAGGCCGCCTTGGAGAACGCTTACCCGAATATCAGAGGCCGAATGCCCGTGACCGCTGAAGTGCTCCCCAACAGGAAGAGAACAGTCTTGCCTGGTGATTGTCGAGCGGTGTTCATTCATCCGTTGTCGCAGCGTCTGCATAGTTTCCCCAATGTACCATGCCTCGGGACATCCTTTCTGCATCCCGAAGATACACAAGGCAAACACACCCAGCCGTCCCATCGTATCGGGCAATGGGACCCTGTGCGAGAACCTCTCATAGAATCATAGAAACCCTACAGTGCAGAAGGAGGCCATTCGGCCCATCGAGTCTGCACCGACCACAATCCCACCCAGGCCCTACCCGCTAATCCCTCCGGCTATGTCGAGGGCATCCTGAAACCCATTGTACAAAGAACCCCCAGCTTTTGTCGCGACACGACGGACTTCCTACAGAAACTCGGCACACATGGAGCAGTTGAACCAGGAGCGCTCCTCGTCACAATGGATGTCTCGGCACTCTACACCAGCATCCCCCATGACGATGGCATTGCTGCAACGGCCTCAGTGCTCAGCGCCAACAACTGCCAGTTTCCTGATGCAATTTTACATCTCATCCGCTTCATCCTGGACCACAATATCTTCACCTTCAACAACCAGTTCTTCATCCAGACACACGGAACAGCCATGGGGACCAAATTCGCACCTCAATATGCCAACATCTTCATGCACAGGTTCGAACAAGACTTCTTCACCGCACGGGACCTTCAACCGATGCTATACACTAGATACATCGATGACATTTTCTTCCTTTGGACTCATGGTGAACAATCACTGAAACAACTCTATGATGACATCAACAAGTTCCATCCCACCATCAGACTCACCATAGACTACTCCCCGGAATCGGTTGCATTCGTGGACACACGCGTCTCCATGAAGGACGGTCACCTCAGCACCTCACTGTACCGCAAGCCCACGGATAACCTCACGATGCTCCACTTCTCCAGCTTCCACCCTAAACACGTTAAAGAAGCCATCTCCTACGGACAAGCCCTCCGTATACACAGGAGCTACTCGGATGAGGAGGATCGCAACAGACACCTCCAGATGCTGAAAGATGCTCTCATAAGAACAGGATATGGTGCTCGACTCATTGATCAACAGTTCCAACGCGCCACAGCGAAAAACCGCACCGACCTCCTCAGAAGACAAACACGGGACACAGTGGACAGAGTACCCTTCGTTGTCCAGTACTTCCCCGGAGCGGAGAAGCTACGGCATCTCCTCCGGAGCCTTCAACATGTCATTGATGAAGACGAACATCTCGCCAAGGCCATCCCCACACCCCCACTTCTTGCCTTCAAACAACCGCACATCCTCAAACAGACCATTGTCCGCAGCTAACTACCCAGCCTTCAGGAGAACAGTGACCATGACACCACACAACCCTGCCACAGCAACCTCTGCAAGACGTACCGGATCATCGACACAGATGCCATCATCTCACGTGAGAACACCATCCACCAGGTACACGGTACATACTCTTGCAACTCGGCCAACGTTGTCTACCTGATACGCTGCAAGAAAGGATGTCCCGAGGCATGGTACATTGGGGAAACTATGCAGACGCTGCGACAATGGATGAATGAACACCGCTCGACAATCACCAGGCAAGACTGTTCTCTTCCTGTTGGGGAGCACTTCAGCGGTCACGGGCATTCGGCCTCTGATATTCGGGTAAGCGTTCTCCAAGGCGGCCTTCGCGACACACGACGGCGCAGAGTCGCTGAGCAGAAACTGATAGCCAAGTTCCACACACACGAGGACGGCCTCAACCGGGATATTGGGTTCATGTCACACTATTTGTAACCCCCCCAGAGTTTCACTGGCTGTCTTGTCTGGAGACAATACACATCTTTTTAGCCTGTCTTGATGCTCTCTCCACTCACGTTGTTTTGTTTCTTAAAGACTTGATTAGTTGTAAGTATTCGCATTCCAACCATTATTCATGTAAATTGAGTTTGTGTCTTTATATGCTCTGTTTGTGAACAGAATTCCCACTCACCTGAAGAAGGGGCTTGGAGCTCCGAAAGCTTGTGTGGCTTTTGCTACCAAATAAACCTGTTGGACTTTAACCTGGTGTTGTTAAACTTCTGACTGTGTTTACCCCAGTCCAACGCCGGCATCTCCACATCAAGTGGTGTTCCACAGGGCTCGGTTTCGGGACCCCTGCTGTTTGTTTTATATATTAACGATTTGGACTTGAACATGGGGGGGGGGGGGGGGGGTGGAATGACTGTGAAATTAGCAGATGACTGGCTGTGTAGTGGATAGGGTGAGACAATAGTTGTAAGCTCTAACATGATATAGATGGGTTGGTGCAGTGGGCAGGAAAGTTGTAGATGGAGTTCAACTCTGATAAGTGTGAGGTAATGCATTTAGGGAGGTCAAACAGCAAATAGGAATACACAATTAACAGGAATATACTGAGAGTGGTGGATGAAGTCAGAGGTCTTGGAGTTCAAGTGCATAGGTCCCTGAAGGTAGCAGTACAAGCAGATACAGTTTAAAAAAAAATATGGAATGTCCTCCTTCATTGGCAGAGGTATAAAATACAAAAGTAAGGGTATAATGACAAAACTGTATCAGGCATTGCTGAGGCCACAACTGGGGCATTGTGTGAAGTTCAGCACATTCCAGATTTTAGCTCCTCGCTTCATGAAAATGTTTTCCCTTGTGCCCCTACTGTGTAGTAATTCAGGCAAACTCATTTCCCGTCAATAACAATATTTATTGCACACCAAAGGAAAAAGCTGCTTCCGCAGCTAACAGTCAGGTAATCTTCACTTCGGGTATAACTCAGGTTCGGATAAAGTAACAGGTTTAAAACCTGCCCACTGGCTGGTTCACATTGGACGAGTCTCTGCTTGCTCAGTAAGGCAGCTCATACTCCACAAAGCCCACAGGTAGATCTATTGATGATCCCCATGGCCACATGATCATCATAACACACAGCTTCTTTTGCTAATTACCTTAAATCTATGCCCTCCCGCCAGTGGGAACAATTTTTCTGTCCAGACCCCTCATGATTTTGAATTTCTCTCACAAATCTCCTCTTAATCTCATTGTGTTGAAAGTGATGCAGGCACTTGGTGTGATCTTTCCTGATGGTACCCCTTCGACTGCCGCCACAAAATATTTTTGAAAAATGATCACAATCATTCTGCCATGCTGCTGTGATTTACATCCTGCTCTCCCTTATCCAAATTATTCCCCACTCCACCCCCATTCATAAATTATCATCCACACCCCACCTAGTCATTCAAGTTCTGAAAGCACTGACAGGTACTCTTCTCTGACTTCATTGGTTCTGGAAATTTTGTGACATACTTGTGAACACACCTTTTGTTTCTTTTTACCTGTCCCATTCCCCTCCTTTCAGTCACGCACCCTTCATCAGTTTTATCACTCCCGACTTCCACCCTATCACCGACCTTCACTTTTGCTCTTCCTCCCACCCCAAACCTCGCTTCACTTGTATAAAACCTACTAAACTCCCAAGTTCTGCTAAAAGGCCATCGACTTGAAACATTAACTCATTAATTCACTCCGCAGATGTTTCATGACCTGCTGAGTATTTTCTGCTTTTATTTCAGAATGATAGCATCTGATATCTTTCCTTTTTAAAAAAATATTGTTGTATTTGTTCACAACCCTTCCCAAGTGAGACTACTGGGATTTCACCTGTGCTCCACCAGTTTCACCTATAACAGAACAGAGTAACTTGAGTGAAACACAACAGAACGTATTCTTTATTGATTGATAAATGCCTGGTGGTTTGCCTATTGCTCCACAAATTATGGATTCACTGGTCCGTATTCATTGATTTATCCACGTGGTTATTTTATTGGTATACAGTGCTTTATTGACTTATTAGTACGCTGGTGCCCATTGCTCTGAACTTCCTCATTTATTGATTTGCCTGCTTTTCCATTGATCTTTTAAATCTTGGGTTTACCAAATGCTTTTTAATTTTTTGAATTTGCTCACCGATCTATCAAGTTATTGATTCAATGGTGGCTGGTGCTGTATTAATTCATTAATTTTCTGGTGCCTGCTTAGCATTGCTGGAATGTTTATTAATGACCTTTATGAATTAGTGATCATACATGTCATTTGGTCGTTAAGTTATTCTGCACTGTAACAATAACAAGATCTTGTAGCATAGGTTTCCTATTTCATTTCCTTAATTTTTAATCATATCATTATAGGGTCAACTTAGGTCATCCACTGTTTTGCAGTGAGCTGTCGTTGCATTCTTTCTGAGCACGGAGACAATTTTCTTCAAACATACACAGTACTTCACTCCCTGGGAATACATGGAGGGCATTGAACTGGCTGCAATTATACATCCCACCTGATTTGCCGTACCATTGATGGCAATTGAAATGAAAATTGAATATGATGTGTAAAGGGCAGACAATTCAATGTCAGCAGCTTTGTACCATTATAAACCATAGAAATTACACACCTTGGGCAGAATTCTACCCACCCTCCAGCAGGGTGGAGGCCTGTAAAATATAGCAGATGGCCTTCATTCTTAATTACGTACCTGCCCACTCCCAATTGCTAATGAAGTATAAGCAGCTAGGGGCTAAATTAGAAAGTAGAACCACACACAAAGATAATAATCTCGAGAATTGTACCTGAGCACGACTGAGAACTCTCGTGTTCGAAATTAAGAATTCAGACCTTAAGAGCTTTTAATGAGAAGGGTTTTATACCTTGAAATCCTGCAGCGGGCAAGAAGTTTCCGCTGCTTGAGGAGTCTAGAACCAGGGGACACAATTTCAAAATAAGGAGGAAGCTACTCAGGACCAAGATAAGGAGACTTTGGGGCCGATTTTACCAAATCGGACTAAGTGCCGGGTGCGGCCGTAAATCAGATCCGCGACCGGCAGCCGCGCTCCAGCGCCCCCATACGCCTTTTTTCGGCGCGGGTCTAGTGGACGGGGCCTAGCGTATTTGCATCTATCGGAGCGCCGAACTGCGCATGCACAGTTCGGGAACAAAGAACAATACAGCAGGAACAGGCCCTTTGGCCCTCCAAGCCCACGCCGCTCCCAGGTCCAAACTAGACCATTCTTTTGTATCCCTCCAAACCCACTCCGTTCATGTGGCTATCTAGATAAGTCTTAAACATTCCCAGTGTGTCTGCCTCCACCACCTCGCCCGGCAGCGCATTCCAGGCCCCCACCACCCTCTGTGTAAAATACGTCCTTCTGATATCCGTGTTAAAACACCCCCCCCCCCCCCCCCCCACCCCCCACCTTCCACCCCCTCACCTTGAACCTATGACCCCTCGTGAACGTCACCACCGATCTGGGAAAAAGCTTCCCACCGTTCACCCTATCTATGCCTTTCATAATTTTATACACCTCTATTAGGTCACCCCTCATCCTCCGTCTTTCCAGTGAGAACAACTCCAGTTTACCCAATATCTTCTCATAACTAAGCCCTTCCATACCAGGCAACGTCCTAGGAAGAATCCGACAGAACGTGCCTGGGCACAAAACAAAAAGCAGAGAGAGCCTCTCTGCCGTTCATCCTCTGGTCGGGGGGGAGGGGGATGGGCGTGACTTATTCCCTGGCAGTGGGGGGGGGGGGGGGGGGGGGGGGGGGGTGATGGATCATTCTCTTGGGGGTGGAGGGGTGGTGTGACGTCTCATCCTCTGGTCGGGGGAGGGGGGGGGGGGGGTTCCGCTGCCTGTCTGCAGCCGATCCCTCCTGGCACCATCACTGGTACACTACCAGCCTCAGATTACACTTCTCTGCAGGTGCGAGAGAGCGGGAGAGATGGCTGTGGCTGGTAGTGTACCAGTGAATGATCCATCACATCCACCCCCCCCCCCCCCAGGGGATGATACGTCACCCCCCCCTCTCCTCCCCCCTGGGGATGATCCATCACACCCCCTTCTCCTGCCTCCCCCCCGGGGATGAGATGTCACACCCCCCTCCCCTCCCAGCCCCCCAGGGGATGATCCATCACACCCTCTCTCCTCTTCTCCCCCCCCGCGATGAGACGTCACACCTCATCCCAGGGAATGATATGTCACACCCCCGCTCCACCCCCCCCGGGGATGATAAGTCACACCCCCTCCCCTCCCACTCCCCTCCCGGGGATGATCTGTCACACATCATCTCCTGGGGGGGGAGGGAGGGGGTGTGATGGATCATCCCCTGGGGGGGGGGGGGGGGGGGGGGGCTGGGGGGGGGGAGAGGGGGTGTGACATATCATCCCCTGGGGGGGGAGGGAGGGGAAGTCACCCCCCCCCCCCAACTAGGGGATAAGTCACACCCCCTCCCCTCCCAGCCCCCCCCTCAAGAGGGCGATGTGGGCCCGCCCCCTCTCCTCATCTCTCTCCCTTCCCCCCCCCCCCCTCTCCTCATCTCTCTCCCTTCCCCCCCCCCCCTCTCCTCATCTCTCTCCCTTCCCCGCCCCCCAGAGTCCCAACTGGGCCCGCCCCCCCCTCCTCTGGCAGACGCCAGCGGACCTGTGTGAAGCCCGGTCACTTCCGCCGTGGCTCGAAGTCAGTGTCCAGGAACGTGCTGCAGGCTGCCGAAGGACTGAAGGTGAGCGGGAAGGATGGTGGAGGGAGACCACGATCGAGGTAGGTTAGGGGTGTGCTCTGCGGCGGGGGCCTGCCTCCCAGAAGGGTCCGGGTCCTGGGGGGCGGTACCTCCCAGAGGGGTCCGATCCCGGGGGAGGGGGAGGGGTCTGCCGTGGTGGTTAGAGGGGGTGTCCGCGAAGGGTGGGCCTCGGCGATTCCCCTGCCGAATAAAAGTACAAGTTGGACTTTTATTTATCAGGTCGGTAAAGGCGCGGACGTGAATTGGGCTGAGCACTGATAAAGGGGGCATTGACGGTAATGTTGGGCGCGCACCAGAACGGCGCCCGAATCGGCCGTTGGTAAAGGCGCGATCCGCTAGGAATCGGGTGCAGATCGCGGCATAGGCCCGACGCCCAACTTTACCTTTCGGGCACGATGTTTTGGTAAAGTCGGGCCCTTTGTTTTATTCAGAGGCTGTCAATCTTTGGAATTCTCTCTCAGGGAGATGTGGAAGCTCAGTCAATGAGTATGTTTAAAGCAGCGATTGACAGATTTTGAAATACCAATGACCTAAAGGGATATGGGGATAGTGGGGGAAAAAGGTATTGAAGTGGATGATCAACCATGATTTTACTGAATGGTGAAATAGGTACAAGAATGGCCTACTCCTCCTGCTCCTACATTCCTATAATGTGATAGAATCTCACGTTCAATTCGAAGTGAGTATTTTGGGACTGAAACTAGTCTCTAAAAGTTAAATGATGTAATTGCATAGGTATGAAGATAAGGTTGGCTACAGGTGATAGATAAGCAGTGGTCGGTGATGCACTATCAATCAAGCAAAGACTAGTTTGTATGCTAGAACAAATAAGCTTTTATTAGCAAAAGACTTGGAGCACACCCATGCCGATGAACTGGTCCAGAGACTGAGGCGGGGGTGGGGAGCAGTCAATTTATACCTGGACCAGGGGAGAGGAGTCCCAGGCCGGGCCGGCAGGGGCATGTCCAGGCATGTCACACACGCACACAGGCAATAAGCTTAACAGTGGTTTACCACATTCACCCCCTGCTTTTTAAAAAAGAGTTCGGTAGGGGTGAGGTGGGTGGAACGATATTTACAGAATTACAAATTTACAAACTTGGGTCTCTCTGGGGGCTTGATCTGCCGCTGCGACCGCCGTAGTGCCAGTTGTGGTGTTGGTTCAGGCGCCAGGCTGTAGTCGCTCGAGTCGTCTGTAGTCCCTTCCGATTGTCGGGTGTGTGGTGGCGGCTCCTGGGGCTCAGGCATGCTGTATACGGGGGTTGGGGGTGTGGGGTTGTCGGTCGTCGTGGTCCCTGGGGCACTTGCGGGTACCAGGTCTCGAATAGAGACCGTGTCCTTCCGCCGGTCGGGGTACACCATATAGGCGTATTGGGGGTTGGCGTGGAGGAGTTGGACCCTTTCGACCAGGGGGTCCCACTTATGGGTCCTCACGTGCTTCCAGAGCAGGACAGGGCCTGAGGACGTCAGCCACAGTGGTAGTGAGGTCCCCGAGGAGGACTTTCTGGGGAAAACAAACATTCTTTTGTGAGGGGTAGCATTGGTAGCTTTGCAAAGGAGTGATCTAATAGAGTGTAGTGCATCAGGGAGGACCTCTTGCCAGCGGGTGACTGGAAGACCTTTAGACCTCAGAGCTAGTAAAACGGCCTTCCAGACTGTCGCGTTTTCCCCCTCTACCTGTCCGTTCCCCCTGGGGTTGTAGCTGGTGGTCCTACTCGAGGCTATGCCTTTGGAGAGCAGGTACTGTCGCAGCTCATCACTCATAAAGGAGGATCCCCGGTCGCTATGGATATAGCTAGGGAAACCGAATAGGGTGAAGAGGCCGTGCAGGGCCCTGACGACCATGGCCGAGGTCATATCCGGACAGGAAATAGCGAAGGGGAAACGTGAATATTTGTCAATGACGTTGAGGAAGTATATGTTGCGGTCAGAAGAGGGGAGGGGACCTTTGGAGTCGACGCTTAGGCATTCGAAAGGACGGGTGGCCTTTATGAGGTGTGCTCTGTCTGGCCGACAGAAGTGCGGCTTGCACTCTGCGCAGACCTGGCAGTGTCTGGTTATAGACCTGACTTCCTCAATGGAGTAGGGCAGGTTATGGGCTTTAATGAAGTGAAAAAAACCTGGTGACCCGGGTGGCAGAGGTCGTTGTGGAGAGTCTGCAATTGGTCTATTTGTGCACTGGCACATATTCCCCAGGACAGGGCATCTGGGGGCTCATTGAGTTTCCCGGGCCGGTATAAGATGTCGTAATTGTAGGTGGAAAGCTCGATTCTCCACCTCAATATTTTATCATTTTTGATCTTGCCCCACTGCGTGTTATTAAACATGAATGCAACTGACTGCTGGTCCGTGAGTAGGGTGAATCGTTTACCAGCTAAGTAGTGGCGCCAGTGCCGTACAGCTTCCACTATGGCTTGGGCCTCCTTTTCGACAGAGGAGTGTCGAATTTCAGGGCCCTGGAGGGTTCGTGAGAAGGCAGCCACGGGTCTGCCCGCCTGGTTAAGGGTGGCAGCTAGGGCGAAGTCAGATGCATTGCTCTCCACCTGGAACTGGATGGATTCATCTACAGCGTGCATCGTGGCGTTCACGATGTCTGCTTTGATGCGGTCGAAGGCCAGGCGGGCCTCTGCCGTCAGGGGAAAAGAGGTGGATTTGATGAGCAGACAGGCTTTATCTGCATAATTGGGGACCCACTGGGCGTAATACGAGAAGAAGCCCAGGCATCTCCTCAGTGCTTTGAGGCTGGTGGGGAGGGGGAGTTCCAGGAGGGGATGCATGCGGTCGGGATTGGGACCGATGACCCCGTTTTCCACAACACAACCAAGGATGGCGAGGCGGCGTGTGCGGAATACGCACTTCTTCTTATTATAAGTCAGATTTAGGAGTGTGGCGGTGTGGAGGTTGGCATCGTGGTCCTGCTGATCATGGCCGCAGATGGTGACGTTATCCAGGTACTGGGAAGGTGGCCCGCAGCCCGTCCTGGTCCACCATTCGGTCCATCTCATGCTGGAAAACCGAGACCCTGTTGGTGACGCCGAAGGGGACCCTCAGGAAGTGATAGAGGCGGCCATCCGCCTCGAAGGCAGTATATTGGTGGTCTTCCGGGCGGATAGGGAGCTGGTGGTATGCAGATTTTAAGTCGATGGTGGAGAACACCCGATATTGCGCAATCTGATTAACCATGTCAGATATGCGGGGAAGGGGGTACGCGTCCAGCTGCGTGTAGCGGTTAATGGTCTGACTGTAGTCAATGACCATGCGATGTTTCTCCCCAGTCTTAACTACCACTACTTGGGCTCTTCAGGGGCTGGTACTGGCCTCAATGATCCCCTCCCCCAGGAGCCATTGTACTTCGGACCTGATAAAAATTCAGTCTCCAGCACTGTACCGTCTGCTCTTGGTGGCGATGGGCTTGTAGTCGGGGGTGAGATTTTCAAACAGTGAGGGAGGGGCGACTTTAAGGGTCGAGAGGCTGCAGGTGGTGCGTGGTGGGCAATCTAAGAACTGCTGATTGCAAACGGAGAGCGGGGGAAAAGGCCCATTATACTCCATGGTGACGCTCTTAAGGTGACACAGGAAATCTAGCCCCAGGAGTACGGCAGCGCAGAGTTGTGGCAGCACGAGGAGCCTGAAATTTTTGTACACCGTGCCCCGTACAGTCAGGATCGCCATGCAGTACCTGAGGACATCCACCGAGTGGGACTTTGAAGCCATGGAGATAGTTTGCTTCACTGGCAGTACTAAAAGGGCGTAGCGACTCACTGTGTTAGGGTGAATAAAGCTCTCCATACTCCCATAGTCAAATAAACAGTTTATAGTGCGACCGTTTACCTCGATGTCCATCATGGACCTGGCAAGTTGGTGAGGCCTGGATTGGTCCAGCGTAATCGAAGACACCGTTGGATTTTGCGATGCGGCTGACGGCGTCCAAGATGGCGGCCCGCACGGCTCACACGCGGCTGAAGGCGTCCAAGATGGCGGCCCCCACGGCTCACGGCACCCAAGATGGTGGCCCCCGCGGGTCACATGCGGCGCTACTGGGCTTGGAGGTCAATTTTGCCCTGCATACCTTCACGTAATGGCCCTTCTTTCCACACCCGGAGCAGATCGCATCCTTCGCCGTGCAGCATTGTCGGGGGTGCTTCCCCAGGCTGCAGAAGTAGCACTTCGGGCCTCCGGAGACTGCCGCAGCAGTCGGGTCATTGGTGGGACGTGGCGTGGCGTAGGCCTGCGGCCCTCCCGAGTACAGAGGTGGCGGCGACCGCGGTGTCCACGATGCGCCCCCGTGGTCGGGGGTATAGGCCTTGAGATTACGGAAGGCCACCTCCAAAGAGTCGTCAAGCACCACAGTCTTTTGTAGGTCCAGCCCACCCTGTTCCAGCAGTCGTTGTCGGATATAGTTTGACCTGTGACATAGGCATCACTGATTAAGTCCTCAGTGCTTTGGGTGGCTGTTACGGCCTTGCAGTTGCAGGCCCTGCCAAGTGCTCACAACGCACGCAGGAATTGATCGCCCGATTCTCCTGGTTGTTGTCTGCGAGTAGCCAGAAGATGTCTGGCATAGATTTCATTAGACTGTTTGTTGTACTGGCCTTTTAAAAGTTCGATCGCGTCCTTGTAAGTTTCAGCGTCTCTAATCATCGAGAATACTTGATCGCTTACCCGGGCGTGGAGCACGTGTCGCTTGTCGGTTTCGGTCCGGACAACGGAGGCGGAGGCGGTGAGGAAAGTTTCGAAACATCGCAGCCAGTGATCGAAGCTGTTAGAGACTTCTACAGCTTGAGGATCCAATTCGAGTCTATCGGGTTTTAGTATCTGCTCCATCCCAAAACTTTTGCTAATAAAATTGATGCACTATCAATCAAGCAAAGACTAGTTTGTATGCTAGAACAAATAAGCTTTTATTAGCAAAAGACTTGGAGCACACCCATGCCGATGAACTGGTCCAGAGACTGAGGCAGGGGGTGGGGAGCAGTCACCTTTATACCTGGACCAGGGGGGAGGAGTTCCAGGCCGGGCCAGCAGGGGCATGTCCAGGCATGTCACACACACTGTCACACACACTGTCACACACAGGCAATAAGCTAACAGTGGTTTACCACAGTCGGCATTTTATATGATGATATTTGCATCAAGAAAGAAAGATTCTACATAAATGCACCATCTGTAGCTAAAAAAGTTAAGGATGGTGTGAAATTGAAAGAAAAGGCTTACAATGCCACGACGATTAGTGGGAGGCCAGAAGATTGGGAAACATTTAGAAACCAACAACAGATGACTAAAAGTAAAAGTGGAGAAATTAGAATATGAGAGTAAAACAGCAAGAAATATAACGGGAATACAAGAGGAAAACAAAAACTTTTACAAGTATCTGAAGACAGAAGACTAGACAATATAATTCTTGGCCTCTTAATTAATAATGGAAACATGGAAACGGCAGAAGCTTTGAAGTAGTATTTTGAATTAATTTTCACAACAGAAGACACTAAAAGTATCCCAAGAACAGTGGGCATTTAAGGGGAATAGAGAAGGTGCAACTTAAACACTATCACCAGAGGAAAAAGTATGAGGCAAACCATTTATTTATTAGTGTCATAAGTAGGCTTACATTAACACTGCAATGAAGTTATTGTGAAAATCCCCTAGTCGCCACATTCCGGCATCTGGTCGGGTACACTGAGGGAGAATTTAGCATGGCCAATGCACCAAACCAGCACATCTTTCTGACTGTGGGAGGAAACCGGGGCACCCAGAAGAAATCCACGCAGACATGGGGAGAACATGCAGACTTCACACAGACAGTGACCCAAGCTGTGAATCGAACCCGGGTCCCTGGCACTGTGAGGCAGCAGTGCTAATCACCGTGCGCCCTAACTAATGGAACTAAAGGCTGACGAGTCCCCTGGACCCAATGGTCTGCATCCCAGGGTCTAAAAAGGGGCTACTCAGATAGTGAATGTATTGGTTGTACTCTTCCAGAATCCCCTAGATTCTGGAAGGCTCCCAGCGGATTGGAAAACCACGAATGTAACACCTCTAATCGAGAAGGGAGGGAAACAAAATGGCCAGTTAGCCTAACATCTGCCATTAGGAAAATTCTGGAATCCATTATTAGAGATGAAGCAGCAGAACATTTTGAAAATCATAATACAATCAACCAGAATTAACATGGTTTTGCAAAAAGGAAAATAGTGATTAAGACAAATTCATGAGAGCTCTGGAGGATGTAACAAGCAGGGTGAATACAAGGGCTTCAGCAGATGCAATATATTTTGATTTCCAAAAGGCATTCAATAAGATGCCATATAAAAGGTTGCTACACAAGAGATTATGGTCTTGTTAGTAATATTAATTGACAGATTGGTTAACTAACAGGGAACAGCGAGTCGGGGTAAATGGGTCCTTTTGGTTTGCAAAGTAGTAGTCTGCCACAGGGATCAACTTTAGGGCCTCAATACTATATTAACAACTTGGATGAAGGGACCAATTGCATTGTTACCAAGTTTGCTAATGATAAAATGATAGATAAAAAAGCAAGTTATGAGCAGGACATAAGAATCTGTAAAGTGGTTAGTGAGTGGAAAATAAAATGTCAGATAGAGTATAATATGGGAAAATGAGAGGCTGCAATTTTGGTGGGAAAAGTAGAAAAGCAGATTATTTAAAGAGAGAGAGAGATTACAGAATACTGCGGTACAGAGGGATCCAAGTGCCCCCTTGCATGAATCACAAGAAGTTAGCATGCAGCTATAGCAAGTAATAAGGAAGGCAAATGGGATGTTGACCTTTATTTCAAGGCAGATGGGACATAAAACTAGGGAAGTCTTGCTACAATTGTACAGGGAATTGGTGAGACCATTACCTAACTTGAGGGATATACCTGCATTGGAGGCAGTTCAGAGAAAGCTCACTGGGTTGATGACTCCTGGGAAGTAGAGTTTGGCTTTTGAGGAAAGGTTGAGCAGGTTGGGCCTATACTCATTGGAGTTTAAAAGAATGAAAATTGATTTTATTGAAACATATAATATTTGAGGAAAAAGTGCTGAAAGATGTTACCCTTGTGGGGGAATCTACAACTAGGGGACACAGTTTTAAAATAAGGGGCTTTCAATTTCGACCAAGATTAAGAGGGATTCCTTCTCTCAGGAAGTCATGACTTTTGAAAATATTCAAGGGGAGGTTGACAGATTTGTGATCTATAAGATTGTCAAGGAGGCAAGCAGGAAAGGTTAAGGCCACAACCAGATCAGTCACGACCATATTGAATGGTGAAGCAGGCTCAATGGGCCAAACGGCCCGCACCAGCTCCTATTTGCAATGGGGATTTTCACAGTAACTTCATTGCAGTGTTAATGTAAGCCTACTTGTGACTAATAAATAAACTTTAAATTTTTATAATCTCCTGCCATATAAGTGGACCATGACCAGAAATAATACTGTCAAAGTGCCTGACCAAAACATGAAAGAGTGGCATCTCTTGTTTTGCATTTAGTCACCTGATATGATAGGTTAACATTGCTGGCCTTTACAAAATCCTCACTCGTTCAGGACTTTGTGAATCATACATTGCAGCATCCTTTGCCCAGTCACTTACAAAGATGATGAGTCATGGATAATCATTGTGATCAACTGTGGAAATCTGCATGAAAAAGAATGGACTGAAGTGGATGTATGGTGACTTAGAGCAAGCTAGATTAACACGTGGACATTGCGGGGGAGTGGGGTGGTTACTCTCCCTCCCTTTTTGCTATGTTTTATGTAATGTAAACTTTGTTTTACACTTCATTGGAAGGAGGAAAAAGATGCAATAAAACATCAAGTAATATTTAAGAGTGCGTGCGTGGGGGACCTGGCGGGGGGGGGGGGGGCACGTGCCCTGGAGTTGTTCAGGATATAGTACTATTCCAATGTATGTGCTATATTTCTCACAGGTATTGTTGCGATGATTGAGGGGAAATAAAAAGATCTTGACATGGTTTGCTTTTGGAATATGCTATCAGGGTGGGGGCGAGTAGAAGAAAGTGGACGTTCAAGCCAAAGAAGATAGAACTCATCCCACAACAATGTTCTCAAACCATAGCTTTCCCAAATGCATTTCCAATGCATCCTCCCTACTCCCGTATTGCTTTCTCTCCCCTTCCCTAGGGTGGCACGGTGGTTAGCACAGTTGTCTTACAGCACCAAGGCCCTGGGTTCAATTCTGGCCTCGGGTGACTGTCTGTGAGGAGTTTGCATGTTCTCCCCGTGTCTACATGGATTTCCTCCTGCAGTCCAAAGATGTGCAGGTTAGTGGATTGACCATGCTAAATTGCCCTTAGTATCACAGGGATTAAAAGGATTGCCTAAAACGTGGAGTTTTAAGCATAGGGCCTGGGTGGGATTGTTGTTGGTGCAGGCTCGATGGGCTAACTGGCCTCCTTCAGTACTGTAGGGATTCTAAATGATTCCAAAACTCTAGGGCCCACTAAGATGCCCCCAAAAATTGACTTCTGCCCTCCTTTCCCTCCAACCATCACACTATTTTTTCCCAGAAGGATATTATTAAATTGTATAGCCTGTCACCTTCGATGGGTTTAGTAATATTGCATTGCAATGCCGTGTGCAAAATCAACTTACTGAAGATGCAGTTTAAAGTACTAAGTGATTTAACCAGTCTATGTCTCACTCTGTAGTGACGATAAACAGCAGCAATACTAGTCGGGCATCAGGGAGTAATAATCTACGAGAAGTAAGTGTAGTTGAAGCAATGACAAGTGGAAAAATATCTAGAGAAAAGGAAATGAAACAGCAAGAAGTTAACAATAAGAATTCCACCGCAGTAATCACCTAAGGGTCTAATTAATAGCAGCCTTCTAAAATGATCAATGCTTATGCAATTTCCATTTTGCCTTTCAGGCGCTAGAGTTTCTGTAAGAAGCTCCAACAGAACTGAATCCCTTAATAAGCTTTTTTATAAGACTAGAAATTGTTCAATTAGAATTAGATTAATGCTAACATTCAAAATCAATTTCTCATTATAACCATTTCTCCTGCAAACTGAGCGTTTGGAAAGTATGCTTGTTGTATTATATTAATTTGCTATAATTCCAGAAATCCATTAGAACTACAGAATAGCCATTGGCCCTTATTATATACACTTCAATATTTTGTGTCAAACCTACAAATCAAAACATTTTAAAGCTCCCAATGCATTTCAAAATGTTCACTGCACTTTACTTTTATAATGCAAGTTGCATCAAGCAGCTTTAAGTCACTACAGCTACACTACCAGTACCATCTGGAGCCACTCGAGAACTGGAGGCTGAATTGGAATGATATCAAAAAGCATACTTCTAAGTGAGAGTTACCAAATAATCAGCCTCATGTATGGCACTCTCATTCTATCATACGTGGCAATACATGTCTTATATGTTAAAACATCACACTGACAATTGTAAAATCTTCATGGAGATAAGAAACCTAATGCATTTAAAATGAGAAGTCAAGGGAGGTCAGCTCATAATGCAAAGTCATCAAATTAAGACCCTGGTGACCGTAATTCTTTGCTACTTCATATTTATTAAGAGAAAGCACTTAAATAATGAGCTGACTTAAGTCAGAATGTCCAGGTTAAACATGGTGAGTTAAAAAAATCCCATCGTTTTCCATGATTTCTTTCACATTATAAAGTGACAAAATGCATTTTCATTTTCAAAGATTATACCCGTCAGCGCCTGCAAGTAATATTAAACAAATGTTAGTGGGCCTTGACTTCAGTGTGCATTTCAAGAATGCACAGATAGTCACTTCCGACCAAACACCTTCTCAAAAATGAATTATTGGATTTGAATCAGCGCATACGTCTTCCTCTGAATACACAAAATGGAAAACATACCACACTGTTAAATCAAAGGCAGTTGCTAAAGATACTGCGTAGCGTGTTCATGTCATGTATGTGCTGCATCAGAATGATAGGATGCACATTTTTAACTCTGTCAAATGTCAAGCTCCTGTCCTCAAACAAGCTCATCAGGAGGGACGCTAGTTGGAAATAAAGCCCTTTGTGGTTAGCTGGATACGAAGAATTTTAGATATAATACCCAAGAAAGTCACCACCAGCCATTTTACTTTTTCATTGGAGAAAATGTGCACAATGTTGTGGAAGAAAAAAATAAAATCAGCCACAAGAATAAGCACTTCAGCTGCATTTAGCTAAGAACTTCTGGTTCCACACATACAGGTTATGTAAAGAGAACAAAACCACAATTCTCAATGCTTTCACCAAACATCTTTCAAATGCCTCAAAGATTTATTTTGCTGAATGCAGGCATCAATATTGAGTATCTGATTCTTTTATACTTCAATGCTAACTTCTCGTCCCTGACAATTTCAAAGCACATAATCAAGAACAAAATACAAAGAACATAAACTGTATGCTTCACGTAACTGATCTCCAAGAAAATTAGAAAACTATAGTTTGCATTTTAATCAAAATGTTTCTAATATCCAAATTTATAGACATGGCCCTTTTGCATAAACCATTACTTAACATGGTACTCCAACTGTGAAAAAAACCACTAAGTTTCAAATGTTCTTGTCGTGCTTTATTTTTGAAATCTGCCGAGTTTATTTTCTGATGTTAAGAGCCTGTTACAAATGTGCAGGTAGGAAAGATGTACAATTGGCAAGCCTTGTGCAGCAAGGGAACCTAAACGAATGAAGTAATTGTGTGCAATTGATTTTGCAAAAAGCCGTTTAGCAAAAAGCAGAAAAAGCACAATTAATTTAGTTAATTCGTAAAAGCACCATTAATATTCCAAAAATATCAAATACCAATTAAGCACTTCAGTACTAAATTTCCAAATACATCATGCAAATTAGCAACATAAAAATTTTAAAGCATTAATACAGAGATGTGACAACCTTCCTTTAGCTGCAAGAATGCTGGTCTAACTGAGCTGGGAGCCAATCACAAATTTCTTTTAATTGCTCTCCCTCTTTCCCACCAGCCTCCCTCACCCCTGCTCAAAGGTTCCAACTTTAGCCAAGGCATAGTTTACAGAGATGCTAGAGGAAGGGGGATGCAAGTAGTTGTGGCAGGAAATCACGGGCAGATCCCAATGATGGTAATTCTCTAGCAGAGGTCCTACATACCAATTGTGATTATGGTAATGCAATTGATATGGATATATATTTTGTTTTTAAGGGGAACATTTAGAAGTTCAGCTTTATGCTACATGTCTGGAGGAATGCAACTCAGACACTGGGAGAGCAGAATAATTACTCAGTTTAGCCTTGCACGTCGTTATGTTAAGTAGAGTTAATGGACTTCTCTTTATTTAAGTTCCCCTGGGATTTCTGATTAGAGTGATTGATAGGGTCATATGAAAGTGGTTTAAAGAACAAAAGAACAAAGAACAGTACAGCACAGGAAACAGGCCCTTCGGCCCTCCAAGCCGCTCCTTGGTCCAACTAGACCAATCGTTTGCATCCCTCCATTCCCAGGCTGCTCATGTGACTATCCAGTTAAGTCTTAAACGATGTCAGCGTGCCTGCCTCCACCACCCTACTTGGCAGCGCATTCCAGGCCCTCACCACCCTCTGTGTAAAAAACATCCCTCTAATATCTGAGTTATACCTCGCCCCTCTCACCTTGAGCCTGTGACCCCTCGTGAACGTCACTTCTGATCTGGGAAAAAGCTTCCCACCGTTCACCCTATCTATCCCCTTCATAATCTTGTACACCTCTATTAGATCTCCCCTCATTCTCCGTCTTTCCAGGGAGAACAACCCCAGTTGACCCAATTTCTCCTCATAGCTAAGACCCTCCATACCAGGCAACATCCTGGTAAACCTTCTCTGCGCTCTAACGCCTCCACGTCCTTCTGGTAGTGCGGCAACCAGAACTGGACGCAGTACTCCAAATGTGGCCTAACCAGCGTTCTATACAGCTGCATCATCAGACTCTAGCTTTTATACTCTATACCCCGTCCTATAAAGGCAAGCATACCATATGCCTTCTTCACCACCTTCTCCACCTGTGTTGCCACCTTCAAGGATTTGTGGACTTGCACACCTAGGTCCCTCTGTGTTTCTGTACTCCTGATGACTCTGCCATTTATTGTATAACTCCTCCCTACATTATTTCTTCCAAAATGCATCACTTCGCATTTATCCAGATTAAACTCCAGCTACCACCTCTCCGCCCAATTTTCCAGCCTATCTATATCCTGCTGTATTGCCCGACAATGCTCTTCGCTATCCGCAAGTCCAGCCATCTTCGTGTCATCCGCAAACTTGCTGATTACACCAGTTACACCTTCTTCCAAATCATTTATATATGTCACAAATAGCAGAGGTCCCATTACAGAGCCCTGCGGAACACCACTGGTCACAGACCTCCAGCCGGAAAAAGACCCTTCAACCACTACCCTCTGTCTCCTATGGCCAAGCCAGTTCGCCACCCATCTAGCCACTTCTCCTTGTATCCCATGAGCCTTAACCTTCTTAACCAACCTGCCATGTGGGACTTTGTCAAATGCCTTACTGAAATCCATATAGACGACATCCACGGCCCTTCCTTCATCAACCGTTTTTGTCACTTCCTCAAAAAACTCCACCAAATTTGTAAGGCACGACCTCCCTCTTACAAAACCATGCTGTCTGTCACTAATGAGATTGTTCTTTTCTAAATGCACATACATCCTGTCTCTAAGAATCCTCTCCAACAACTTCCCTACCATGGACGTCAAGCTCACCGACCTATAATTTCCTGGGTTATCCCTGCTACCCTTCTTAAACAACGGGACCATATTCGCTATCCTCCAATCCTCAGGGACCTCACCCGTGTCCAAAGAAGCGACAAAGATTTCCGTCAGAGGCCCAGCAATTTCATCTCTCGTCTCCCTGAGCAGTCGAGGATAGATGCCATCAGGCCCTGGGGCTTTGTCAGTTTTAATGTTCCCTAAAAAACCTAACACTTCCTCTCTTGTAATGGAGATTTTCTCTAACGGGTCAACACCTCCCTCCGAGACACTCCCGGTTAACACGCCCCTCTCCTTCGTGAATACCGATGCGAAGTATTTATTTAGGATCTCCCCTATTCCCTTGGGTTCTAAGCATAATTCCTCTCCTTTGTCCCTGAGAGGTCCGATTTTCTCCCTGACAACCCTTTTGTTCCTAACGTATGAATAGAATGCCTTAGGATTCTCCTTAATCCTGCCTGCCAAGAACATCTCGTGACCTCTTTTTGCCCTTCTAACCCCCCGTTTGAGTTCTTTCCTACTCTCTCTGTATTCCTCCAGAGCTCCATCTGTTTTCTGTTGCCTGGACTTAACGTACGCCTCCCTTCTCATTTTAATCAGATCCTCAATTTCCCTGGTTATCCACGGCTCTCGAATCCTACCTTTCCTATCTTTCCTTTTTATAGGCACATGCCTATCCTGCAGCCTTATCAATAGTTCCTTAAAAGACTCCCACATGCCAGGCGTGGACTTACCCTCGAACATCCTCTCCCAATCAACATCCACCAATTCCTGCCTAATCCGGCTATAGTTAGCCTTCCCCCAATTTAGCACCCTATCCTTAGGACAACACTCATCCTTGTCCATTACTATCCTAAAGTTAACAGAGTTGTGGTCACTATTTGCCACATGTTCCCCTACCGAAACTTTGACGACCTGACCAGGCTCATTTCCCAGAACTAGGTCCAGTATAGCCCCCTCTCTAGTCGGGCTATCTACATACTGTTCCAAAGAACCTTCCAGTACGCATTTTACAAATTCCTCCCCGTCCGGACCCCCAGCTCTAAGCACTTTCCAGTCTGTGCCAGGGAAATTAAAGTCCCCCACTACAACAACCCTATTTTTTCTGCACCTATCCAGAATCTCCTGACATATCCTTTCCTCCACTTCCCGTGGGCTGTTGGGTGGTCTGTAGTACACCCCCAGCATAGTGACTGCACCCTTCCTGTTTCTGAGTTCCACCCACAGCGACTCAGTACATGACCCCTCTAAGTTGTCTACCCTCTGCACCGCGGTAATATGCTCCTTAACTAATATCGCTACTCCCCCACCTTTTTTAGCCCCTCCTCTGTCTCGCCTAAAACACTTATACCCCGGAATATTCAGCTGCAGTCCTTGGTCTGCAGCAAAGAGGGGGGAAAGAATGCTTTTACAGGCTTCCTGAACACTATCTCTCTCTGAAAGCTTCAAGACTATCTGCATTCATAGTTACGGTTGCTAACTGTATTTAAAGTGGCAATTGGAAGAGGAATGTTGCTTATTTGGAACTGAAACAGTGATAAGTTAGAAATTTTCCTCTCCATTTTTAAATATTGTTCAACTGTTAATAGTTAAGTTGCTTCATTTGTTAGAGTTATATTTAGACTGTGTTATTGAATAAAGTTTGTTTTACCATAATAGATCCCTACTTTGTCAGTGGAATCATTCCTGGTAGGAAGTATCTGGTTCCGGTCTGAGATCAGTATACAGACCTTTGGCACATTTTTCCATTACCAAGTCACGAAGTTCAGATTAGCCACATACCCCATCAGCAACGGCTCAACAACATTTTAGGTACAGCTTCCCACTGAAGCACTCAATTATATTATAATGCAGAACGAAGAAATGTGAGCAGAAAGTGTCTTGTACATTTATGTCATTTTACAGCGCGAGCTCTAATTGAGAGCTACAGAGATCTTGTTCAAGTAACAATGGATTATACACCAGCTGCTTTACAAATACTTGCTTCAAGCTGGAGATGAGTGACTAGGTGGAATGCAAACCTTTTAAAACTTAGAATGCTCATTGGTACTCACCTCTTCACCAGAAAGGTAGTAAGCAGAGAGGAGCCCGCCAACAAATCGAATATTCACTTCAAAAACCGAAACCTCTGCATGCTAAGAGGGAAAAAAAAATCATCAGGATTAAACTTTACACACAAACTTTCGAACAGTCTACCTGATCTCACGCCTAACAACATTCTAAAGTTACCTCTACATGAATCGGTTCAGTTCTGTGCTAACCAGAAAGATTGTTGGTGCATTGTTTCTACAATGTAAAATCATTACCCCTCCACAGCAAAAACTAAAATATCTACTTGACAACTGTAAATTGACATTTATCTAATTAACCTGAAATAATCAAACACTGCAAAACTCAAGTTGTAACCCTTTTCTTCTTAATTAGAACCAGCTTATATTTATATAAAATAAAAACAGAAAATGCTGGAAAAACTCAGCAGGTCAGGCAGTATCTGTGGAGAGAGAAACAGAGTTGATGTTTTGAGTCCAATGTGACATTTTTTTGGAACGAGAGAGGGGTTGAAATGTGACAGATTAAATGCTGTTGAAAGCAACACCATAAAACCCATCTTTCCAATGACCCACATTGGACTCTCAATGTCTACTCTGCTTCTCTCCTCACAGATACTGCCAGACCTGCTTAGTTTTCCAGCATTTTCTGTTTTGATGCAGATTTCCAGCATTCACAGTGTTTCACTTATATTTATGTAGTGTCTTTAAAGTAATGAAACACTCCAAACTTTAAAGAAACATTATAAAACAAAGTGTGATGCTGAGGCAGTGGAGACTTTAGGTCAGATGACCAAAAACTGGTCAGAGGTCAGTTTTAAGGGATGTCCTAAAGGAGAAAAGTGAGGTGGAGAGATGTAGGGAGGGAATTCCAGAGTTTGGGGCCTCGACAACTAAAGGCACAACCAGCAATAGTGGAGTAATTAAAATTAGGGATGCAAAAGAGGCCCAATTTAGAGGAGCAGAAATAAGGAGGGTGAGGCTATAGAGGTATTTGTAAAACAAATGAGAATTTTAAAATCAAAGCACATAGATGACAAGGGAACAGGAAATGGCTGTGATTTATTTCATTGGTAGGAAAGTTTTAAATTACCTCCTGTGTCAGAAGGTAGAATGCAAAACACCAACCAGGAGTGCATTGGAATAGTTCTCCAGAGGGAACAAAGGCAGGAACAAGGATTTCAGCAGCAGATGAGTTGGATGGAGCTTGGACGATTTTCCAGAGGTGGAAATAGGCCATCTTAACGATGGTATGAATACGAGATCAGAAGCTAATTTCGGAGTCAAACGTGACACCAAATTTATGAACAGACTCCCTTAATCTCAGAGAGACTGTTACCAGGGAAAGGTAGAGAGTGAGTAGCTCGGAAGTGGAGCTTAGAATGGGGAGTAAAACAGTCTTCCCAATATTTAATTGTGCAAAATTTCTGTTCATCCACTACTGGAATATGGATAAGCGGTCTGATAACTTAGAAACAGTGAAGGAGTTGAAAGCGGTGATTGTGCGGTACAGCTGGGTGCTGTCAGAGTTCATGTAAAAAACTAACGGAGAGCTTTCGGATGGTGCCGCTAAGGGATAGCACGTAAATGAGAAATAGGAAAGTTGAAATCATAAGGTTGACCAAGCTTCCTGCACAGCCAAGCCCAGGATTCTAAGACGTAGGTTACAACATGAGAGCAGGCTCAGTTAGAGGTGCAAACTTTTCATGTCACCTCACTTTTTCCCCCTTTTAATAATCGCATGGCAGTTCTTGTTTTTTTGAACTATGGCTTTATTAGACTTGTATGTTCAACAACTGACTGATTCAATCTGATGCCAAGAACTCAAAAACAAATCTGGTTCTTGTCACTGAACAATTATTCCAGTAATGTCATACATTGGATTATATTTTAAACTTCTACATTCATTCCCAAAAGGAATGAATCAAAACATATGGACTTGACTTATATGGAAGCCTAACTTCAAATTATCTGGAAAATAACTAATTCTGTTTGTACTTCAGGGTACACCTCATTTGAGAGCCAGGTTTAAGAAAATAAATTTAAGAACTTCACATTTTTAGGCCGCGTCATTATTGTGTGCTGTAAGTCAGTAGGTGTATTGCATTTAAAAACAAAATCATGATCACGAGTAGTATAAGATCATAAGACATAGGAGCAGAATTAGGCCATTCGGCCCATCGAGTCTGCTCCGCCATTCAATCATGGCTGATATTTTTCTTATCCCCATTCTCCTGCCTTTTCCCCATAACCCCTGATCCCCTTATTAATCAAGAACCTATCTATCTCTGTCTTAAAGACATTCAGCGACCTGGCCTCCACAGCCTTCTGCGGCAAAGAGTTGCACAGGTTCACCACTCTCTGGCTGAAGAAATTCCTCCTCATCTCTGTTTTAAAGGATCGTCCCTTTAGCCTGAGGTTGTGCCCTCTGGTTCTAGTTTTTCCTACTAGTGGAAACATCCTCTCCACATCCACTCTACCCAGGCCTCGCAGTGTCCTGTAAGTTTCAATAAGATCCCCTCTCATCCTTCTAAACTCCAACGAGTACAGACCCAGAGTCCTCAATCGTTCCTCATATGACAAAACTGATCCAAGAAAATCCCTCTTGGAGTAATAAGAGAAAATGCCCACTGCATCTGATTGCTGCTCATAAACATCTGTGATTTAGAATCATAGAATCCCTACAGTACAGGAGGAAGCCATTCGACCCATCGAGTCTGTACCGACCACAATCTCACCCAGGCCCTATTCCCCTAACCCTCATTTACCCTGCTAATCCCCCTGACACGAGGGTCAAGTTAGCATGGCCAGTCAACCTAACCTGCACATCTTTGGACTGTGGGAGGAAACCGGAGCACCCGGAAGAAACCCACGCAGGCATAGGGAGAAAGTGCAAACTCCACACAGATAGTGACCCGAGGCTGGAATTGAACCCAGACCTCTGGCACTGTGAGGCTGCAGTGCTAACCATTGTGCCACCATGCCGCCCAAGGCGATTAAGGCTGGATCAATGGGGTCCTCTTCCAGAAGGCTCACTTTCAAAGGAAACATACAGTCCAGTGAAATATAATATTTTACATTCATAGTTACATAGAACATATTTATTGATGCATAAAAATAAATGTAATTTAATGTCACTTTAGGTTGTCAGAGCTTCTCATCATGCTGAGAGACATGAGATTTGGTGACATGCTGTTGCTGAACCAACCACAACTACAGCAGCCTGTTCAAATATTTGTTTAAAAAAGGAAAGCTTTTCACCCTCCTGGGCATTTCTAAGCACTCTCCAACACCCCCTTCTTATAAATTAAATCTCAACCCTAATTCAAACCACTTTAACTAGATTAGAGAAGCATGACCTATTCAAAAAGCACAAATTAAAAATTAGATTGTGTTAAAGGAATCACAATAAACACCATAAATTTTCCCAATTTGCATTAAATCACAAATTTTAGCACGAGTTTTACTTTATTTTGTTCCTTTTCATTCTCCTGTTCCCAAAGCTGATTGCAGACAACCAACATGTTCCCGCCACTTCTCCAACTATGGCTGAGAATGTGAAAAGGAGAATATACTGACAATGAGATTTTTCTCTTCCTCAAAAGGAAGATCTTATCCCTCGCCCTAAATTAGTGCCATTCAAACTGTACAAACCATCAAGACTGGGTGTGAACAAGCAGGAGAGGGCTTCCACTTTGACCCATAAATTGCTAAATGCAGATTTCTTTTCCACAGAAACTTGGCATTCCATTTGAAATTAGACACTTTTGCATGTTAGCCTAGATACCTTTATAATTGAATAAACAACAGCATATTGGCAAATTAAATTTGCCTACAACCAGCGAGATAGTTTTATCTGGTAAAAAAATGCAAAGAAGCTATGATACCAAACATTGATCGCAAACTGGTAAGCAAAAGCAACTCTCTCTCTTCTGATCAACATTCTTAATTTCCACATGCCAGTCACGGTGTTTAATAGTGTTTATGAGAAACTACCAGAAGGTAGTTTCTGGAAAGGTCCAGAATTTTGCTGAGAAAGTAAGAGTAAGCTGAATACACACAATAATATTAGTGTGAAAAAGACCTCCAGCAATTTGTGGTGAGGAAGAGATACACCATAAGCTGCAAATCACCACAAATCACTGAAGAATCTAGGACACGCTGTTGTTTGCCACTGCATCAAAAAAATAAAAGTCAGGACTGGTATTTAACGACTTAAAAAGCTACAATTTTATGGTGAAGGGTCAGGAAAATAATCCAATTCACAAGGTACATAAAATTGACCTACTCCAGTGGGTCAATGTTTTACGATCAAAGCAATAAAAGCACTTTTAATTTGTTACCATGCTGTGTGCAATACGTATGTTTAGTCTCGTTTCTCAGCATTCTTCCACCATTTTTACGCAGAAAGCGTTACTTTTAAGGAGGGGTTTTAAAAACCAATGTGAATTTTCATGAGTTTCAGAAGCCCAGTGAAGGCACAGGCTTGGTGGGTCGAAGGGCCTGTTCCTGTGCTATATTGTTCTTTAAAAGGGTTCTTAATATGGCAAAATGCTGCAGATACCAGCAATCTGAGAAAATGGAGGGCCGCATGGGCCAGCTCCAATAAAGAACACTCAAGGTTATAGAAATGATTTAGACACCACTGAAGAGGAGAAGTTTATTTTTCATTTTCAAATATTTAAGCACTTCCATTGCTCAGTGGCGGCACACGTACATCTATGCTGCAAAGTTGTGGATTCAAGCCCCCCCCCCCCGCTCCTCCAGATACTTGATTGCAAAATCCAGGTTAACACCGCAGTGCAGGGTTTTTAAAAATGCTATATTTATTACCATTTTCCAGACCAAGAACACAAAATATAAACATCACGTTGCATTAATGTCTTGTGATAGAGAGGAAAGACAACAGTATAAAATCAATGACCATAGAAAAGAATCAACTTGTGTACAATGTCCTCTCCAAATGCAGGCACATACGAAAGAGGGGGAAAAACATGCTGGTCTCCTTAGTAAACAAAAATTTTTATTTTTCATTTTATTTTTCTTAGTAAACAAAAATAAATAAAATGGTGTTTGAGCTAATGAAATAAATTTTTTAATGAAAAAGGGAAAGCAACAGGCAATCTGCTGTGATGTGGGGGTGAATTGTAATTTCTCTGCATATGCTAGGAATGGTAGCCAAATCTTGTAAAATTTAGTAGTGGAGCCACGTAGCATGTACCTTATTTTTCCCAATTTAGTGAAATGCAACACATCTTTAATCCAGTGGGAGTGGGATAGAGGAGCAAACGATTCCATCGAAGTAAAATTAAACATCTTGCCAGAAGAGTCACAAAGGCTATGAAATCAGTTTTATATTTGGCCCATGGAAGGGTTGTTGGTCGCACACCTAAAGGTGCACTCAGTGGCATAATGTCAACAGGTGTTTGCAATATTTCAGAAGCAGCCTCAAAGATAGCTGTCAAGTAACTGGTAAGGATGTGCAAAACCAAAACATACACATCACGATAACAGGGGCCTGATGACACCCATCACACCTTGATAAATCTTAGATAGTCTGACGTTAGTCAGATGGGTGTGATGGAAGATTATTGTGTCACACTGCATTCAGTGCAGATAGATGAAGAATGAATGCGATATAGTACTGCATCTCAAATCTCATCTTGTGAATTCCTCACCCAAGTCTTGCTCCCATAAGGTCTTCACAGTTGATAATGAATTACTAGGAAGAGAAAATCTTTTAGCATACAGAATAGATATAATTCCTCTCTTAATTGGGGTTGGAGTATAAAATGCAACAATAGGGGATTGTGAGGCAAGTGTAGGGAACTAAGGGGGGGGGGGCGGTCATATTGGGTACGAAGGTGTGCGCCTGTGAGCATCTGAAAAAATGGGGCTTGGGGTGGGAAGATTTGTCCATAATCTGTTGAAATGATGCAAACCTGTCATCAACATATAGATCTTTTAAGTATTTTAAAGCCACTAGTGCACCAAATATTAAAAGCTCCATCCAGGATAGAGGGAAGAAAGACGTAATTCGCTGACGGGGCAGGGGGGGCATTGAGAATGTTTGCAAGCCAAATTGACATCTAACTTGTATCCAAACTCAAAGGGTCAACATAGCAATGATATTCTTGGTGTAAAGAGAGGTGGCTGAAATAATGGGAGAGTAAATTAGAGCTGAAGGAGTACAAGGAGATGATTCTAAGTGCAACAAGACTGGGACATCCAGTTGCGTGTTTGCCTACAACCAATGTAGGACAGCCTCAAAGTTGATAGCCCAGTAATAGAATTAGAAATTGGGTAAACCAATGCCTCCCAAAGATTTTGATCTTTGCAAAATTGCTCTGCAAATTCATTGGACCTTCCCATTCCAAATGAAGTCTCAAATGAGATGATCAAGTTCATGAAAAAACGATTTAGGGATCAAAAATGGGATACACTGAAAAAGATACGAGAATGATGGGAGGGAATTCATTTTTGACAGCACGAATGCAACTTGCTAAAGACAGGAGGAGGATGACCAGCGGTTTAATTCCTGTTCTAAATGTGCAATAAGAGGGGCAAAGTTACATTTAAAGAAATTATTAAATTGTCCATTACATCCACTCCCAGATAGGTACATTGATTAAAGGAGATCTTAAAAGGTGGACTATGCAGTGAAGAGTTATGAACTGTTGCATTCAGAGGAAAAAGTTCGCTCTTAGTTAAATTGAGTTTATAATCCAAAATTCCTCATTAATAGACAAAGCATTAGGCAAAGATATGGCAGGGTTCGTAATATAAAGGAGAAGGTCTTCTGCATAAAGTGAGACCTTCTGTTCAAAGAACAGTACAGCACAGGAAACAGGCCCTTCGGCCCTCCAAGTCTGTGCTGCTCATTGGTCCAACTAGACCAATCGTTTGTATCCCTCCATTCCCAGACTGCTCATGTGACTATCCAGGAAGTCTTAAACGATGCCAGCGTGTCTGCCTCCACCACCCTACTTGGCAGCGCATTCCAGGCCCCCACCACTCTCTGTGTAAAAAACGTCCCTCTGATATCTGAGTTATACCTCGCCCCTCTCACCTTGAGCCCGTGACCCCTCGTGATCGTCACCTCCGACCTGGGAAAAAGCTTCCCACTGTTCACCCTATCTATACCCTTCATAATTTTGTACACCTCTATTAGGTCTCCCCTCATTCTCCGTCGTTCCAGGAAGAACAACCCCAGTTTACCCAATCTCTCCTCATAGCTAAGACCCTCCATACCAGACAACATCCTGGTAAACCTTCTCTGCACTCTCTCTAAAGCCTCCACGTCCTTCTGGTAGTGCGGCGACCAGAACTGGACGCAGTACTCCAAATGTGGCCTAACCAGCGTTCTATACAGCTGCAACATCAGACTCCAGCTTTTATACTCTATACCCCGTCCTATAAAGGCAAGCATACCATATGCCTTCTTCACCACCTTCTCCACCTGTGCTGCCACCTTCAAGGATTTGTGGACTTGCACACCTAGGTCCCTCTGTGTTTCTATACTCTTGATGGCTCTGCCATTTATTGTATAACTCCCCCTACATTAGTTCTTCCAAAATGCATCACTTCGCATTTATCTGGATTAAATTCCATCTGCCATTTCTCCGCCCAATTTTCCAGCCTATCTATATCCTGCTGTATTGTCCGACAATGTTCATCGCTATCCACATGTCCAGCCATCTCCGTGTCATCCGCAAACTTGCTGATAACACCAGTTACACCTTCTTCCAAATCATTTATATATATCACAAATAGCAGAGGTCCCAGTACAGAGCCCTGCGGAACACCACTGGTCACAGACCTCCAGCCGGAAAAAGACCCTTTGACTGTTACCCTCTGTCTCCTGTGGCCAAGCCAGTTTTCTACCCATCTAGCACCTCTCCTTGTATCCCATGAGCCTTAACCTTCTTAACCAACCTGCCATGAGGGACTTTGTCAAATGCCTTACTGAAATCCATATAGACGACATCCACGGCCCTTCCTTCGTCAACCGTTTTTGTCTCCCCCCATATTCCTGTCATGCATTATCTATTACGAAGTGCAGTAGCAAGGGGCTCAATGGCTGTAGCAAATACTTGAGGGGAAAGGGGGCACCTTGCCTCAAAAAAAAAAGCAGAAAAGGTTTGGAGTGGATATTATTTATTTGGACCAATGACAGCAGGGCAGAGTATAATAATTTGGCCCAAGAAATAAAATTTGTGCCAAATTCAAATTTTTCCAAAGCATAAAAAAAGGGAGCTCCATTCAACATGATCAAAGACCTTCTCGGCATCTAAAGAAATTAAGATCTCTGGGAGTTTTGTGGCTGAGGGGCTATCCATAAAATTAAAGAGCTGCCAGATGCTAACAAAGGAGTGTCTATTTTTTTTTTATCAACCAGGTCTGGTCAGGAGAAATAACGGAAGGGAGAATAGACGCTAAATGCATAGATAATATTTTAGCAAATAGCTTAAGACCCTCATTGAACAATAAGATTGGTCTGAATGAACTACATGCAAGGGATCTTTGTTCTCTTTTTAACAACAACAAAATTGAAGCCTGTCTTCGGGTGTGAGGGAGACACTGTGATTCAAATGATTCATGAAACATACTAAGTAATAGAAGATTCAGTTTGTCTGAAAATTTTTTGTAAAACTCAATGGGATATCCATCTGGTCCTGGATATTTTCCACGTTGCATGACACTAGCTGTTTTACTAATATCATCAATGGTGAAACTCTCCTCCAAGCAACTCATTGAGTCAGGACCAATGGTGGGGACAATCAAAGATTCAACCAATTTCTCAAAGGCTGACGTGTCAGTAAGCGGTTTGGTTTTGTACAAGGTAGCATAATATTCTTTAAATTGATTGTTTATCTGCTGAGGATCAACTGATACGTCTGCAGCGGTTTGAATCTGTGTAATTAGATGGGTCGAGGACGACTGACGGAGTGATGGGCCAACAATTTACTTGCCTTGTCACCACGTTCATAATGTACAGGTCCTGATTTAAATAGCATCTCCTCAGCATGACGTGTAGACAAGGTATCAAAGTCAGCATGTAATAGGAGATGCTTTTTATATACAGCTGGAGATGGATTAGTTGCACATACGTTGTCCAATTGAATAATATGTTCTGATAATTCAGACTACTTTATTTATAAAGCCCTGTTCTGAGGTAGCTTCAGCCTAGATGGTTTATGTTTTGCCTGTTTCGGTAGCTTTGCTTGGGACATACCATGTGACTACAAGTGCAGCATGGATGAGACCTTGCGCTTTTTTTCTGATGCTCGCATCCGATTAAAAAGGGAAAAATGTGCATTCCAGGCAAACGAGATAACGTACCTCAGGTACAGATTTGACAAAGATGGATTACAGCCTGTCAAAGAGCAGGTGAAGGTCATAAAAGGGGCTCCGAATCAGAGGAACACATGGAGTCGAAGTCTTTTCTAGGTCTTATAAATTACTATCGAAAATTCATACTGAACTTGGCAATCCTGGTTCCAAAATTTGGAAGGCAATGTTGAGCTAAAACAAATAGCCCAAAAAAGGGCCCATGATGGTCAGAGGCTGAATAGAGATTGCAAACAAGGAGATATGGTCCATGTGAGGAACTCTGGCCTCTAATAACTCAAGAGCCAGTAACCTGAACGTTGAAGATTCTGGCTCAGACAGGGAGAAAGAGGCGGCACACACCCAGTCAGAAGTCATCACTGAGGACAAGCCCCCTGTAGGGACTAGTGTAGATGTGGAGATGCCGGCGTTGGACTGGGGTGAACACAGTAAGAAGTTTAACAACACCAGGTTAAAGTCCAACAGGTTTATTTGGTAGCAAAAGCCACACAAGCTTTCGGAGCTCCAAGCCCCTTCTTCAGGTGAGTGGGAATTCTGTTCACAAACAGGGCATATAAAGACACAGACTCAATTTACATGAATAATGGTTGGAATGCGAATACTTACAGCTAATCAAGTCTTTAAGAAACAAAACGTGAGTGGAGAGAGCATCAAGACAGGCTAAAAAGATGTGTATTGTCTCCAGACAAGACAGCCAGTGAAACTCTGCAGGTCCAGGCAACTGTGGGGGTTACAGATAGTGTGACATGAACCCAATATCCCGGTTGAGGCCGTCCTCGTGTGTGCGGAACTTGGCTATCAGTTTCTGCTCAGCGACTCTGCGCCATCGTGTGTCGCGAAGGCCGCCTTGGAGAACGCTTACCCGAATATCAGAGGCCGAATCATGTCAAGTTGAGGGCAGCGGCCTTCCGGAGGAGTCCAATTCGACTCTTTCCTCTTCGGATGCACTGCGGATCTCTCTGTCGGCTGTTCCGGTTCATTGGCTGTCTCACTGTGTTCGCTGTTGGTCTCTTGGGGTTTGTGGAAGAACTCCCTCAGCCTCATTCGGCCTCTGATATGATGCGGAGATGCTCTCTCTGTAGGGAGGAGCTATACGATAAATGGCAGAACCATAAAGGGTGTAGATGCGCAGAGGGACCTGGGTGTGCAAGTCCACAGATCCTTGAAGGTGACATCACAGGTGGAGAAGGTGGTGAAGAAGGCATATGGCATGCTTGCCTTTACAGGATGGGGCATAGAGTATAAAAGTTGGGGTCTGATGTTGCAGATGTATAGAACATTGGTTCGGCCGCATTTGGAATACTGTGTCCAGTTCTGGTCGCCACACTACCAGAAGGACGTGGAGGCTTTGGAGAGAGTACAGAGGAGGTTTACCAGGATGTTGCCTGGTATGGAGGGGCTTAGTTATGAGGAGAGATTGGGTAAACTGGGGTTGTTCTCCCTGGAAAGACGGAGGATGAGGGGAGACTTAATAGAGGTGCATAAAATTATGAAAGGCATAGATAGGGTGAACGGTGGGAAGCTTTTCCCCAGGTCGGTGGTGACGTTCACGAGGGGTCATAGGTTCAAGGTGAAGGGGGGGAGGTTTAACACAGATATCAGAAGGACATATTTTACACAGAGGGTGGTGGGGGCCTGGAATGCGCTGCCAGGCAAGGTGGTGGAGGCGGACACACTGGGAACGTTTAAGACTTATCTAGATAGCCACATGAACGGAGTGGGAATGGAGGGATACAAAAGAATGGTCTAGTTTGGACCAGGGAGTGGCACGGGCTTGGAGGGCCGAAGGGCCTGTTCCTGTGTTGTATTGTTCTTTGTTCTCTATGTTCTCCACTCACGTTGTTTTGTTTCTTAAAGACTTGATTAGTTGTAAGTATTCGCATTTCAACCATTATTCACGTAAATTGAGTCTGTGTCTTTATATGCCCTGTTTGTGAACAGAATTCCCACTCACCTGAAGGGGCTTGGAGCTCCGAAAGCTTGTGTGGCTTTTGCTACCAAATAAACCTGTTGGACTTTAACCTGGTGTTGTTAAACTTCTTACTGGGACTAGTGTACGCACACTTCGGTAGTGGTTTTACCTTGCATTCTGTAATAAACTACGTTCCTTTCCAGTTGGACTTTCTGAGTCGTTATAGTTACAATGCCCAAACAACTTTTATAAAACAGTAGAAGACTGTCATGGATCTGCCTAGCATTGGCAGCAGCCAGCATTCAAAGGGGATGATGGGATTCGACCTTTCCCAATTAAGAGATTAGCAGACGGAATCAGGTGTAAATACCCCATCATTAGAAACAGCTTAGCTAGACAGGTGAGAGATCAGTGGAGGTATCCAGATGCTAATTTCAAGAGTCACGGAATGTGAGAGATGCAAACTGCCCAAATACACAAAGAGGAAAATCACAGAGGAACCAGGGTATAATTGCCAGCACCTGCAGAAGCAGGCAGGCTATTTTAACAGCTCTCAGTCAAGGCACTGGTTTAACATTTGACATCCAAGGCGGCATTGCAACATCTAAGAGCTGGAGAGGCCAATTTTACGGCTCAAAGTTTGAGAGGTTATTTTAACATTTCATAGCCAAGATAGTGCAAGAACCGTCACAAAGGTAATTTTAAATAATTTGCTGGACAAAGTAAAGACATTTCCCAGACTCAATCATCCACTTTGTATTGTATGGTAACTATTAGCTGGATTTGACTTATAGATTTATTTAATTTGGATGTTGTTTGGGAGCAGAAAAGTCTTAAGGAGCTCAGGGATTGCAGGTATATAGCTTGGACAACGTATTCGCTATATTTTATTGGCTATATAAACAGTTTATGAGTTTAGTAAATCATACATTTAATGGTCTTAAAGTGTTACAATGCTAGTCACGTATATTTGTCTTTTCTTTTGTTTAACAAATAGTCTTAAGTAACTGTTACATGACAACTGTGATAGTTATTCTCACTGGAGGGGATCTTAACTTGACTCCTCACACCATTCCAAAACAAAATTAAAGACTGCCATGAACTGGTGTTGAGATGCCCTCACAGATAACATCCACATGGCTTGTGACAAAGACTGAGCAGGAGAAAAAAAAAGAGACAATAGGTCCACGGTACCTTGGCAGCACCGTGGCAGAGTGGGTTAATACAGCTGCCTCACAGAACCAGGGACCTGGGTTCGATTCCAGCCTTGTGTGACTGTATGGGGAATTTGCACATTCTCCCCGTGTCAGCATGGGTTTCCTCAGGATGCTCCGGTTTTGTCCCATTGTCCCAAGATGTGCAGGTCAGCTGGATTAACCATGGTAAATACTTGGGGTTACAGGGATTAGGGGGGATGGTGAGCCTGGATAAGGTGCTCTTTCAGACAGTTGGTGCAGACTCGATAGGCCAAATGGCCTCCTTCTGTAATGTAGGGTTTTATGGATTCTATAGAACCACCAAGAACACACCTTCACCTCCCAAAGCACCTCCCCAAATGAGATGCATGTAGATCCAACTCTTCTCAACTTTTACATTACACTCCTCACAATAACTTATCCACCAAGTCTCTTTATTAACAGAGGATAAGTGACATTAGCAAGTCAAATATATACAGACATTTTATCAATGACTATAGCTTAGCCAAACTCTAAACTATGTAGGCAGATGTCTGTCTCAAATATCCTGCACCATTACCACTTCACACGAGGTTGGGAGATGCAAACAAGACAAGAACATTGCTGTAGAGTTCATTAATATGTGCTTCGGTTTCCTCTCGACCCTATTTGTCTATACTCCTTGGAAAATAAAAATTAGTTCAGGTACCATCCTGTTGCTCCGTACCCTTCAGAATGACCATCCAACTTTATTACATGGTTGATGTAGGTTGTAGCGGTAGATGGGTCTTCAAACTCCACGTCGTCGTCAAATCAGGCGGGCAAATAGAGGTCTAATCTGATCCCTGAGCAGAAGTGCAGGTGAAGTTTCATACTGTTGAAGGCAGATTTTGTTTTGGCTACAGCAGGGGTGAAGTGTGGAAATATAGATAGTTTATTGGTCCTGTAGCGTAGGGGAGCGGCTTTTCCGGCTTAGTGGAGGATATGGTCGCGAGTAAGGCAACAGTGAACCAGTATAGTGAAGGGGTGCAGTGCAGTTTTGAAGAAGCATGGCACTTTAAGAGGTGCCATAATTTGGATGTGGAATTAAACTGTGATCCTGTGCAGAATATATAAGATTCCATGGCACTATATCGAAGAAGAGTGGGCGAGTCTGGACCAATATTTACACCTCAAAAATCGATCTATCTTAGCCTTAAATATACACAAGGACTGCCCCACAGCTCTCTGTGGCAAGGAGTTCCAAAGACTCATAACCTTCTGAGAGATGGAGTTCCTCCTCAGACTTATTGACACCCCTTTATGCTGAGATCCCCTTGAAGGTCTCCAACTCTCCTGCCATGCTAAATCTCCTTAGTACATAGAGAAACCCCAACTTCCTGGCTCCCTGCCTTCTCTCAACTCCCATCATAGCTTTCAGCAGGTCAAGTTAAGTTAAAGTTGAGTCCATGACACCTGAACCAGCTTTTTGGAGACAATGCAGAATTGTTAAGACATTCCAAATTCGCTGCTGTATTAACTCAATTCCATTAATAAACGCATAACGAAAAAGCTAATTATTTGGCAGAAACCATTTGGTTACATCCCTGGGTTACTCTACCATGGGAGTAAATAAGGCAGTGCAATTTAACTCCCACAAAACCATATTTCTCAGATTACTTAAGGAAGTGACGGATGCCATGGAGCCCGTGAGTGTATCTGTGACAAAACTCTCCTGTCTTTTCTCAGCACTCAAACCTCTAATTAATCTTAAGAATTGCCACTTCTATCCCAAGTTCTCATTTCTTCTGGCCAAACTAATAGCTTTTAGCATGGAACTTGATCAAATATATTTTAGAAACCTAGGTACACCATAGTGTAGTGATTCCACTTCGAGGGTCACTGCTTCAGAAAGTCATGAGAGTGGTCAGAAAGGAAGGAATCCCTTCCAATCAATATTAAATGCTGCTTCTTTGGGCATTACAGCACAAATAATCCTGATGATTGCCCCTGATAATTAATGCGGATATTTTCTGAGAGATTGAAGCAAGACTAATGGAGTTGCTCATGTTCGTTTTGATTCCTTTTTTGTTATAAACACATATTAACCCATTTCGAATCTGCTAATAAATGCTCAGGGTCCATTCACTGTATCGTAGTGATCTTCAGTGCCTCACCTATATGCTTCCCAGCATGACTTAGTAGTCTTCTTGTACTTTAAATTCTTTTAGACCAATCCATTTATTTCATAGAAACATACAAACTAGAGTAGGCCATTCCATAAGACATAGGAGCAGAATTAGGCCACTCGGCCCATCGAATCTGCTCCGCCATTCAATCATGGTTGATATTTTTCTCATCCCCATTCTCCTGCCTTTTCCCCATAGCCCCTGATCCCCTTATTAATCAAGAAACTATCTATCTCTGTCTTAAAGACACTCAATGACCTGGCCTCCACAGCCTTCTGCGGCAAAGAGTTCCACAGATTCACCACTCCCTGGCTGAAGAAATTACTCCTCATCTCTGTTTTAAAAGATAGTCCTTTTAGCCTGAGGTTGTGCCCTCTGGTTTTAGTTTTTCCTACTCGTGGAAACATCCTCTCCATGTCCACTATACTTACAGTATCCTGTAAGTTTCAATAAGATTTCCCCTCATCCTTCTAAACTCCAATGAGTAAAGACCCAGAGTCCTCAACTGTTCCTCGTACGACAAGCTCTTCATTCCAGGGATCATTCTTGTGACCCTCCTCTGGACCCTTTCCAAGGCAAGCACATCCTTCCTTAGATATGGGACCCAAAATTGCTCACAATACTCCAAATGGGGTCTGACCAGAGCCTTATATAGCCTCAGAAGTACATCCCTGCTCTTGTATTCTAGTCCTCTCGACATGAATGCTAACATTGCATTTGCCTTCCTAACTGCCAACTGAACCTGCACGTTAACCTTGAGAATCTTGAACAATGACTCCCAAGTCCCTTTGTGTTTCTGATTTCCTAAGCATTTTCCCATTTAGAAAATAGTCTATGGCTCCATTCCTCCTTCCAAAGTGCATAACCTCACACTTTTCCATATTGTATTCCATCTGCCACTTCTTTGCCCACTCTCCGAACTTGTCCAAGTCCTTCTGCAGACCTCCTGCTTCTTCAATACTACCTGTCCCTCTACATATCTTTGTCTCATCTGCAAACTTAGCAATAGTGCCTTCAGTTCCTTCCTCCAAATCGTTGATGTATATTGTGAAAAGTTGTGGTCCCGGCACTGACCCCTGAGGCACACCACGAGTCACCGGCTGCCATCCTGAAAAAGACCCTTTATCCCTACTCTCTGCCTTCTGCCAGTCAGCCAATCCTCTATCCATGCCAGGATCTTACTCATGGGCACTTAACTTATTTAACAGTCTCCTATGCAGCACCTTGTCAAAGGCCTTCTGGAAATCTAAATAAATCACGTCCACTGGTTCTCCTTTATCCAACTTACTTGTTACCTCCTCAAAGAACTCTGACAGGCTCCTAAGCCCCTCGGGCCTGCTCAAGGAGCTGTTGGCTGATTTTCCACCTCAACATTATCTTCCCGGACTACTTCCATATCCCTTGATGTCATTAGTATCGAGAAAACATATTGACCTCTGCTCTGAATATACCGGTGACTGAGCCTCCAATGCCCTCTGGGGGAGAGGACGTCAAAGATTCACCATGTAAAATTGAAGAAATTCCTCTTAATTTAGAACAAAGGATCATACAGCACAGGAACAGGCCCTTCGGCCCACCAAGCCTGTGCCAATTACGTTGTCCTATCTGGACCAAACTGCCTGTATCCCTCTATACCCCACCTGTTCATGTGTCTATCCAGATAAGTCTTAAAAGTCACTAATGTGCCCGCCTCAACCACCTCATTTGGCAGTGCATTCCATGCCCCCACCACCTTCTGTAAAAAAAAAAAAATCCCCTTTGTCAAACTCAATGAGCTGGAACTTCCTAGTATCCAATTCAGAGTATCCAATTTCGTGCCCCTTTCGCCCAACCTTTCGACTCAAGCCAGATGAGATTCAGGTAGTGCTGCGTGTTGTCAAGGCACAACATTGCAGCCCAACTCCGTCAAAGTAAGGACACACCCCCTTTTCTGATGGCAGTAGCTGTCAGAAACCAGATGAATTAAAGGTACTATTAAAGCTGACAGGCCAGGAAGAAGGTAAGTGGATAGGATTTGAGGAGTGAGCAGGAGGGAAAGATCAAAGGTTGAGCCTTGGGCAGGGGGTTGGACATCGAGGGAAGGAGTGGGTGGAGTCAAGCCAGACCCTGTGGGCTGGATCTGGGGGAGAGGTTGAGGACATGGAGTGAGTCACGTGAGACGGCCAGACTGGGTCTTTACAATAGTTACCCAGAGGTTTGAAGAGCTTTTAATTCTTCTAACTTTTTCTGAAGTAACCCTGTCAGAACCATCTGAAGCATGTGATTCATATCTGAGCATTTGCCGTGCAAACGCTTACCCGAGTCGCCAGCACACCTTTACAGTACCCACCTCAATCCAACACTGGGGAACTCAGAAGTTATGGCCCATTAATTCCGTTAAGATCAGCTGCGGTTGGGGAAGGCCTATCACGTCTTCCCTCATCAATGCTCAGAAGAAGTAATCATTCAGAATATTAACTCATTTTCTGTTTCATGAATATTTACATCTTTATTGATCTCACTTCTTTGAATTTATTGACGAACTGAAAGAAGTTCTTATTGTATGTTTTGTGTCTACGCTGTCTTTCTAGTACTGAAATCCTCTGACCACGCTTTACCATAATTCTGCATCCTCCAATATATCTTTGTGAATTTGTCTGCCTTTCTCTGGCAGAATTTTTAGATCATTATTTTCCCTTGTTTTGCTTCTCATTTGTTAATCCATTAAGGTCACACTTGCTGATTCCAGGTATTTTTGATTTGATTTATTATTGTCACATGTATTAACATAGTGAAAAGTATTGTTTCTTGCGCGCTATACAGACAAAGCATATTGTTCATAGAGAGTATCAACTTAATGTAAGGTAGGTGTTATTATCTTGCATGCTCAAATTATGCCCAAAAATCTGTTCAACTTGTCCTTCAATAAAGTTTTATAGAACTCACCCAAAACATTGCCCAGGTTTAAATACCTATTCCTCGATTTAAAAAAAAATCTGGATCACACTAAACATGATCATTGATTTTCCAAGGATACTGTGACTTCCAATTCCTGCCTGTTGCCTGGTTCACTAACAAATATGACATTAAGATCGACAGTGCCCCTTGTGATTTCTTTGGTGTAGTAAGTCATGAAGCAATCATGCATTAAAATTTAACAGCTTGTGAACTCTTAAACCTACTTTCTTTTTCCCAATTTGTATTCATTTGATGGAAGTTAACCTCCAAATAACTGTCCTTCCTGAATAGACACTGATAAATCACCCTACATCGTAAAGTAAATTGTGATTTTTCAAAAAAATCTGTTTTCTCTATATTTAATAGGATCAAGGAAAGTCCATTCATTGGTTTTCCTGCTATTTGTGATGAGGTAGACAGTTTACTGTTTTTAGATATCGTTGTCAATGATTTTCTTAATCTGTTAACTTTTATTCATTCAATAAAATATATTAATCTATTTAGTAGACATTTTAATTTACCTTCCAACATGAACCATGCACATTGCTGCACCTGAACCCAAAAATCTCATTAATTCTTTTTTATAAAAATGTGAAAAATTATACAACCCGTCATAAATTGTACAACATTGTATCTCATTAAAATGATAATCATGTTATTTCCTTGTATCAGAGTTGCATTTGTGTCCCTCAAACATTTATAGCTTTATCGTATGTTAAATAAAATCCTCACGTCAACATTCATTTAATTTGTGTATTGCTTAAAGTCTGGTGAGATATTCATTATGCTGCCATCCTACTGTTAAAAAAATGACTTTACTCCATTTGTTGTGCAAGTTGTTCTTGTGTTGAGAAAAATAAATGCTCCGTAATCTAATATTCTAGATCCCGTTAGTCATGAATAAAGTCTTTCTAACAAGAATAAAGAGGGCCACATAAAAATTTACAGTTGCTTAGTGAACCCAAACCATGAAATTGTTCAAGGTGGCACTCGTCATCAAAATGCATGCTGAAATCTAGTTTGTACAGTTGACAGAACACATATCAAATGGCGAATTTCCAAAATATAAGATCATTTGTAAAGTTGATAAAACTTAAAATAAAGCTGATTCCTTCCATTTTAAAGTCAGGTAACGCGCATTCTTAATGAAAAATTCAGTAATTTAAAACCAGCTGTAGGAAAGAAAACCTAAATGATACAAAATCAAACCCAATATCCAGAATTATAAATAATTCTTTGGATTACAGAACTTGCTGAAATGCAACATTTATATTTCTTATGACAACTCTGCAAAACATCCCATGATAACTTCTTAGGAAAGTTATCAACCAACATTTGCCAGCAGTGACTTGAGAAAGTCTGGTCAAAGGGGGAAGTTTTAAGGAGCATCTTGGAGGAGAGTTGGGTAGGGACACTGCGGGAGGGAATTCCAGAATTTAGAACTATGGCTGCTGAAGGCAAGGCCACCAATGATGGTCCAATGAAATTCAGCAACATGCCAGAGTTGGTGTTGAACAGCAGCTTTTTAAATCCTTTGAGTGCAAATTAAAAGGTAAAGTTGCCATAGTCTCAGATGACCATAGGCTGGTGGTGATTTAACCCGAGGATGACCATGCCTCAGGCAAAAGGGTAAGTTTGAGAAGATGGGGCCTTCATGAATAATCTCAGCTAGTACAGGAATTGGATCTGCACTGTTGGGCATTACTCTGCATCACGAACCAGCTGTAGAATTAACTGACTTTGTCCTTGTTCATATTGCAAAACTAGCCAGCAGCTTGATTTCATACATATGATCTAGCTGAGAAAAAAAAAACAAGAACAACTTCCTCAAAAAAGGAAAATATAACTTAATTCAATGCAAAGGTCACTGAAGGACTTTTCCTTTGTTCAATATACCCAAGTTATATTCATTTTTATATTCATTCATGGGACACGGGCGTCACTGGCTGACCAACATTTATTGTCTAAAAGGAACCAACTTTATTTCAATAGTTTTATTTACTCCATACAAGAATTTAAGAGCAGTATCAATACCAGAACTCATTTCCAATGAATTGGAAACAGTGAAACATGTCTAATACGTGAATCACAAGTGAATGGTCTCAAGATTATTGCTCCAGTAAAAATACTGGGGGAAGAAATAATCAGTCAAACACATTTTGTTCACCTTGGGGCCCGGGTCCATAGGACTCTAAAATCGGCCCCGCAGGTGGAGGAGGTGGTTAAGAAGGCGTATGGTGTGCTGGCCTTTATCAATCGAGGGATTGAATTTAGGAGTCCGGGGACAATGATGCAGCTATTTAAGATCCTCATCAGACCCCACTTGGAGTACTGTGCTCAGTTCTGGTCACCTCATTACAGGAAGGATGTGGAAAAGATTGAAAGGGTGCAGAGGAGATTTACAAGGATGTTGTCTGGATTGAGTGGCATGCCTTATGAGGATAGGCTGAGGGAGCTCGGTCTTTTCTCCTTGGAGAGACGTAGGATGAGAGGAGACCTAATAGAGGTATATAAGATGTTGAGAGGCATAGATTGGGTGGACTCTCAGAGGCTTTTTCCCAGGGTGGAAATGGTTGCTACGAGAAGACACAGGTTTAAGGTGCTGGGGGGTAGGTACAGGGGAAATGTTAGGGGTAAGTTTTTCACAGAGGGTGGTGGGCGAGTGGAGTTGGCTGCCATCAGTGGTGGTGGAGGCAAACTCAATAGGGTCTTTTAAGAGACTCCTGGATAAGTACACGGGACTTAATAGGATGGAGGGTTATAGGTAGGCCTAAAAGGTAGGGAGATGTTCGACACAACCTGTGGGGCTGAAGGGCCTGTTTTGTGCTGTAGTTTTCTATGTTTCTATTTCCAGCAGCTTGAAAATACAACTTAATTTTGAAATATAATTATTATATAATTTACCCCTCTCTGTAAATGCTTTCTATAAAATATATTGATCAATTTTAGATGTGTGACCCTGATGAAGGATCTGTTGGAAATATATCAATAAAGCTTGGGGAGCATGTCCACAATTTCCCAAAAACGTGTTCCCTGCAGGAGAAGCCGAGGGTTGGAATCACACATTTGGAAAAAATGTTCACTACAGCTTTATCAGTGGCCGGCTTGTAACTGTCAGTGCAGTTTCCAAAATCAGCAGCAGAATTGAGACAGCATTTTTGCAGTACAATTCAGTAAGACTAAAAGAACGTTTGTACAAAAAAAACCAACTAAATAGTAACAAAAGATTATCTGAACTGAATTGGATTGATTTTTTTGAATTAGTTCATCCAAGTAGAAATAAACCGACCATGATACGAACCTGGAAATGAAAAGGAATACCTTTTTTAAGCTTTTCACCCTCTCAGTAGTACAAACCACAAGCTTTCAGCCAACAATGTATACAATGAAATTCAATTACTTGCCTCGTTCATCATCCAATTCAAGCATTCTCCTTCTGATGACTCTAATCTACATTCATCTACTTCCCTTCAGGTCACATGCCTGCAGTACAAACAACCTTCATTAATCTTACAATTCAATGGCTTAATTACTAATTCTTGATTGCCATGGTCTTTGGTGGGCAGAAAAATCTTTCTTTCAATTCTTTGAAAATCACTTCATGCCTTTCGTATCTGCAGCCTTGGACCTGTTGTCTCCTTCCAAGCCAGGCCACCTTTCCTCGAACAACATGTTTGAATCCGCCCAACAGTACCAAAATATGGGATTTTCACAGTAGCTTCATTGCAGTGTTAATGTAAGCCTACTTGCGACACTAATATGAAAACATCTCTTAGCAAATGGCCCCTAATACAACTGTGACAAAGGCAAACTATTGTTTCTGGTTCTTCTCAAACTTGTCTCCAGCTTTCAACATGGTTGATCTCACCATCTTTCTCCCCTTTTTTTTCAAACTGTTGTCCAGATGGGTGGGACTGCTGTCGCCGAGTTCTCACTTATCCCATTACTTCTGATGTTCCCAAGGATCTCATCCTGGGCGTTCTCCTATTTATCATCTACAAGCTGCCTCTTGGTGATATCATCTGAAAACACAGTGTTATTTTTCAGTGTGTGGACAACACCAAAGTCTACTGCAATTCCACTCCCCTCAATTCCGCCACTGTTGCTAATTCAACAGACTGCTTGTCCGATATCTAGTACTGAATGAACAGAAATTTCCTCCAATTATAATTGGAAAGACCAAAGCCATTTTCTTCAGTCCTTAGCCACCAGCACTACCCCTCCCCCTGCCAATTGTCAGAGACTCAACCAGAATGGTTGCAACTTGGTATCAGATTTGATCCCAAAGTGAGATTCTACTCATAAATCTGCACCATCACAAAACTGCCTACATAATAATTGCCCAACAATGTTATAATTTAGAAAGTCAGTTGATATAGTGCTGGAGCCAATTTTTACTTGATCTTACATTTATTTAGAGTGTTGGATCCAATTGAGTGGGGGACGGGGTGGTGGAGAGGTGCGCCGGGCTGAGTTGGTGAGGAGGTAGCCAGGTCAGAGGAGGGTCGTCAGGTCAGATTATGAGGGCAGATCAGGTCAGGAGGGTAGATGGACAGTCAGGAAGGTAATTGGGAGGGTAGTCGGGTGTACAGAAACTCTAATTCAGAATCAGGGACATTAACAGAGGGTCCCGGGGAGCAGGGGAACTGCTCATCGCAATTCAAGCTTCCAAGGCAATTCCTATGTAGGTCCGTGCATTGGGCTTCCACAGAGTCCCGACGTGCATCTTCAGTCTCGTGATGGGGCCCCTGGCTTAATGACTGCTCACTTGCAAACAAAATGTCAAATCCCAGCTGCTCCTGGCAACTAATAAGTTCTTCATAACTGGTGAGAAACAACAGCTTATGTAGGTTTGATAGCTCCCAAAGTAGAAGCTTAAGCTGATTAATGTGGTGTATTATGTCTTTTTGTGCAGCGGCTACAGCACACTTCACCTCATTTGCCAATGCAAACTTCTTCAATCAGAAGTGATATACTCCAGTGGAGAAAAATTGTACTTTTTTCCCCCACTCAGGAAACTCTCATACCAGAATATGCTTATCCCCTTCCTCTCTTCTTCCATTCCACATTATAGTATACAGCACAGTACACTCAATTTCAATGAAGTCCTCAAAGCCAAAACATTTCCTGATCCACTTGGCCTGAATCCCTGCTCACAATGTCGCCAGATCTTCTCACATTATTCATGTAGGAAGCTAGGCATCTGTGTTGTTGTTTAAATGTTTAATTAATTCAAAATAAAACACTCAAAATGATATACTTAAAGCCCCAGATCTCAAAGTGAAACCCTTGTGAAATTCAACTAATATCCAAATTCATATGGAATAATAAAAGCCCTTTAGTACATCTTAAAAGGGAAAATGGTTTGAGATATGCCATTCATACAGAAATTCAAAGTATTTGCCCAGACATAAATGGAAGACAGTTATGTCTTTTTCCGGGAGTCATTACATAAATAATATTAAATTTCTCAAGTCCTCCGTGAAGTCCTGTGTTACTACTTTCATTCACCTGAGTTAACAATGAATAAATCCAAACATAATTAATCAGATTTGTCATGGGTCTGCCTCGTGACAGCAGTAGCAAGAATTCAAAGGGAACGATGGGTGCAACTTTCCCGGTAACAAGATTAGCTGGCATCTAGACAGAATCAGATATAAATAGCTATCGGGAAACAGCTTACCTAGATGACTAAAGATCAGTGAAAGTATACAGATACTAATTTCAATCAACACAGAATGAGAGAGATGCAGACCGCCCAGATAGACAGAAGGGAGAATCAAAGAGGAACCAGGGTATGATTGCCAGCACCAGCAGAAGCAGGCAGACCAGCTTAACATCTCACAGCCTAGACACATTATAACATCTAAATGCCCAAGAAGCCAGTTTAATATCCCAGAGTATGAGATATTAAAATTGGGTGCTCTTGACCTGGATCTTAAAAATTCCTTGGGTGTAGGGAATTTTGCACATTGATTGTGACAAGTGTGAGGACCATGTGGAACCAAGTGAGAACATGTTATTTAAAGTAAGGAGGCAGCAAAATGGCTCTTGATCTAGCTTGAAGTGGACAACAGAACCATAGCAAGTTTGCAAGGTATGTCCAAATTGATAGAACTGGCAGATAAATTGAAAGCACTCTTAGCGACAGGGGCTAAGAAGGCTGAGCTAATTGAAAGCATAGCAGCACATGTAAATACGAAAAGGGTTGGCCAGACACAATATTTCAAAAAGGAAATTGAATTAAGCTCAGCTTCAATTACAATAAAAATTAAGAAGTTAGAAATGCAGGAGAGAGAAAGGGAGTGGGCTTTCCAATGGAAACGAGAAGAGAGAGAGAGGGAACGTAAAAGGGAAACGGAGCAAGCTGCATGGGAATAAAGAGACAAACAGAGAGAGGGATAGAGCGCGAGAGTGATTCCAACATCACACACAGGCAGCAGAAATTGAAAGCTGAGAGGAGACAGTGGAGGAAGGTGGTGCAAGATGGGAATCTAGTGCGGTGATGTTCAGATAGGTTCAAGCTCCTTCTAAATCCGATGAACAGAATACAGAGACATTTTTCTGTGCTTTTGAGAAAACAACTAAACGGCTAAGGCCACAAGACATGGCCCCACTCTTACAGAATAAACTTGTAGGTTAGGGCTAGTGAAGTCTATGCATCTCTGGCAGAGGAAAGGTCCGACGATTATGAGACCGTGGGCAAAGCTATACTGAGTGCTTATGAGCTGGCACCAGAGGCTTACAGACAAAAGTTTTGAGTTGTAAGAAAACAGTCTGGACAGACATGCATTGATTACGAAAGGGTTAAACAAAGTCATTTTGACAGGTGGGTGCGAGCATTAAATAGAAGAAACATATGTGTTTCAGAAAGGTAATTCTGTTGGAGGAATTTAAAGATACGTTGCCTACAATGATTAAAACTCATGTTGAGGAACAGCAAGTTAGAACTGCCAGATCAGCCATGGAGCTTTCGGACGACGATGAACTGGTTCATAGACCAAAGCCTTTCTTTAGACCCACTTCTAAGTCGGAGGAAGCTAGAAATTGGGAAGGTGCGAAAAAGGACAGGCCAGCGAAAGAGATAGTGGTGGGAAACTCCAAGGAGGCTTCACCTCAAAATAAAACAGAGTCTGCTAGAGGGGTGAGGGATATGAAAAAGGTTAGATGCTTTCATTGCAATAAACTGGGCCACACACGATCATTACACTAGAGATTAAACGGTCAACCCTTTGGGGTTATCAATCTTAAACTGAGAAAAATGAATTTAGACACTGGAGAGCAAGAGAAGCCAGTCGGATTGGTACACAAAAAAAAGCACTCTACCAGCCTTTGAAGAACCTTTTACCAAGATCCTAATCGACTGCGTAGGGCCATTACTGAGAACACAAAGCGGAAACCAGTATTTACTTCCTACCATGAACTGTCCCGATTCCCTGAAGCCATACCCTTAAGAACCATGGATAAAGACAAAATACTGCAATGGAAAATCTCAGCAGAGGATCATCCAGACTCAAAATGTTGGCTCTATTCTTTCTCCAGAGGTGCTGTCAGACCTGCTGAGTTTTTCCAGTATTTTCTACTTTTGTCTTTTAAAAATCATTAAATCTAGGAGTAAAAAAGTTAAAGTTTAAGTTTATTTATTAGTCATTTATTAACACTGCAATGAAGTTACTGTGAAAATCCTCTCGTCGCCACACTCCAGCGACTGTTCGGGCACACCGAGGGAGAATTTAGCATGGCCAACGCACCTAACCAGCACATCTTTCAGACTATGGGAAGAAACTGGAGCACCCGGAGGAAACCCATGCAGACACAGGGAGAACGTGCAAACTCCGCACAGACAGTGACCCAAGCTGGGAATCAAACCCGAGTCCCTGGCACTGTGAGGCAGCAGTACTAACCACTGTGCCACCAAGTTCTTTACTCGATAGGGCTTACCAAAGGTGATGGTTAAATTTTATGGCAAAACTATTCAAAAAGGTCATGAATAGCCTGGAGATCAAACAGTGCAAATCATTAGCTTATCACCAGAGAGGTGGCACCAGATTTTGAAAACCATGATGAGAGCACATAGCCAAAGCCACGCTCGTGACTGGGACAAAGGGATTCCATTTTTATTATTTGCGATTAGGAACGCACCAAATGAATCTACCAAATTTAGTACTTTTGAATTGGTCCAGGGGAATGAAGTCAGAGGCCCATTGAGATTAATTTGAGAAAAGTTTCCAAGTACAAAGTCAGAGACTGACTACCCTTTTAGATTCCGCCTCAGATTTCAGGGAGCAGCTGAATGGGGCCTGTGGTGGCGAGAAAACATTTAAAGACAGTCCAGCAAGGAATTAAAGCCAGGACTGGCAGGAAAATCCAGACTGGTAGCTTTACAACAGGAGAAAGAGTGCTCATGTTACTTACTACCTGTGTCAGGCAAACCACTGAAAGCTAGATTCAGTGGCCCGTAGCACACAAAAAGGAAACTGAGTGAGGTAAACTGTCTGGTATGCACCACAGACAGACACAAATCACACAGGGTGTGTCAAGTGAAAATGTGTTTTAAAAAATTAGGTTATAGGAGATGAGAACAAGCATAAGGTTGTGTTAGTAATGAAGCAGGGGGAAGATGAGGGATCAAATTGTGACAGTGACTTCCCTATAATTAATTTCAGCAATGAGGAAGCACTGGAGAATTTAAAATAGTAGTTAATTCATCTCCCTGATGAGAGCCGTAGTGAACTAACACAGTTACTGCAGTCCTATAAATGCATTTGCGGGAATAAATTAGGCAGAACGGGGTTCCGCATGGCATAGATGTGGGGGACACCGTTTCCGTCAAACAACATCCAAATAGGTTAAGTCCAGCTAAGATATCACAGGTACAGAAGGAAATTGAGTATATGCTCCAGAATGACATTATTGAATTGAGTTCGAGTGATGGAAGCTCCCCCACTGCCCTGGTGCCCAAAGCAAATGGAACCAGAGACTGTGCGTGAACTACAAGCGGGTGAATGCTGTATCCAAGAGGGACTAGTTTCCTCTTCCACATTTGGAAGATTTCATCGAAAGCATCAGACAGTTGAAATTCATTACCAAATTGGAGTTGTTCACGGACTATTGGCAAGTATCTTTGACCAAGATGGCAAAGGAAATCTCTGCTTTTCCGACATTATCAATCCGAGGTTATGTCGTCCAGGATGAAGAACACCGCTGCAACTTTCCAAAGGCACACAAACAGAGTCATTGTAAAGTATACATTGATGACTTAGTGGTGTTCAGCCAGAGTTGGGAAGAGCATCTGCACCACCTAAAAGGAACTGTCTGACTGCTAAGAAGCTAATCTCGTTATAAAGTGAGCAAAACGTGAACTCACTAAGGCCCAAATTTCGTATCTGGGACATATAGTGGGACATGGTCAAATAGCAAAACAACAGGCCATTTGGGACTTCCCGGAATCCACCACCAGAAAAGAGATTTTAAGATTTTTGCACATGAGTGCATGCTACAGTAAGTTTGTGCCAAACTTCAGCCGTGTGGTAGCACCACCCTCACAGCTCTTAAAGACCAAGCACTTTAACTGGATGGAGGACAGTCAAACGGCATGCAACCATTTAACAACTGTGTTGGCAACAAACCTAGTGTTAATAGCAGCCAATTACAACGAGCAGTTCAAACTGGTGGTGCATGTTGGTGTCATGGGGTAGGAGTCGTGTTATTGCAAGATGACAAACTTGGCCTCGAGAAGCCGATGCAATGTTTCTCAAAGAAATTAAACTCACCAGCAGAAGTTTTCGACCAGTGAGAAAGAGACTTTAAGTCTGGTACTGGTGTTACAACCCTATGAGATTTATGTTGCCAGCAACCCAGCAGAAACAATCACATATATGGACCACAACCCTTTGAAATATTGAAATCGGAACACCTGGCTATTGCGCTCAACTCTCCAACTTAAAAATATTTCATGTGGCCAGGAGAGAAAACATCAATACTATGCTTCATTCCAAGTGTAAAAGAGGCTTTTTGAAAACCGTGTGTGTAAATTCTCTGGGGTATCTTCTCTGTTAATGCATGTTTTGAATTTTGTCATATTTACTAAGACAGAATTAGTAAAAGGGTTGAGGAATGAAACGGCTTTCAAATTAAGACATTTCATTTTTAAAAGAGGGGGAACATATCATGGATCTGCCAAGCGATAGCAGTATCCAAAGGGGACGATGGATGTGACCTTTCCCTGTAATGAGATTAGCAGGCATCCAGACAGAATCAGGTGAAAATAGCCATCATCAGGAAACAGCCTTCCTAGATGACTTAAAGATCGGTGGAGGTATACAGATGCTAATTTCGAGAGTCATGGAATGTTGGAGATGCAGAAAGCTCCAATATATGAAAGGGAAATCAGAGAGAAGCCAGGGTATAATTGCCAGCACCTGCAGAAGCCAGAAGGCCAGTTTAACATCTCACATCAAAGAGGCATTATAACTTCTAAGAGCTGGAGACGCTGTTTTAACATCCAAGGAATCTTAGAGCCAAGGTAGTGTAGAAACCTTCGTACAGGCAGATTATGTATCGTAACTGAACAGGTAAAATTGTTTTTCTGACTTGCACCTTGTATTGTGTGGGAGTTATAAGCCATTTTTGATTTATAGATTTACTTCATTTGGATGGTTGGGAATGGGAAGTCTCAAGGAGCTGAGAGATTGTAGGTATATATTTTGGAACAAGGGGTAAATTCTATATAAATTGTGTGTTTAGTAATTCATACTTTAATTGTCTTAAGAGTATTATTGTCCTATTCATGTGTATGTCTTTTTAAGTTAATAAATAATATTTAGTAATTGTTACACAATGACTGGACTGGTTATTCTCACTGGGGATTTCATGTGACTCCTCACACCATTTTTTAAAAAAACGATACACCATCACAAACCAACATTTCAAGCTGAGAGGCCTTCACAAATAATATCCCCATGGTTCATGACACAGTATACCAATTTTGTCCAATAGAAAATACAGGCAACAGTGTCGCCAGTTTCATCAGATAACTAATTTTAGTTTAAAAAAAAAGTTTTCCACACAATTCAGGCAAATAGCACTTCACATAGATATTTATGGAACGAACATCTATCTTTGAAGTCTCTTCCATTTATAAATAGAATTCATGTACCTTTGCTTCTTGCAGGGTCTCACCTTGGTGCCCTCCCTGTGACATCTGAAAACAAGGCATCAATTTCCACATCTATGTTGATGTTCTCTTTGACCTTAACCCCCTATACTATCTCAATATTATCAAACGGCTCATCTGACATCCTGTGCAGCATGAACAGAAAATTCCTCCAATGAAGCATTGAGAAGACCAAAGCTATTGGCCTCAGTTCCTGCTACAAGCTCTATTCACCCAACCACTGACTCTATCACCTTCCCTGGCTGAGCCAAACTAAGTGCTTACAACCTTGATGTCACGTTTGATCCTGGGTGAGCTCCCATCACATCTCCTCACCATCAAGACCACCCATTTCTACCTCTGCACCATCATCCAAATCCTTATCTTTCTCAGCTTATCTGCTACTAAAATCCACATGCATGTCTGTGTTTTATATATATACATACGTATCTATTATATATTTACGCCTATTCTTATTCACCCTTCACCTCTGTGCTCACTAAAATACATTGGTTTTCAGTCAAGCAATGATTCTATTTTATGGTTCTCACCCTTGTTTTCAAATTCCTTCACGGTCTTGCCTCTCCCAATCTCTGCAATCTCCTTCTGACCTACAACCCTCAGACATTTGAACTTCTTCAATTCTTACGTTTTAAACATTGATAACAATCACTTTTCAGTTGATAGTCCTGCCTTTGACTGCCTCGGCCCTTAAACTCTGAAATTCTCTCCCTAAACCCCTCTACTGCTCTTTCTTCCCTGTATACACTCCTTAAAACCCACCACGCTGACCAAGGCTTTTGATCGTCTGCTCTAACAAATGGTTATGTGGCTCAGTGTCTACTTTTTCCTTATTAATGTCCCTGCAAGGACATTTCATTATGTTAAAAGTGCTTTAAAAGTACAAGTTATTGTTGTAATGGGTGAAATGATCAGGGTAAGTGGGACAATTTTTAAAATTAAATGGCTCATAAATTTAAAGATGTTTCCCAGGCCTGCAGAACATTGCAGATGTACACAAGTGTTCTCTGATACAAACTTCCCTTCTTGCCATCCAATGCAACACAAGTTAAAACAAGGATTTGAAATACCCATGCGTAAGAAAAGATGATATAGAACGGCGTTTGGGTTAAGTCGGAGCAGGACATAATAGCAGCAGGATATCTGTTTCCCAGAAAATACTCCGAGGCGAGGTTTACTTTGTTCCTCTGGGTTGGTTGATTTTGAATAAGAGTAAGTTGAATGATTGAGTGATTGTGTGGAGAAAGAGAGTGGTGGGGCGCAATCATGTTAAGCACGAGAGTGGAAAGGCTGATGTGCTGCATGCTGTTGAGATCTGTCCAAATGACAAGCCGTATGCACATAGTTTTAGAGGAATTGAGCACCACCTGTTTTTCCCAACCATGGTTGTATTTAACTAATGTAGTAGACCTCGGATGTACATTTTTGCTCCATCTTAGCTATATCTATCTATTTATAAGAACCAGCAGAGACCCGCAAATCAGCTACAGTAAAATTAGTATAAAATAACCATTTCCCCCTTCAGTTGGAAGTAAAAGATCCCATGGAAGTATTTCGAAGAAGAGCAGGGGAGTTCTCATTGAGCCCTGGCCAATATTCATCTGTTCTTAATCGCTATCGTATAAAACATATTTTCTGGTCATTATCACATTGATAATTGTGGGAGTTAGTTTTGTGTGAATTTGTTGCCATGTTTCTTGCATCACAACAGTGACGACAATTCAAAAGTATTCCCATTTTCCATGAAGTGATTTGGAACATCCTGAGGTTGTGAAAGGTGCAAAGTAAGTGCAAGACTTTTATAACATCCCAGTCCGATTCATTGTTTTTCTGTTCTGCTCCATTTACAGTGTTTAAATGTAAGACAGTGTGCCAGCACAAGTCATAGAATCATAGAAACCCTACAGTGCAGAAGGAGACCATTCGGCCCATCGAGTCTGCACCGACCACAATCCCACCCAGGCCCTACCCCCACATATTTACCTGCTAATCCCTCTTAACCTACGCATCTCAGGACTCTAAGGGGCAATTTTTAACCTGGCCAATCAACCTAACCCGCACATCTTTGGACTGAATAAAAATAATATTTCTGGAGAACTGAAAGGAGTGCAATCCAGGTCCATTTTAACAGGAAGGTGATAGGGAGCAAAGAGGGGAGATGTAATTCAGTGAGATAACAGCAGGATCAGGATTGGGTTGAAAGAAATGCCAGATACCCTTATATAACTAACACACACACCACACACTCTAACACACATACACAAACACTAACACACAAACAAACTTCACCATTTATTCATTCATTAGGTGTTGATCAACTCTATTTTCCTTGCAATCATACACTCTCTGATCAATTTATCACTGCAGCTGTTGAACATTGCCAAGTACTCTGTATCTTGCAATGTGACATCTCCAGGGGAAATAAAATAAAAGCTAGAAAATTAAAAAGACATGCAGGAACAAAATACTACAAACCTTTTGGGATCATAATGCACTTGAAAACATATTATATTTAAAGCACCTGACTGGGGAAGATGGAAAAGTGCCACCAATAATAATGAAAATCAATATCATCTTGCTTTTACATGGTGCCTTGAAGGTATTAAAACATCTCAAAGCACTTCCCAGCCACATATTCAGACTAAAATTAACACCAAACCAGAGAAGGCATTTCGATTGGTGGCCAAAAGTTTAAAGAGGTCATTTTTAAAGGGGGAGAAGCACAAAGCAGTTGAGACAGAGAAAGACAGCTAAAAGCCACTGACCAGGGTCAATATCCCCAGGATATTGATAGTGGGGGATTCAGTGATGGCAATGCCACTGAACATCAAGGGGTGATAGCTAAATTCTCCCTGGTTTGAGATTGTCATTGCCTGGGACTTGTATGGCCGAAATGTTATTTGCCACTTGTTGCCAAAGCTTGAATATCATCTAGGTCTTGCTCCATTTCAACATGGACTGCATCAGTATCTGAGTTTTCACAAATGATACTGAACATGTGCAGTCACCAGAGAACATTCCCACTTCTGACCTAAGGATAGAAGGGAGGTCATTGATGTAGCAACTGAGGATGTTGGATCTAGAACACTTTCCTGAGGAACTCCTTCAGTCATGTCCTGGAGGTGAGATGACTGACCCCTAACAACTAAAGCCATCTACCTTTGGTATGACTCCAACCAATAGGAGTTTTCCCTCTGATCCCTAGCGACTTCAGTTCTGCTGGGACTTCTTGATACCACACTTGGTCAAGTGCTGCCTTGATGTTTAGGGCATCTCTGGAGTTAGGCTCTTTTGTCCACATTTGAACCATGTTTGATTGGCTGGGAAGAAATTATTTAAAACTAGTTTCCAACCAATTAAAACTCTCTTTAAAAATCCTGCCTGCAGAATCGGCAAGTAAAAGGCAATTGAAAAAATAGAAAATATGGCAAAAAAAAGAGAACTGGTGCAATTTTAGGAATGAAAATTGGAAAGTTAAAGCTAAACTTAAATAGAAAATGGAAATAAGAAGAATGCAATGATAACTGAGAGCGTTATCTTCATTGTTAGTTGCAATTGCATCTTAATTTTTTATATTACAACAGTCGGGGTATTCCTGAGGAGAGGTGATGACCAAGTGGTATTAATCCAGAAACTCAGCTGATGTTCTGGGGATCCAGGTTCGGATCATGCCATGGCAGATGGTGGAATTTGAATTCAATTTTTTAAAATCTGGAATTAAAAATCTACTGAAGTCCATGAAACCTTTGCCATGGTTAATCACTAATTAGGGAAGGAAATCTGCCATCCTTACCTGGTCTGGTCTACATGTGACTTCAGAGCCACAGAAATGTGATTGACTCTCAATTGCCCTCGGGCAACTAGGAATGGGCAATAAATGCTGGCCAGCCAGCGAGGTCCATGTCCCATGAACAAATAAAAAAAAAAATTCTTAGTGTTCAAGTTGCATTATCACTGCAATAAATGTGAGAGAAAACAATTTTTCTGTCCAGAAAAATGAGAGACTCCCTGAACCAAAAGGTTAAAAGGTGAAAATAACAAAAATGGAAATCTCTTAGGCATGCTTACTGTAACGTGCAAAAAAAGCTGAGAAAACCATTAAAAATGATATGAGAACAGATGACTAAATATCTAGAGTTCAGTGACATTTTCACAAGATATTTTCAAGTACAGCAAGACATATTCCCTCTAATGTTTTGAAAGTAATTTTAACTTCATACTTTTCAGTGGCAGTAAGTGTCTAGCATGTCACAGATTTAGCTTCTATCAGAAATAGATTAGAATCTTCTTACTTGTTCATTTCATTAAACTAGAATTTGATGGCAGTAAATTGCAAGTAAAATCAGTGAAGATCGAGATGCTTCAAAGGTTGCAGGTCAGTGTTAATGGATGCATGAAGTTCTGACTCTTATGTAGGCAGTCACAGGGATCAAATACATTAGTTTGCCTCATTCAAAGTGATTTTGTTTCTTGAAAATTTACCACAGATGAATGAGCATTTTCTTGTGCTTTTACCTCCTGCAAGAAACTGCTTTTTAATGGCATATATTTAGTTTGCCAGCCTTAACTTTCATGTCATAACAGTCAAGTAAATGACATGGCCCTGCTACTCCCAGATGCAATGAGAGCCTAAAGTGTTTTTTGTCAGCATCTCTGTACCAAATCATACTCTAACAAGAGAAATGTTGACGCTAAAGATAAAGACACCATTTTTTCTGGCCAGTGGCAAAGGCATTGATCAGCACCGAAGGCCGGTGTTTTTCTTTTCTGAAGAGTTAAAATGAGACACTGAGATGACATTCACGCTCATTACATACAAGATAGACATCATAACAGTAAATTCCTTGGAAAATATTGGAGGGCATTTTTTGTACTTTAAGCATGAAGGAAACGAGAGAGGCAAGGGCTGAAAGGAAGGGGGAAGGAAAAAGAAAGAGGGAGAGACAGAGAAATCGAAAGTGAGAAGACAGAGAGCAAGAGAGGAAAAAAGAGAGAAAAGAATAAGAAACTAACTTGCATTTATGGAGCTCCTTTAACGCCGAGAAGTACCCCAAGATGCTTCCCAGAGACGTAATCAGAAAATAACAGATGCTGTAACAGAAAATAAGATGCGAGAGGTGATGAAAGCTTGATGAAAGAAGCGAGTTCTGAGGAGAGAGAGCTTTAATGAGTGTGAATGTCTACTGGAGGACTGGATTGCAGTCAATGTGATACCTATTTTTAAAGGGACACAAATCTAACTTGAGTAATGAGGTCAGATATTAGAGACCAACGATTGAATTCTCACATATTTGGTAAAGAAAGACTTGTTCAAAGGAGCCAGCATGGATTTCAAAAGATACCATTCCGTTTGACAAACCTCTCACAATTCTTTGTTAAAGAAATTGACTTTTTGAAGGCCTGTTAACCCTGTAAAGATGACTACAGCAAATGAAGGGGTATGGAATTAATTGAAGGGTAGAAAACAAATTTAAAATTTGGTATGAATATGTAAAATATCACTTTTTCCAGAGTGGGGGAAGTGGGCAGTGAGAGTTTTGGGGCAGCTTCTGTTCACTGTGTGGATCATTTGAATAGATGATCAGAGGATGCAGTGTCAAGAACATCAAATACCAAATAAGGGGTTAATTAAGTCAATTGAACATCAAAGAAAGTTTCAAATATGGCAGAATGAACTAAAATGTGGATTCCAATATCAATAAGTGTTAGCTGATTGCCCAGAATCAATAGCACAGAAACAAGTCATTTTGTCCAATTGGTCCACATCGATGTTTACGCAGCACCTGAGCTTCTTTTCGCATTTTTCATCTAACCCCATCAGCATAACATTCTACTGTCCTCGTGCGCTTAGCAAGCATCCCCTTAACTGCACCTATGCTGTTCCCCTCAATTACTCCTTATAGTAGACAGTTACACATTCTAAGCAAACGCAAAATAGAGTGTGGATTTTGGGAATCTGAAATAAAAGCAAACAGATGCTACAAATATTCAACTGATCGGGCAACATTCGTGGAGAGAGAAACCAAGGTCGCATTTCAAGTAAATCATCTTCCATGAGACCTAAAATTTCATCAATCTAAAACAACAATCCTTTTCTCTCTGAAGATGCTGCCAGATCTGGTGAGCATTTTCATCATTCCCTATCTTTATTCCACATTCTGGCCATTTGGATTAAGAAAAACTAGCAGTATGTTGATACAGAGATAGGATCAGTGCTGTGGAATGGCAGAGGGATTTGGAGGTACAGTTTCTCAGGGCATTAAAGGTAGCACCTCAAGTTATAAGAGAATTCTATGTTTTATTGAAAAACGTACAGAATACAGAAGATAAATGTTAATGATGAGCCTGCAGAAGTCCTGAAGATTCCAAACAATGCAGATTCATTCAGACTCTGATTGGTATAAGGAAATACAAGATTTCAATTAGAACAATACTCTTCCAAGGTAATATGACAAAGGTGTTCATCGTTATTAAAAAAAACAGTACCGATATTCTGTTGCCTGTAGTTCAGTGGGGTCTGTCCCAGCAAACAAATGTCTCCAAACTCCCTTTTTCCTCCAAAGTCCTTAAATGTGTCACCATGTCTTAAATCTATGCCATCTTTCCTGCAATTCTACGTTTATTCCACCCTGACATAGCACTAGAAAAGCCCTGATCAAAGGCAAAGTCATAAATGGCATTCCTGTGACCCTGATACATTATCCCTCCTTATCCTTTAACCTTCATTGTCACCTTTGACCACACCACTCACCTCCAAAGTCTCCCCTCTACTGTCCAACTGAGTGTGAAGACTGCAGGGGCAAACTTCCATCCAAAGTTACGTTTCCAGGAAGTCAAAATAAAACTCTCAAAATGAGTTACTGCATTTGTAATTCTGTGGAGAATTTGATTATGCTCTCCATCTAGAAAGTGTGCTACAAGCTTTCATCTCCCTGACTTAACAAGAAACTTATACACAAGTGCACATTAAAATTTAATGGTTTAAAAAAATGGAAACGATTCAAAGTGGCAAAAAATAATCAGGACTCCATGAAAAAGTCTGGGACTTGAAAAGAAAAAAGAACCAAAAAAATAATAAATCCAGAATCAGTTTATTATCAAAGTTGGTTAACTTTTTTCATCTAAGTTTCTTCTACAGTGAGGGTGGTGAGGTATTGGGGAAGGTATCAGGGTCAAGGGTGGGTACCCGTAGACAGGAAGGTGGGTTGAAGTGTGTCTACTTTTTTTCTATGTTTTTTTTTTACTTCAATGCAAGGAGCATCCGGAACAAGGTAGATGAACCTGGGGCGTGGATTGGTACTTTGGACTACGATGTTGTGGCCATTACGGAGACGTGGGTAGAACAAGAACAGGAATGGTTGTTGGACATTCCAGGGTATAGATGTTTCACTAAGTGTAGGGAAGCTGGTAAAAGAGGTGGAGGAGTGGCATTGTTAATCAAGGATAGTTTAACGGCTGCAGAAAGGCACTTCGAGGGGGATCTGCACACTGAGGTAATATGGGCTGAGGTTAGAAATAGGAAAGGAGCAGTCACATTGTTAGGAGTTTACTATAGGCCCCCAATAGTAATAGAGATGTGGAGGAAGAAATTGCTAAGCAGATTATGGATATGTGTGGGGGTCACAGGGTAGTTGTCATGGGGGACTTTAACTTTCCAAATATTGATTGGAACCTTTGTAGGTCAAATAGTTCGGATGGGGCAGTTTTTGTGCAGTGTGTGCAGGAGGGTTTCCTGACACAATATGTGGATAGGCCGACAAGAGGTGAGGCCACATTGGATTTGGTACTGGGAAATGAACCGGGCCAAGTGTTAGATTTGGTTGTGGGAGAGCAATTTGGAGATAGTGACCACAATTCGGTGTCTTTTGTTATTGCAATGGAGAGGGATAGGGCCGTACGGCAGGGCAAGGTTTACAATTGGGGGAGAGGTAATTATGATGCGATTAGGCAAGAATTAGGGGGCATAAGTTGGGAACAGAAACTGTCAGAAAAAGGAACTAATGAAAAGTGGAACTTTTTCAAGGAACAAATACTGGATGTCCTTGATAGGTATGTCCCTGTCAGGCAGGGAGGAAATGGCCGAGTGAGGGAACCATGATTCACGAAAGAGGTGGAATGTCTTGTGAAAAGGAAGAGGGAAGCTTATGTAGGGATGAGGAAACAAGGTTCAGATGGCTCGATTGAGGGTTACAAGTTAGCAAGGAATGAGCTGAAAAAGGGGCTTAGGAGAGCTAGGAGGGGACACGAGAAGTCCTTGGCGGGTCGGATCAAGGAAAACCCCAAGGCTTTTTACTCTTATGTGAGGGTGAGGTTAGGGCCGGTCAAGGACAGTCGTGGGAACTTGTGTATGGAGTCAGTAGAGATAGGCGAGGTGATGAATGAATACTTTTCTTCAGTGTTCACCAAGGAGAGGGGCCATGTTTTTGAGGAAGAGAAGGTGTTACAGGCTAATAGGCTGGAGGAAATAGATGTTCGGAGGGAGGATGTCCTGGCAGTTTTGAATAAACTGAAGGTCGAGAAGTCCCCTGGGCCTGATGAAATGTATCCTAGGATTCTTTGGGAGGCAAGGGATGAGATTGCAGAGCCTTTGATCTTTGGGTCCTCGCTGTCCACGGGGATGGTGCCAGAAGACTGGAGAATGGCGAATGTTGTTCCTCTGTTTAAGAACATAAGAACATAAGAAATAGGAGCAGGAGTAGGCCATCTGGCCCTTCGAGCCTGCCCCGCCATTCAACAAGATCATGGCTGATCTGAAGCGAATCAGTTCCACTTACCCGCCTGCTCCCCATATCCCCGAATTCCCTTATCGATCAGAAAACTATCTACCCATGATTTAAACATATTCAACGAGGAAGCCTCCACCACTTCAATGGGCAGAGAATTCCAGAGATTCACTACCCTCTGAGAGAAGAAGTTCCCCCTCAACTCTGTTCTGAACCGGCCCCCCCTTATTTTGAGGCTGTGCCCTCTAGTTCTGGTTTCCCTTCTAAGTGGAAAGAATCTCTCCACCTCTACCCTATCCAGCCCCTTCATTATCTTATATGTCTCTATAAGATCACCCCTCATCCTTCTAAACTGCAACGAGTACAGACCCAATCTGTTTAATCTCTCCTCATAAGCTACACCCCTCATCTCCGGTATCAACCTGGGTTGGTGAACCTTCTCTGCGCTCCCTCCAAGGCCAATATATCCTTTCGCAAATAAGGGGACCAAAACTGCACCCAGTACTCCAGTTGCGGCCTCACCAGTGCCTTGTACAGTTGCAGCAAGACCTCCCTGCTTTTATATTCTATCCCCCTCGCGATAAAGGCCAACATTCCATTCGCCTTCTTGATCACCTGCTGCACCTGCAGACTGAGTTTTTGCGATTCGTGCACAAGGACCCCCAGGTCCCTCTGCACAGTCGCACGATGTAATTTTTTTTTTAAGAAAGGGAATAGAAATGACCCTGGTAATTATAGACCGGTTAGTCTTACTTCGGTGGTTGGTAAATTGATGGAAAAAGTCCTTAGAGATGGGATTTACGACCATTTAGAAAGATGCGGATTAATCCGGGATAGTCAGCACGGATTCGTGAAGGGCAAGTCGTGCCGCACAAATTTGATAGAATTTTTTGAGGAGGTAACTAAGTGTGTTGATGAAGGTAGGGCAGTTGATGTCATATACATGGATTTTAGTCAGGCGTTTGATAAGATCCCCCATGGTCGGCTTATGATGAAACTGAGGAGGTGTGGGATAGAGGGAAAGTTGGCCGATTGGATAGGTAACTGGCTGTCTGATCGAAGACAGAGGGTGGTGGTCGATGGAAAATTTTCGGATTGGAGGCAGGTTGCTAGCGGAGTGCCGCAGGGATCAGTGCTTGGTCCTCTGCTCTTTGTGATTTTTATTAATGACTTAGAGGAGGGGGCTGAAGGGTGGATCAGTAAATTTGCTGATGACACCAAGATTGGTGGAGTAGTGGATGAGGTGGAGGGCTGTTGTAGGCTGCAAAGCTGGGCTGAAAAATGGCAAATGGAGTTTAACCCTGATAAATGTGAGGTGATTCATTTTGGTAGGACTAATTTAAATGTGGATTACAGAGTCAAAGGTAGGGTTCTGAAGACTGTGGAGGAACAGAGAGATCTTGGGGTTCATATCCACAGATCTCTAAAGGTTGCCACTCAAGTGGATAGAGCTGTGAAGAAGGCCTATAGTGTGTTAGCTTTTATTAACAGGGGGTTGGAGTTTAAGAGCCGTGGGGTTATGCTGCAACTGTACAGGACCTTGGTGAGACCACATTTGGAATATTGTGTGCAGTTCTGGTCACCTCACTATAAGAAGGATGTGGAAGCGCTGGAAAGAGTGCAGAGGAGATTTACCAGGATGCTGCCTGGTTTGGAGGGTAGGTCTTATGAGGAGAGGTTGAGGGAGCTGGGGCTGTTCTCTCTGGAGCGGAGGAGGTTGAGGGGAGACTTAATAGAGGTTTATAAAATGATGAAGGGGATAGATAGAGTGAACGTTCAAAGACTATTTCCTCGGGTGGATGGAGCTATTACAAGGGGGCATAACTATAGGGTTCGTGGTGGGAGATACAGGAAGGATATCAGAGGTAGGTTCTTTACGCAGAGAGTGGTTGGGGTGTGGAATGGACTGCCTGCAGTGATAGTGGAGTCAGACACTTTAGGAACATTTAAGCGGTTATTGGATAGGCACATGGAGCACACCAGGATGATAGAGAGTGGGATAGCTTGATCTTGGTTTCAGATAAAGCTCGGCACAACATCGTGGGCCGAAGGGCCTGTTCTGTGCTGTACTGTTCTATGTTCTATGTACACTTTCTGACCACCATTACCAAGCAGACTTTACACAATTCCTTTCTTTTTAACTTGCAATCTGACATAATTTCAAGGTTTTGAATGGCAACTGTAAATTGTCCTATGGATCAAAATTATTATATGCCCTTTTCCCCATCCTGTACTGACAATCACAGATCATCACTATTCAACAGCTTGTGACAGGAATCCTCAGAAAACAACAATATAGTACCTTGAATAGAAGTGATTGATTTATATGTGCCCACATGGGTATCCTCTTGTAAACTGCAAACAATCCCAATGCTCAACAAAGTGTGAAGCAATATCACCTCAGGTCCCTGCAAATGCTGCACTAACCTGTAAGGCTTCTAAGTGGATTCAGAGGTGAATGGGAAAGAACCTTTCTTTTGAAAGGTGAAGGTAAAGGTATACAAAAACTGGTAGAATGGACGAAAAAAAAAGTGTTTGATGGAATTCAGTGTCAATAATTGTAAGGTGATTAAATAGAATTAGATCGAATCTACATCACAGAAAAAGGCCTTTCGATCATTACGTTCCAAAGGGCCCTCCCCTCCACCCTCTTCATCAAACCCCAAGAATATTACCATCTGTTCCTTTCTCACCCTTTGCTTCCTAGCTTTTCCTCAAGTACATCTGTGGTACTTCCTCTCAAACACGACTCATGGTAACACATTCTAGCCACTTTGATGAAGGAAAATCAGAAATATTTATACTCTGAAATGGTGGAACACTGCTATGGAAGGAGGATTTGGAGCTACAGTGTCACAAGGCATTAAAGGCAGCACCTCACGTTATAAAAAGAGAATTTTGGGTTTTATTGCAAAACTTACATAACATAAAAGACAAATGTCCATGTCGAGCCTCCAAAAAATTTGAAGATTTCATACCGTTCGGACTCGCTCAGATTCTGACCGGTATAGGGAAATACAAATATTTCTTCATTAGAACAAAGTATATTGTGAGGTAATCTGATCAAAGCATTTATAATTGTGACAGGATGTGACAAGACAGATAGAAACAGACTGTTTCCCATAGTTGTTCCAGCAAACAAAATCTCCATTTCCAAGCTTCCTTTTTCCTTAGATGTCATCAGATGAATTGCTCTGTCCTAAATCCACACAATCTCCACTGCAATTTCACACTCAAGTCTCTCGAATTTATGTTCCCACTCCGGCACAACAGTAAAATGGCTCTGACTAAAGGCAAAGTTACAAATTGCGTCCCCTTCTAATTCATTCATGGGATTTATTTCCCACCCCAAATTGCCCTCAAAAAGATGGTGCTGATACATCTTCTTGAACCACAGCAACCCAGCTGATGATAGTATATCCGTGGTGCAGTTAGGGACAGTGTTCCAGGATTTTGCCCAGCGATGACGAAGGGACAGCAATGGTTTGCAACTTGAAAGGTAACTTGCAGGGGGTTTTTTTTATTCATTCATGGGAAATGGGCATCGCTGATTGGCCAGCATTTATTGCCCATTCCTGGTTGCCAGAGGGCAGTTGAGAGTTAACCACATTGCTGCGGCTCCGGAGTCACATGTAGGCCAAGTAAGGACAGCAGATTTCCTTCCCTAGAGGATATTCGTAGATCAGATGGGTTTTTCCAACAATTGACAATGGTTTCACGGTCATAGTAGATTCTTAATTCCAGATTTTTAAAAAATTGAATTTAAATTCCACCATCTGCTGTGGCGGGATTCAAATCCAGGTCCCCAGGACATTAGCTGAGTTTCTGGATTAATAAGTCTCATTGATAATACCAGTAGGCCATCGCCTCGTCATCCCAATTTACATTTCCTGGGAGGGAAAACTACTCTCAAACTGAGTTACTGTGTTTGTAATTCTGTGGAGAATTTGATTATATTCTCCATCAAGGAAGTATGCAAAATGCTTTAATCTGCCTGGTTCGACACGAAACCTATATGAAGGCGAACATTAAAATTTAATGGTTTTAAAATAAAGGAAACAATTCAAAGTAGCAAAATTAATCAGGATTCCACGAAAAGGACTGGTACTTAAAAGGGAAGAAGTAAGAGAGTCGGCATAAAACTGCAGTCAGTTTATCAGACTTAGTTAACTCCTTTCTTATACAAGTTTTTTCCTCACTTTCTGACCACCATTACAAAATAGACCTCTCACATTTCTTTACTTTGCCCTGGCAATCTTAACAGCTTTGAATGGCATTTGTTTGCTATAACTTGCCCAGAAGAAGGATCAAATCCATCATATGCTTCTTCTTCCCATCCAGTGGCGATAGCACTGACGATCACAAACCATCACTATTCAACAGCTCACAATCGCAAACCTCAGGAAGCAAAAATGGTACTAACAACGATAATTTATATGAGCTCACATGGAAGTTTGTGCATCATTCATCTCTCCATTCCCACTTCCCAACTCCAACACCCACAGCCCAGATCTCAATGAAGTGTTAAGAAATTCATTTCAGGTCCCTGCAAACACTACACTAACCAGCAAGTCTTTAAGAAAATACGGAAGTGAATCGATTAAAAAAAAGACAAGATATTAAATGAACGAGGGAAAAAGAGAGGTAATTGAAAACAATCTATGCATAAACACTGGAATTACAACTCCAGCCCCAAATCTAGATTACATACGTCAATCACTGCAGTGTCTGACATCAGGTCTGTAAAATTATATTGTAGCGTTTATAAGACCATCCCAACTCATCTCTCTGTAGAAATTACCATGTTCACTACTAATTCCTTGTTTTCTCAAAGAGTACCTGGTGAAGTAAATAATATTTACTCCTGGAATGATCAGATTCTTCTAATTACATTCACCACAGGCTTCATGTTAATTACCGCTAATTACCATTTCAGTTTGGGAAATCTCACTTGTGTTTTGAATCTGAGGCCCACCTTAAAATTATATCACATCAATGCATCTAGCTACTTCACTCAAAAGACACGTAATCACTGAATTGATGTTATGCAATTAAAATATTAATTTAGCAAGCATCAAAGCATGCTTTCTGATGTACCATTTTTCTTTATTCCACCATTTCCTTGAGGACAGTTGAAGGCACTCCTTACAATCTGAGCAACCATGTTATAGTCTGAATTAAAATTAAAGACTGTCTTAGAGGATAATGAATATTTAATGCATTTTAAATTTGTAGTTTATGATCATTTGCATACTAATATTTCTGTCTTTATGGACAGACATGAAGTAGCTTTATATAACTGCACTTACTCTGGAACATCAGTTTGCAAACTAACCTGACTACATGGAGCAGTCTTGTTCACTATCTTATTTTTGCTGCTTGCAAAACAAGTAGTCATTTAAGGTTAAACATAAATTGTGAACCGATTTAAAATATGATTATCTACGTGTTTAAAGCTGTAACAGCCTGGGTAATTAGAAATTAACTGGCTTGGTGAGATCTCAGTTTGCCTCAATTTCCCCTCAGTCAAGGTTTTTAAAATTTTACTTTGAGAGATTTTACTTTTAAAATTAAATTCCTCAATGCTCAGGTCTTCCTGCTTTGCTTTACCTGCAATGTGCCTGGTCAAACTACTGGCTTAAAAGAAAAGCATGAAAATTGCATAAAGCGTTTAGGGCGTAATTTTCCATAGCTCTCTGGATTCAGAGACTTGTGCCTCAGAAAATTGCAAATGTCACTTTGTTATTTATGAAGGGAGGGGGCAGAGGGAAACCACCTAATGAAAGATTTGTAAGCTTAATATCATTTGTGGGAAGGTGACTGGAATCTATCACCAGAACAGAGTGACTGAGCACTTGGACAACTATCAACTGATCACTACACCGGACTTATCATAAGGCAAGTCATGTCCAAGTAACCTGGTTGAACTTTTGTGGAAGTAACGAGCATGGTAAATAAGTGAAAGCTATAGAAATATCATCTATAGAGACCTCTAGAAGGGATTTAATAAGGTTCCATACAGGAGATTAACTGCAAATATGATCGCGCAAGAACTGGAGATAATTATGACATGGGTCAGTCGTAGGGGACAGGGTGGGGATAATGGGTTCATTCTCATTAATTGATGGGGTGTGACAGGTGGTATTCCCAAGGGGGCTGTTTGGAGCCTCAGCTTTTCACCATATGTATTGCTAACTTGTATGAAGCAATACAAAGTTGTAAATTCAGGTTCTCACGTCATTAGGTTAGGAGACATGATCAGTTAGTTAAATGAATGGGAACAGTAAGTTAGCAAGGGACACAGACAGACTAATTGAGTACAAATGGAGTTCATTGTGAGGGCAGTAAGGGTGAAAATTACCAAGGTACTAGCCACCCCCCTTCGTCCTATCCCCGTAACCTCACAAATTTACTCTGGTCAATCCACCTAACCGACACATCCATGGACTATGGGAGGAAACCTACGAGGACACAGGATGAACATGCAAACCCAAGGGCCGGAATCTAACCCGAGTCCTTGGCATGAGGCAACAGTGATATCCACTGTGCCACCTAGATACAGGGTTGATGCCAGAGAGCTGGAGAATTGCAAATGTTATATTCTTATTCAAAGACATGAGCAAGGATAAGCCCAGCAACAAGAGCTCTGACGAAGGGTCATCCTGACCCGAAACATTGGTTCTATTCTCTCTCCACAAGATGCAGTCAGAGCTACTGAGATTTTCCAGCATTTTCTGTTTTTGTTTCGGATTCCAGCAGCCACTGTATTTTGCTTTTGTCATCCGTTTTGTATTTGAGAGTGCCAGATCAGAAGATTTTTTTCATGGTGACAGACTAGAAGTGGTGGAAAAGCAAAGGATTTTGGGTGTTCATGTACACAAATGTCTAAAAGCTAGTAGATGGATACAAAAAGTAATTAAAAAGGCTAATGAGATTAGAGGATACTGGATCAATTGAAATTTTAAAGACTGAAATCAATAGGTTTCTGTTAGATGAGGGAATTAAAGTTAGGTAAATGGAATTGAAGCACAGATCAACCATGATCCAATTGAATGGCAAAACAGCCTCAATGATCTAAATGGCTAACTGTTGTTCCTATGTTCACTAATAACCTGCTGACCAATGTTCAGATTGGGTTTAACAACTTATATTTCTATCGCACCTTTAATGCAACAAAACATAGCCCCAAAAAGATTCACAGGAGCAGCATAGAGCAAACCTAGACACCGTCAAGACAAGAAGATAAGAACGTAAGAAATAGGGGCAGGAGTAGGCCATCTAGCCCCTCGAGCCTGCCCTGCCATTCAATAAGATCATGGCTGATCTGATAGTGGTTTAGTTCCACTTACCCGCCCGCTCCCCATAACCCTTAATTCTCTTATTGATCAGAAATCTATCTACCTGTGACTTAAACATATTTAACGAGGTAGCCTCCACTGCTTCAATGGGCAGAGAATTCCACAGATTCACTACTCTCGGAGAGAAGTTGTTCCTCCTCAACTCTGTTCTAAACTGACTCCCCCTTATTTTGAGGCTGTGTCCTCTAGTTCTTGTTTCCTTTCTAAGTGGAAAAAATCTCTCTGCCTCTACCCTGTCTGGCCCCTTCATTATCTTATATGTCTCTATAAGATCTCCCCTCAGCCTTCTAAACTCCAACAAGTACAGGCCCAATCTACTCAATCTCTCCTCATAAGCTAACCCCCTCACCTCCGGTATCAACCTGGTGAACCTTCTTTGTACTCCCTCCAAGGCCAATATATCCTTCCGCAAATAAGGGGACCAAAATTGCACACAGTACTCTAGTTGCGGCCTCACCAGTACCTTGCACAATTGCAGCAAGACCTCCCTGCTTTTATACTCCATCCCCTTCGTGATAAAGGCCCACTCAGCTTCAGATCTTATTGCTGCCTCAGTCCAAACACAGATAAAATAACTGAATTCCAGAAGCAAGTGACTGTCCTTGACAGCAACACAGCATTTTGCCTTGGGACTGCATTTAATTGAAGATTAAAATGAATGGAGGTCATGTGATATGTTCTGAAGTATGTCTGACAGTAAGACTGGGTGGTTTGCTTGTTAGAGCTCACAAGAGGTCTAGATTGGTTTACTGGGAGGAATGTGCAAGGTAATTATACATGGAGACAATGGCATCTGGCCATGTGCTAATAGTGGATAGATTATAAGTCTCCAAAGTTCTAGAAAAGTGTTGGGAAGGTTGGTAAAGAGGCGTTAAGTTTTCCATTTGGTGGCAAAGGAAAGTTGGGCTCTCAAGAATAGTTATTCAGCATTTCTGCCTGGATACAAGGCCCATGTGATTCATATTGCCATGGAAATAGGCTTTGAGGGGGGAAGAATTTCTGAGATACCCCTGAAAACTCTCAGGACACATTTTGACAGCCAGGATCCGAGAGATAGAGGGGGCAGCTGGAGGCCGAAGTCTCTCTGGTTCACTGTGTCGGAGTGCAGATGGAAGTTTGTGTTCAGATTGAACAGAACAAATTTGTGCTGAGTCCATAAGAAGCTGGAAGATTGGCCTAGTTTGCACGAGAGTGAGAATCGCCAGTAATATTCTCACCATGAAGGACAGTTTTGGGGTTAAAAGTTATCAGGCCAAGAAAGGAAAATAACAAAAGTAAACCCTCAGGAGCTAAAAATAATTCTGGACTGATTCTGAGAAAATTGAGTGTTTACTTAAAGGACAATGTCATAATCCTTGGGGTTTTTCAGCTGTGTTAAAAGTTCTGTCCTGCAGTTTTAAGTACAAGTTGCCTACAAAATAATGCACAGTCAACAGTGCTTTTTGTTGAGTCATCCATTCAGCTATTAACTTGAAGTTCAATTTTTTTTGTTGAAGTTACTGGTCTCCACTGTGATGCGAAGAAACTTTGGTCTTTTGATGACCTCTAGTTCCCAAACAGTATGTCCGAACCACGGCTTTACTAATTTCATCTAATTGATGTGCGGGTTAGGTTGATTGGCCATGCTAAAAATTGCCCTTAGTGTCCTGAGATGCGTAGGTTAGAGGGATTAGTGGGTAAATATGTAGGGATATGGCGGTAGGGCCTGGGTGGGTTTGTGGTCGGTGCAGACTCGATGGGCCGAATGGCCTCTTTCTGTACTGTAGGGTTTCTATGTGGCAACTGGCTGTTCGGGAAGAGTTACTTTTCAATCCCATCTTCGAAAATTTGTCTGTCTTCAATATTTTTCATCCAAAAATTCCAAACAAGTGCTCGTGAAAATATGCCACTCCAGTTACTACCATTTTCAAACTGAAGTCCCACAAAGTAAACCTATGAAATTGATTTATACAAATTACATTTTCTATGTGCCCACAAAATATCCTCAAATTTTTTGTATATTTAGAACTTTAAGGTTCTAAATCCCAGGTTTCTGCCTCCTTTTGGGCAACTTGTTCCCATTGTTAACCCCTTCTCTTATCCACAGCACTGCTCTGGTTAAGTTTATTCTGCTGGTATGATAGGATCCATTGCTTCAACCATCTTGTGTGGGTTTCCAGCGTCGCTTCAGCGTCTTCCACTTCCCTCATGCTCTCCTCTGCCTTCCCTCTCCACCAGCTGTGTGTATTCTAACTTCCTGCTCTCGCCTGTTCTGCCCACAAGTCACACAGTCCTTTCTTAGACTGATTTTTAGTGGATACAACCTCAGCTCAACAGACGTCTAGGCATAATAGTGACAAAATAGTACAACATCTAACTTGTCTTGAGTACTGAGAAAATATCAGTGTATGTAGAAGCATTGAGGGGCCATAGTATTGGGGAATGAGCCCAGCCAGGTGGTCGATGTTTCAGTAGGGGAGCAGTTCGGGAACAGTGACCACAATTCAGTAAGCTTTAACGTACTGATGGATAAAGATAAGTGCAGTCCTCAAGTGAAGGTGCTAAATTGGGGAAGGCTAATTACAACAATATTAGGCAGGAACTGAAGAATGTAGATTGGGGGCAGATGTTTGAAGGCAAATCAACATCTAGCATGTGGGAGGCTTTCAAGTGTAAGTTGATAGGAATTCAGGACTGGCACGTTCCTATAAGGATGAAGGATAAGTACGGCAAGTTTCAGGTATGGCCTTGTCAAAGAGAAAAAGGAAGCATTTGTCAAGGCTAGGAGGCTGGGAACACACGAAGCAAGTGTGGAATACAAGGAAAGTAAAAAGAAACTCAAGCAAGAAGTAAGGGGGGCTAAAAGGGTCACGAAAAATCATTGACCAGCAGGATTAAGGAAAATCCCAAGGTTTTTTTACATATATAGAGAGCAAGAGGGTAGCCAGGGAGAGGGTTGGCCTACTCAAGGACAGGGGACAGAATTTATGCATGGAGCCAGAGGAAATGGACGAGGTATTAAATGAGTACGTTGCGTCAGTATTCACCAAAGAGAAGGACTTGGTGGATGATGAGTCGGGGAAGGGTGCGCAGATAGTTTGGGTCATGTTGAGATCAAAAAGGTGGTGGTATTGGGGCTCTTGAGAAACATTAAAGTAGATACATCCCCAGGGCCTGATGGGATATACCCCAGAAAACAGAGAGGCAAGGGAGGAAATTGCTGGGGCCTTGAGTAGTCTTTGTATCCTCACTGGCTACAGGGGAGGTCATGATGTGGAGATGCTGGCGTTGGACTGGGGTAAACACAGTAAGAAGTTTAACAACACCAGCTTGAAGTCCAACAGGTTTATTTGGTAGCAAAAGCCACACAAGCTTTCGGAGCTCCAAGCCCCTTCTTGTCCGTAGGGGATGGCTTCTTTAACGTGTTTTGGGTGGAAGACCTCAAACAGACCACTGTCCGCAGCAAACTACCCAGCCTTCAGGAGAACAGTGACCACGACACCACACAACCCTGCCACAGCAACCTCTGCAAGACGTGCCGGATCATCGACACAGATGCCATCATCTCACGTGAGAACACCATCCACCAGGTACACGGTACATACTCTTGCAACTCGGCCAACGTTGTCTACCTGATACGCTGCAGGAAAGGATGTCCCGAGGCATGGTACATTGGGGAAACTATGCAGACGCTGCGACAACGGATGAATGAACACCGCTCGACAATCACCAGGCAAGACTGTTCTCTTTCTGTTGGGGAGCACTTCAGCGGTCACGGGCATTCGGCCTCTGATATTCGGGTAAGCGTTCTCCAAGGCGGCCTTCGCGACACACGACAGCGCAGAGTCGCTGAGCAGAAACTGATAGCCAAGTTCCGCACACACGAGGACGGCCTCAACTGGGATATTGGGTTCATGTCACACTATTTGTAACCCCCACAGCTTGCCTGGACCTGCAGAGTTTCACTGGCTGTCTTGTCTGGAGACAATACACATCTTTTTAGCCTGCCTTGATGCTCTCTCCACTCACGTCGTTTGTTTCTTAAAGACTTGATTAGCTGTAAGTATTCGCATTCCAACTATTATTCACGTAAATTGAGTCTGTGTCTTTATATGCCCTGTTTGTGAACAGAATTCCCACTCACCTGAAGAAGGGGCTTGGAGCTCCGAAAGCTTGTGTGGCTTTTGCTACCAAATAAACCTGTTGGACTTTAACCTGGTGTTGTTAAACTTCTTACCTGGGAGGTCCCAGAGGATTGGAGAATAGCCAATGTTGTTCCTTTGTTTAAGAAGGATAGCAAGGATAATCCAGGTAATTACAGGCTAGTGAACCTTGCATCAGTGGTAGGGAAATTATTGGAGGGGATTCTTCAAGACAGGATTTATTCCCATTTGGAAATAAGTTGCCATATTAGCGAGAGGCAACATGGTTTTGTGAAGGGGAGGTTGTGTCTCACTAACTTGATCGAGTTTTTCAAGGAAGTGACGAAGATGATTGATTAGGGGAGGGCAGTGGATGTTGTCTACACGGACTTCAGTAAGGCCTTTGACAAGGTCCCTCATGGCAGACTGGTACAGATGCAGTCGCACAGGATCAGATGTGAGCTGGCAAGATGGATACAGAACTCAGTCATAGAAGACAGAGGGTAGCAGTGGAAGGGTGCGTTTCTGAATGGACAAGTGGCGCTCCTTAGGAATCAGTGCTGGGAACTTTGCTGTTTGTAATATATATATTATATATATATATTTAGGAAAATGTAACTGGATTGATTAGCAAGTTTGCAGACGACACACAAGTTGGTGGAATTGCGGATAGTGATGAGGACCGCCAGAGGATACAGATCGGTTGGAGACTTGGGCGGAGAGATGGCAGATTGAGTTTAATCTGGACAAATGAGAGGTAATTCATTTTGGAATGATTAATACAGATGGGAAATACACAGTAAATAGCAGATCCCTTAACTGTATTGATAGGCAGAAAGATCTTTGTGGACAGGTACACAGGTCACTGAAAGTGGATGAGGCAGTCAAGAAGGCAGATGGCATGCTTGCCTTCATCGGCTGGGGCATTGAGTTTAAAAATTGGCAAATCATGTTGCAGCTTTATATAACCTTAGTTAGGCCACACTTGGAATACAGTATAGAATTCTGGTAGCTACACTACCAGAAGGATGGTATTCACGGTAGCATAGTGGTTAGCATCGCTGCCTCACAGCGCCAGGGACCCTGGTTCAATTCTGGCCTCGGGTCACTGTCTGGGTGGAGTTTGTAGATTCTCTCCATATTTGTGACAAAAACGATTGATGAGGGAAGGGCCGTGGATGTCGTCTATATGGGTTTTGGTAAAGCGTTTGACAAGGTCCCTCATGGCAGGCTGGTGCAAAAGGTTAAATCTCACGGGATAAAAGGTGAGCTAGCTAGATGGATGGAGAACTGGCTTAGCCATAGAAGACAGAGGGTAGCAGTGGAGGGGTCTTTTTCTGGTTGGAGGTCTGTGACTAGTGGTGTTCCGCAGGGCTCTGTACTGGGACCTCTTCTGTTTGTGATATATATATTATATATATATATATATATATATATAAATGATTTGGAGGAAGATGTAACTGGTGTGATCAGTAAGTTTGCGGATGACACAAAGATTGCTGGACTTGCGGACAGTGATGAACATCGTCAGAGAATACAGCAGGATATAGATAGGCTGGAACATTGGGCGGAGAAATGGCAGATGGAATTTAATCCAGATAAATGCGAAGTGATGCATTTCGGTAGATCAAATGCAAGGGGGAGCTATACAATAAATGGCAGAACCATCAGGAGTATAGACACACAGAGGGACCTGGGTGTACAAGTCCACAGATCCTTAAAGGTGGCAGCACAGGTGGAGAGGGTGGTGAAGAAGGCATATGGCATGCTTGCCTTTATTGGACGGGGCAAAGAATATAAAAGTTGGCATATGATGTTGTAGCTGTATAGAATGATGGTTAGGCCACATTTGGAATACTGAGTCCAGTTCTGGTCGCCACACTACCAGAAGGACGTAGAGGCTTTGGAGAGAGTACAGAGAAGGTTTACCAGGATGTTGCCTGGTATGGAGGGTCTTAGCTATGAGGAGAGATTGGGTAAACTGGGGTTGTTCTCCCTGGAAAGACGGAGGATGAAGGGCGACCTAACAGAGGTGTATAAAATTATGAAGGGCATAGATAGGGTGAACAGTGGGAAGCTTTTTCCCAGGTTGGAGGTGACGAACACAAGGGGTCACAGGTTCAAGGGGGGCCAAGGTTCAACACAGATGTCAGGGGGACGTATTTTACACAGAGGGTGGTGGGGGTCTGGAATGCACTGCCAAGCAAGGTGATTGAGGCGGACACGCTGGGATCGTTTAAGACTTAACTAGATAGCCACATGAACAGACTGGGAATAGAGGGATGCAAAAGAATGGTCCAGTGGGCACATGAGCGGCACAGGCTTGGAGGGCCGAAGGGCCTGTTCCTGTGCTGTATTGTTCTTTGTTCTTTATATATGCGTGGGTTTCCTTCAGGTGCTCTGGTTTCCTCCCACAGTTCAAAGATGTGCAAGTTAGGTTGATTGGCTATGCTAAATTGACCCGAGTGTCAGGGGATTAGCAGAGTAAATATGTGGGGTTACGGGAATAGGGCCTGGGTAGGATTGTGGTCGGTGTAGACTCGATGGGCCGAATGGCCTCCTTCTGCACTATGGCGATTTTATAGGGCGACGTGGTGGCACAGTGGTTAGCCTTGCTGCCTCACAGCGTCAGGGTCCCAGCTTCGATTCCAGCCTCAGGTCACTGTCTGTGTGGAGTTTGCATATTCTCCTCATGTTTGCGTGGGTTTCCTCCGGGTGCTCTGGTTTCCTCCCACAGTCCAAAGATGTGCAGGTTAGGTTGATTGGCTGTGCTAAATTGACCCTAGTGTCAGGGGGATTAGCAGTAAATTTGTCGGGTTACGGGAATAGGGCCTGGGTGGGATTGTGGTCAGTACAGACTCGATGAGCTGAATGGTCTCCTTCTGTACTGTAGGGATTCTATGATGTGGAGGCTTTGGTGAGGGTACAGAAAAGATTTACCAGGATGTTGCGTGGTATGGAGGGCATTAGCAATGAGGAGAGGTTGGAGAAACTTGGTTTGTCCTCACTGGAACGATGGAGGTTGAGGGCGACCTGATAGAAGTCTACAAGATTATGAGGGGCGTGGACTAAGTGGATAGTCAGAAGCTTTTTCCCAGGGTGGAAGAATCAATTACTAAGGGGCATAGTTTTAAGGTGTGCTGGGCAAGAGTTAAAGGAGATGTACGAGGCAAGTTTTTTTTAAACAGAGGGTGCCTGGAATTCGCTGCTGAGGGAGGTAGTGGAAGTAGATATGATAGTGACTTTTAAGGGGCGACTTGACAAATACATGAATAGGATGGGAATGGAGGGGTATGGCCCCGGGAAGGGAGGGGGTTTTAGTTTAGTCGGGTAGCATGGTTGGTGTAGGCTTGGAGGGCCGAAGAGCCTGTTCCTGTGCTGTAATTCTCTTGGTTCTCAATCACTCTTCAAGCTTGAAAACCTCAGTCTTACACTGAATAAACGGACACCAGTTGATCCCTGCTGCTGGTTCTGATCTTGGGAGGAGTGAGGGATCAGACATCCTGGTTTTGCATGGACAAGCTCAGTTGTCACCAAGTGTTGTAATGACAACTGCCTACGAAAGGTTCACTCTGAGAGGTATCTTGTATGCAGACTGCAAATAACTGTGGGAACACTGTATCCCCTGCAGTAGAGTAATTTGGGGGAGAACAGATGTTGATTTTCCCAGTCAGCTCTGCAATCTCAGCAGCAACAGAAGTAGTGGAGAATTGTATGTTTTTACTTGAGAGATATGAGATCGAGCACTGGGCATTTCAAAGGCTGTTTCTTAGCTTAGAAAATTACAAAAGAACGAAAAGGGCAATTAGATTCTTCCATCAAAATTTTTAACCTTGTTCAGAGTTTCCAAGGTACTTTGAAAGTATTTTCATGTCGCGGTGCAGCACTCGGGCGTTATCATGCTTGTACGAAATCTGAGCCAATGTAAGAGCTTTCAAGGAGGCAAGATGAAATATCAACTCATCCCATGGCATTCTTCCACACTTTATAATGCCCAACTGATCAGAGGAGTTCAATTTATTGTTTTCCTGGCCAATAAATAACACAAACTGAAGGGAACCAAAAGAAGGGGAGGGGAAAATAGGCGCAATTAAATTAATTTTAAAAAATAGCCAGAGGCAGAAAAGCAAATGATTTAGCTCACACATGACAGTTCTAAATTTGCATTTTCATAGAGCTCTGGAAAAGGGGTCGGGAAGGAACCCTTTACAAGATTTCCTCCGCATATTCAAATCAATGACATCAGGCACCAATTCTTCATGATTTTGCTCTCCTAAATCACAATGGAACCTCTCTGCACCTTTCCACGACATATATTGCCCAAGTGGGGAGGGGTGGATTGTTACTAGTGCCTACCATTTCTGGAAGCCACACGCTCCGCTGGGTTTGTGGAGGGAGCCAGTAAGCGGCGTCTTAATAGGGTTGGCAGATCTGGGTGGACTTACTGGGAAATGACCTCCTACTTTCAACTGCCCCTCCCCCAGACTCCTGCCATTGATCAACAATTTAATTAATTGCCTTTATGCCAGGGATTTACCAATTTAGAGAAAAACTGAATATTTAATTGATCCTGGATATGCTTATTTAGGGCAATTGAAGTGTATCTTTAACACAGAATGTACAGACAAGAACAGGCTATTTGACTCACTGGCCTGGGCTAGTATTTATGTGCCACAAAAAACCTCCTCTCCCCCTCTTCATCAAATCTCATATCCTTCCAGAAGTAGGGGGGTCACAGTTTGAAGATAAGGGGTAAACCTTTTACAACTGAGGTTAGGAGAAATTTCTTCACCTCGAGGGTTGTAAATGTGTGGAATTCACTATCATAGAATGTAGGTGAGGCCAAAACGTTATCTGATTTCAAGATGATTTTTAAAAATATCTCTAGGGGCTAAAAGGATCAAGGGATATGGGGAGGGGAGGTGGGAGGGAGGATCAGGATATTGAATTTGATGATCAACCATGATCAAAATGAATGGCAGAGTAGGCTCGAAGGACTGAATGGCCTACTCCTGCTTCCAGTTTTTCTGTTTCCATTTTTTATTCCTCCCTTACCTGACTTCCCTTAAAGGGATCCATGCTGTTCTCCTCAATACCCCATGCGGTAGCTAGTTCCCCATTCTAACCACTGTGAGTAAAGATAGTTCTTCTGAGTGCTTTATTGGATTCATTAGCGACTTTTATTTTGATGACCCCTCCCCACACCTCAACTATCTCAAGAAAGGAAATGGCAGATTACATAAAGCTGTATGTATTAATACAGCTTCAAAGAGGCCAGGCAAGAGTGTCCGCATTGCTGTATCCTTAGCCCGTCCGTCACCCCAAATAAGTTTTAAGTTTAGGTTTATTTATTAATGTCGCAAGGAGGCTTACATTAACATTGCAATGAAGTTACTGTGAAAATCCCCTAAATATTCTTGCTACACCCATTCAGAGTCCTGTTGCACAGCCAAGACAGACCCCTCCAAATCATCAACTTCTTTCTCAATCTTGGCAAGTCACAGGCTCCGTGGTCAATTTCATTTATTTTATGAGAAACATAAAAATTCTTCTCAAAAATACTCACTACGTTGAAGTCAAGATTCTTTTCAATCCACTCCTTCGCTTCATTGAATTCATCATGCATTCCCATAATGTACAATGTATCTAAGGCATCCACTATTGTTGCTCCTTGAATATTACCTACAAAGACAGACAGACCGATTTAAGCTTTCTCTACGGTGTCAAGAATGAAGAAAATTCACAGCAACAGTTTCTCCTAAATGACTTAAAATTGGAAGCATTTCCTAAGATACACAATAAATGCACAAGAGGTAAATATGTGAACACATGGGACAGAAATTAATTTGTCACTAAACGGCAGAAAATGTCAATAGTATTTGTCATGAGGAGACTTCAACTATGCAGGAACCACAACACTATTTTGGAAAACACTATCAAACGCAAGTGCTATAAATCGCAAGGAGTCCTTCACGTTAGTTTATGTAATTGTTTTTTAACGGCTCAGTGTAGGCATAACCATGTCAAAATTCACACAGATTTCAGCTAATTTTCCTATTTAGCAGTTCTACAACACATTTCTGAAAACGCACTTCAATTAAAACTTTGATTGTTTCAAGGTATGTACGAAGTAAAACAAATGCAAAATTCCCAGTGCAACTAAAGATATGGTTTTGTAATTCATGAAGGTTTTACCTTTACTGTAATTTAGAAACCAATTTAATTCAAACTGACAGCCGCTGAGTAGGTCACTGCAATTCCACAATGCTTTTGCACTGTGACACTTAATTTGCATCACAAACTACGATATGACTAATATACCTGACAGCATAGGTCTAGCATGTACTCTTAAAATTATTGCTATTTGTTTCACCTTCTGGAAAATGCTTTTAGTATCATCTGTGTAGGTCACTATGTGTCCCTGTCCAGGAAATCATTGAAATTGTTGCATTGCTAGCTTCAATACACCCCTGATGCAAAAATGTCAACCACATCAACCTAGCTACTGTGCAGTGAAACCTTAGCTGTTTGTGCCCCCACCATCAACATTCTTGGTCATCCAAAAGAATTTTCATTGATAATAGATCAGTGGGAGTCATCACTAACAACATTTTTCCTTCAATATTTCCACCCTATTGCCAACGATATCAGGCAGCTCTATAAATAGCCAACTGAAGTTCCACATCAAAGCGTTCGCCTGCCTGCACATCAAGTTGTGTCCAGAGACCAGAGGGAACTGATCAAATGCTCTCCCAACCACACACCATCCCCAACAAGCCTCACAATAAAACTATCATGCATTCAGCTCCACTTATGTTAGTGACATTTGCACCACACAAAGAGATGCTGCTGATGTTAAAATGAACACAGAACTTTCGCGTTCAGGTTCCTGCGTGATGCTAAACATGGAACTTAACACCAGCTGGTTAATAGCATCTTAATCTATCTGAAAAAGCTCATGTCATTTTGCTCTTACATATGTATCATATTTTAAATTCTTTTGCTATTATTAATATGAAATTAAACCACAAGGCAAATTGTTCTTTGCTGAAACAGCTATCCCCGAATACTCCAGTCATTTTAATTTTTGGTAAGCCCTTCGTACAAGTTGGTGTAAAGCATATCAGCCCCAACAAATAAAAGACTGGTCAATTTGATACTGGGATAGGGAAAGAGGGAAACCAGGCAACTTTCATTTTTAACAGAGGGGAATGCTGTCTGGATACAGATCCGGTTTGTTTTTAAACTGAAGCACAAGGGCGCATTTGGAAAACATTTTCAGTTCACAGAAGAATGATTGTACATATTTGCCACTAATTTTCATCATATGACTTGATTTTCAATGCATTATGTTTTTCTCAGTTGCACACAAGGTGGTTTGAAAAATACACCAACTGTATTCTGCATAAAGCAAACTAAGTGCGAGTAGTAACCAATCTCTGGCACTCTTCAGAGACCATATGGCATTTGAACCAAATCTGAGCAGGATTCCCCAAAGCTTCCAATCTAATAAATGGAAATTGTAATTCCTCATAACTCTTTCACATCTTTCCAATTAGTCAAATTAAGAACAAAGAACAAAGAAAATTACAGCACAAGAACAGGCCCTTCGGCCCTCCAAGCCTGCACCGACCATGCTGCCCAACTTAACTAAAACCCCCTACCCTTCTGGGACCATATCCCTCTGTTCCCATCCGATTCATGTATTTGTCAAGACGCCCCTTAAAAGTCACTACCATATCCGCTTCCACTACCCCCCCCGGCAACGAGTTCCAGGCACCCACTACTCTCTGTGTAAAAAAATCTGCCTCGTACATCTCCTTTAAACCTTGCCCCTCACACCTTAAACCTGTGCCCCCTAGTAATTGACTCTTCCACCCTGGGAAAAAGCTTCTAACTATCCACTCTGTCCATGCCTCTCATAATCTTGTAGACTTCTATCAGGTCGCCCCTCAACTTCCGTCACTCCAGTGAGAACAAACCAAGTTTCTCCAACCTCTCCTCATAGCTAATGCCCTCCATATCAGGCAACATCCTGGTAAATTTTTTCCGTACCCTCTCCAAAGCTTCCACATCGATCTGGTAGTGTGGCAACCAGAATTGAACACTATATTCCAAGTGCGGCCTAACTAAGGTTCTATAAAGCTGCAACATGACTTGCCAATTTTTAAACTCAATGCCACGGCCAATGAAGGCAAGCATGCCGTATGCCTTCTTGGCTACCTTCTCCACTTGCACTGCCACTTTCAGTGGCCTGTGTACCTGTACACCCAGATCCCTTTGCCTATCAATACTCTTCAGGGTTCTGTCATTTACTGTATAAGCATGAATAAAATGGGAAGACAAGTCTCATAACTAAATAAATGATGACAATAAGCAAACTACTTTTCCACTCTGCTATTTTAGCAATAAAATTTTAGTAACTGCTACTTTAAGGTAAATCTTAATATTTTTAAATATATGGGACGATTGACCTTTTTTTAAAAAATCACTTAGGCGATGAAAACTGAAACCTTTAGAATGCCATTTATGCAGTCATATAATTTATTATGTTAAGCTGAAGCAGCCAGTGTAACAGAAGTAACTAGTTGTAAAAGATATGACATTGCATAAACTTAATGCATTAGATAAAGCATGAGAGACATAGGAGGCAGTAAAACTCTTAAAATCTGTTTCTCATATTATGTCCGATTATAGTGTACGATGATCCAATGTTCTTGAATCAACAGTAATGGATCACAAGGAATTACTTTAAAAGATGTACCAAATGACAGGTTCACTTAGTATTACATTAAACTTGGCCAGGGATTGAGCTCTTCATTTATTTACAGGATCTAATGGCTGACTGAGGAGACGACTGTCACATGAACAGACGTTAAAAAAAGTTCCATCCAAAAAACCAAATTTAAATCAATTCCAAATCATGGTCCCCACAAGAGGGACAAACAAGATCCAAGCTGACAATATGAGCATTGCACCCCATCCTGGACTTGATCTGACGCTTCATCTTCACCCAAAGGCCGAGATGATTTTGAAGATTTGTATCATGCGACACCTCAGTTTAATCTCATCAGCTACTCTAATAATTGACTCCACCTTAGCCAGGAAGATGAACCTGCCTGATCATTGACTCTCCCTAGACAATAAGGGGCATAGTTAAAAAAAAGAGGGCATAACCTAAAGTTAGAACTAGACCATTCAGGAGTGTGGTCAGAAAGTACCTCTTCACACAAAGAGTGTGGACATCTCAAACTCTCTCTTTCACCTGAAAGCAATCGAGGCTAGGCCAAATGAAAATTTCCAAACTGATATTGGTAAGATTTTTGTCATGCAAGGGTGTTGAGAAATACAGAACAACAGCTGGTGAATGCAGTTACAATTCTGATCAACCATAATCTAAGTGAATTGCAGAATAGTCTCGATGGGCTAAAAAGCCCCATTTTTTTCGTAAACAACCTACTCCTTGAAGAAAATTAAAGTCCAAGATAGCACAGAATAATGATCAATACACTGAATAATGCCCTAGTGAACAAATCCTACTAATAACCTCATTTAAAAATTCCACATTATTGAATTAATAATAAATCTCTTCAATGCTGAGAACTTTGCAGTGTATCTTATGGCACATGAAAATCATTCAAAATCAAAAGAACTTAGGAGAAGAATGGTGGCGCAAAATTACAAAAGGGCTTAACTTCATGGCAGGCGTCTCAATATTGTCTTCTGCAAACTGCAGAGATTTAAATACCGGGCAAGTCAAAATCAATAAAGACTAATACTGGGCAAGTCAAAATCTATAAAGACCAATAAGCAGCAACTACCTGAACTAACTTTCCAAACTGTTGATGAAATATGTACAGGGAGCATTGTGCCAAACTATTAGGCAGGTTGCATTGTACAGATGATGATGAATTCCTTCGTGATTCACCACCTTAGTAACTCAATATTTCATTGATTAGCAGAATAGAATTAAAACCTTCATCCTCGGTTTCCAATATGAAAGGAATTTGGAAAATCTCATCCTCGATCTGACCGGGCAAACTTTTACAGTAACAAACTTGCCCCAATTCATTCCTGACTGGCAATATCTCTTTCGGGGGCACAAAAATAGAAAAGAGATCCTGCATAGGAAATCTTCTGAGCACCAGACAGTTGAGATGATCGGAGACATCTAGAATCATAGAATTCCAACAGTGCAGGAGGCGGCCATTTGGCCCATCGAGTCTGTACCGGCTCTCTGACAGAGCATTTTTACCCAGGCGCACCCTAACTTGCATACAACTGAAAGAGGGGGGATGGGGAGGGGTGGGGAGTTCAATAAGCAGGAGTTACTTCTCACGGAGGGTTGTGAATCTATGGAAGCCACTGCCCCAGAATGCAGTGGATGCAGAATCAATGGATATACAAGAAAGAGATAGATAAATATTTGATCAAAAGTGGGTTAAAGGGCTATGGGGAAAAGGCAGGGAAGTGGAGTTAGGATGAGATGGAGATTAGCCATGATCATATAGAATGGCGGAACGAGCTCGAAGAGCTGAATTGCCTACACTCACTCCTAATTCCTATGTTCCTATGACTGCAGGAGATAATTCTGCAGGCTGAATGGACTAACAAGACTCTCGAGCTTCACTCTTGCGGTTTTTTCAAATAATGTGAAGTTGTGATTGGATTGATGTCTTGTAAACCAGTTACAACTGTCCAGTATTTGCAGAGATAAATTAAAGTCCATCATACTTTGATTTTAATTGATGAAACATAGTTAACTGCTTACAAAAACAAAGAAGTTATATGAATTTATGAACTGGATATACAGGTTGTCGATATTGAATGTATGAGGAGCTCTCAAAAATCGATCATTGATGTCACATCTGGTTTCATGATGGAGATTAAATGTTCAAATTCAATAATTAAATGCGATTATTGAAAACCTCTGTTCTCTCAGCCGAAAATCACCAGTATCTCTGTTCCGAGCCATCAATGCATATCTGCACTGGAACTGCAGATTGAAAATGAAAATCTCAGACTATAAGCAGGAAAGCTTCAATTTGATTTTTAATTTTTTGTTCTGAATTCCGGTTGTGGGCATTACTGGCAAGGTAGTTAGATATTGCCCAAATGGAATTGTTCTGAAAATATGTCAGTGAGCTTTGTGTTAGTAATTGATACAGCCAAGTGGCTTGCCAGGCCACTTCAGGGGGTAGCTAATATGGAACTGGAATCACATGCAGACCAGATAGGATAAGGACAGTAGGTTGCAGTCACCAACAGATACGGTGAACCAAAGGGGCTTTAAGATTTATTTTTCACTGATGACAGCTTTTTATTTGCAAATTGGACATCTTTGACAATTTAGTACCGTGAGAACAAAAATAGGCTTACTTATAAGTACATGCTCCACCACTAATGTTCCCTTTCAACTAGGAACTCGCTAAGAATTCAACACAGTTGCGCCATTTGGAATATGGATGTCCAACAGATCCAAATGGCTTGGCAGCAGGAGTGTAGAGTAATTCCTGCAATGCTATAGAGTGTTAGACCTGTAAAAGGATTCTGACTTATCACAATTTACACCAAAAGGAAAAGAAAGTGGTCTGCTGGTTTAAAAACTGTGAAAAAATGAACTATTTTACAAGTAGAAAAGGTATTTCATTAAAATGAAATACATCATTTAATCGCTGTTTTATGCCGTCAAATAATTTTGAATCATTAGATATCCAATTAATCACTTTTAGCAACGCCAACAAAAATGGGAATGAGCAGCGTAAAGGATTAACATTAGGAACACCTCACACTGATGTAACTATGATGCAATGCCACATGATTAAGTAACTGATCTAGTGGGAAGCAAAAACGTAACCTTATGTAGAGTACCGAGGTGTACAGAAACCAAAAAATAATAATACATGGTGTCATTCATAGAGTAACAGGCAAAAACATCTCCATCTAGACTCTGAACTCATAATTAAACATGATGACAGTGGACAGAGCATGAAAACTCTAAATTCTCCAAGTGAAAACCGCAGACATGAAACACCTATAAACCCTTGGAAGCACAAGCAGAAAAATGTCTCATCCGAGAACAGAGTCTTGTGGTACTGCAGGTGCAAGCAGACACACAGGCCTGGATCCCAGACAGAACCATGTATAGATCATCATCTACAAGCCAAACTGCTGGAGTGGCATAAGATTCAGAGCTCAGGACAAGCATGGAGTCTACACTGCCACTTCTACAAACTTTCTCAAGCACTGCAGGCTTGCAACAGGCTCAACACTTAATTGGAGGAAGAAATTCTCCTGATACAGAATAGATTCAGATTTACACAAGGGACAAATGGATCAGGTCAGTACTTGATGCAGTAGGGACTATTGCAGATGATGTAATAGTGAACCAAGGAGTCAATGAGGCTTCAAGCTCATATGAAGACGTCCTCCAGGCATTTGATGCATACTTCTGCATTCAAAGATGTTTGATCATTGAGCAAGTGAAATTTAATAAGAGAAAGCAAAAACCAGGTGAATGCATGAATTCATTTATAAATCATCTGTCCAGACTAGCACAGAATTGAGAATATGGGATAGTCAGAGATGAATTAGTACATGATTGCATAGTAGCTGGGGTCTTAGATGAAACTCTATCTAATCTCTTGCAAACAAATGAAGATTGAACTCTCACAAAGGCAGTACAAGGCAGCACAGTGGCATAGTAATTCGCACTGCTGCCTCGCAGCACCAGGGACCCAGGTTTGATTCCTGGCTTGGGTGACAGTGCAGAGTCCACACACATTCTCCCCGTGCTTGCGTGGATTTCCTCCGGGTGCTCCGGTTTCCTCCCACAGTCCAAACGATGGGCTGGTTAGGTGCACTGACCATGCTAAATTCTCCCTCAGTGCACCCGAATAGGCGCCGGAGTGTGGCAACTAGGGGATTTTCACAGCAACTTCATTGCAGTGTTAATCTAAGCCTACTTGTGACAATAATAAATAAACATTAAAAACTTCAAAATAGCATGACAGACTGAACTTAGGAAGTTTAACAGAGCCGTCGTTCATTGGGTAAGTGGTGTCCCTTGGTAAAGGATGAGTGAGGCCAGTCAGTATGCCAGACAAAAAAAAAGAGAAAGCTCAGTGAAGTAAAAAAAAATGTGGCAACCGCCATCTTGAGTTGCTCTCAGTATGGAAGGAAAGTTCTGAGCAAGTGGGAAGAATGCCCAGCCAGGAGGGCAGAATGTCACAGCTGTAGCAAGCTAGAACATTTTAAAATTGCCTGCCAATCTAAAATACAACTAGTTCCCAGGAAGAGGAGAGAGAATAACAAGGCAAGTCAAATTCAAGACGCAGAAGAGTCACTGAAAAAACAAATAATCCGAGGAGGAGGAGGAAGTTAACAAAACAGGAAATAATTATTGGAGCATTAAATTAGAAGTTGACGGTCACCACACACAATTCAAGCTGGATACTGAGGCAGGTATTTTATCATCTGATGAAGTAAAGTGGCTTAAAAACATTACAGCCGTCCTTCATTCAGTTGCAAGGTCCAGAAGGGACTACACTGAAAGTAATAGGCCAACGCTTGGCAAAATTGACAAACAAGGGCAAAGAAATTATTGAACCTCTTAATGTTACACAGAATCAAGAGTCATTATTATTGAGCAGAAATGCATGCTTGCAGTTGAGGCTGATTCACAAGGTTGATAAATTTGCTGATGAACAGTTCAGTAATTTTCAGGCTGAGGAAAGCTGAAGCTAATGTCATGTAAGCCTCAGAACGGAGTCCAAGCCTCGTCATAAGCAAGATTGAATCTATGTTGCAATGAAGGGTCATCTCTCCACTAAACATACTGACAAAGTGGTGTTCAGGAATGATCACAGTACCAAAGATTAATGATTCAATTTAGAATCTGTGTAGACTTGATTCAACTAAACAAGTCAGTAGAGCACAAGATCCACCTGATGGCATCGGTGGAAGAAAATCTCACCAAAATAGCAAAACAAAAACTACCTTCCTCACACAATGTGATATTCACAGCAGCTTTCTGGTAGTTGCCTCTGGATAAAAAATTCAGATAGTCATTACTCCATTTGGCCATTGTTGTTTTCAGAGATTACCATTCGGGATTGCTTCTTCTCTGGAGATAATGCAAAGAAGGATGTCTCAGACCCTGGAAGGCATGGAATAAATGATGTGCCGTCTGGATGACATTCTCGTACACGGTTCATCGAGAGAAGAACATGACCATAGAATGAGTGTTTTACAAGAAGCAGGTTTGACATTATATGACAAATGTGAATTTGCAAAAACCCACGTTAAAATTCTTCAGGTACACTGAAAACTTCAGGAAATTACTGCCAACCTGCGGAAAACGAAGACGATTAGAGAATTCCCACAGCTGAGACCCCTCACAGAATTTCCAAGCTTCTATAGAATAGTCAATCAAATAGGCAGGTCCCTACCAAACTGGTGGAAATAAAACAAGCTGTTATGACAGCTATGAAGACAAGGTCAACAGTGGTGCTGGAATGTGGACCAGCAAAATTTTTTGACGCATCAAAAATCCCAATTTCAGTAACAATTCTAGCACGCTATGATCCAGAGATGGCAACAACTGTTGCATCATCTACAGGCTTGACATAGTGCTGATGCAAGTTCAAAAGAAATGGACAAAGTAGACCAATTCATTGTGTCTCAAGATCTCTGATAATTACAGAAAAGGTATGCAACTATTGGAAAGAAGCATTAACAGCCACACGGGCCGGTGAGAAATCTATGGTTTTCCCATGGAATTAAGGTTTAAAATTTAAACCAACCACAAACTATTGGTTACTCTTCTGAACCTAAAGGAAATTGCAGAAATGCCATCTAGAATTCAATGTTTTGGACTGAGGCTCATGAGATACGATTCAGTTACTAAGTACATTCAAGGGAAATACCAGATGACTGCAGATGCTTTATCATGAATACCACAGAAAGGAATCAAGCTGGAAGTTTAAACTTTATTGAGAAAATGGAAGCATAGATTTCGCTCACTAAACATTTAGCAGCCAGGGAAAAGAGATTACAAGAGATCAAGTAAGTGCAACAGCAGGATGACAAAAGCATCCAAATAAATGAGTGTTGCCAGAATAAATAGCCGGATTATACTCAGAAGAACACAGTACTTTGCCAATATGTAGAGCAGAGAAAACATCTCACAAACACTGATGATTAATTTGCTTTTAAATGTCAGACTAGGCACTCCAAAAATGCTTCACAGCTCGATATTCTCCAGAAAATTCAACATCGTCACTTGGGGACAGTGAAATGCCAAAGCAAGAGCCCAACAGTCAGTCCAGTGGCCAGACATCAGTAACTCCATTGAAAAGTTAATCACAAGTTGTGTGCAGTGAATAGGCAACAACAGAATGAACCACTGGCATCTGCCAATTTTCTTAGAGGTCATGGCAGCACCTGGGAATGGATCTGAGTTTAAAGGCAAAGTTTTCTTCATCATCATTGGCTACTACTTGCGGTGGCTTGAAGTGAACAGATTTCACAGCATCATGGCAGTGACAGTCATGACATCACTTAAAGCAGTGGTTCCCAAAGGGTGCGAGAGAGGTTGGCAAGTGTGGCGGGAAGATTCAAGGACAATCAAAGAAACATTTAAACATGGTTTAAACAAGCATTGTTTTATACTTTCTGGATGTCCCATGATCATATTATAAAGTAGTTGTGTTCTATGTTATGAATCAAGCACTGCTAGTTATTTTTTTTTGTTTTTAAATGTATTTATCATCAATAAAAAATTTGGTGTGGCACGAGCAAACTTTTATTCCAAAAGTGCGGCCCAGTGAAAAAAGTTTGGGAGCCACTGACTTAAAGGAAGCTTCACCACAGACAACAATTTGCTAACAAGTTGTTCCATAAATTTTCACAGGAGTATGGTTTCATGCACTTAGCTAGATACCCTCAGTTAAACAGAGCAGTAGAAAGAAGAATTTGTACAATCAAGGAATTAACGAAAAGAAATTAATTCAGCCCTTAACTGTAGAACCTTACCACTAAAAAGAGTTCTCGTGATCAGATATTGATAGGAAGACATCTATGAACACAACTTCTAGCTCTACAACAAGTACTATAACCCAACATTACCTTAGATGATTGCGAGACAGTTCAGAAGCATAAGGAGCAACAAAAAGACAGACAAGCTCGCAATTTCAACTTAAGGCACAGAGCACAAGGCTTGAGGCCTGGGGAAGCGTATGGATACAAAATCAACAGAAAGAAGGCACCGTAATAAAAAGAGCTCCACTGTAAGATCTTACAGAATTAAGATGGACCAGGCAAACATCAGAAGGAACCAAAGAGCCTTGATATCACTAGGAGGGAGGGAAGGAAGGAAGCCAACAGAACCTTGACCATACCATTTAGATCCGGATGGAGACAAAGAACCAAAAACAAGTAGAAACTCTACAACCACCCAAATGGAAGACATTCCTACTGAATATAAAAGAGTGCAGCATGTCCTCAAATTCAAAATGAAATCAGGACCAGAGCAGGCAGATTGGTCAGGACAACACAGAAATCTAACCATGTGAAGTCTGAGACTTTATGGGGATGTGGAGATGCCGGCGTTGGACTGGGGTAAACACAGTAAGAAGTTTAACAACACCAGGTTAAAGTCCAACAGGTTTATTTGGTAGCAAAAGCCACACTGTGGCTTTTGCTACCAAATAAACCTGTTGGACTTTAACCTGGTGTTGTTAAACTTCTTACTTTATGGGGAGACATAGGGAGATATATACAGTTGGGAGAAAGACTTAGTGGGAGATGTAGAATGAAGGATTATCAGGAGTACCTGACACTGGTGTAACTTGGTGGCAGTGTCACATGATTAAATAACTGAGGTCTGATGGGAAGCAGAAGTATAACCTTGTGTAGGATACTGAGATGTACATAGATTTGTAAATAAAGAATTATTTTTACGAATAACAGCAGGTTTGTCTGTTCCCCTATGAAGGTTGAAGAAACCCCATCAACTTCCAAAAAACATGAATCAAGCAGTCTTTCCAACACAAAGCATTTAATTTGCATAAAGCTTTTTCATACATTTGAGCAGTGCCAGAATCCTAGCAGCCAGTATGCATGTATCGCAGCCGACACCAGTCTGGAGAAGATAAAATCTAGGTTAAAGACTTTAAGCGACCCTGAAAGAAACACAAATCATTTTTCCAAAACTGTAATCGGAGGCAGAGTAGTGTGTGGCTTTTAATGAATGCTGACAGCTGCTTTCAGCGAGATGTGAACTGCAGGAGTGGGGGGGGGGGGGGGGGGGGGGGGATTATCAATAAGTCCAGCTACAACAAATCAAGAGTCAGCCCACTCCACCAGAAACCAGCATCAGGACACAGTGTGGTTGTTTTGTCAGGCCTTTTTTTATTTATGAAAGTATTGTTCCCTAAAATTTGCCTGGTCTACACAAAATATATGTGCTTAAATACATTTAAAATATATGAAGCGCCAATAAATATAATAAATTAAGTATATTAAATAAAAAAGCTGCTACATCAAAAACACAAATTATGCCAGTCTTGAAGCACAGAGGTTGAAATGATGCTGTAAGGATGGTGCTATTTGAGCTGGGAACAGTTGGTGGTTTAACTAGTGACTTAGTCTGCTTTTCAGATTATCCTTTCTCAGCTCAAGGAAACAGGTTGATTATGCGCACAGGAAGTTGGAATATGCGCACAGGAAGTTGGAATAAGGGAAGACAAGGGTGGCACAGTGGTTAGCATTGCTGCCTCACAGCGCCAGGGACCAAAGTTCGATTCCCGGCTTGGATCACTGTCTGTGCGGAGTTTGCATGTTCTCCCCATATCTGCATGGGTTTCCTCCGGGCGCCCCGGTTTCCTTCCACAGTCCAAAAGACGTGCTGGTTAGGTGCATTGGCCATGCTAAATTCTCTCTCAGTTTACCCGAACAGGCGCCAGGCAACTAGGGGATTTTCCTAGTAACTTGATTGCAGTGTTAATGTAAGCCTACTTGTGACACTAAGAAATAAACTTTAAACCTTTAACAATTTCTACTAGTTTCACCTAAGATTAGCAACTACAGGGGTACTTACAGATCCAGGCCAAGAATTGTGTAACTGTAGCTGGGAGAATACAAAAGAGAACCAAGTTCAGAAGAATGTACTCAGGAGGAAAGTGTGTGTGTAGAAATCCAACTCTCTGGAAAAACATATTTGAAGAAAACCAAGAATAAATGAAGTGTTTTTTCTTTCAGGTTGGATCTGTCCCACAAATACACTAGGCAAACTTTCAAAGCTGTCCTCCCATAGCGTTTACCCCTTCAACCCTCTCAGCTAGATGTAGAAATTTGCCAGTACTATTAGAAAAGCAGAGATGTGCTCCAGGTATCCTGGCCAACAGTTATTCCTCAACCAACATCTAAAACAGGTGATCAGGTCATTTATTTCATTGCCGATTGAGGAATTTCACATTACAATAGTGACTACATTTCAAAATTAGCTGTAAAGAACTTTCAAGGGTCCTAAGTTCTGAAAGACACCATATAAATACAAGTTCATGCTTTCACTTCCTGTCTCAGAAGATTCCTTCTAACGTAAAATACTTATTATAAAAGGAAAACAAGCATAGAAAACATCCATAGAGTCAAAATTTGGAAAACTTAAGGACTGGATTTCATGTGATGGCCCTCCTGCCTAGAGGCCAATTCAACCACTTCAGTGGCCGATTAAAGATTTCCCTGCCATCCCTGTCATTTTATCAGTGATGGACGGTCCTCTGCTAAGTGGGGGACACCAGCAGGTAAATCTGGGCACCGCTCGAGCAGGCTCAGGCCTGTAGCCCTCCTATCCAGACAGTCTATGTCCTAATGACAGAAACTCCAATGGAAAAGGTGCCACCTGCCCTCACCAATACACCCACCTTGCTGGGTATACCTGATTTGCCCCAAGGGCCCCAGACCCACTTAGCTGGTTGTGAGGCATCATCCATCCATCGTCTTTTTCAACATACCGTTTGGGCAGTGGCTACCACTCCCAATAGCCGCTGCTCAGTTGACAGCTCTCAAATGGATCAGCAGTTCTTGAGGGTGAGCAGCCAGCCCGGATATTACGCTGTTGTAAAAACCCCATCAAATTCTGTCTGCAATGTCGGCCCTTGATCACGTACAATGAGTTCTGCCAGGGCTCTCTCCACTCATGTTTCAGTTTCATGAGAAGGACTAGTGATCTTACTTATAGTTTACTGAAAGTAATTTAATTTGCTGTTGTCAAAGTTAAGTTCTAAAAGTTAAGTTGCGTTTTTTGAATGACACCATAGAATAATAGAGCAATACAGTAGAGGACAGACGATGGCCTGGTGGTATAACCATGAAACCGTTGTCGATTGTTGGAAAAACCCATCTGGTTCACTAACATCCTTTAGGGAAGGAAATCTGCCATCCTTACCTGATCTTACATTTGACTCCAGAGCCACAGCAATGTTGTTGACTCTCAACTGCCCTCGGGCAAATAGGGATGGGCAATAAATGCTGGCCAGCCAGCGATGCCCATGTCCCATGGATGAATGAAAAAAAGCCGTTTGGTCTATCATACCTGCTGCTTGATATGCAATTAGTCCCCATCTCTTACCCCAGAACCCTTGTCATTTTCTTTTCCTCCTTTGATGTACTTACCCAATTCTCTTTTAAGAAGAATGAATCTCCGATGGGGCTTTTACAACAGCAAGTCTCAGAACAACTAAGACCTCTTTAGTGTCCACTGCTAACAATCCTTTTGCTGCTTGGTGTCATTTATACAAGTACTTTTCTGTGACTTTCATTGTAATGTCTCAATTATTAGAACACTGATGGCCAGTCATTTGCAAATTATCATAGAAAACATTCATCAGTCTCCAATTTGCAATTTGATTTTTGCATAGCAAGAGAAGCAGATTATCCTGCTGCCAAATACTCCAAGGGGATTTGATGGAATGTGTTCTTTAATCTATTCTGGGTGCAATTACAAGATTGAATCAGAAGCTTTCAAAGGATCAGGAATTTAATTTCTCCTGCTTTACTCAAGTAGAACTTTACTCTTATATTGTTTCAAAGGTGGCATGACAGCAGGTCAAGTATCTTGGGCGGGGAATGAGATGCCACATTGCATTTCTTGTAGCTGATGACCGCACTGTTTCAACATTCCACCTTGCCTCTCTTATTGCCCCTTCAATATGACCGAGTCTGATAAATTTAATAAAACATTGTGCAGATCTGTACTCTGACTCAAGGACTTTTAGCACATTGGCAACCTCTCTCAGATGAGTTATGCAAAACACTGATTCGCAGGCACCTACAAAGAACAGCAGTAAATTCTGACCAGAGACTTAAGGGTCATCAGAATCCCCATGGAAGGGAATAGCCTCGAAGTAACTGTTGATAAAAGTCTTCTGTGAACTATGGAGAATTACATTGTTTGGACTTGCATATGATGTGTTCCAAGTATAAAACAAACTCCTATAACCTTCTAATCATGGAGGTCAATTACTTCAGATAAAAAGCAAATTTCAATGGCAGTGCATTTGAATTAGCCCACAAGCTGTCATGCACACCCCCAGCATGGAAAATGTTAATTTCCTCTGATGAAGAGCGTAGAGCAGAAGATTGTAGCTCTAGAAACTGGTCTGGGGGATTTTTATGGGCATTTTGCAGGATTTTGTTACATTCAAAAGTGCTATACAACTACAATTTGCTGTTGGTATCTGCAGCCTTTGACACAGCTGAGCAAACCATTCTCCTCTGCCTCTCCATATCGTCCAGCTGGGCGGACTGCTTTCACCTGGTTCTAAGCTATCTAACCATAGCCAGAGAAGCGCTTCCTGCTCCCACACCATTCCAACTGGTGTCCCCCAAGGATCTATCCTTGGGCCACATCTATTTCTCATCTACAGGCTGCTTCTCAGCAACAACATCTCAAGTTACAACATTAGTTTTCATACACACACTGATGACATCCAGCTTTACCTCACCATCTGTATAGAAGCAAATTACTGCGGATGCTGGAATCTGAAACCAGAAGAGAAAATGCTGGAAAATCTCAGCAGGTCTGGCAGCATCTCCAAGGAGAGAAAAGAGCTGACGTTTCGAGTCCAGATGATCCTTTGTCAAACATCAGCTCTTTTCTCTCCTTACAGATGTTGCCAGACCTGCTAAGATTTTCCAGCATTTTCTCTTTTGGTTTACCTCACCATCACCTCTCTCAGTTCTTTCACCATTGCCAAATTATTAGATTACTTATCCAACATCCAATACTGGGTGAACAGAAACTTCATCCAATTAAATACCGAGAAGACCGAAGACAGGGTTCAAAATATGTGAGGGCAGCAGGAAAATTCGGCCTTGAAAGCCCAGAAAACCCGTGGAAAATCAATGACTGGGGGCAAAAAATTAGAGAAAAGCTGCCCCTGTTTGTGGAAGAGTCAGAATCTGTGAGGAGCTGCTCCGCCAATCACAGACTGTCTGTCTGTCTCAGGCTCACTGCAGCAGCTCCTCCAATCACGGCTATCCTCACTGTCACTCGTTGCTTCTCCTGAGACAGAATTTATGACAAAAGGAGCAGCAAGAGCAGAAGGGAGTCACCCCCCACCCCATGGATAGTGTAGTTGGAGCATTATTCTGGCCTGTCCAGCTGCCACCATGTAGGAGATTTCGGTTGTACCATCACAAGGAGGGGTGGCTGTTTTGAAAGGAAGCGAGTAACTCCCAGTCAAGCAATGTTTTGATTTTAAAATTCTCATCCTTGTTTTTAAATTTAGCCATAACGTCTCCCCTCCCTCGCTCTGCAACCTTCTCCAGTCCAGCAATCCTCCCGCGACTTCTGCACTCATCTGCTTCTGGCATCTTGTGCATTGCCGATTTTAATTACTCCACCATTGGTTGCCGAGGCCCCAATCTCTGGAATTCTCTTCCTACACCTCTCGGTCTCTCTAACCCATTTTCCTCTTTTTAAAACATTCCTTAAAACATACCTTCTTTGACCAAGTTTTTTGTCATCTGACCTAATTTCTCCTTATGTGGAATAAAAATAGAAAATGCTAAACTCAGCAGGTTTAGCAGCATCTGTCCAGAGAGAAACACAATTCACATCTCGAGTACATTTACCCTTCTACAGAACCGAAAAGGGATGTGGTGAATTACGCTTGGGGAGAGGAGCTGGACAGAATGGAAAGTCAGTGATAGGTTGGAGCCAAGGAGAAATTAGCAAAGAAGTCATGGACAGGAAATAACGGGGCTATTAATGGCGCATTAGGGACTGAAGAGTGTTAATAGTGGCAAAGCTAGGATGGCAGAATGTGTTAAAAGGAAAACAGAGGTCAGTGCTCAGTGGGACCAAAACTGAACATCAAGGGACATTGGCCATATGGGAGAGGGGTGGATTGTGTTGGGACAACCAGTTGAACCGAATAGCAGTAAACATAAGGGGGGGGGGTCAACGTGGAGGTGAAAGTTCACCACCTCAAGTTGTTGAACTCAATGTTGAGTCCAGGAGGCTGTAATGTGCTGAATTGGATGATGATATGTTGCTGTTCCAGTTTGCGTTGGGCTTCACTGGAGCACTGCAGCAGGTTGAAGATGGACATCAGGGCATGAGACTGTGAATCAATCTCGTATTCTTTTTCATAATGTTATAAAGCACGTTGGGTCATTTAATTGCACCAAAGGCACTATATAAATATAAGTTGTTGTGAAGCTCTCCCATTCTCCCAAACACACAGAGCACCAATTTTGTGCTTTAACACCAATATTAGAAGGTAAACCTCAAAGCTTGCACTGATGCAGTCTTCCATTATCTTCAGCAATTTGCCTAACAACTTCTGAGATTGAGTTTAGCAATTTAGTGCCAATTTGGGTTCTATTATCGTTGCTGAAACCCCGTACTCTCACTATTGGTCCAAGGCTGCCCAATTTCATTTTGCATTTGAACCTTTAACCTGCTCAGATCCGAGGCAAAGGCAATAGACAATCTAATCACTGATCAGATCTTCATTTTAAACACAATATTGATTACCAAAATAGCAGTGGGTAGTAGACAGAGTTAAAATCAGATTCACTTAAAATGCTTGTGGCAGTTTAGCACAAAAATTCAGGTTCAATGTTTTCTGGCTGCAGACTTAGATTTTTTTTAATCATAAAGATATTTTCAGAGCTGCTAACTGCTAATAAATCTTCAGGATTAAACTTTGAATACTGCCTTGTCTCATTTTCAAAAACATAGATTTCAGGGCCAAAGATAAGGTTGGTGAAGCACAACATTTGGGAGAACTATCCCTATGGCTATTTTTCTTTCATTTAAAATTTACTAAAAGATTGCATTCTAATCCCACGAGCCAACCTGGAGTTCAGCTTCTATGTTATCCTGTTATCAAACCTAGACAGAAAGTCAAACTATTTCCATACTATTTTTCTCCCATCCCTCCTCCACACCCACCTGCAACCTCAACAAAGGAACAGAATGCTTTCCAGACATTATTTATCACAGTAGCTTCTAAACCATTATAATTTCTTCTTCATTCAGACAGTGCATTTAAAAATCAAATTTGAATTTTACATTGGTTACAATGAAAGAGTGCACAATTTGTAAATGTCATTACGGGGAACTGCTTCGGCAGTTAATTCATAATGTGCTAGCACATACTGAATGTCCTGATGCCTGCAGGAAAACATTCTCAAAGAGCACCACTGCCTGACAGCTCACCAAGTACTAAGTAATATTGGGGCGACACGGTAGCACAGTGGTTAGCACTGCTGCCTCACAGCTCCAGGGACCTGGGTTCGATTCCCGGCTTGGGTCACTGTCTGTGTGGAGTTTACACATTCTCCTCGTGTCTGCGTGGGTTTCCTCCGGGTGCTCCGGTTTCCTCCCACAGTCCAAAGATGTGTGGGCGAGGTTGATTGGCCATGCTAAAATTGCCCCTTAGTGTCCTGAGATGCATAGGTTACAGGGGTTAGTGGGTAAATGTATGGGGGTAGGGCCTGGGTGGGATTGTGGTCGGTGCAGACTCGATGGGCCAAATGGCCTCTTTCTGCACTGGAGGGTTTCTATGATTTCTATTACTTCCATTGACACAGGACCTCAAAGAAAAAGACCCACACACTGGTCTGAAATTTTGTTGTTCCAAGTGAACACATTCCACACTCAACAAACTGACAACAGCCCCACCTCCCAATGGTCTACCTCCTGGTTGATGCAAATGAATGATTTACTAGGATGCTACCAGGACTTGATGGTTTGAGTTATGAGGGGAGGCTGGATAGATTGAGACTTTCCCTTCCCTGGAGTGTAGGAGGCTTAAAGGTGATCTTATAGAAGTCTATAAAATGTGGGGAATAGATAAGGTAGATAGTCAAATTTTTTCACAAAGGTAGGGGAGTCTAAAACTAGAGGGCATAGGTTTAAGGTGAGAGGGGAGAGATACAAAAGGGTCCAGAGGGGCAATTTTTTCACACTGAGGGCGATGAGTGTGTAGAATGAGCTGCCAGAACAATAGTAGAGGCAGGTACAATTTTGTCTTTTAAAAAGCATTTAGACAATTACATGGGTAAGATGGATACAGAGAGATATGGGCCAAATGCGGACAATTGGGACTAGCTTAGTGGTAAAAACTGAGCAGCATGGACAAGTTGGGCCGAAGGGCCTGTTTCCATGCTGTACACCTCTATGATTCTAAACATCACCGACTGCAATTCTGTAACTGACCCGAGTGGTTTCAACCTTCCACAGAATATTTGGACCGCTTGAAGACGAGCATGGGAAAATGTAGCCACTTCCTCCACCTGAGGAGCAGCCTAAATTGTGACTTGCGACAATCCAAGTCTGACTGCTGCCCATATAGTGAACTTCAGCCGTAAGGGAACCATATCTGGCAGCATCACGAGTCACACTGTGTCAACTAAAGCTGCTGAATGGAATGTTAACCTCAACATTGAATTAAATGGTCAATTCCCCGGCCATACAAATAAAGAACAATCGCAATATGGGAATTCTATCTTCACACCCCCACAACTGCTGACATTTTCAGAAATTAATTGTGCAAGTCAAGCTTGGGAATCACAAAGGCGGGAATGAAGTGATGAGGTTGAGAAAAAGATGGTGATGGAGAAATGGAGACTATTTGAAGTGGAAGAGGACAATTTTGGTAATGAACTGGATTGAGGGGTTTGAAGTTTAGCTGAGCAAGTGAGGATACTGACAGGAATGACAAATTTCAAAATGTGCCCTCATACTTCACATAAATTAACATGAGCATTGCTGAAAAAAAGGGACATGCAGTTGAAGCTTTTCATCTTGCACTCATCAGGAGAGGTTCCTAACAATACAAAACATCAAAGGGAGCCAACAATTGATAATTTATTTAGTATAAATGATTGTTCCCTTTGAGATTTGGTACTCGTGTGATGACTATCATGAAAAGCTTCAACAGCGTCTCTTTTTTCAGCAATAAGTTCTGAATAACCAAGCGACCAAATTAACATTAGTAATTGTCCTCAGAGAGGCACTTAAAAATTGATGAGTTGCACAGCGTTGAAGACAATTTTGATCTGACTTGGTCAATATTATTTCAAAAATTTCCCTAAACATATTTTTAATTGCAACCACTTCCTCCTAAATCATGTACAGATTTAAAAGCCTTGGATTTATTGGTTCACATTTCTCAAACTCTTCTATTAACCTGAATGATGCAATTTGCTAAAAAGCCAGAGGCTGCTGCAGAAAAAAAGTGGACAATTTTGATACTGCCTACAAATAACTCTACCTTAAGCTTTCACTGCTTCGAACAAAATTATCTTGCAACAGTCACAGCACACAGAACAAATTACATGTGCACTCAATATAATCTGTTCATCCCGCAAACTTGTTATGATTGAGCTTTTTCCAACAGAGAAAAACGAGGTCTCAGATGATTTCAAAAGGCAATTATACCCATTAATAAAGGCAAGTCAAGGTATTGGTTAAGCTGTTCATCTGTTGGTGGAAGCTGTTCCTACTAAATGCAATCCACAAATCCCAATTCTATACACTGCACAAAAATGCGATATTTTGACTGCCACAGGGTACCATACAGGAATCTGAAAGTCACCCCTGGAATATGGGTTGGACCCGAGTGACGGACTTGCAAGCAATGATAAGCATGCAACTGAAAGAAGCTTACACAGCTCGCACAACTGCTTGGAGACAGCAGTGCCCAGCAAGGGGCAGATGATTGCAGTTCACTTCCTGTACCTTTCTGGAGGTCTCAACAAAATGGGGCAGCACAGGGATAAATCAGATCTGTACATTCTGGAGCTCAAGCTTTTCTTTTGGATGATTCTTATGGCCCCCTTAAGACTCTGCTGCTAAACTTTGATCATGTAAGACTCAACCTGACAAAGAATACGTCAGTCGGTCTCGCACCAGAAGGCTTTACCATTCTCAAGAAATTCTGAAACTAGTTACTGGCTTCAGTAGGAAAAAATATCAAACATCTAACTAAATCAAAACGTGAACTTCGTTCCTTCTTGCACAGAGACCACCTGACCTGAGTATTTATAGCACTTTCTGCTATTATTCCTGATTTTCTGCAGTATTTGTTATCATATTGTAAATGATTTATAATGCACATTGCAGATGCAATAAGCACTAAGACAGCAGCAGCCCACACCAGAATTTTAAAACTAGCAAACCAGGATAAAACCTCACAAACTAACTAGAGCAAATCCCCAGCATGAAATTGCAGAATCCAGGATCCCCACTCCCCCAATGCTAAGAAAAGCAAATTACTGTGGATGCTGGAATCTGAAACTAAAAGAGAAAATGCTGGAAAATCTCAGCAGCTCTGGCAGCATCAGTAAGGAGAGAAAAGAGCTCAAGTTTTGACGAAACGTCAGCTCTTTTCTCTCCTTACAGATGCTGCCAGGCCTGCTGAGATTTTCCAGCATTTTCTCTTTTGGCACCAAAATACGAAGTTTAAACAAAACATGTATGGAAGCACATGTATATGTTGCAGAAGGAAGAACTGAAAAGATGGTGGGGAGGCAGTGGTACCGTCACTAGACTAGCAATCCAGAGACCCATCATATCGCTCTGGGAACCTGGGTTCGAATCCCACCATGGCAGATGACAAAATTTAAATTCTATAAAAATCTGGAAAGAAAAGTCTAACGATGTCAGTAACAGTGGAAATGATTCTCCTTAGTCTATTTGCTAAGTGCATGCATAGTTGAATGAATAAGGATGAATTATGAAAATATAAATTAGCCAGCAACTTTGAGCTTTTAGGGATGCAGAAATGACAGACTTAGGTTCACAGAACACAGTCACTTCCTTGGATACAATATGTAGGGATGGTAAATACACAGCAGTGAATGAAAAAACATCAAATGATATTGGCAAAAGGTGCAGTACCAAGGTTGTACTACAGTGCTCATAGAAACAGAAAATAGGAGCAAGTGGTGACCATTCAACCCTCTGAACCTGGTCCGCCATTCATCATGATCATGGCTGATCATCAACTTAGAAGTCTGATTCCGCCTTCCCCCAATATCCTTTGATCCTTTCACCCCAAGGGCTATATCTAACTGCTTCTTGAAATATTCAATGCTTTGGCTTCAATTACTTTCTGTGGTAGCGAATTCCACAGGCTGACCACTCTCTGGGTGAAGAGATTTCTGCTCATCTGTGCCCTAAAGTCTACCCTGTATCCTCAAACTCTCACCCCTGGTTCTGGCCACCCCCACCATTGGGAACATCCTTCTTCCATCTACCTGCCTAGTCCTGTTATAATTTTATAGGTTTCTATGAGATTCATTCTTCTGAACTCCAGCAAATACAAACATAATCAACTCAATCTCTCCTCATAAGTGAGTCCTGCCATCTCAGGAATCAATCTGGTAAACCTTCTCTGCACTCTCTACAGCAAGAACATCCATCCTCAGGTAAGGAGACCAAAGCTGCACACAATATTCCAGGTATGGCCTCACTAAGGCCCTGTAGAATTGCAATAAGACATCCCTCTTTCTGCATTCGAATCCTGCTGCACCTGCACGCTTATCTTCAGTGACTGGTGCACAAGGACACCCAGGTCTCATTACACATCCCCCACTACTAATTTATGGCCATTTAGGGAGCAATCTGCCTTCCTTCCTGCTTTTGCTACTGAAGTTGATAATCTTACATTTATCCACATTATACTGCATCTGTTATTCGTTTACCCACTCACTCAACTTGCCCAAATCACAGTGAAGATCTCTGCACCCTTTTCCACCCAACTTTGTCTCATCTGTAAATTTGAAGGTATTACATTTAGTCCCACTAGTTACTGCCTGCCATTTGGAAAAAGACACTTTATTCCTACTGTTTCCTATTCATCTCAATACACTACCCCCAATCTCATGCGCTTTAATTTTACACACTAGTCTCTCATGTGGGACTTTGTCAAAAGCCTTCTGAAAGTCCAAATAAACCACACCCACTGGCTCCCCCTCATAATCTCTACTAGTTACACCCTTGAACAATTCCATTAAATTTGTCAAGCATGATTTCCTATTCGTAGATCCGTGCTGATTCCGTCCAATCCTGCCATTATTTTACAAGTATTTTGCTATAAAATCTTTGACAACAGATTCTAGAATTTTCCCCACTACCGATGTCAGGTGGTCTATAATTCCCTGTCTTCTCTCCACCTCCCTTTTTAAATAGGGGAGTTACATTAGCTATTCGAAGTACTGTTTTTCAACGGAGATGTTAAACCAAGACCGTATGCCCTCTCAGGTGGATATAAATAATCCCAGGACACTACTCCAAGAGCAGGGAGATTTTCACTGACATCTGGGCCAATATTTATCAATCAACAGCACAGAAACAAATTATCTGGTCATCATATTATTGCTATTGGCAGAAATTGATTCCCATGTTTGCTGGTACAGAACAGTAACCATACTTCAAAAAGTACTTCATTGGCTGTTAAGTGCTTTGAGGTGCCCTGAGGTTGTGAAAGGTGCGATATAAAGGTGAGTCTATTTTTTCTTTTCACAACATTACTCGGTAGCCCAGACATGTGGTTAATAGTTCCAGGTGATCTTTAAAACATCGCTGTACTTTTTAAAATCATGTTTAGATTTTTACAAAGTGTATGTGTGAAACATACTAATTATTCTAATGTATTAGCTAATAGGAATAACAAACCATTATTGAAAACATGTATGCAGAGGTTTTGGGGGGGGGGTGGGGGGGGCGGGGGGAGAGGAAATATAGCATAATGCACCAGTATGATGAAGGAATATCAATGTATGAAGGCAGAAAATATTTGGGAATTTAAAACCTTATCACAGTTTGCAAAAAGTGCTATCATAAGGGAACACATGTTTCTTCTCTGTGAAACATCTTGGGAAATGTAATGTTTATGCCATGATATAAACGTGCATTATTACTAATGCTGTTGTATTGACTCCCACCTTTTCAGCCCTTTACAGTAGGTTTTTGCACATATGTCAGAACAGAATGCTTAAACAGTTAAGCCACATTGCATAACTGCATTATGCAAATCCATGGAAACTGATCTAATGAGATCGTCCCTGCTCTGTTTATGCAGAATAGATATTGTTTGAGGTGTTTTTCAACCCCATTAACTTATAAATGACAATAAATGACAATAGTTTGTTTCCCCAAATGCAGCTTTTTATACAGGTAGAAAAATAAATATATAATCTCCCCACAGCTTCCAGTGTCCCACATTAAATTCTAGAGAAAAAAGTCATGCTGTAAAATACTTACCAAACAGACTACTAGAATGGTGTTTTTTAGATAAAGGTTTCAATTCATTTGATCCCCATGCGTGACGTTTGTAATTTTCCCAAGCATGTTTCATCATCTACAAAACATAATGGAATGTCTGGTAAATTCCAATACAAATGGGTTTCATCCAAATTATTATACAACATATTGAACTATACATTGAATTTTCTGGGCCAGTCATTTTTTTCTCCACACACAATAAATCAAAACATGTTTAACTAAACATTTAGAAACTGTAACCAATGCATATTTGAAAAATATTACTTTTAGTAAAAGATAAAACACAGAATTCTAGCTCGACAAATTCAATTTTTCTTTACTTAGTTAACTTGCTTTTTTCTTCCATTTTTAAATTAAAGAAATGTGTGGAAAACTGAAATGACTTCTCAGCAACTCTAAACTGCACGGTAAATAGAAGAAAAAGTCAATATCAGATTACAACGAGATAGGAAATGTGCAGCAATAATAAACAAATAAAGTCAGATAACTAAAACAAAGCTCTTTATATTTGTTCTCTAATGCAAGTAAGCTAACAATTGTCCACCTCGAAAGACCAAGATGATGACTGCACTTGTCCCTTGAACCGCTAAAGTCCTTCTGCCATAAAGGGGGAGTACATATTTCCAGGATATTGACCAGCAACAATGAAGTCATGGGGAAGTAAGCCCGATTCAACATTGCGTGAGGCTTCGCGGGAACTTTGGAGCTGATGGTATTTGCAAATTTGCAGCTTCTGCTGAAAGTGTGAGGAGGCTGGTTCAATCGAGGCATTCAAAAGGGCATTGGACGATTACTTGAACAGAAACAATGTGCATAAGTATGTGGGGGGAAAAAAACAGGGGAGTTGCACGTTTGGGGAGGCGGTGCAGACACTATAGGCCAAACGGCCTCCTTCTGTGCCGTAATAATCCTGTGATTCTCATTGGTAGAGATCAGCGAGAGGGAGATTCGGTCAAAATTACTTGATGACTGGATGCACTGCAAGCTTTTGATTATATATTCTGTTGGCACCATGGTGCCAGTTGTGGCGAAGACTGATACAGACTTCATGGTATGAAGCAACTCTGGAATTTTCACATGCATACCAAAGACAAAATGCAAAGCAAATTGTGATGGGACTTCCTTCCTTCAGGAATGGCAGGATTAAGGGATAACTGCATAAGAAATGTGATTGGGAGGACGAAGGAGGGACCCTCAACCAAAACTTTCACCTTTACATCAGCTTTAACCGAATAAAACATTGAGGTGCTTCACAAGGGCATCACAAACCAAAATATATGACAACAAGCCACTCAAGGTGACAAAAAAACCACAGAAAATGCTGGATGAACCCAGCAGGTCTGGAAGCACGTATGGGGAGAAAAGCACATTTAACCTTGCAGGTCCATATGAATGTTCTTCAGGTGATATTGGGCGAGATGACGAAAAGCTTGTTCAAAGGTTTTAAGGAGCATCTTAAAGGAGGAAAAAGGCACAAGAGAGAGAGGGAATTCCAAAGCTTAAAGCCCAAGAGGCTGAAAGCACAGTTGCCGCCAATGGTGGAACAATTAAAATCAGCAAAGCTCAGCGAGGCAGAATTGGCAATGTGACAGAAGTAGATAGGTGGTTTTAATGAAGACACAAAATGAAGTCAGAAGCTCATCTCCGGGTCAGATACGGCACCAAGGTGAGAATACTCTGCTTAGTCTCAAGACTGTTGCCAGGGCGAGGGATGGAGTTGATAAATAGGGGACATAGATTGAAGCAGGGACCAAAATGGAGGACTTCAGTCAAATCATATTTCTGCTCGTCCAATACTGGGTGTCAGATTGTCAATCTGATAGTTTAGTAACTGTGGAGTCATTGGGAGACAGGTGGTGTTGGGGAGGTAGAGCTCGGTGCCTTCAGTGTACACGTGAAAATTGACACTGTGCAATTGGGTGATGTCACCAAGGAGGAGCCAAGGATAGATCATTAAGGGTCACAGTGGTAATGGCATGGGAGTAAGAAACAAAGACATTGCAAAGGATTCTCTGGCTACTATCAGTTAATGAGAATGAAACCAGGCAAGTGCAATCCTACCTCGCTGGATAGCAGTGCAGAAGCATTGGAGGAGGGCAGTGTGGTTAACTATATCAAACTATCCAGACAAGTCAAGAAAGACAAGGGAAAATTTACAACAAAATCAGAAAATGCTGGAAAAACACATCAGGACAGAGAGAGAAACAGAGTTTCTCTGAGATTAAGTTATTCATTTTGGTTGAAAGAATTTAAGTGGTGAATTTTTTTTTAAGTGAGAAACTCATAAATGTGAATGTTCATAGAGACTTGGGTGCATTCATACAAGGAACACAAAAAGTTTCTCACTTAAAAAAAATGGAAAGCAGATTCAAAATTCATCCGGGCAGAGGGATCAGGGTGTCTACGTTCATGAAATCGCAAAAAGTCAGTATGCAGGTGCAGCACGTAATAACAAAGGCAAATGGGATGTTGGCATTTATTGCAAAAGGACTGGAGTATAAAAGTAGAGAAAAGTGTTGCTGCAATTGTAAAAAGTGTGGCTGAGACCACATCTGGAGTATTGTGTTCAGTTTTGTCTCCTTATTTGAAAAAGGACGTAGTGGCACTGGTGGCGGTTCAGAGGAGGTTCACCAGATTGATTCCGGGGATGAAGGGGTTGACGTATGAAGAGAGATTAAACAGTTTGGGCTTGTGCTCACTGGAGTTTAGAAGGATGTGAAGGGATCTGATTGAGGTATATAAAATTTTTAAAAGGATTAATAAAGTAAATGTAGACCAAATGTTTCCTTTTCTGGGTCACAGGTAAAGGTTGCAAGGCAGTAGATTCAAAACTGAGATGAGGAGCAACTACTTCTCGCAGAGGGTGGTGAATTTGTGGAACTCGCTGCCCCATAGCGCGGTGGAGTCTGAATCATTGAATGGTTTCAAGAAGAAGATAGACATATTTCTAATTAAAGAAGGGAAAGAGGGATATGAGGAACAAGTGAAGAGGTGGGTTTGAGACCAGGGAGAGATCAGCCATAATCTGATTGATTGGCAGAGTAGACATGAAGGGCTGAATTTGTCTCCATTTGCTCCTAATTCCTATGTTCCTATATCATTAATTAAAAATTACACATTACACAAGACGAGATCTGGCATAGCCTGCTCTCTGGCTGGCTCCAGTACGTGCTGTTCTAACATATCATCCCAAAAACATTCTATGGATTCCTCATGCAAGCCACCTTTGCACGTCTGATTTTTCCAGTCTATACATAGATTAAAATCCCCTATGATTATTACCATACCTTTCTGACAAGCTTCCATTATTTTCTCTTTTATACCCTGCCCTTCAATATGGTTGCTGTTAGGTGGCTTGCAAACCATTCCCAAAGTGACTTTTTGCTTTTAATCATTTTGCAGCTCTCTCCAAATCACTTATACATCCTGGCTTCCTGAGCTTAGGTCAACTCTCCCTATTGTGTGAAAACTATCCTTAATTCAGAGTCATCCATTCACTTTTTCCTCGCTCCCTGATCTTCGGAAATGTCATGGATCTTCAATATTTAGTTGCCAGTCTATGTCATCCTGCAGTCATGTCTCTATAATGGCTATCAGACTGTATTTATTTATTTCTATTTGTGTTATTGATTCATCTATTTTGTTATGAATGCTACGTGTATTTAGACGCAGAGCCTTATGTTTAGTCCTTTCATTATTTTCGTACCCTCTAGCATTATCTGCCGATTTACTCTTAGGTTTGTACTTTGTCCCTTCTTCTCAGGGTCCGTTTATCATGACTCACATAAACACATTTCTTTCTTGCCTCATCTCTACTCTGCCCTAAATTGATCTCTTGCCCTCATTATTTAGTTTAAAGCACTCTCTATCTCTCTAGTTAAGCGGCTTGCGCAAACACCAGACTCAGCAGGCTCCAAGCGTAGACCATCCCAATGGTTCGGTCCCCACTTTCCCCTGTACAAGTGCCAGTGTCCCACAAACTGAAACCCTCTTCTCCCATACCAGTATTTGAGCCACATTTTCACCTCAGTGCCATGGTCAATCAGCTCACCCACAATGCAACCCCACACACTCATCTAAACAAGCTGAGTGAATCTCAAATATATTGGACAATTGCAAAGGCTGAGGTTCCTGCACTCTGGGTCCCCTTACTTGACTCACTCGCAGTCCACCCACCTGTCCCTGACCACAGACTGAATCTGAAGGCCCTGTCTTCAGGGTGTGACTGCCTCCTCGTATAAAGCATCCAAATAACCCTCTCTGATGTGACACAATGTCTTCAGCTCAGCCTATAGCTCAATGTCTCTCAGCCAAAGCTTCTTGAGTCATTACAAAATGAAAGAAAATGCTAGTCCTAGAAATATCTAAAAATATTACTATCTTTAAAGAAATATTTCTCTTGTCAGAAAGTGAAAGGTTGGATTCAATGCAACATCCAAACCTCGACAAGACCTCCATTGCTTAGAGGAGGAGAGGGGGTCTTCTTGGTTCATCAAAGGAACACCACAGGCAGAGAGATTAAACTTGCAAACGGTAGCAAGGCTGGACACTCAGTTGGATGTGGCGCACAGTGGCACAATAATGGTGCTATCAAGCTACTCTAGGAGATCAGTATTGAAATACACAAGCAAAGCACATTCCATACCTTCTCCAAACTCAATGCTCCCTCCAGGTAGTGTTCAACATGGAGGAATACAGATTCAGCAGCTGAGGGAGGGCACACAGTGGTTAGCACTGCTGCCTTATAGCACCAGGGACCCAGGGCGCACACCAACTGACTCAAGAACAGCTGCTGCCATCAGACTTTTGAATGTACCTACCTAGTATTAAGTTGATCTTTCTCTACACTCGAGCTATGACTGTAACGCTACATTCTGCACTCTCACTTTTCCTTCCCTATATACGGTATGCTTCATCTGTATAGTGCGCAAGAAACAATGCTTTTCACTGTATATTAATGCATGTGACAATAATAAATCAAATCAAAATCAGACTCAATTCCGGCCTTGGGTGACTGTGTGGAGTTTGCATGTTCTCCCTGTGTTTGCATGGGTTTCCTCTAGGTGCTCCTCCCACACTCCAAAGATGTGCAGGTTAGGTGCATTGGCAATGCTAAATCGCCCTCAGTGTCAGGGGGATTAGCAGGGTAAACATGTGGGGTTATGGCCTGGGTGAGATTGATGTCGGTGCAGGCTTGATGGGCCGAATAGCCTCTTTCTGCACTATAGGGATCCTATGACTTCACCAAGGTGTGGATTTAGGCACAGGATTCAAATGCTAGGATTTGCCCACACATTAACTCAAGCTCTGCCACCAATAAATGAACAAAAATAATTCTGAAGGAACAACACTGAAGCAATGGAGCTTATGTCAGAAATAACACAGCAGCCAATTTAAAAAAACCTGCACATGCATGCAAATTAAGAGTGTAGTCGGAGAGCTTCTTAGAGATTCAAGTGACGAAAGTCAAATGCATTCATATTTCTTGCTTAAGGAATTTAAAAACAAGCTCTCAACTGAAAATAAATATTGCATTTAAGCATCGTCCTTAGTAATTAAAACAATTGCTTGCAAAACCCTTTTGTTTTTTTCTGCATATTGCCTATTAAAGCTTCTCTTGACCCATCCTATTACAATGAGCGATACTGCGATAAAATGTTAAAGAAAACCTGATAAATACCTCTGAACTGCAAATATTTCAATCGGAATGAAGATGATGGCTAGACCTTGATAATTCATCCATTAATTCAATTGTTTTTAAGTTAGCAAACAGTAATTTCACGGCATTAAAATACAAGTATGTATACACTCCTCTTTATATTTGAAGTATTGTTCTGTAAATAGAAGCTTTCAACCCAGATCTGGGCTTTTGAGAGGAAGATAGATTATGTCGTGCAAGTAGGACAAGACCCAAATGAATTTCAAAATCAAAACCTCTCAGACTTGTACAGAATAGTAATAATACCTATTTTGAAATCCTGAAGACCACAACATAAGTCGGATGTTGAGTGAATACTGTGGTTCACCAATGCAATGAAAAAAGGCTATGTACACCACAGGGTCTGATTAACTAATTTCTACCCAGGTAAAAACACCAGAGTGCAAACTATCTATCAAATTCCTTCTTATATTGCCACCAAGTCAGTGTGTGAATATTTCCAAATTTGGTAATGACACAAAACTTGGTGGGAATGGGACTTGTGAAGACGATGCTCAGAGGCTTCAATGAGGTTTAGACAGGTCAGTGAATGGGCAAGAACATGGCAGATGGAATATAATGTGGAAAAATGGGAAGTTTGGCAGGAAAAACAGAAATAGAGTATTTCCAAAATGGAGAGAGATTGGGAAGTGGCGATGTTCAAAGGGATCTGATTGCCTGTGTCCAGAAGCCACTGACAGCTAAAATGCAGTTGCAACAAGCAATTTGGAAGGTAAATGGTATGTTGATCTTTATTGCAAAAGGATTAGAGTAAGAAGCCTTGCTGCAGTTGAGAGTCTTGATGAGACCGCACCAGACATTTAGTGTCACAAGTCGGCTTTTATTAACACTGCAATGAAGTCACTGAAAATCCCCCAGTCGCCACACTCCGGCATCTGTTCAGGTACATTGAAGGAGAATTTAACAAGGCCAATGCACCTAACCTGCACATCTTTCGAACTGTGGGAGGAAACTGGAGCACCCGAAGGAAACCCACACAGACACGGGAAGAACATGCAAATTTCACACAATCACCCAAGCCGGGAATCAAACCCAATTCCCTGGCACTGTGAGACAGCAGCGCTAACTATTGTGCCACTGTGCTCTAATTAAAGCATACAAAACTGTTAACGGGTTTGATGAGGTTGATGCAGGATGGGTGTTTTTCTTGATTAAGGGATCTAATGGACACACCTCAGAATAAGGGGCGAGTCATTAAGGACCGAGATGAAAAGGAATTTCTTCACTCAGAGGGTCGTGAATCATTGGAATTCTCTGGAGGGCTGTAGAGGCTGTCATTCGGTATGTTCGGGGGTGACATGGTGGCACAGTGGTTAGCACTACTGTCTCTCAGCGCCAGACACCTGGCTTTAATTCCAGCCTTCGGTGACTGAGAGAGTGGAGTTTGCACGTTCTCCCCATGACTGCATATGTTTCCTCCGGGTGCTCTGGTTTCCTCCCACAGTCCAAAGGTGTGCAGGTTAGGTGGACTGGCCATGCCTTTTAGTGTCCCGAGATGTACAGGTTAGAATAATTAGCCAAGGTAAATGTGTGGGGTTACGGGGATAGGACAGGGAGGATGGCCTGGGTAAGATACTCTGACAAAGAGTTGGTGCAGAGTCAATGGGCCAAATTACCTCCTTCTGCACTGTAGAGATTCTATGTTCAATACAGAGATTGATAGATTACTGGATATTAAAATTATCAATGGATATGTGGGCAGTGTGGGAAAATGGCATTGAGGTAGATGATCAGCTATGAATGGTGAAGCAAGTTTGAGGTCAAATGGCCTACTCTTCTCCTATGTTCCTACTAAATCAATCACCACAAGGCAATTTTGGTAGCAAAATAAAACCAGAACCATTGCTCTGAAAAGGAATACAAGAGAAAGGTTCAGAAATATTTGCTTTGTACATGAATTGCATATTTTTATGCATATACAATATTTACACACCTGGCATTCATATGTTGAGATCACTATTTCAGGACCAACCATGTTAGCCAAAGGTTGTAAAAGTTTTATTTAGTTCTGGTCTGGTTTGTTGTGGCTTTTTTGTTTTAAATGCACTTTTATGACTAATAGCGTGCTCCTTCATGAAAGGCACCTATTGACCAATGATGAGAAATTGATTGTTTAGTTAAAATGCATGCTGTAAGGAGCATTTTTGGATACCTGCTTCTAATCATGTGTGATGGGTATCATTTCTAACACATTCCGTTTCTAACAACTATGTCTGATCAAAACCGCAAATATGCATTTTTTTTAGACTTGCAAAACATGTATAGATTCTCTGACAAATCAATGTCTGCTACTGAACCGAAGCTCCTGAACAAGGACCCTGCCATACCACATTATCTCTTTTCAAGAGGGAAGTACAATTCTTTCATCAAGGCAACTCATCTCGCTCTACTTAATTTAACACTTCTAAATGATTTATTTATGGATCAATTATGGAAATTCTTCAAAGGAAAAACTGTAAATTATTTCTCATTATCTCAAATCATATAAGTTTCGTCATGGGAATTAAAGCTTGTTGCAAAAATTATGCCTCGAGTTAAGTACCATTCAAGAAGGTAATAATTTAGTTGTTAAATACTGCAGGCTACTTGCTTTAAAATAAAGCCCTATAATTAAGTCATGTCAATATACAATTCCTCTTCCCCTTCACCACCACACAAACATTTTAAAAAAAGATCCACCCACTGAAATCACGTCGACATTGGTTATTAGTATTAGCAGCATCATGCATACTGATCACATCTAAAATTATCCAATATGAAAGCACTATCCCATCCATTTAAACGGGCAGTATACAAGACATCGCAGCAACCGGGGGCCTCAAAAGAGTAAACATGCGCATGCCAATAGAATGGTAATCTTGTTATGTGGCATATATTTAGCTACGGTTTTGGTTTGGTTGAATTATCACACTGTATTTTCATTTCTGGTGCCTTCGATTTCACCTTCGACTAAAGCAATCAGCCCCTTGTTCGTCAACTGTACAGCGAAATTCAGAATCCAACGCAGAAAACTGGCAAAAGCTCATCAACAGATTCATAACAACTGAAAACTCAAAAAAAAACTAGTCAAGTGCTCTCATGTAGCCTCTGACCAGAGCCTCCAGCTTTACTGTAACTTCAGTCAGATTTGTTTTTTATTACTTTGGATTACAGAGATTCTTTTTTTTAAAAATCATGTGTTTCAGTAAGTTTTATTTTGAATGCGAATGGCAAAACTCCGCAATCTTGCAGCATACATCACATGAGCTTGCCATTACTTAATCTGCAAGTATACCCAATATTCCAGAGCTTTTAACATCAGGAAAATTAAATGCACAATTTAGAACCAAAAACAGATTGCATTTATAAAATGCACTTGACCTGCAAGACATTTCAGGAAAAAAATATGCCACAAAAAAACAGAAGTAGACTAAGCAACAAGTAGTGAGTGAAATGGAAAGGCACGGATTGGAAGCCAATTATGAATTATTCTGCAAAGCATAACAGAACAGGCCAGTATATTTGAACGCACCATAGTTAAGTAATGCAATAATATAAATGATGGTCTTCAATTCTTCATAAAAACCAGACAAAGTCTTTTACTGCAGGCTGAGGAGCTGCAAAGCTGTGGTGAACCATAGATGGTTACCACTATGGGTACTTGTACATATGTTACTCTTGTTACTGTTGGGGTTAGGGTTTTCCACCTGTTATTATTGTTTATGTGGTACACTCCGTTCAGCTCCGCCTTCTTACAGGAGTATAAAGGTCACTGCTACTTCCTAGTAGCCCTTAGTCTGGGATAATATTGTTAAGTAGTGTGCTCCAATCTTGTTGTGAATAAAAGCCTTTATTCCCGGGTACGTCCTAGCCTCCCGTGTGAATCAATCGCGCATCAAAAGCATAAAAGGAGAATTATTTGAATATGTGCGCCACAAATATCATTATTTAAGGTAAACTAAAGTGCTCTTTGTCTCAATCCAGAGGTTGTGTTCTCACTGAATTTGGTAGTCATAAAAGACCTTGGTAGTGATGTGGCTCAATCTCTAAGAAAAATGCCCTTTGTATCTTTAAATCAGATTTCTGTAATTTCTCTCTTTCTAAAAAAAGGTAAAACTATAATGTTGCATGGGGTTGAGAGAGGTGGGGGGGGGGGGGGGGGGGGGAAGAGAGAGGAGGCCTCATTAGCTAATTATTCAAAATGATAAATAGTCCACCTTGAACAAGCCTACCAATAACATATCTGAAGAAAAGAAAACATGATTCCTTCACAAACACAGAATGAATCTTCAAAATCTACCCTTTGAAATCATCCAACACATCAAATAGGATAGTTGACAGTGGGCTTTGAAAAAGAAAAGATTCAGTGATTTCCCCACTTCGCCTGACATGAATCTTGGAGTTGGAGTTAAAATCCTGGATAAATCCTTATTTTTTTACCATGTACTGTCAATTTATCTACAAGGGTCACATCAGTCACAAGCTTGAAAGCCTTATTAAATATTGATGGAAATAATGTGAATGGGCTTTCCAAACCTTACAAGCTCTATAATCTCAAATACTGCAACAACCAGTCCTACATATTTTTTTCACAAATGCAAACAGTAGCCTGTTCTCTTTGGTTGTATTTTGTGGATCTTCAAGGCGATTAAGAAAAATGACTAAACAGAATCACGTTAAAAGCCACTGATATTAACAAAATTCCAGATAGCTTCTGGTTCACTTGCATCCCCACTCATGTGGACAGAGACCACCACTATATCAAAAGTGGAATATAAACCATGAACCTCAGAAGGGACAGCTGAGCGAACTCGTGGTTTGAACATTTTTCTTCAAAATCATCATCAACCTCTCCTGATGAAACCAGCAAACATTAACTATCATTTATGTAATAAGTCACTGATTGTACATTATACGTCAATTGTTTTCAGCATATTTTGCTTCAATTTATGCTGCACATCTTCCTTGATGTTTAAAATCTTCTACCTTCCATAATCCACAAAGAACAAGAGAGTAGCCTCCTTGTGGTGCGAAGGGCCACATCAAGTTTGTTCACAAGCTGAAGATTTCATAAACTTTATGTAAAGGTAAGTGCTTGTTTACCAAGTACAAGCGTTAGTGGCCCAGATAGAAACACCATTATTTAATCTCAGTTCTTGTAAGACTGCTTTGGATTCACTGTTTCAAGTCAAATCCACATGAATGAATCGCAATTCAGCTACTAAAACTTAAATGCCCGAATTCACTGATTGAAGAAAATTGCCTCATGTAAAATGGTATCCACTAACATACAAGAGATCACCCACCTACCACCACAAGCATTCACAACTCCCAACCCCACTCCCATCAAATACACATTATGGGTATTTATTTACTACATCCAGCTTGAAGGATTTTAGACTTTTCAAAATTGACTCCTTGATGTCAAACGCGGCCTTGATGTCAAGGGCAGTCACTCTCACCTCACCTCTGGATTCAGCTCTCTTTTCAATGTTTGGGCTAATGCTCTAAATTAAGAATATTTGAAATAGAAGTGAAAATTTTAAAGCACATATGGTTTTCTTCAGGCACCACCTGGTCCCAGTGGAACCAAAACTGAGCATCAGCAAGTAAATGCCACATAATAACACTGTCAAGGACACCTTCCATTACCTTTCTGAGAGTTGAAGCTGAATGAAGTAGTACTTGGCCAAATTGGATTCATCTTGCTTTAGGTGGATAGAAAATACCGTAGCAACTTTTGCCAAATTGTTGGGTAGATGCTTCACAACAGCTTGGCTAGGGTATGGCTTGTCCTAGAAACATAGAAAAGCTACAGCACAATACAGGCCCTTCAGCCCACAAAGTTGTGCCTAACATGTCCCTAACTTAGCGATTACTAGGCTTACCTATAACCCTCTATCTTACTAAGTTCCATGTACTTATCTAAAAGTCTCTTAAAAGACCCTATCGAATCCGCCTCCCACCACCGTTGCTGGTAGCCCATTCCACGCACCCACCACCCTCCGAGTGAAAAACTTACCCCTGACATCTCCTCTGTACCTACTCCCCAGCGCCTTAAACCCATGTTCTCTTGCGGCAACCATTTCAGCCCTGGGAAAAAGCCTCCGACTATCCACTCGATCAATACCTCTCAACATCTTATACACCTCTATCAGGTCGCCCCTCATCCTTCGTCTCTCCAAGGAGAAAAGACCGAGCTCACTCAACCTATCCTAACCTATCCACTGGGACCAGGTGGTGCCTGAAGAAAACCATATGCGATTTAAAATTTCCACTTTTATTTCAAATATTCTTAATTTAGAGCATTAGTCCAAACATTGAAAAGAGAGCTGAATCCAGAGGTGAGGTGAGAGTGACTGCCATTGACATCAAGGCCGCGTTTGACCAGGTGTGGCATCAAGGAGTCAATTTTGAAAAGTCCAAAATCCTTCAAGCTGGACGTTCTGGAGTACTATTGCCAGGATGGTGTCAGGGCCCATAGCTTTTGCTGAATCCAACGTCTTCAGCCATTACTTGACATTACAGAATGAAGTAAATTGCTGAAGATTGGCATCTGTGATGCTAGAGATCTGGGGAAGACACAGATGGACCATCCATTTGGCACTTCTGGCTGAAGATGCTTTGTTAATGAATCAGTCTTGTGTTTTGCACTGATGTACTGAGCTCCCCCATCATTGAGGAATATTTCCTGTTCTTTATTTAATTGTCCACCACCATTCACGACTGGATGTGGCAGGACATTGATCTGATCTGTTGGTTGTGGGACCGCATAGCTCTGTTTATTGAATGCTGCATCTGCTGTTTGCCTTTCAAGTAGCCCTGTCTTGTAGCTGCACCAGACTAGCACCTAATTTTTAATTCTACACCTGCGTTGTCCACTTGCACTCTTTATTGAGCCTGGGTTGATCCCTTAGCTTATTAGTAAAGATAGAGTGAGAAGACACAGCAGAACAAGTAGTTACAAATTGTGGTTGAAAGCAATTTTGTTCTTGCTGCTGTCAATGGCCCACAGCTCCTCATGGATGCCCAGTTTTGAGCTGTTCGATCTGTTCCGAATATATCCTATTTAGTATGTTGGTAGTGCCACATAACATGATGGAGGGAATGCGCTGTTTGAAGAAAGAACTTGGTCTTCACAAGGATTATACGCTGGTCCCTACTCATACTGTGACAGACAGAAACATTTATCAAATAAACTGGTTAGACAAGGTTTTCCCATTTGTTAGTTTCCTCATCACTCGCTACAAGCTTTGTCTAGCAGACATGTCCTTCAGGACTCTGCCTGCTCAGTCAACAGAGGTGCTCTCAAGTTACTCGATGTGATGGGTATTGAAGTTTGCACGCAGAGCTCATTCCCTACTCTTCCCGATCTCCTCGCTCCCTTCAGGTATTGTTGAACATGGAAGAATATTGATTCAGCGAGGGAGGGTGCCAAGTGGCAGTCGGTAAGAGATTTCCTTGTCCATGTTTGATCTGATGCCATGAGACTTCAAGGGACCCAAAATCAAAATTGAGAAGTACCAAGGCTATTTCCTCCAGAATGTCATACCACTGCCAATGCCTCTACTTCTGCCCAGCCATGTGACATCCTGCCAGGGATTGTGGTACTGGTGTCTAGGACATTGTCTATAAGGTATGATTCTGTGAACATGATTAAATCAGGCTGTTGGTTGACTGAAGTTTGGTGCCAAAATTGGGAAAGCTGTTCCACAGATCAGTGTTTTCATCCTTCCAGGAAAGCCTGAACAGGGCGTGTGAAGTTGATTACGTCAGGTACTACTGAGCGAATGCACTACCTGCTCAGAATTCAAGGTGCAAGTTCTGTCCAAAGGCATTTATTCAACAAAGTAAAGCAAAAAAAAGTTAATGGTCAAATGTGTTTAACTGATAATTTATGCAGCTATTGTTAGAGATTGTGATAAATATCTAAGCACCACTGAGAATGGTTAGATTCCATGATAAAATTAACATGCTCAAAGACAAGTTTTCCTTTTCATATAGCAAGTTTCTCTGTGTAACAGCGTCCTGTGTGATTTTTCTTGCCTGAGAGTCTGTGTCACTGAAGTTCATTAGTTAACCCTCTTGTGGTCTGGTTCTGATGTCTTAAAGTTGCATTTTGAATTGGGGTAAATGAGAAGATTTAAACATGGAAAATACACTTGGCTTGGAGCCAAGTGAGTTAATTTGGTCAAGATGCATCAGGTAATGTAGAAAATTCATAATCTCCACTATTTTTAAAATCACATCATGGTGATAACTGGGGACTAAAGGTTTTGCCTTTAGTTAAAAAAGTTACTCATGCTTATTTGTTATTCCTCGTTATCTTTTGAGTCAAAGTGCTTGTGATTAGTTATGCTCAACGTCTATACCAATGCAGCCACTTTTAGCAATCGTTTCTGATAATGTTGTTTTTTAAAACCACTAGCCTGGGTATAATTGCTCCTGATATTGAAATGATTAAACAAATTGAAAGGAAAAGTTACCTGAAGTTTAAGGGGATAAACAAATTTTAATTTTTCACAAATAAAGGGGAGTGGAAAGATAGTCTAGATGAGTTTGAGTATCGAGGGAAAAAGATGTTGTTTGACGAGAGATAAATTAAACACATTCTCAGCTTATGATAGTGCGTTTGAATTTGGAATAATTTTCATAAAAGTGATATTTGCTTTGTTATTACTATGAGTAAATTTTATCGAAGGTGATACATACGTGAACATGTATAATTTGTTGCTTTCATTCCACATACTTAAAAGCTAATAGATTAGGAATGAGTAATTTTCTGTAAAAGGATAAGAACTGTTCCATGAGTGAGGTGTTCTGCTGGTGGGGAGATAGTATTAAGTCTGAGGAGTATCAATGAACAGGGCTTTTCCATCGTTAGTAAATATCTGGGGTTATGGGATGGAAGCCAAAGCCTTAGAAGGATAAAATGCAGAATTTGTGCAGATCACACTATTCATGAACTAAGGAAAGAAAGAATGGTAAAGAACAATGATGAGATAATGTAGGAGTTTCCCCTACACTATGCATTTGTTCAGGTGGTATTGAGCTACTTTATACCTGCACAGAGTTATTTGAACTTAAGGATATAGCTTCTGTATGCTAATAGGAGACAAAGATTTTGAGCAATGGCTATTGGGAATTTAGATTTACAACAACAGCTGCAACAAAGAAATTAAATGAATAAACAAGCATGTTAGAGCCTAGAATCATTTGGATTTCATTTGAAAGAAAACAAATATTGTATTAAATGATAGTTTATTCAATGGTATGCAGAAGATAGTCAAAAAGAAGGAAGCATTTGTCAAGGCTAGGGGGCTGGGAACACATGAAGCAAGGGTGGAATACAAGGAAAGTAGAAAGAAACTTAAGCAAGGAGTAAGAAGGACTAAAAGGTGTCACAAAAAGTCATTGACCAATAGGATTAAGGAAAATTCCTTTTTGTACATATATAAAGAGCAAGAAGGTAGCCAGGGAGAAGGTTGGCCCACTCAAGGACAGGGGAAGGAATCTACGTGTGGAGCCGGAGGAAATGGGCGAGATACTAAATGAGTACTGTGTGTCAGTTTTCAACAAAGAGAAGGACTTGGTGGAATTTGAGTCTGAGGAATGGTGTGTAGATAGTTTGGGTCATGTTGAGATCAAAAAGGTGGTGGTACTGAGGGTCTTGAGAAACATTAAGGTAGACAAATTCCCAGGGCCTGATGGGATATACCCCAGAATACTGAGAGAGAGACAAGGGAGGAAATTGCTGGGGCCTTGAGAGAAATTTTTGTATCCTCACTGGCCACAGAGGAGGTCCCAGAAGGTTGGAGAATAGCTATTGTTGTTCCTTTGTTTAAGAAGGGTAGCAAGAGTAATCCAGGTAATCAGAGGCCAGTGAACCCTACGTCATCGTCGGGAGATTATTAGAGGGGATTCTTCTGAGATAGGATTTACTCCCACTTGGAACTATTAGTGAGAGACAACATGGTTTTGTGAAAGGGAGGTCATGTCTCACTAACATGATCATGTTTTGAGGAAGTGACGATGATTATTGATGAGGGTAGGGTAGTGGATGTTGTCTACATGGACTTCAGTAAGGCCTTTGACAAGGTCCTACATGGCAGACTGGTACAGAAGGTGAAGTCGCACGGGATCAGAGGTGAGCTGGCAAGATAGATACAGAACTGGCTCAGTCATAGAAGACAGAGGGTAGTAGTGGAAGGGTGCGTTTCTGAATGGAAGGCTGTGACATGTGGCGTTCCTCAGGAATCAGTGCTGGGACTTTTGCTGTTTGTAATATATATAAACGATTGGGAGGAAAATATAACTGGTTTGATTAGTAAGTTTGCAGCTAACAAAAGGTTGGTGGAATTGCGGATAGCGGATAGGACCATCAGAGGATACAGCAGGATATAGATCGGTAGGAGACTTGGGCAGGGAGATGGCGGATGGAGTTTAAACCGGACAGATGTGAGGTAATGCACTTTGGAAGGTCTAATACAGATGGGAGGTGTACAGTAAATGGCAGAACCCTTAAAAGTATTGATAAGCAGAGGGATCTGGGTGTACAGGTACACAGGTCACTGAAAGTGGCAACACAAGTGGATAAGGTAGTCAAGAAGGCATACGGCAGGCTTGCCTTCATCGGCTGAGGCATTGAGCTTAAAAATTGGCAAGTCATGTTGCAGGTTTACAGAAAACAAGATGGGAGGGGCAAGGTTTAAAAGACATGTACAAGGCAATTTTTTTTTAAACACAGAGGGTGGTGGGTGCCTGGAACTCACTGCCGGGGGAGGTAGTGCAAGCGGATACGATAGTGACTTTTAAGGGGTGTCTGGACAAATACATAAATAGGATAAGAGAGGGATATGGTTCCCAGAAGGGTCGGGGGTTTTAGCTCAGACGGGCAGCATGGTTGGTGCAGGCTTGGAGGGCTGAAGGGCCTGTTCATGTGCTGTAATTTTCTTTGTTGTTGTTCTTTGTCATAGGAATGATAACTAATGCGATGTGCAACTGTTATCTGTATGAAGGAAAAGTGTTCAAGAGTAAATAGAGTTGAAGGAGTTTCACAGTAGCAAATTTGGATAAATTTTCGGCATATTCTGGTTTCAATGTGAATTTTAGTGAGTCAGGAAATTGTAGATTAAATTAGTAATTTAATGGGTTTCTATCAGTTATGTATCTGTCCTTGTCTGAGTTTTTTTTTGAGAGACTCAAATTTGATAGTTTTGCCATCGTCCAAGGTTTTGCGACCATGAAGTGGGGAGTAAACAAAGACTCAGCCATAGAGACCACCACACATACATACACAGACACACTGGTCTTTGAATAAAACCACTTGCTGTTCAGAAAGGATGACATGTTGTTGACTGGAATAACCATCTTGTGAAAAAGCATGATGAATCGCACTGAAGAATGGGCCTCAAATGTGATTAGCCAACTGACAACACCACAATATGGTTAATATGGCTACTAGTGGAAGAGACATTTTTTAGATCAATGCATTGATGCATATTTTCTAGAGAAACTAATTTAACAAACAATGAATGGTTAATCATAGAATTATAGAATCCGACAGTGCAGGAGGCCGCCATGTGGCTCATCGAGTCTGCACCAACCACAATCCCACCCAGGCCCTATCCCCATATATTTATCCTAGCTAGTCCTCCTGACACTCGGGGGCAATTTAGCATGGCCAATCCACCTAACCCTCACATTTTTGGACTGTGGGAGGAAACCAGAGCACCCGGAGGAAACCCACGCAGACACAGAGAGAATGTGCAAATTCCACACAGGCAGTGACCCAAGCGGGAATTGAACCCAGGTCCCTGATGCTGTGAGGCAGCAGAGGGAATAAAGCAAACCAAAATGAAATTGTCCGAGTTGACTGGAAGGTTGGGTAACTAACAATAGGGAATATCCGCATGACAGATTCAAAGGATTAACTGGAGAATTTGAGGATATAATTTGGGTTTTCAAACAAATTAGAGAGATTGTGAAGAATTTAGTAGGAATGTTTTAGAGGAGTATACGGGATGTAGGAAGGAGCTTAAGAAGGAAATTAGGAGAGCGAGAAGGGGTCATGAGAAGACCTTGGCGGGTAAGATTAAGGAGAATCCCAAGGCTTTCTACAAATATGTCAAGAGTAAAAGGATGAGATGTGAAGGCATAGGACCCTTAAAAGGTGAAGGGGGAAAAGTTTGTGCGGAACCGTTAGAAATGGCGGAGGTGCTTAATGAATACTTTACCTCGGTATTCACGGTGGAAAGGGATCTGGGTGGTTGTACTGCTGGTTTGCGGTGGACAGAAAGGATCGAGCATGTGGACATAAAGAAAGAGGATGTGTTGGAACTATTGAATGGCATCAAGGTTGGTAAGTCGCCGGGACCGGATGGGATGTACCCCAGGTTACTGTGGGAGGCGAGGGAGGAGATTGCGGAGCCTTTGGCGATGATCTTTGCATTGTTGATGGAGACGGGAGAGGTTCCGGAGGATTGGAGGATTGCAGATGTGGTCCCTATATTCAAGAAAGGGAACAGGGACAGCCCGGGAAATTACCGACCGGTGAGTCTAACCTCAGTGGTTGGTAAGTTGATGGAGAGGATCCTGAGAGACAGGATTTATGATCATCTAGAGAAGTTTAGTATGATCAAAAGTAGTCAGCACGGCTTTGTCAAGGGCAGGTCGTGCCTTACGAGCCTGGTTGAGTTCTTTGAAAATGTGACCAAACACATTGACGAAGGAAGAGCGGTGGATGTGGTCTATATGGACTTCAGCAAGGCGTTCGATAAGGTCCCCCATGCAAGACTTCTTGAGAAAGTGAGAGGGCATGGGATCCAAGGGGCTGTTGCCTTGTGGATCCAGAACTGGCTTGCCTGCAGAAGGCAGAGAGTGGCTGTGGAGGGGTCTTTCTCTGCGTGGAGGTCAGTGACCAGTGGAGTGCCCCAGGGATCTGTTCTGGGACCCTTGCTGTTTGTCATTTTCATAAATGACCTGGATGAGGAAGTGGAGGGATGGGTTGGTAAGTTTGCTGACGACACCAAGGTAGGTGGTGTTGTGGATAGTTTGGAGGGATGTCAGAAGTTGCAGCGAGACATAGATAGAATGCAAGACTGGGCGGAGAAGTGGCAGATGGACTTCAACCCGGATAAGTGTGTAGTGATCCATTTTGGCAGATCCAATGGGATGAAGCAGCAGTATAATATGAAGGGTACCATTCTTAGCAGTGTAGAGGATCAGAAGGACCTTGGGATCCGGGTCCATAGGACTCTTAAATCGGCCTCGCAGGTGGAGGATGCGGTCAAGAAGGCGTACGGCGTACTAGCCTTCATTAATCGAGGGATTGAGTTTAGGAGTCGGGAGATAATGCTGCAGCTTTATAGGACCCTGGTTAGACCCCACTTGGAGTACTGCGCGCAGTTCTGGTCACCTCATTACAGGAAAGATGTTGAAGCCATTGAAAGGGTGCAGAGGAGATTTACAAGGATGTTGCCTGGATTGGGGGGCATGCCTTATGAGGATAGGTTGAGGGAGCTTGGTCTCTTCTCCCTGGAGAGACGAAGGATGAGAGGTGACCTGATAGAGGTTTACAAGATGTTGAGAGGTCTGGATAGGGTAGACTCTCAGAGGCTATTTCCAAGGGCTGAAATGGTTGCTACGAGAGGACACCGGTTTAAGGTGCTGGGGGGTAGGTACAGAGGAGATGTCAGGGGTAAGTTTTTCACTCAGAGGGTGGTGGGTGAGTGGAATCAGCTGACGTCGGTGGTGGTGGAGGCAAACCCGTTGGGGTCTTTTAAGAGACTTCTGGATGAGTACATGGGATTTAATGGGATTGAGGGCTATAGATAGGCCTAGAGGTAGGGATATGATCGGCGCAACTTGTGGGCCGAAGGGCCTGTTTGTGCTGTGGCTTTCTATGTTCTATGTTTTCATTAAGAGTAAAAAAAACAGGTACCTAAAGATTTATTTACTTATTAATTGTAGTACAATTTCTCTAATTAAGGGTTTTGGCAGATTCCACAATTAATGTCCTGGTTAATCTGACTGAGTTTATAGTAAAGTTTTGTTATTGTCCTGAGTTTGGCAAGAGGAAGTCTGATAAGACCACCAATGTGGCTTCTCAATTTAATGTAATGTAGGGAATGTTTCTAACTAAATTTTCAATCTTGACTGGTTAGAGTGTTACAGTAAATGTAGGTTAAGTGAGGAATAAGAGTTGTATAGATTCTTCCTTGAGGTGGGGTAAGATTGTGATAATTCTACTAATTTTTAGAATCTGTAATATCTATGGATTTTATTCCATAACCACATTTTAAAATTAAATGGTTCAGTTTTGATTTCTTTTGGACAAGTAACAGGAAAGCAATTGTTTGTGAAGAAACACATTTTTTTCTTGTTTTATGATGGAGCTCCTAGAATCTTCAGCTGAAACTGTCTTAACGGCCAAAATACAATTAGGCGTTTGTTTTAAAGTTTGAAGGAATGGCGTAAAGTATTGTAAACCCCAAATGATACTATGTTTAAACAAACGATGTGCTGCTTTAATTGATCTGTACCAGAGAGGAAACCTTTATTCTCTGATATGATGATAGGAAACTGTTGATTTTAATAGCTTTCGCATGGGGCTTGGTTCAGATATGTTGGCAAGAGAATATGAATTTATTGATGGCTTTTCGGAAGTTGGAAGATGTGCAATTGTTTCTGATGGAATGAAAACTTCTGGAATTTACAACCCATAAAGCAGGGCTTGCAAAGGTGGGGTAACACAAAATGATGAGCATCTTATAACCAATAGGAGGAGTGAATTTAGACCAAAAGGGAAGGATGACTGGGAGATAAAAGTTGAGTAATCCTTGTTGGCATGGCTTCTGGGCTATGATTCTTCTGGACACAGTTCAACATCACATCAAAGACAAAGAAGAGGGACATTATCTGTGTTGACAAAACCAAGAGTTCCTGGAATCTTGAAAGATGAGAAAACTTATGTTGTCGGCTTCACTGCTTCTTAAGTATATTTAAAATCGTGCTCAATAAATTTTACTTGATTAATGAATACTAGTTATCCATACTTTGTAAGTCAGGCACACCTGAGGATCCTAGAGTTAAAAATTAAATATTCGGACCTTAATGTTTTTATTAATTAGAAGGGCTTTATACATCAACTCCCTTACAGGATTGGGTGCATGTCCTTTATTCTTTTTTATTTTTTTGTTGCCGTTTTGGCTTGTTAGACGATTTCAGAGGGCAGTTAAGAGTCACCCACATCTGGAATCACATGCAATCCAGACTAGGTAAAGATGACAGGGTTCCTAATTAATGAACATGATAGGTTCCTGCAAAAATCAAGGATGGGTTTACGGACCCTTCACAGAGACAGCTTTCAATTATGTATTTTATTTTTATTAATTAATTGAATGTAATTTCTGCCAGCAGTTGAGGTGCGAATGGACACTGTGTACCCAGGGCATTAGCCCGGGCCTTTGGATTACTAGCTCACCATTTTGTCCCCGTCTCCCCAGAGTTTTTTTTAAGTCAGGCAGTATAAATCAGTAATAAAGATTAGTTGATGCAGGTGCTGCAGAAACATGTGCTTTTATTAAATGTGTTTAAGGAGATTATTAAAAAGCCTATGTAGCATATTTCCAATATAACAACTGCAGTAAATACTGGCAGAAAGGAAAATATTTCAGATTAATATCCAAGTTAAAATTACTGACAATGGTCAGTGGATAAATGCAGATTTTGTTTCTTAATGTCTTTTTTGTATAAAATCTGATTAACAAACTTACAAACACTCATTTGTAATTCAAGTATTCAATGAGGTTGCCAAAAAACAATTTTAGGTCATTGCATTTTAACAGCTTGATTTATGAATATATATGAAAACAGTTAGAATGTGAACTAAGTCAAATTTAGAATAGGTGTGTGTGTCTTTGGCTATTAAGTGTTCCAGGATAATTAGGTTTTTTTAGCTCACATATGCTACAAAACAAAAACAAGCAACTCAGATCATTCAGCATTTCTCTGTCCCCATACTTAAGTTAACCGAGTAAAAATAAAAGGAATGTTACTTATGCTATGTGATATTACACGTTTTCTTAATCTTGGCTCTCTTGTACATCTCAAGGCTTTCTAGTGCTCTTCAAAATTTGCACTGGAGACTACAGTTAATGGATATCAGACTGATCAAAGACTGCATGGTAAGTCAAGTCTCACTTAAAACTTAAGCTTATTTAAACTCGATTCCTCCAGTCCTATAAAGGACAGTGATCAGCAAGACATCCCCACCAACTGGCCCATCGCAATCTCTCACTACTCCAGGTTGCGTCCCACTCAAGGTCCTCTTGAACATTCTTTGCCAAGGCTTCTTCGACTAACCCAGTCTCTTTCTTCAGTCTAGTAGTATTCATTCTACTGCAACTCTGGTAATGTATACACCCGGAAGATAAAAGACATACCCTTCCAAGTTCGGTTGTCTCTCCATCACGATGTCTCGCAACGTCTCTGACCAATTGTCTGCAGCATTTCTTCATTGAAGATGCTCAGAATATCATGTAAGTGGCGCTGGTGAAAATCATCCAACTTACATGACACCTTTGCTGTTCTTTTCAATGACTACCTGGCATAGATTGCGGTCGGTACTATTATGGACATGTGGAGTCACAACTTTGTGGCTCCATTGATGGTGTTGGATGCCCAGACAACCGATGCTGCTTGGCCATTTCTTGTGTGGACATCGATTTCTACATCACCCTCCCTGGAGATGATAGTTCCTAGGCAGGGGGAAGTGGTCTCAGCAGCACTCATGGACCCGTTTATCAAGATCTGGACCACAGAGGGCCCCCCCCCCGATGACTGGAGGGGAAGAGTAATCGGCAAGCTGCCAAAGAAAGGAAATCTTAGTGACTGCAATAAATGAAGAAAACTGCTGTCAGTATCTGGTAAGGTCTTCAGCACACTGTTCCTCAACAGATTGAAAGCAAAAGTAGACGGTACCCTTTTAAAGAACAGATGACATATTGTGCTGCAAGTGGAACTTTATGCTTGGGAACATCACGGAGCAGAGCCGAGAGTATCAGAAACCACTTGCTATCAACTTCATTGACTTCAAGGAGGCTTTTGATAGCATCATTGACTGTCATTCTGGTACATCACAAGACAGCAAGGCACTCCAGAAATGTATATATTAACATCTTCAAAGCCTTATCCCGCACGACCCAGGAAAGACCCAATTTAAATTATAATCTGCTTGTCAATCTCAAATTATAGTGGTGCCACAACTGGAAGTCACATGGTAGTCTCACATCCCAAGAGTTTTTTTTCCCCCTCTCACACACAAGAGCGAACAGTTTCTCTTTCCACCATCAGCACCAAAAAAATACAATTTGAAGTATAGAGAGCACAAGCCTAAAAACATTTTGTTCCAACTCAACTTCATGAATAGCTAAACTGGTTGCCAAAATAAAAGCACTGACGTTTCCATTTCACACACTGGCTTCTGATCAGACTGAACTGCCAGGTATGACTCTACATGGTGGATCTTCCAGGGTATACACAAACATACAAATTGGGAGGAGTAGGCCACTGGGCCTCCCTGCACTGGCACTTAATAAGATCATGGCTGATCTGATAATGACCTCAACTACACATTCCACCTACCCTCAATAACCTTATGACTCTCTCAAGAATCTATCTACTTTTAACTTATTATTCAATGATCCTCCCTCCACCGCTCTCCAGGAAAAAAGAGTTCCAGATATTCATAACCCCTGACAGAAGAAATTCCATCTGACCTCTGCCTTAAATGGGAGACCCCTTAATTTTAAATTGTCTTCCATTGTTATAGCTGGGGCGTTGGGGAGAGTTATAGAACAGAGAGGTCTCGGGGTAGAGGTTCATAGCTCCTTGAAAATGGAGTCACAGGTGGACAGGGTGGTGAAGAAGGCATTTGGTTTCATTGGTCAGAACATTTAATACAGGAGTTGGGACGTCTTGCTGAAGTTGTACAAGACATTGGTAAGCCGCACTTCTGTACAGAACTGACCACTGTACAGTTCTGGTCACCCTATTATAGAAAGGATATTATTAAACTAGAAAGAGTGCAGAAGAGATTTACTAGGATGCTACCCGGACTTGATGGTTTGAGTTATAAGGAGAGGCTGGATAGACTGGGACTTTTTCCCCTGGAGCGTAGTTGGCTGAGGGGTGATCTTATAGAGGTTTATAAAATAATAAGGGGCATAGATCAGTTAGATAGTCAATATCTTTTCCCAAAGGTAGGGTAGTCTAAAACTAGGGGGCATAGGTTTAAGGTGAGAGGGGAGAGATAGAAAAGATCCAGAGAGGTAATTTTTTCATACACAGGATGATGAGTGTCTGGAACAAGCTGCCAGAGGTAGTCGAAGAAGCGGGTACAATTCTCTCTTTTAAAAAGCAGTTATATGGGTGAGATTTCAATAGAGGGATATGGGCCAAATACAGGGAATTGGGACTAACTTATTGGTAAAAACTGGGCAGCATGGACAAGTTGGGCTAAAAGGCTTGTTTCCATGCTGTAAACCACTATGACTCTATAGTCTCTCCCACAAGGAGAGACATCATTTCTGCATCCACCCCGTCAGGATGCCTCAGGAGGTTGAGCGTTTTAACAAGATCATCTCTCAATCGTCTAAAACTCTAATGCATACAGATCCAATTCTTTCTTGTATAGGGAGGCCAAAGCTTATGCAGTAGCCCAAGAAAAGAGGTAATGGTGGTATAGTGATAATGCCACTGGCCTCATAATCCAGAGGCCTAGGCTGATGCTCTGGGGGAATGACTTCAAATCCTATCATGGCAGCTGGTTAAATTTAAATTAAATGAATAAATCTGGAATAGAAAACTAATCTCATTAATGGTGACCATGAAAAGTATCATCAATTGTGGTTAAAAACCCATCTGGTTCACTTATGCCCTTCTGGGAAGGAAATCTACCATCCTTAACCGATCTGGCTCAGAGCAATGTGGTTCATTTCACGGTAGCACAGTGATTAGCACTGCTGCCTCACTGCGCCAGGAACCCGGCTTGGGTCAGTGTCTGTGTGGAGTTTGCACATTCTCCCCGTGTCTGCATGGGTTTCCTCCGGGTGCTCGGGTTTCCTCCCACATTCTGAAAGAGGTGCTGGTTAGGTGCATTGACCCGAACAGGCGCCGGGCCGCGGCGACTAGGGGAATTGCAGAGTAACTTCATTGTAGTATTAATGCAAGTCTTATTTGTGACTAATAAATAAATGGCCTAGCAAGCCACTCAGTTCAAAGACAATTAGGGATCGGCAACAAATGTTGGCCTTGCTAACAATACCCACTTTCCTTGGGAAAAATAAAAAAAACCAGGATGTGGTCTCATCAGCACTGAATCAGTACAAGTGCAGCAAAACAACTCAGTTTTATATTCCAATCTCCTTACAATAAATAACAATATTCAATTTGCTGTACCAGCAAACTATCTTTTTGCAATTCATGTACTTGGGCAGCTAGATCCCTTTGTACCTCAGTTTGACAATCTGTCTCCATTTAAATAATGTTTTGTTTTCCTCTTCTTCCTGTCAAAGTGGGCATGTTCACATTTTCCCACATTATACTACATCTGCCAATTTCTGCCCACTCACGTCACCTATGTCCATTTGCAGATTCCTTATGCCTCTTCACAACTTGCTTTCCTATGTGTGTGTTATCGGGGTAATGACAGTTCTTTTGGACTAGTGAAGGATTACTCTTCAATCCCTGCAAGCAGTCTTCAAACATAATTTGAATCTGAATTATAAGGCTTCTGTCTAGCAATATTAGCATAAATTCTCTGCAAATCTGTCAAGGCAAACATTACATAGGCCAGTTAATACCAATCTTACTTCATATGCGAAACACAACCTTGTGCAGGTTTTGTTCAATTTCTTCAGATCCCCATACCAATTTAAATCTTTTCAATTCCTTCATTAATTTTGGTTTATTCTGAAATTTCAGCCATACCTAGCCTCCACAGTGTGTTTTTATCTGAAGTACAGTTGCACTCAAAGAGAAATCAGAGACACAGGGATTTAAAAGCTGAGTTTGCAATTACATCGGGCTCTTTCCAATCACCGATGTGCTGTTAAAGGGAAATAACGTCATGTTGTTTCTGGAACACGATGGTCCAAATGTCTGACCAGAATCCATCCTGTAATTAGGCTTCTAAAATGGGAAAATGAATCAAACACCTATTAATGCTTTTTGTATTTTCGTGATAACCACAAATGTCACACTATAATGTCCAGGCACTATTCTGCAAAGCATATACTAACACCTTAGTGCATGTTAATAAATTGCAAAGGTACCTGAAAAAGAAAATCACATGGTAACTCGCATTAACTTGTTAAAACAGAATGAAAGCAGGTGGCACAACTTATTTTCATTCTCTCTCAGCAGCCATGATATTGTGGGCAATTTAACCAGATACAGCCACGTATGGAACTTCTAAAACCAAACTGTGGTGCAAAAAGGTACTGTTGAATGATTAGTTGGGTTTTAAAGCAACGAGCATCTCAATAAAACTTCCACATCCCCTTGGTGCACTGGCCAAGATAGTTCCTGACCCATTCAGTGTCCAATTTGTAAATCAACTTCTTGCCATTACTTGTTGCATGCCCACCATGTGGCACAAGACAGCCTTGACTACTAAGGCAGCATATAACAAATGGGCAATGGTCCAGTCAAAAACAGATTATAGTCTCCCTCTGACAAAAATCAGCAGAAATTCTTTGGAAAACTGCTATCGTGCCCCTCAACCACAGTCAGGAGGCTGATGGTCTCTCATCCCTTCATCACACCAGCTAACAGCTTCCAACTCATCTGTGTAGTGAATGGCATATTTGATTTGCCTATTGCAATGTCTCTGCCTTAAATGTTTTAGTGGGTCACCTTTAGTTCTCACTTAATTGCTCAAATGCAAGACAAAAATTAATGCTGTGAATAAAAGAAAAGACAATTGTGGTTGAATCCTATGAGGCAAGTATGTGTTTAAGGGAGAAAGAATCGAACAGTTCAAATTTGACTGCAACTCTTCAAAGAACAAAACATTATCTAAGTTTGCAATTAGGGAACACTAATAAATGAGAAGTCTTACTTTGAGGCACTTAATCATATCATCATTACAGTACTCAAGTCATCAGAATATGTTTTTAAAAGGCCACTTTTCATACTGGACCACCTACTGACCACCAATTTCCTTTAAAATATTGAAACTCAATGCACCCCAAAACATTCATATGCTTATTGACATCAATACTTGGATAGAATGCAATCAGCTGTTGCAGTTCAAAGAAATCCCCATTTAAATAAATTGAGTTTAATATCCTATTACTAATTAAATTCTGTAGTACTTATGGAATGAAAGAAAATTAAGAAGGAAGTTGTTAGAGTGCAATATTTATACAAAATATCTACTTCTGCTGATGCAATACCTTAAAATCTTTTGTGCAGGGTTCAATATGAGGCACCTACTGCTTCTTGTTAGATTGTGCAATCTATGAATTGCCAGCTACCGTACCAGACTTTTGTTTAACTGCTGCCTCCTGCATTTCTTTGTAAAGCCGATGATTAAGTGTACATATGCTTGGGCAGACCATAAATCTGAGGATTTAAAAATAACTTGAACTGCGATGTTAGGTTAATACAAGTTGACATGCTCTGACCATTAAATACTTGACTTCAATACCAAACAGGTTAGTGGAGCATTATTAATAAGTATAGCACAATCTTAATACACAGATACTTAGGGCAGCATGGTGGCACAGTGGTTAGCACTGCTGCCTTACAGCGGGTTCAATTCCAGCCTCGGGTCACTGTCTGTATGGAGTTTGCACATTCTCGCTGTATTTGCGTGCGTTTCCTCCGGGTGCTCCGGTTTCCTCCCACAGTCCAAAAGATGTGCGGATTAGGTTGACTGGCCATGCTAAATTGACCCTAGTGTCAAGGGATTAGCAGGGTAAATACGTGGGATTACGGGAATAGGGCCTGGGTGGGAGTGTGGTCGGTGCAGACTCAATTGGCCGAATGGATGGCCTCCTTCTGCACTGTAGGGTTCGATGATTCTATGAATCAGGGAGAACAGGCAAACACAAAATGTATTTCACTATCAAATACTGTACCAGCTGGAACTAAATATCCACCACTGTGAATATTTCCTGTTACTTACTCTCCGATCAATTGTTGACCTTGAACAAAGTGATGGCTATGGCTGCTTAGTGGTGCCCATTGTCTTGGACATCCCTGTGATTTTGCCATAAAATGCGCAAACAAAAGAATCCAATAAATAACTGGTTTTTACATCTATTGCTTCAAGTGCAAAGTTAGATTTTGTCTGGAATTCATAACAACTATGAGATTTCACTGAAAGCACCACTAATGTAATCAACTTTACATCTGTACAAAAACAACATATTCTTGGTTAACAAGGGGATGATTGGGGATAGACAGGATTTGGGGGTTGAGGTTAGAATCAGATCAGCCTGATCTAATTGAATGGCAGAGCGGGTTCGCATGGCCTGCTCCCAATTTGGATGTTTGTTTATGATAAAGATCCTATCAGCTTGATTACAAAACAAAAGAGCCATGATAATTTGGCACCGCTTCAACTTGTCTTCAGTTGCAAATAACAAAAGTGCATTATTTAAATAGAGACTGCAGTATTCTACAGTACAGATAGATGTACGACATGAATCACAAAACGTTACTGTGCAGGTACAGCAACTAATCAGGAAAGGAAATGGAATGTTGGTGGTTATTTCAAGGAGGAATCGAGTATCAAAGTCAGGAAGTATTGTGACAACTGTGCAGGGACTTAGAGTCCCCATCTGGAGTACCATGTACGGTTTTGGTCTCCTTACTCGAGGAAGGATTAATTGTACTAGAAGCAGTTCAGTGACTGATACCTGGGATAAAGAGGTTAGCTTATGAGGAAAGGTTGAGCAGGTTGGTCTTTTGGCCATATGGAGGTTAGAAGAATGAGGGGTGACCTTATCGAAACATACAAAATCCTGAGGGGACTTGACAGGGTGGATGCCAAGAGGATGTCGCCCCTTTGTGGGGGTGCCGAGAATTTGTGGACAGGTTAGAAAATTAGGGATCTCCCATTTAAGACCAAACTGGAGAAGATGGTTTTTGTCAGCAGGTTGTTAGTCTGTGGAATTCTCTTCCCCAGAAAGCAGTTAAGTCTAAGTCACTGAATTATTCAAGGTAGAGTTGGGTAGATTTTTGATCAACAAGTGTTATGAGGGATAGAAGGTTAAGGGGAGTTGAGGCCCCGCTCAGTTCAGCCATGACATCAAATGAGAGAGGAGGCTTGAAGGGCCAAATGACCTACTCCCAATTCACGTTTTCTTGTGTGGAGGCCCTAAACTTTGAAATTCCCTCCTTAAACTTCACCACTATTTATCTATGTCTGGTTCTCCCTCCTTAAAATCTACTTCTTTAGGGAATCTTTAGTTCACTGGTCCTGAAATCTCCTTGTGGTTCAGTGTCAAAATTTATTTGCTAACACTCCTTTGACGTGGTTTGACCTCATTATTTCACCAAGATCCAACTGTAAGAATATTCCTATGGGTTTTTAATACATCACCTACCACCACCTGGAATCTCACCGACCATATATTAAATGGCTTTCATCACAGTCTGTACAAACTAACTGTACAAGATGGATGGGTTGCATCTAAACTGGAAGGGCACAAATATTCTGGCCGGGAGACTTGCTAGTTTCACACGAGGGGATTTAAACTAGGTTGGCAGGAGGGTGGGAACCAAAGCAAAGGTGAATTAGCTGAAGGGGAACTAAAGAGTAGGGCCAGTAAGACTCAGCAGGGAGGGTGGGATTGCTAATCAAAGAGGGTCTGGTGGACTGAAGTGCACTTGTTTCAATGCGAGAAGTGCAACAGGTAAGGCAGATTAATTTAGAGCTTGGATTAGTACTAGGAACTATGATGTTGTTGCTATTACAGAGACTTGGTTAAGGGAAGGGCAGGGTTGGCAGCTCAACATTCCAGGATACAAATGTTCCAGGCGTGATAGAGAGTGATGTAAAAGGGGTGGGGGAGTTGCAATACTGGTTAAGGAGAATATCACAGCTGTACTCCAGGAGGACACCTCGGACGGCTCATACAGCGAGGCAATATGGGTAGAGCTCAGGAATAGGAAAGGTGTAGTCACAATGTTGGGGGTTTACTATAGGCCACCCAACTGCCAGTGGGAGATTGAGGAACAGATATGTAGGCAGATTTTAGCAAGGTGTAAAAGTAACAGGGTTGTCATGGTGGGAGATTTTAATTTCCCCTATATTGACTGGGACTCACTTAGTGCCAGGGGCATGGATGGGGCAGAGTTTGTAAGGAGCATCCAGGAGGGCTTCCTGAAACAGTATGTAGATAGTCCAACGAGGGAAGGGGCCATACTGGACCTGGTACTGGGGAATGAGCCCGGCCAGGTGGTCGATGTTTCAGTAGGGGAGCAGTTCAGGAACAGTGACCACAATTCAGTAAGCTTTAAGGTACTGATGGATAAGGATAAGTGTAGTCCTCAAGTTAAGGTGCTAAATTGGGGGAAGGCCAATTACAACAATATTAGGCAGGAACTGAAGAATGTAGATTGGGGGCAGATGTTTGAGGGCAAATCAACATCTGGCACATGGGAGGCTTTCAAGTGTAAGTTGATAGGGATTCAGGACCGGCACATTCCTGTAAGGATGAAGGATAAGTATGGCAAGTTTTGGGAACCTTGGATAACAAGAGATATTGTGAGCCTAGTCAAAGAGAAAAGGAACGCATTTGTCAAAGCTAGGAGGTTGGGAACACACAAAGCAAGTGTGGAATAGAAGGAAAGTAGAAAGAAACTTGAGCAACAGCTAGGAGGGCTAAAAGGGGTCACGAAAAAGCATTGGCCAGTAGGAATAAGCGAACTCCCAAGGCTTTTTATACATATATAAAGAGCAAGAGGGTAGCCACGGAGAGGGTTGGCCCAGTCAAGGACAAGGGAGGGAATCGATGTGTGGAGCCAGAGGAAATAGGTGGGGTATTAAATGAGTACTTTGCGTCAGTATTCGCCAAAGAGAAGGATTTGGTGGATGATGAGTCTCGGAAAGGATGTGTAGATAGTTTGAGTCATGTTGAGATCAAAAAGGAGGTGGTATTGGGGTTCTTGAGAAACATTAAGGTAGACAAGTCCCCAGGGCCTGATGGGATATATCCCAGAATACTGAGAGAAGCAAGGGAGGAAATTGCTGGGGCCTTGTGAGAAATCTTTGTATCCTCACTGGCTACAGGGGAGGTCCCAGAGGATTGGAGAATAGCTAAATGTTGTTCCTTTATGTAAGAAGGGTAGCAAGAATAATCCAGGTAATTACAGGCCGGTGAGCCTTACATCAGTGGTAGGGAAATTATTGGAGAGGATTCTTCAAGACAGGATTTATTCCCACTTGGAAATAAGTGGATGTATTAGTGAGAGGCAACATGGTTTTGTGAAGGGGAGGTCGTGTCTCATGAAGTTGATCGAGTTTTTCGAGGAAGTGACAAACATGATTGATGAGGGTAGGGCAGTGGATGTTGTCTACATGGATTTCAGTAACGCCTTTGACAAGGTCCCTCATGGCAGACTGGTGCAGAAGATGAAGTCGCATGGGATCAGAAGTGAGCTGGCAAGCTGGATACAAAACTGGCTCAGTCAAAGAAGACAGAGGGTAGCAGTGGAAGGATGCGTTTCTGAATGGAGGGCTGTGACAAGTGGTGTTCCTCAGGGATCAATGCTGGCACCTTTGCTGTTTGTAATATATATATATTTGGAGGAAAATGTAACTGGATTGATCAGTAAGTTTGCGGACGACACAGAGGTTGGTGGCTTTGCGGATAGCGATGAGGACCATCAGAAGACACAGCAGGATATAGATCAGTTGGAGACTTGGGCGGAGAGATGGCAGATGGAGTTTAATCCGGACAAATGTGAGGTAATGCATTTTGGAAGGTCTAATACAGATAGGAAATATACAGTAAATGGCAGAACCCTTGAGAGTATTGATAGGCAAAGGGATCTGGGTGTACAGGTACACAGGTCACTGAAAGAGGCAATGCAGGTGGAGAAGGTAGTCAAGAAGGCATAGGGCATGTTTGCCTTCATCGGCCGAGGTATTGGGTTGAAAAATTGGCAAGTCATGTTGCAGCTTATAGAACCTTAGTTAGGCCGCACTTGGAATATAGTGTTCAATTCTGGTCACCACTCTACAGAAGGATGTGGAGGCTTTGGAGAGGGCGCAGAAAAGATTTACCAGGATGTTGCCTGGTATGGAGGGCATTAGCTATGAGGAGAGGTTGGAGAAACTTGGTTAGTTTTCACTGGAGCGATGGAGATTGAGGGGAGACCTGATAGAAGTCTACAAGATTATGAGAGGCATGGACAGAGTGGATAGTCAGAAGCTTTTTCCCAGGGTGGAAGAGTCAATTACTAGGGGGCATAGGTTTAAGGTGCGAGGGGCAAGGTTTAAAAGAGATGTACGAGGCAGATTTTTTTTTTTAAGACAGTGGTGAGTGCCTGGAACTCGTTGCCGGGGGAGGTAGTGGAAACGGATACGGTAGTGACTTTTAAGGGGCGTCCTGACAAGTACATGAATGAGATGGGGAGAGGGATATGGTCCCTGAAAGGGTCGGGGGTTTTAGTTAAGTTGGGCAATGTGGTCGGTGCAGGCATGGAGGGCCGAAGGGCCTGTTCCTGTGCTGTAATTTTCTTTCTTCTAAGTAGTATTCGGTCTAGTCTGAAAATTGAAGTTTTCTAACAATATTTCAGTTTTCACTTTGTTTCACTTGAATCTCAGCATGCAGAAAGCAGTCATACCCCTGTAAATCTGTGTGCCACATTTTGGAGCCTACATTTTAAGAAAATAAATTGCAGCAGAGCCAAAGTTTCAAGCTGAATGTGCTAAGGGGAGCTCCACAATCAGAGACCCTTGCAAAAAGCCCTGAATGTTGGCTATGATGGACTGGGAAACATTACTGAAAGGAAGGACAGTAGACAGGCAATGATAGGCATTTAAGAAACAAAAAGATGATCTCCAGAAGTTGTCTATTCCAATTTGGCATAAGAGTGGTAAAGGAACTGTGGCCAAGCCATGGCTTACAAGGGAAATTAGAGATAGTATTAGATTCAAAAAAGCAGAACACAAATTGGCAAGAAAAAGCAATAGACCTGATGATTGGAAGCAGTTTAAAATTCAGCAGAGGACCAAAAGATTGATTAAGAAGGGAAAAATACATATGAAAGTTAGCTGGCAGGGAACATAAAAGCTGACTGTAAAAGTTTCTACCGGCATTTAAAGAGACAAAGACTGACAAAAACAAATGTAGGTCCCTTACAGTTAAAAACGTGAGAAATAATAACCAAAAAATGGTTGAGGAACGAAATTCATACCTTGCTCCTGTCTTCACAAAGGAGGACATGAATGATGTACCAGAAGTTCTGAGAGAAAGAAGTTTTAGTAAGGAACTGAAGGAAATCATAATTAGTAGAGAAATGGTTTTGGGGAAATAGATCGGATTTAAGGTGGATAAATCTCCAGGGCCTGACAATCTTCATCCCACAGTACTTAAGGAAGTGGCCCTGGAAATATTAGATCTATTGGTGGTCATTTTCCAAAATTCTTTGGACTCTGGACTGGTTCCTACAGACTGAAGGGTAGCTAATGTAAGTCTGTTATTCAAAAAGGGAGGTAGAGAGAAAACAAGGAAATATAGACCAGTGAGCCTAACGTCAGTACTGGGGAAGTTGCTAGAGTCTATTATCAAGGATTTCATAACTCGGCATTTGAAGGGCAGTGGTATAATCAGACAAAGTCAGCACGGATTTACACTGGGGAAATCAAGCTGGACATATCCATTGGCATTCTTTGAGGGTGCAACTAGTAGAGCTGACCAAGAAGAATCGGTGAATGTGGTTTATTTAGACTTTCAGAAGGTTTTCGACAAGGTCTCACACTGCAGGCTATTATGTAAAGTTAAAGCACATGGGACTGTGGGTAGTATCTTGAGATGGATAAAAAGCTGGTTAGCAGATAGAAAGCAAAGAGCTGGCATAAATGAGTCATTTTCCGATTGACTGCCCGTGACTAGTGAGGTACCACAGGGATCTGTGCGAGAACCCCAACTGTTCACATTATATATTAATAATTTGGAACAGGGAACGAAATGTATTATCTCCAAATTTGCAGATGATACAAAGTTGGGTGAGAGGGTGAGCTGTGAGGAGGATGCAGAGATGCTTCAACGTGATTTGGACAGGCAGCGTGAGTGGACATATGCAGTAAAATGTGGATAAATGTGAGGTCATCCATTTCGATAGCAATCATAGAAAGGCTGATTATTATTAGAAAGGTTGTGAATTGAGAGAAGTAGATACCCAGTGAGTCCTTGTGCATCAGTGGCTTAAAGTAAGCACACAGGCATGACGAGTAGTAAAAAATCAAATGGTATGTTTGGATTGGAGTATAGGAATAGGGATGTTTTACTGCAATTGTATGGGGCATTGGTCTGGCTATATCTGGAGTACAGTGTACAGTTTTAGGGTCCTTATCTGAGGAAGGACGTCCTTACTATAGAGGGAGTGCAGTGAAGATTTATCAGGCTGATTCTTGGGATGGAAGGACTGTCATATGAGGAGAGATTATATTCATTTGGAGGTTATAACAGTGAGAAGGGATCTCAATTAGACAGGATAGATTCAGAAAGAATTTTCCCAATGGTGGGGAGTCCAGAACAAGGGGCCATAGTTTGAGGATAAGGGGTAAACTTTTTAGGACAGAGGAGGAGAAATTTCTTCACCTAGAGAGTGGTGAATCTGTGGAATTCACTACCACAGAAAGTAGTTGAGGCCAAAACATTGTGTGATTTCAAGAAGAAACTAGATATCGCTGTTGGGGCGAAAGGGATCAAGGGATATGGGGGAGGATGGTGGGATCAGGATGTTGAATTTGATAATCAGCCACGATCAAAATGAATGGCGAAGCAGGCTGGAAGGGATGAATGGCCTACTCCTGCTTCCAGTTCCTATGCTCATTCACTCATGTTATGGTTTTATTATCTATGACTTGACCAGAAATCCGGGTTTTAATCAGTAAGCTTGCTTCATGCCACTAAATGAGATAAGGTAATTTAGGCTGATGATGGTGCTAGATGGACACATTTTAAATCAGCAGGAGTGCTTTTTTTGAATTCCAACTGATTACATAATATATTCAAAGATTCAAATTCATGAATGCATACAAATTCATAGCACTGTCAGTAGTCTCTGGCTGCGTTTTAAGAAACTGTTTTAGATCGAAGCTATATGCAATTTTATTCTTTTTCCCCAACTGCAACCCTGAAAGAGTCCATGTTCAGAACTTTTCTTCACGATCATTGGAAGGATGTACAAATCTTGAACCACAAACTTTGCAGATAGGATGATCCGAGAGATTTTTCACCTGATATGGACTTTCGATGACTTTACTTTGGGCTGCATCCACAATTGTAGCGTGAACTCAAATATATTTGACTGGAAATCAAAGCCAAACTAAGAAATCAACCACATTTTGAAACTGTTCCATAGTTTCACAAATACAAGAGTGCTTTCTATTTAAAATATTGCAAAAGAAAAGGCTTAATGGTGAAATTACACTTTTCACTGGCATACTTAGTACCAGAATGAAGTATAATGTTAATGGGGTTTATCCCAAGTAAAAACCCTCAATACATCATTTTGGTGGAGCAGAGTTATTTTAATTGCACATTGCATGCTGCAGGACAAAAACTTAAAAACAAAATTCCACCATCTCGCAAACAGTACAGGCAACAGAGAAATAAGATAGAACAGCAACATTGTAAAGATGCATTAATTTTTAATCTTTGTGAGTCACACACATGGAACAGGATGAAGCATCAATCGGGAGCAAAATATCTCACCACCCTGCCGCCAAATCATTTTCATTCTCACCAACTTTATCAGTTGATGCAGGGTGAATTTTGTTTCGGGTTGAGCTCAATGAATAGATAAAGCAGCAGCACAAATGCCAAAGGTTGTATATACACTATTAAATCTTTTAACTTGGAATCTGTAAGACATTCTTATTAATTTATTGCAAATAAGTCTCCCACACTTAAATTTAAAAATGAAATTCTAACTACTTAGAAAAAGATAACTGATTGGGAATGAGGAGCATCCTTTTGAAAATAACTTGTCAGCAATTAGCACTCTCCAGCATTCTTTGTTTTCATTTTGCTAATTTCAATTTCTTCCTGCTCAACACTTCTGTTTAAAGTGAGTGTTGACAAACATGTCAGGATACGGATTTCCAAAGATCCAAATGTGCAACAAGAGGAATACACACAAATTAATTCTGCAGCACCTAACTAACCATTAGATAACAATGGTTTAATTCATATATACTTCACATTTCAGTGATTCTCCCCAAGTTAAAGCATCTCTTCTTGTGTTTTAATGAGACATGGATCGGAATCCCTTAGCGCAGAAGCACCCTGATTACATTCAAGACATGGAACACTTTATAGAGGTGGTTAACTCACTAACCCTACCTCCCCAATGACATACTTTATACAATGGACATCAGCAGTCTGTACATAACTGTAAAAACATTTATTATTGACAGTAAAGCAAAACAAGCCAGCAGATGCACAAAATTGACTGCATCAACATTTCTTTGCTGGATCTATTTTATATTTCCTGATCTAAGAAATGAATAAGTTTGACTCCTCCGTTTATTCAATTCATAATGTGAAGAGGCAAAATTCACCTGCCTGAACCGAGTGCTGCGTGTGGAACAGATAGGGGTATGCTGGCTGCCTGAAATCACAGTGATGATGGACTGCTGCAGCGCAGGAGGCCAGTCAGTCCATGTCGGCTCTTAACGTGATAGCTATCAAATTATTGCCAACTCCTACTGACTCGTTCCTCATAATCCTGCAACTTGTTTTCCCTTTGAATATTTTTGCAACTGTTCACAACTTGTTGCAAACTATTAGTATTAAAGATTTATTGAAGTCCACTCCTATTGCAGTCAGAAGCTTAAGTAAGGCAAGTTTTACAAACAGTTTAAGTAAAATGCAAAACTAAAGTTTAAAAACATTCACGTGAAAATTCAGTGACAGCATTGCAGCCAATAGCACAACCATTGATACACCAGGCAGCCATAACTTCCTTGAGATTGCCTCTATCTGCTCAGTTATATTTCAAGTAAATGCCTGTTCAAACAAATTCTGTTTTGCCATGAACTGAGGTCGCAATATTTGCACTGAACAATTGTTGCAAAGGCTGTATGCGGTTTCTTCTGAGAAACAATACAAATTGCTTCATTCTGAGATCCCATATATGAAATCCTGTTACAAAGAGTGACTTATCCCACTACATGAAATAAAAGGGAAAGTAGGCACTTGGATAAGAAATTGGCTGAGTGGCAGGGAACAGAGAATTGTGAAAATAGTTGTTTAAGATTGGAGGAGGGTTTGTAGTGGAGTTCCCCAGGCCGAATGTTGGGACCTTTGCTCTTCCTGATGTATATTAACGACCTAGACTGTTGTGTTCAGGGCATGATTTTAAAATTTGCAGATGATATGAAGTTTGGAAACATTGTCAACTGTGATGAGGTTGGTCTTGAACTTCAAAAGGACATCGACATGCTGTTGGATTGGCCAGACAAGTGGCAGATGAAACTCAATGCAGAGAAAGGAGAGGTGACTCATTTTGGCAGAAATAATGTGGAGACACATTATAAAATAAAGGGATGGACCCTAAAGAGGTGCAGGGCCTCAGTGTGTATGCAAGTAAGTCACTGAAAGTGGCAGAGCATGTTGAGAGCAGTTAATAAAGCATACAGTATCTTGGTCTTTATTAACATGGGTACTGAGTACAAGAGTAAGGAGGTCACGTTGAACTTGTATAAGACACTAGTCAGGCCTCATCTGGCGTATTTACTGCATCTAGCTCTGGGCTCCATGCTTGAGGTTACTGAAGATTAGAGGAGATTCACAAGCATGAATCTGGGGATAAAGAACTGTCGACAAGAAGATAGTTTGGAGGGGTTGTGGTGTTTTCCTTGGAGACAAGGTGGCTGAGAGGAGTCTTGATAGAGGTATTCAAGATTCAGAGAGGTATAGATAGGGTAAATAGTGAGAAACTGTTTCCACTCATGAGAGCATCAAGAACTAGACTACAGGGCACAGAGTCAAAGTAATTGGCTAAAGGGGAAATGATGTGAGGAAAAGGTTTCCACCCGGAGAGTGGCTGAAGTCTGGAAGGAAGCTCCTGAGAGGGTGGTGAAGGCACATTCAATCGAGATGTTCAAAAGGGAATCGGACTGCTATTTAAAATTTTTAAAAATGCATGGTTAAAGGAATAAGGTAAGGGAATGGAACTCGGTAGAATGTTCTTTTGGAGAGTCGGTGCAGACAAAAGGCCTCCTTCTGCACTGTAAAGATTCTGTGATTTATTGAAATAAGGAAACTCCATTTTGAGAACATGCTTAAAATCCAGCAAAGGGGGAAAAATCATGAACAAAAATTCCGTTTGTGTCACATCTCAAGGCTTCCACTGCTATTACTATGCCTCCAAAAGAAAGTTGAGTGAAGGCTCAGTCATAGCTTAACAAATGAGGATTGTTTAGAGCTGCCTCAGGTCGAATGCAGGATTAAGGTATTAAAAAGTTAACTTCCTAACTCTTTCCCATGTGTCAGACCACCGATAGATTGTATTTGAATCTACAAGAAAACATAAAAGAATACAGCTACATCTGTCAGTCTAGTCAAAATACATCCCAAATAAAATAAAGTTGCAAGAACGTCAATTGATGGCTGCAATGGAACTTTCTTCACATCAATTAAAAATAATAAAGATTTTCTGATGTCAAGAATGTGCAATAAAGTGTCTAAGACATTGAATTAACGGTCTACTTTTAATCAATGCAAAACGCCTATCTGTAGAATATCCTGAAAGGGAGTGTTATATAACTGTCATTTCAGACAGTGGATATCACTTGTGGGACGAGTTTGACATCAATAGCTCTGAATAGTTCTAAAAATAGAACCTTCAGAGGGAGTTCACACTTCAATTTATTGAGGAGATTCCAAAGAACCTTCAGAAACGAGAGCAAAGCAGGATGACGGCACGGTGGTACAATGGTTAGCACTGCTGTCTGACAGCACCCGAGACCCAGATTTGATTCCCTTCTTGACTGTGCAAACTCCACACATTCTCCCCGTGTCTGGGTGGGTTTCCTCCCACAGTCCAAAAATGTGCAGGTTAGGTGGATTGGCCATGCTAAATTGCCCTCTAAATGTCTTAAGGTGCGTAGATTAGCCATGGTAAATACAAGGATTTACAGGAAGGGGGGTCGTCTTGGGTAAAATGCTCTTTTGGAGAGTGGATGCAGACTTGATGGGCCGAATGGCCTCCTTCTGCACTGTAGGTATTCTGTGGAAAATCATCTGCATTTTTGACATCGAAAATTGAATACTTGACACCGCTCATCCTTTTGTTGTGGACTGTTTGTGGAGAGACAGAGGAGAGAAACATTTCATCAATTTAATCACACTTGTATTTAGTCACTGACATGTGAACCATGATGGCTAGTCTCCCTCCACTCCACCGCCTCCCCTAACTATGGGAGGTGTCACCTGCCTTAGATCCTCAGAGGCAATAAAGTATCTGCGACTTTTGCTGGGGACTGCAAAAGATCATGGGACCCCCCCCTCTCCGACTGCTAAAACCCCACCTTTGCTGCAATTTCCGACCACACAAGCAATCACCAAAGTGATGAGAAATAAAAATCTGACTAAATTGTCAGCTTCCTAATTCAAGTGTTTTATCTGGTTCTGTGTCATCCTATTCAATGCCTTCACCCATCAGGCTATCAAGAAAACTCATACGGGCATTGCTGGCATGCTGAGTGATCATTATGGCCCACTTAGCACAAATTGAAACTCATTTGAGTCATACACAGTTTTGTGCTGTATGGATATCAGTGTCTTACTGCTTTCAGAAAGAATATGTGATTACTTTTCCTTCGTGTTGCTCCCCATGACATTCAAAAGGGAAGTTGACCAAGTGCAATCTTTAAACAAAGGTGGATTCACGATTTCAGTATAATCAGAGGGGTGCATGCAGATGCAATTCAGTCCTCATTCAGAAATCAGATGCTTATTTTTAATATAGCAATAAAACAATCAAATGTTAAATTGCAGAGCATGTGGCAATTTGGAGAGTAAAGAAAAGGTGGTAGGAGGAATTCAATTTTCTTTCTAAATGTGGTTTTACAAATGTAAAGCTGACAGTGACAAAAACATGCTAACAGGCAGAACAGTTTAGGCAGACATGGAGCATGCAGATTTCAAATACATTATAGATTATCTGCCGCTGAAATAAAACATCAGTCTTAAAAGTTTAAAAAATCACCAATCATTGTCTAATACTTTATACACACAATAGGCAAAATTTCAAGAATTGTGATCGTTTACTAATCAGAATGACGAGTACGCGATATAATGAGTTATCAAATAATATATAATCCCATTCTGGAAAGCAGCTAATGTGAGGTCAGAGTGCAAAAATGGTAAATATTAAGCAAGCTCTTAAAAACCTAGCTTTTCAGAAAGTAACAGAGCAAGAGTGATAACAATCATTCTGACAATTAACTTCACTCAGCTACAAGACAAAATCTCTAACATTACTTTCAAGGTGATTACACTCTGAATATGGTGCTGTGCTGAGAAATGTTTATATTCAGCAAATGCAAATTGCCTGCACCTACTTTATGAATACATAATCATTTCACTCAAAATGATCAGATTCCAAAAGCTCACCCAATAAATATTCCTTTTTTTCTAAATATACTTCATTCACTGGAGATGCAGGTTTAGCAGAGTAATACAGCTTTAATGACCAACAGTTAACGACTAGCTGATTGTTGTTAATGCGTGCTGGGATTATTCATAATATCACTGAACAATTTTTGTTGTTACACTTCTCATAGGATTGAGTGGCTCGATGCATGTTATCAAATAGGTCCTGCGAAATAAAATAGTGCGCACGTCTGGGAAAACATGGTGCAGCACAGGTATTAAACAAGTAACAATACACAAGCACTGCACATTAATATTCACAGCATTGTGAAGGAACAACTCACTACTTCTGAATGTAGACCTCAGCTTATGCATCAGGAAAAAAGTACACTTAACATGCAAACAGCTGATGGTACAAAGTAGATTTAATTTCCAAAATTCATCTAAAAGTATTTCATAGAAAGAAATTTCAGAAATGTAATACTTTAATATCAATTTAAATAATATCTTTGCATTTAGACGACCATTCATTGCAATTTTGCCTTATCTACCCCTTTCAACCCACAAATAGTCTGGTTTACCATGAGGTTCAGGAAGGCAAATTTCCTTACCATGTCATTTGAAATAGTGTTTTATTGGCAAAAACATCAAAGGCATTTACAACACCAATGTACCCTAGATTATAAATGCCCTCACGAAGCACGGAGGTCAGGTTATTACATAATAATGAAGTACTAGAATATTGAAAACGGCAGATGAGATGAGAGAAATATGATTCATATCAATGAGGGCTTCAGATAGTAAAATATGGAGCTTTAATATCAGTACAATGAGAAGTGACCAAATTTCCTACTCATTTCTTCTACCTCATTGTAATCTGAACTGTAAAAGTTGCCAGACATGCAAGTCTTAAACTAAAATTAAAGATGCTAAACAATGGTATACCACAGACACTCGACATACCTCCAGAATTTTAATATTTTCTCAACTATTCATATCCATTGAAGTTATTGTCTTCAAAGTCCCAGTGAATTTTATTCTCCAAAAGCATAACTTATAATGAAAAGTTTTCACTATGGAGGATAAAAATTCATTATTTCTTGAATACTCTAGTGGTAAAATATTTGATGGATGTTCTCAATTTCGAATCTAATTAAATATAATGTTCTGCAGAATCAGATGACACATGCTTGGATTATGCCATTATTTCAATCATCTTAAGTTTCAGCACATTACTTAAGTGGGACATCACCACATGTCCCACCCGATCTAATTAGTCCAATAGCAATTCCAGTAATTAGACTGTAGTGTTAATACTGCACGAGATTTCGGCATTGAATATTTTCTTTCCTTGATTATTCTTTCGCCTTTTCATGCTACTGTTACATTGAACTATTTTCTGAGAGAGAGACAGTTTGTACTGCCCACTCACAGGCAAGTTGTGCAAAGAAGCATGCATGTATCACACTCAACAGTCTCTTAGAAAGCAAATAAAAGTCAAGAATTGGACAGTAATGAATCCAAGTTCAGTTTGGCCTAACAGAAGAAACCGAATCAACCCAGATTGATGGCCATGGTTTGTAGTTGGCCTTCAGAATTTTTTTTTTTTTACAAATTTAACCAACAGAATGACAAGAGTCTGACAGGTAAAAGGGCCCTACAATAAATGGTGCTGGTTGAGGCTGCCGGAATCCAAATTCCAGGCGACAGTTCACAGCACGAAGATTATTTTTTAAGGAAATATAAACACAGTCTCGATGAAATGCTTCACCGTAACTGATTAGTTCCTATTCACTGCCATGAAGGAATCTGACATTAGCTTTGGATGTAATATTTCACTTGTGGTCCAATTTCATCATCAGCATTTTGTATTTAGCATTACAGCATTTTAGCACTAATTAGCATGCGAGCACAGTGGAAAACATCATTTCTAAGTGGTCTCACTACCTGAATAGCCTTTCCAGTTATAATTCTGTTCGCGCATTCCAGATTTTTGCTGGTATCCACATTATTGAACCATAAGCTTGAATGGCCTCCCTCAATGCTGACACTGTAAACGAAGCTCAGCTTTCATCAACCTCCCTCCCCACGTTGCCAATCAGAACCAATTCTATTTATGCTTCATCCTGTTCAAAGTTAAGTTGGGAAGGCTCGAAAAGTATTCAAAAGACAGTGGCCCAAATTTTGCTGTGACGGTCGAACAGATTTTGCCATTCACCTTACTCAGTGGTCCACAGACTTTTCACAGCTAAAGTCATTGGAGATTTGCATTCACCCTATCATTTTCCAAACTGTCACCCTGTACATGGAATCTATGGCATCTGTTGGCAGCGCAAACAGTTCATCCAATCAGATTGAAGAACCTCCACTGAGCCAGGCAGAGTTCAAAGCAGAAAGTAAAAATACAATTTGCTTCTGAGAAATGAAACTCTGGACTCCAAAAATTTTTTTTTCAGGGCTGGAGAAGCTGTGCCTCAAATAATTATCAATTATGCCACTTAAACTCACCACTCCTAAATGTACTTGCCCTAACTTTTGCAGCCATTTTTCGTGCAAGACAAACTGCCAAGTACTCCAAGCTCATGCCACTGCTTTGATTTCAATGCTAAATCGATTGGCGAGGATTGCAACACGGTCTCCTGTGGATGAACATGTTGCCTCTGACAGCAACTTCAGAATTTCCATGTTTTAACTGCATGTGTGGATGCCAGAAATTACTGTCGAATTTACCCTGTAACAACAGCATGCCTCATTGTTATTATAGTAAAATCTATGCGAGTACTTTCACATTGTTGGAAATGCTCCAATATGACAGTTCAGCATAAGCACATTCAACCCAATTATTTGCTGGATGAGTCAGAGGATAAACCTTCACCATATTCAATCTTAAATTGGTCAGCAAAAAGAATGAATGCAATATAGCGATCATACTTTGCACTTCTTTGGGAGAATTATTTCCAGTTACGACGCTGTAATATTACAAAATGCTACCAAAAATTGTGCTTGAATCAGCACACAAACCACTATTCTTTTTTTTTTTAAAAAGCCTACCGATTTTCCCAACCTTGTTTATATCCTGGAAGATGATCAAAGAAAGACATGTTGTTTGGACTTGCAGGTAGTGCTGGCAGAGGATACATATATCCAGAACAGAAGGGGTCAGCACAGAGAAGCACATTATTCCTCCACCAGAGAGACATTCTCGTTGATGAAGCAGCTTCCAAACAATAAAAATCCACAAATGTGAGGCAAAACATAAGATACAAGTACTGTTTCCAATATTGTATGCCATTTAGAATTTGGACACAAATTTCTGGATATTTTCAAACACGAGGCTACTCAGAGGCATGAGTACTGCTCCAATCTTCCAACATTCTAAGTGGAAGTTCATTACCCAATCGGCACCTTCCTGCATATAGCTAACCTAAAATCAATTTCTCTCAGAATATGATGTCTAAACTTTGGTCACATGTTCCACCTAAAACTCTAAATATGCTGTTGTGCCTGGTCCATAAATTAAGACTCATCACACTCTTTGCAGCTCTTTCAGGGATTGTCCATCCCCATTCCTGGGCTTTTAGATTTTTCAAGAGTGCCTTTTAAGGGTATTGGCTGGTTCAGATTGCAAGCCCCCAACCAGGCCGGCCCCATTGCCCAGAGAGACATGTCCTAATCCTATGCGATGTTCATTGGACCAGCTTTTCGAGCCACATTAAGCATTCATAGCTGAAAGCCCAGGAATCCATTACACTGTTAAACAGCTGAGCCCCAGGAAAACATTGCTTCATTGAAAGCCCTGGCTCATGGATTTCTGCTGTTAATTTAACAATGTTTATTTGCACAAGGGTAAGAGGTTTCAAATGCTCACAGTTTCTGCTACTGATACTTTAAAGGGCATGGATAATGGACACTTGCATTGCCCTGCAGTAATTTTTTTTAATGCCTTTATGGGGTGTGGACATTCACTGGCTAGACCAGTATTTATTGCCCATCCCTAGTTTCTACAGTGGTGGTGTGCTGCCTTCTTGAACCGCTGCAGTCCTTAGTACCCCAGTGCTGTGTGGGAGGGAGTTCCAGGATTTTAACCCAGCAACAGTGAAGGAACAATGATATATTTACAAGTCAGGATGGTGAGTGGCTTGGAGGGGAATTTTCAGGTTATGGTGCTCCCAGGTATCTGCTGCTCTTGTCTTTCTAGATGGTAGTGATCTTAGGTTTAGAAGGTGCTGAGTAAGGAGGCTTGGTGAGTTTATGCAGTGCATCTTGCAGTTAGTACACATGGCTGCTATTGCTCGCCTGTGGTGCAGGGATTGAATGTTTGTGGAAGCAGCAGCAATCAAGCGGATGCTTTGTCCTGGACAGTGTCAAGCTTCTCGAGTGTTGTTGGAGCTGCATTCATCCAGGCAAATGGAAAGTATTCCATTACACTCCTGACTAGTGCCTTGTAGATGGTGGACAGGCTTTGGAGAGTCAGGCGCGAGTTACTCACTATAGGATTCCAAGTCTTTGACCTGCTCTGGTAGTCATAGTATTTATATGGCTAGTCCAGTTCAGTTTCCTGGTAACCCTCAGCTTTTGATAGTGGGGGATTCAGTGATAGCAACACCATTGAACATCAAGTGGTGATGGTTCGATCCTCTCTTGCTGAGATGGTCATTGCCTGGCACGTGTGTGGCGTGAATGTTATCTGCTGCTTGTAAACCCAAGCCTGGATATTGTCCAGGTCTTGATGTATTTGGCCACGAACTGCGTCAGTATGAGGAGTTCTGAATGGTACTGTACACTGTGCAGTCATCAGCAAACATTCCCACTTCTGACTTCATAATGGAAGGAAGGTTATTGATGAAACAGCTGAATATGGGTGGACTGAGGACACGACTCTGAGGAACTCCTGCAGTGATGTCCTGGAACGGAGATGATAGACCCCCCCCCCAAAAAGATGTGCGGGTTAGGTTGTCAGGTGCTTAGTGTCAGGGGGATTAGCAGGG